>NC_137148.1:121542845-122160203 GCF_951394435.1 Stenella coeruleoalba | reverse complement strand
TAATTTCTGTTATTCTTATAAACTTGAATTTTCATATATAGCACATTTATTCAACAACTTATTGAGTGCTTATTAATAGTGTTTCAAACACTGTGTTAAGCACTTGGAATAGAGTGGTAAGCAGAAGAAACATGGCTGTCCTTCATGTGGGATGCATCCTTACAGTTAAGAAGACAATGAGAGTTGTCCAGAACCTAGTGAGTGAAGGCAATTATGAAGCTGTATCTGAAGGATCTTGATTTGGGTGGTATTATATAGGCTTTTGCTAACAACCCTGTTCAAGTAAATGCTTTGAAGTTCAGAACCATAAACAATCATTCTCTATCGGTCTGATGAGAATATATAGTAGAGTTGGCAATTTCCGCCTGTTGTCTTTCTAGTATAAATAACATTGAATTTTTATTACAGACCCCTCCCCTCAATGTGCAATTTTCTCTAATTTTATTCCTCTAGGAACATTTTCCTAGTGTTTCTGGTGTCCGTGCCTCTATAAGACATGCTCTAGAGACATAATTCAGAGGCTCCTAAGACCCTGAAGATTCAGAGCAGTAGGGAGGCGATCACCAGCCAAACCCTGCTTTGTTCACCAGATTCCATTTGGGCTGTGTAGGGAAGAAGTAGCAACACTTTCCCGGCATGCTCAATGAAGTCCATGGAAGAGTAGGAGATTTCTAAAAGTTGTAAAAATCCTTAGAGACTTGGGACAACTTAGCGTAGCTTAAACTTTAGGAAACCATCTTTTATTACGTGGTCTCAAGCACGATATCTGTGCTGCAAGACCTTTCTTTCTGTCTCTGTTTTCAGGTTATTTGTGGGACTCATACCCTCTTGCTTAATTGGACCAGCAGCCCTGGGGATGATGAGAGGCCCCCACTACTTCTCAGTTACAAGGCATGGCGGAAATCTGTAGCCTTTTGAGTCCCCTAAGGAAAGGTCAAGTGACACTTAGCTAGATAAATGTTTGCTAGAGTTATCTCTTAAAGCAAAGGGATTTTTCCACCAAAGAGTAGTTTTCTTTTTATTTAACTTACACTATATCTTCAGCAGTATCTCCCTTCAGGTTAGTAAGACGGACATGCCCACAGTTAACTGTGTACCTGTCTTTAAAGAAATAAGATGTCTGCCAGTTACACTGCTATGACCTCAGGTTCCAGAATATCAAGGCAACATTCTTTAGATGTTTCATTTTGGATTGAACCTAAGTTTAGAATCAGCTTATTGTTGAAGGGAAAAGGATATCCCAAGTGACAAGAAAATACCTATTAACTATGAATTGGTTTGGAAATTACTTCTCTGAGTTTCCTGAGGATATTTCCTTCCTCAACACACACTCACCTCTATTGCTTTCACTCATATCATCTGAAGATGAACAACATTTTATTTCCAGCTTGAGGTAGGGAGTAGGGTGATTTTACCCCCAGCTTTTGCTCTTTGGTTGGAATATCAAATCAATATCCTCCTATAAGGAGCCAGGAAAAAGAAAACTGGGCTCAGGAAGAAAGCTGCTATCATTTCCCATGTGTGCTTGAAAAGGAGGCAACTGATTATTTCCTTCTGGCCTTGCTTGGCTGGTGAAAGAGAAGAGCTGGCTTGGATGGAAAGGTGTCTCTACTCTTAACTGAAAATTTTGCACCCTGACCAAGTGAAACTTTATTTCTGGTGGCTGCCATTAATTTCCACCCTTTTGAAACCAAAACTCAAGAGTTTTGACTTCAGTTAAGAGTTTGAAATGGTTCATCAAGGAGGCCTCAGTGGAAGGCAGAACAAACTCTTAGTACTGCAAGTTTCATTAAAGTAGAGGGTGACATGAAACCCCCCCCAGGCTGAAGCACCAGGTGTGTGGGAACATGCAGTGGGGAATGTGTTTAGCTGCTAGAAGAGGTGAAGGTTAGGGTAAGGCTGAAAATGGGGAAGGCTGTGTGTCCCATCCGTTGTTTGGTAGGAGCTGATAACTAGAATGACTGCAGTGAGTCCTCTGCCTCCCACCAGTTGAAGCCTCTCTCTGCTTCTCTCCTTTATGGTGACCAACCCTCTTGGTTTGTCTGGGACTGTTCTAATTTTAACACTGAAAGTTTTCCATCCTGGAAAATCCCTTAGGCCAGGGCAAACTGGGATGATTAGTCACCCTGATTGAATTTTAAGGTATTTGGGTAGCACATATGACAACTGAGAAACTGCCCCCAATCTCCTCCCTCTGTTCTTCGTTTCTGAGAAAAGTGTTCAGGATGCCCTAGGGTATGTGCAAGATCCTTAATTTAAATAATAACGGTAGCTGCCATCAACTGCATGCCTACTATATGCCAAGTACATAATCTTGTTTAATCCTCAGGGCGACTATGGAGGCACGATAGTTTAAGTCCAACTTTATGGAAGAGGAGACGAGAGCTGAGGACTGGGACAAGTTGTATTTTACAGGGTCAAACAACTAGAATGCAACTGAGCCACATTTGTACTTTAGTGTGCCTGAATCGAAGCTCTGTCCTCTTTACACTAAATGAAGAAGTTGCTGAATTTGATGGCAAATGGATAGCTACTCTGGTTTAGAAACTGTGTGACCATCAGCTTCACCCACTGCTTCCAAACTCATTCTTATTACTGGTAGTGTAAGATTCTATCTATCTAGAGTAATATACAGAGCTAAAAGCTATGTAGGAAGCTGCAATAGCTACTTTAGTCTGACACCTGTAGCAGCCCCTGAATAATTATTCAGTTCTTAAAGGAACTACTAAGTGCCTGGCACATAGCAGGTACTCGGTGAAGGGTAGCTGTGCTTGTTATTTTAATTTTGACACATGAGCTATAATCTTGAACTGAAATGTTTTAGCTAATGAATGTCAATTCAAACATTTTAATATAAAAATCACCAAAGATTCAGAGTATTAAGGAAAGAAAATAATACAGTTCTTGAGTTCAAAATTAGGCAAACACACACACAAAAACCCCTTTTTTTCCCCCACCAAGGAAAAGCTACCCTCTTAGTTATTTGATTCGCAATAGCTAGAGGACAGGCTTCCTTGCCATAATAGGTGTTACACATATAATGCTGAGATAGAAGCAGAAAATTCTCTTCTAGGGCTCCAAGCTATAAGTGCGTTTCAGGGGAAAATCTAATCTAGGGGCCCAGCGCTAAGAAACTCCTTTACTAAAATTGCTGGAAACTCTTAGTGTAATAATGGAAGTCCCAGCTTGCAGGGATCACGTTGAGAGGTAAATGCCCTGGGTTATGTGGAGGCATGCAAGAAGATTTTAGGCTACTCTCAATAAAAACTCTTGATGTTTTTATGTAATCAATTCACACCTGAGAGTTGTGCCTTTACTAGAGAATGAAACATGGTTAAGGTCACGTAATCTGTAGCTAGATTTGAGGAGGACTCAGATATAATGGAAGAGATGTGTGAATTGAGTTTAATCCAATTCAACAGTTGTTGTGCACCCACTAGTTTTCAAGGAGTGCACTGGATTCTGGGGATACAGGGAGAAGCAGCAGGTGCCCCCTGACCTCAAGGAGTTCACATGGAAGTAGAGGAGAGAAGATATGTATAGAGGTAGTTTCTTCAGGACCAATCTGAAGTCTTCATAGGTGTCTTAGTCTGCCCAGAATTTCATAAAAAAATACCACAGACTGTGTAGCTTACGGAAGAGCTACTTATTTTCTCACAGTTCTGGAGGCTGGAAGTCCAAAATCAGGGTGCCATCATGGTCCAGTTCTGGTGAGGACTCTTCTTGGTTTGCAGCCTTCTCTCTGAGTGTTTACATGGCCTTTCCCTTCTTATAAGGCCAGCAGTCCTATTGGACCAGGATCCTACCCCTATTCTTTATTTAACCTTAATTATCTCCTTGAAGCCCTACCTCCAAATACAGTCACATTGGGAGCTAGATCTTCAACATATGAATTTGGGGAGACACAATTCAATCCATAGCAGTAAGCTTTAGCCCACATCATAGCAAATATATTAACATGTACCCATACCTATGTTATATCCTTTTTCTTTTCTGTATACTAAGTGAAAGGATTTTAATAATTTTGCTTTTGAAATTATTTGGCTTTGAGTAATTTATGATTAGCTGTTGCTTCTCAGCAGTCATTCATTCTTGGATTTTTTTTTTTTTTTTTTTTTTTTGCAAAATGAGAGAATTGTAATTTGTTTTCAAATGTAATAAAATATGTGTGAATTCCAAATTGGGCATTCATGTGACAGGTATCATGCTAGGTTTTTGTGTTTAATTGAGCATTAACTAATTTCAACTTTGCAGTTTTTTTGTTTTGTTTTGTTTTGTTTTGCGGTACGCGGGCCTCTCACTGTTGTGGCCTCTCCTGTTGTGGAGCACAGGCTCTGGACGCACAGGCTCAGCGGCCATGGCTCACGGGCCCAGCGGCTCCGTGGCATGTGAGATTGTCCCGGACCGGGGCACGAACCCGTGTCCCCTGCATCAGCAGGCGGACTCTCAACCACTGCGCCACCAGGGAAGCCCCAACTTTGCAGTTTTTATATTTTGTAGCCAATACTTTTTTCCAGGTCTCAAACGCTTTGATAGGTTCTTGAAAAGCTTGTTAGACCCTACATATTGTCTATAATGCCGAATGGATAAAAGGGTGGGGATGTTTCATAGCTCTACTTTCACACTTGTAGATAGGTCACTCCCAACTCCACTCGCTCTTCCAAGCTCTTGTGCAGCATTCCCAGCTGTTGGCTGGGATGCCCCTCATGTCTCACTGGCACTGTAGATTGGCTGTGCTCCCAGCATCCTCTTCCCTTCTGCCTTACCTCCTATTCTATTTTCCTTGCCATCTCTGTTACATTGACATCGCCACCTACCTGGTAGGAGGTGCAGAAGCCATTGCAGTGATCATCAGTGGTCTCCAAGTCCACCTGTATCAGGTTTCAGGCTGTTATCAGGATGACTACGTGGGCATTGCCTGGGAACTTTATTATGGACACTGATTTCTATACCTCATCCCTGGAGTCCTGTACAGTGGTCTGGGGTGAGGCTTGGGAATTTGTTTTTTTAACAAGCCAATGTGCTGTCAGGTTTGGAAGGGTGTGGGTAGTATTGGTGGAATGAAAGAGAGATGTGATCATAATAACAAGAACAGTGCTCCCCATATTATGATAACTTGAAATCCCATTGGATTTAATGTCCCAAATCAGAGGTTCTCAAAGGGCTCCACAGCTGTTTGCAAGATGCCCACAGGGTGTTGCCTTAAGGATGCTCAGGAGTATTCTACTCTGGCCTCTAGGTTTTGTGTCCCAGGTGTCCCAGGTGCAGAACTTTGGTGACTATTACTGTAACAACGGCTGTTACAGGAAGAAATTCTGCTGTCTTTTTATTTTCTCTCAAGTATGAGGCAAGCTCTTTATTTCCTCATAACACATCAGAGACCAGGTACAAAACTCTTAATGAAGCTTGCTAAAAGGGTAGCCCCAAACAGAATAACTGCTACTATGTACAGGCTGAGACTCATTCTCGGGCCCCTCTATCCCACTCTTGACATGCCCCTTCCATGAGGCTAGATAACAGCGTACCCTTCACTATAGGACTCACTCCAGGTATCCCCAGGGTAGGCATTCAGGCAAAACTAACTTTCAGCCCCAGAAAGAGAAGGAAGTTTTTTTCTCATCTCACTTTTGAAGCCCACCCCCTGGGCCTGTATTTCTATTTCAGAATGACTGAGTGGAATATCTATGCCCTTCAGGGAAAATCGAACCAGAGTTGTACTATGTGGCTGCACGAGGACAACCATATAGTGGTTTGATATCAAGATATATTCTGAAGTCTGGGTTATTCATTTAAATGATACTACCTGTCCCACTTTAGTAGCCTCGTCCAGATTTAGATGTACCATTCAGTCCAATTCCTTATTTGTCTTTTCAACAAAGTTTCAAAATCCTTGCATACAGCCTCACTCAGGGTCACATTGTTACACAGGCTGTGTGCACAATAAACAAGTTACCTGTCCTTCAGTCCACATAATAACCCTGTGAGGTAGTTTTTTCATCTTAAATTTGAACAAACAAAACAGAGGTTAAGCCACTTAACCAAGGTCAGGCTTCCAGGAAGTGGCATGCTGAGGCTTTATTTGTGAATTTATTTTTAAACACTGAGAAACACTGAGGAAGTAGACTGGACATTGAGTCTGAGTGACAGAACTTGGAATAATAATGCCACTAATAGAAATGGGGCAAAAAATCAGAGGAGGTGTGATGGAGGAGGAGGGAGGGAGATGGTGAAGTCAGCTTGGGCTCTGAAATAAGAGCCACTGGGCATCACTGGGTCCCTGTCTCTTTATCACTGTGTCTTGGCTTGATGATTATCCTTCTGAACCATCTTCTTTGTTTCCAAGTTAATCACCATCCTTGACTCTCCAGGAGCCATGCACCAGCCCAGGCTGTGGTGAAGCAGCCTGTCCGGGGAGCCAGTGGCAGGACCACAGTCACAAAGATTGTCCAGACTGGTGGGGACTGGAGCACCGGCCTCTTCAGTGTCTGCAGAGATAGGAGAATTTGTATGTTTTTTCTCTTCCTTTAAGTTCTCCTTTACTATTTTCTTTCCTAAAACACCAGTGGGTAGAAAAACTGCATCAGGCACAAGGACAGAAATTAAATGGTTTCAGACTAACTAGACTAATATTCTAGTGACTCAAATACACTCCTTGGCAGGAAGGATCTTGCTTTTCAGGGATGTGGATGTTTTTATAAAATAAGTGATGACTTCAAAGGTTTTTTTAAATGACAAAATCCATTGCATGTAAAGACACACAAAATGGGCTCCCTTATCTGCAGCTGATGGAGTATAAATTGGTACAAGCTTCCCAGTGAATGGTTAGTAACACCTATAAAAAGGGCCTCAAGTGTTATGTAGCCTTCGACCCAGTAATTACAGTTTTAGGCATTTAGTCGAAGGAAATAAATCATGTGCAAAGATTTAGCAGCATCATTAAATTGTTGCAGCATTGGTAATTGTAGCAACAATCTGGAACAACCTAAATGTTCAGTGGGGGCTTCAATACAATGAATTATACAGCCATGAAAAGTCATATTGTAGAATAATACTTCCTGAGATGGAAAAATGTTGAGATACAATTTTAAGTTAAAGAATCAGATTGTAAAACCATGTACATTAGACATTAATTAGGGGGAATATTTAGAAAAATATCTGGAAGGATATAAATACAAATGTTTACAGCAAGTGTCTCCAGATGGTACGCTAATGAATAGTTTTTCTTTTTGCTTATCTCTAGTATTTCTGTAAGGAAAGTGTAGTACTTTCCTCACAGAATAGTGAGGAAGACCAGTCATTGAATAAGACCAATCATAAAAAGATGCTCCCTTTGTTTTTTTTTAAATTAAGTTTTATTGGAGTATAGTTGTTTTACAATGTTGTGTTAGTTTCTGCTGTACAGCAAAGTGAATCAGCTATACGTGTACATGTATCCCCTCTTTTCTGGATTTCCTTTCCGTTTAGGTCACTGCAGGGCATTGAGTAGAGTTCCCTATGCTATACAGTAAGTTCTCATTAGATATCTATTTTATACATAGTATCAATAGTGTGTATATGTCAATCCCCGTCTCCCAATTCATCCCTTCCTCCCTCCCCGCCTTGTATCCATATGTCCATTCTCTATGTCTGTGTCTCTCTTTCTGCTTTGCAACTAAATTCATCTGTATCATTTTTCTAGATTCCACATATAAGTGATGTTATATGATATTTGTTTTTCTGACTTCACTCTGTATGAGTCGCTAGGTCTATGCACGTCTCTGCAAATTGCACAATTTTCGTTCCTTTTTATTATGGCTGAGTAATATTCCAATGTATATATGTACCACATCTTCTTTATCCATTCTTCTGTTGATGGGCATTTAGGTTGAATAGCTCCCTTTGTTGATTGAAATCTTTTCAGACACTGGTTTAGATGTAAAGAAGTACCAACAACACTGCCCTCTAGCTGCATGATTTTCCACTGGGTTTGAAGTTCAAAGCACATTGATTCTATTTTTACCTTAGGACATTCTGACCCATCTCTGGTACCACATGTCAGTATCCTTTTCCAGGACCTGATGTTTTTGCCCTAGGGAGTAACTCGGTCACAGAATCTTTTTTTTTTTTTTTGCCGGGGGGGGGGGTGGCGTGGGGGGCTGTCCTTTTTGATGGATGAGGGCCAATCTCTTAAGTTCAACAGACTCTGGATCTGCTATTTTTGAAGAATATGGCTCCCCCACCCTTTAGAGGGTCTGGCAAGACCTGGATTTATCCTAAAGCCTCACAAGATGGATCAACCAGAGAGCTCTGAGCTGCTACCTGATCCACGTCCTTATGCAGCTGAGTCTTGGCTGAGGCAGAAACTCGAACAAAATTTTTGGTGCTCTGATCATCCAAGCCTGAGCCTTCACTGTTTGCCTGGGCCTCACAGAGAAGAGACCGCCCAGCACCAAACACTATCCTCCATCGCTGTCCCTTTGACCATCTGACCCAGAGCTCAGCAGATTTCTTCCTGCCACAGCTACCCATGTGTACTTCTGACCAGACAATTATGGCAGCTGTTCTCTGAATCACTCAGGATTCTTCCTGGTTCTTGTCCACATTCTCTGACTTTGGTTGTCACCCAGTACTGTGGTACAGAGAAGGCAGAATAGCCACGTGGAGATGTGGAGACCTAGCCCCAGTTTGGGGAGTGGACCATTTTCCCTTCATAGCTTATAGTTCGTGGTTGGAGGGGTGAGGGTATCAGTGCATTTCCAAGTAGAGCAAAGCCTGGAACATAATGTAGTGGTTAGGAGAGCACATTTGTATTGGATATAGACCTTGCCTTGAATCTTAACTCTGCCTCTTACTGGCCATTTGACCTTGAACAAATTCTCAGGGCCTTCATTTTTCCAGCTCTGAAATGGGGGTAAATAAAGGTGCCCACCTTAAAGATTGTCAAGATTAAAGCAGATAATGCACAGAACCTGCTCTAGAACACTGGCTTGGAACATAACTGGATCAGAGTTTTTTTTGGTTGTATGCTATATATTGGGTTAAATAGTGTCCCCTCAAAATTCATGTCCACCTGGAGTCTCTGAATGTGACCTTATTTGGAAATAGGTTCTTTGCATTGTTGTCAAGTTACAAAGAGGTTATAGTGGATTAGGGTGGGCCCTAAGCCAGTGGCTGGTGTTCTTGTAAGAAGAGGGAAATTTGGACGCACACACAGAAAAGATGGCCATGTGAAGACAGGCACAAATTAGAATAATGCATCTATAAGCCATGGAATGCCAAGGATTGCCAGCAACCACCAAAAATTTGGAGAGAGGCATGGAACAGACTTTCCCCCAGAGCTTCCAGAAGGACGAAGCCTGCCAACACGCCAATTTCAGACTTCTAGCCTCCAGAATTCTCCAATGAGAGAATACTTTCTATTGTTTTAAGATGTCCAGTTTGTGGTATTTTGTTATGTCAGCCCTAGGAAATTAATACACAAGCAAACATAGGATTTCATTAGAAGGTTATGGGGTAGCTCACAAAATCAGGAAATCAACTAAAAGCTAAGCTTAGGAGGGACAAGATGCATTATCAGGAGATAGCTGAAAATCTGGTCAACTCCAAACATTTTAATCCTTTTGCTTTCCTGTCTGAGAATTGCTGTTTCAGCAATGGAGCCCAATCTGCCTAGCCTAGGTCATGACTGCTGCTTGACTAGGCCAGGGCATTTTGAATGACAGTTCTCTTATTTCCCACAATAGGGAAGGGATAAATTCCTAAATTTACAATTGGGGTGTGTTACTATGAAAATTCCAACAAATATACAATAATGCACTTAGTAAATCATAGGTATTAATGTCATTGTTGTTATAAATTTTTATTTTCCAGAGTGTTGAGAGCAAAGAGTAGAATCAGGAGACTTAGATTGGTTGCTGCCCAATCCCAAGAGTACCTAAAAAGTTGACCAAAGGAAGGACCACATGCCACCCCCTCAGCCTTAAACATTGTTTCACTGCTTAGTTCTGTGCTCCACCCCCATCAGTGTTCAGGAGACCAACCACACGGGTCTTCTGGGTCCCTGCTTGTCCATTGGAGAGCCCATTCTAGGGGCAAGAAGGAATGACATGTGGAGAATACAATATTCTTTACAGCTGGACGTGATCTGTGGAGGAGAGGCCATGAATATACAGTACCGGCTGATCTCAAATGTACTGTGTCCTAATTGTTGTTCCCTGGATGGGCCTCCATTTTGTAACTGCTCATACTATCTCTAAGCTAATGGTCTCACAAGAAAAAATTTATAGGCAGTATCAATTTATACACTGGTGATCTGCACCATGATTCCCAGGATGCAGCTGGAGTATGAGTGCTATGAGTCTTAGGTTTTTTTCCTTCCTTGTTTAAAAGGGCTACTTCATCCACAAAGTTTTATTTTAATCACATCACTGTGACAATACTTGTGACAAACTTGGAAACAAAAGGGACATCTTCTTTCCATGACTGTTTCACGTCAGATTCCCGTCTTGGGATAGTTTACCATTAAATGTTGAGAATTACTGCTACAATTTGTCATCCATTAAGCAAAGGGTACATTATGAAGAGTGATAATTTCCATTTATTTTTGACATTTTGCTTCTTCATTTAATTGCACTTCTGGTTTTTAAACTGCCTCCCTCTTCCCACCTCTGTGCTTTCTTCTGAATTCACACTGCCCTGGGATGAGAAAATGGGTGCTTTTGTGTCCTTTGAGGATGTGGTTTCTGAAAGCTCAGATGTGAAGCTGAAGCAGAGGTGAAATAAGTGGCTGTGAAATGGCCTTGTGGGTGAAAGGCTGGCTGTTCCAGCTGGGGGTGTTTGTGATGTTGCCCCAGAGGAGGTTTATGTGGAAGGTGTAATCAACACTGGTTCGTAATTCAGCCAGCCTTTACTGAGTTCCTACCTATGTATGGTCATGTGATAGGCGCTACAGACATAATAGTGACGAAGACAGAGACGGTCTCTGAGAGTACATAGGCAATAAGCAAATAGACAAAATAATTGCAGTGGTGCTGAGTGCTGTGGAGGAAGTAAACAAGGTGTTTTGAAAGGAAATTACAGGGGGCAAAGGATGGCCTCTCTGAGGAACTGACTTAAGCTGATACCTGAGAGATGGGAGAGAACCAGCCACTAAAATCACCTTTCCTGTGGAGGCACCACAAGCACCAGGCAGTAAAGGGCTTTGTGTGGACAAGAAGCCATCAGAGGCCCAACATGGGTGGGGTGAAGCAGTCCAAGAATTTCTTTGGTTTTCTGGAAGAGGAAGGAGGCAAGAAAAGGCCTCAGACTGGGATTCGTGTCCTTGAACTGTATCTTGGGTAAACTGTACACTGTACACTGCAGTCTGAAAGCAGGGACCACTGGTCCTGCTCACTGGTCTTGCCCAGCGGAGCACCTGACCAATAGAAGGCGCTAATGAATATTTCCTGAACGACACATCTATGAATGAATTTTAACCTGTATTCTCACTTGCTTCCTTCTTTCCTGCACTTCATTGAAACAGTCACAAAGACTTAGATTGAGAAGGGATATTGGGGTCAGCTGGTCTGGCCCCTCACCAGCTTGTCTAAGTCCCCTCTGTAGCAAGCCTGGTAAGGACCTGACAGCCTTGGCTTTCTGAACATTTCTGGAGAGGAGGGCTCCTCTCCCTTGGAGCCATCTCAGTGCTTAAAAAAAAAAAAAAGATTTTTAATAGGTTACCAGGTACGTGATGCAAAATTCAAAAGTACCTACCCCTTAGGTATATGAAAAGCAGCAACTCCATCCTTGCCCTCCTGCCCTGCCCAGTTCTCCTCAGAGGACACCACTCTTACCTGAGCCCCAATATAGTCTATATGCTTATAAATATATAAAAAATTTTAATGAAAATAGATTAAGCTTTTTATTATAAAAGTATCATATAATCATGGTAAAAAAGAAAAATGCAAAAGGCTATAAAAGAAGAAAGCAGTATCCTGTAATCCCAGTGTCGTAGATATACATCGTTAATATTTTGGTATCTATCCTTCCAGATTTTTTCTGTATATGTGGTATATATAATTGACACAAATAATAGAATTGTAAACACACACAGTTCTGCATCTTTATTTTGTTTTAATTTAACAATATAGGTGACCATATTGTGCAGACCATATCAGCACTTCTGAAGCTAATATTTTAAATTTCTGCATAGATTCCATTGTATGAATGTACCATAATTTATTTATCCAAAAATTCTTATTTGTGGATCTTTATGTGGTTTCCAGACTTTTTGCTATTCAAACCGATGCTTTGTGAGTATTCTTGTATTGGTGCCATTTTGTATGTGCGTGAGTTATCTGTTGGACAATTGCTGAGGGTAAACCTACTGGTCAGATAGTACGTACCTTTTTAAATCTTGATAGATGTTTCCAAATGGCTCTCCATTTAGAAGTTGTACTAATTTACACTCCCACCCACAATGTATGAGCATGCCCCATTCCTTATTTATTTATTTATCTATTTATTCTTGGCTGAGTTGGGTCTTCATTGCTGCATGTGGGCTTTCTCTAGTTGCAGTGAGTGGGGGCTACTCTTCCTTGCAGTGCATGGGCTTCTCATTGCGGTGGCTTCTCTTGTTGCGGAGCACGGGCTCTAGGCGCGCGGACTTCAGTAGTTGTGGCTCGTGGGCTTTAGAGTGCAGGCTCAGTAGTTGTGGTGCGCGGGCTTAGTTGCTCCACAGCATGTGGGATCTTCCCCGACCAGGGCTCGAATCCGTGTCCACTGCATTGGCAGGCGGATTCATAACCACTGTGCCACCACGGAAGCCCCACATTCCTTTTTTTTTTTTTTTTTTTTGCGGTACACGGGGCTCTCACTCTTGTGGCCTCTCCCGTTGCGGAGCACAGGCTCCGGATGCTCAGGCTCAGCGGCCATGGCTCACGGGCCTAGCTGCTCCACGGCATGTGGGATCTTCCCGGACCGGGGCACGAACCCGTGTCCCCTGCATCGGCAGGCGGGCTCTCAACCACTGCGCCACCAGGGAAGCCCCCCACCATTCCTTTTTTTAAGCATCTCTTATTGTTAGATTCTGCCTCTTTGTGATAATTGACCTGAAATGTGCCTTGCTGCAATTTCCACACACCTTTCCTACTTATGTTCTTTGGGGCTCCACACTGTGGTTTTGTGTAGCCGCCTTCTTTTTATCTCGACTCCCCCTGTGAGTTAGAGGGATGAATGATGAACCACATTCCATGCTTGAGGGTGGAGTTCATGTTAGAGAATAGGCCAGGAATGTTTAGGCTGTGGGAGCTGACATGACCACTAGGCCTTTGGAGGGAAGGGGAAGAGGCTGAATTTATGGCATGGATCTCTCTTGAGCCTGAGCTTCTTTTTTAAAAAAAGTACACACACATACACACACACATGTGCACACACATACTTGCATATATATATATATTTTTTACTTCACAAATAACACATGAATATGTTCACTTTATTAAAGAAATGAAACATTACAGAAAAGGGAACCATGTCACTCTTTTTTATTAAATCAATTTGGAGTGTTTTCTTCCAGATCTTTTTCTCTGTATTTACATATGCATCTATTAGTAACATATACTATTGCTTTGTAACTTTTTAAACAAAGCATAAATGGTATTATGCTGTAATATCATTATGCAATTTGATTTTTTTAACTCAAAATATGTCTTAGAGATTTATCTCTGTTGGTACTTAATTGATCTTTCATTGTGTTCTTAATTATTCCCTAGTATGATCTGCACCATCATGGTTTATTTACACGTTTGTCTATTAATGTACTCTTGTTTTAAATTTGAAGCCACAAATAATGCTGCAGTGGATATCCTTGTACCGGCCTCTTTGTGTGCATGTGTAAGCATTACTCTAGGGTAGATGCTAACAAGTGGAGTTACTGAATCCCAGAGTATTTAAAATTTTATGAGATTCAGCCAAGTTGCTTTCCAAAGTGACTGTGCCAGTTTCCATCTCCATCAGTGTATGGAGCACCTATTTCTCTGTGGTGCCCCACAGCATTTGACATGTTCTAAAAACCTTAGAGTGTGGCCAGCCCTGAACCAAGATGGCAGAGTAGAAGGACGTGCTCTCACTCCCTCTTGTGAGAACACCAGAATCACAACTAGCTGCTGGACAATCATCGACAGGAAGACACTGGAACTCACCAAAAAAGATACCCCACATCCAAATACAAAGGAGAAGCCACAATGAGATGGTAGGAGGGGCGCAATCACAGTAAAATCAAATCCCATAACTGGTGGCTGGGTGACTCACAGACTGGAGAACACTTATACCACAGAAGTCCACCCACTGAGGTGAAGGTTCTGAGCCCCACGTCAGGATTCTGAACTGCGGGTCCAACAACGGGAGGAGGAATTTCTAGAGAATCAGGCTTTGAAGGCTAGTGGGATTTGACTGCAGGACTTCTACAGGACTGGGGGAAACAGAGACTCCACTCTTGGAGGGCACACACAAAGTAGTGTGCACATCGGGACCCAGGGGAAGGAGCAGTGATCCCAAGGGAGACTGAACCCAACCTAGCTGCTAGTGTTGGAGGGTCTCCTGCAGAGGCGGGGGTGGCTGTGGCTCACTGTGGAGACAAGGACACTGGCAGCAGAAGTTCTGGGAAGTACTCCTTGGTGTGAGCCCTCCCAGAGTCTGCCATTAGCCCCACCAAAGAGCCCAGGTAAGCTCCAGTGTTGGGTTACCTCAGGCCAAACAACCAACAGGGAGGGAACCCAGCCCCACCCATCAGCAGTCAAGCCGATTAAAGTTTTACTGAGCTCTGCCCACCAGAGCAACAGTCAGCTCTACCCACCACCAGTCCCTCCCATCAGGAAACTTGCACACGCCTCTTAGGTAGCCTCATCCACCAGAGGGCAGACAGCAGAAGCAAGAAGAACTATAGTCCTACAGCCTGCGGAACAAAAACCACATTCACAGAAAGATAGACAAGATGAAAAGGCAGAGGGCTATGTACCAGATGAAAGAACAAGATAAAACCCCAGAAAAACAACTAAATGAAGTGGACATAGGCAACCTCCCAGAAGGAGAATTCAGAATAATGATAGTGAAGATGATCCAGGACCTCGGAAAAAGAATGGAGGCAAAGATCGAGAAGATGCAAGAAATGTTTAACAAAGACCTAGAAGATTAAAGAACAAACAAACAGAGATGAACAATACAATAACTGAAATGAAAACTACACTAGAAGGAATCAATAGCATAATAACTGAGGCAGAAGACCGGATAAATGACCTGGAAGACAGAATGGTGGAATTCACTGCTGTGGAACAGAATAAAGAAAAAAGGATGAAAAGAAATGAAGACAGCCTTAAAGACCTCTGGGATAACATTAAATGCAACAACATTCGCATTATAATGGTCCCAGAAGGAGAAGAGAGAGAGAAAGGACCTGAGAAAATATTTGAAGAGATTATAGTCAAAAACTTCCCTAACATGGGAAAGGAAATAGCCACCCAAGTCCAGGAAACGCAGAGAGTCCCAGGCAGGATAAACCCAATGAGAAACATGCCGAGATACATAGTAATCTAATTGACAAAAATTAAAGACAAAAAAAAATTATTAAAAGCAACAAGGGAAAAAAGACAAATAACGTAAAAGGGAACTCCCATAAGGTTAACAGCTGATTCTCAGCAGAAAGTCTACAAGCCAGAGTGGAGTGGCACAATATATTTAAAGTGATGAAAGGGAAGAACCTACAACCAACATTACTCTACCTGGCAAGGATCTCATCAGATTCGACAGAGAAATCAAAAGCTTTACAGACAAGCAAAAGGTAAGAGAATTCAGCACCACCAAACCAGCTCTACAACAAATGCTAAAGGAACTTCTCTAAGTGGGAAACACAAGAGAAGAAAAGGGCCTACAAAAGCAAACCCAAAACAATTAAGAAAATGGTCATAGGAACTTACATATCGATAATTACCTTAAACGTGAATGGATTAAATGCTCCAATCAAAAGACACAGGCTTGCTGAATGGATACAAAAACAACACCCATATATATGCTGTCTACAAGTGACCCACTTCAGGCCTAGGGACACATACAGACTGAAAGTTAGGGGACGGAAAAAGATATTCCATGCAAATGGAAATCAAAAGAAAGCTGGAGTAACAATACTCATATCAGATAAAATGGACTTTAAAATAAAGAATGTTACAAGAGACAAGGAAGGACACTACGTAAGATCAAGGGATCAATCCAAGAAGAAGATATAACAATTTTAAATATATATGCACCCAACATAGGAGCACCTCAATACATAAGGCAACTGCTAACAGCTCTAAAAGAGGAAATTGACAGTAACACAATAATAGTGGGGGACCATAACACCTCACTTACACCAATGGACAGATCATCCAAAAGGAAAATAAATAAGGAAACAGAAGCTTTAAATGACACAACAGACCAGATAGATTTAATTGATATTTATAGGACATTCCATCCAAAAACAGCAGATTACACGTTCTTCTCAAGTGTGCACAGAACTTTCCCCAGGATAGATCACATCTTGGGTCACAAATCAAGCCGCAGTAAATTTAAGAAATTTGAAATCATATCAAGCATCTTTTCTGACCACAACACTATTAGATTAGAAATGAATTACAGGGAAAAAAATGTAAAAAACACAAACACGTGTAGGCTAAACAATATGTTACTAAATAACCAAGAGATCCCTGAAGAAACCAAAGAGGAAATCAAAAAATACATAGAGACAAAAGACAATGAAAACACAATGATCCAAAACCTATGGGATGCAGCAAAAGCAGTTCTAAGAGGAAAGTTTATAGCTATACAAGCCTACCTCAAGAAACAAGAAAAATCTTAAATAAGCAATCTAACCTTACACCTAAAGGAGCTAAAGTAGATCAAACAAAACCCAAAGTTAGCAGAAGGAAAGAAATCATAAAAATCAGAGCAGAAATAAATGAAATAGAAACAAAGAAAACAATAGCAACGATCAATAAAACTAAAAGCTGGTTCTTTGGAAGATAAAAAAAATTGATAAACCATTAGCCAGACTCATCAAGAAAAAGAGAGAGAGGACTCAAATCAATAAAATTAGAAATGAAAAAGAAGTTACAACAGACACTGCAGAAATACAAAGCATCCTAAGAGATTACTACAAGCAACTCTATGCCAATCAAATGGACAACCTGGAAGAAATGGACAAATTTTTCGGAAAGTATAACCTCAAAGACTGAACCAGGAAGAAATAGAAAATATGAACAGACCAATCACAAGCACTGAAATTGAAACTGTGATTAAAAATCTTCCAACAAACAAAAGTCCAGGACCAGATGGCTTCACAGGTGAATTCTATCAAACATTTAGAGAAGAGCTGATATCCATCCTTCTCAAACTCTTCCAAAAAATTGCAGAGGAAGGAACACTCCCAAACTCATTCTATGAGGCCACCATCACCCTGATATCAAAACCAGACAAAGATACTACAAAAAAAGAAAATTACAGACCAATATCACTGATGAATATAGATGCAAAAATCCTCACCAAATACTAGCAAACAGAATCCAGCAACACATTAAAAGGATCATACACCATGATCAAGTGGGATTTATCCCAGGGATGCAAGGATTCTTCAATATGCGCAAATCAATCAATGTGATACACCATATTAACAAACTGAAGAAGAAAAACCATATGCTCATTTCAATAGATGCAGAAAAAGCTTTTGACAAAGTTTAACACCCAGTTATGATAAAAACTCTCCAGAACGTGGGCATAGCAGGAACCTACCTCAACATAATAAAAGCTATATATGACAAACCCACAGCAAACATCATTCTCAATGGTGAAAAACTGAAAGCATTTCCTCTAAGATCAGGAACAAGACAAGGATGTCCACTCTCACCACTATTATTCAACATAGTTTTGGCATTCCTAGCCACAGCAATCAGAGAAGAAAAAGAAATAAAAGGAATACAAATTGGAAAAGAAAAAGTAAAATTTTCACTGTTTGCAGGTGACTTGATACTATACATAGATAATCCTAAAGATGCCACCAGAAAACTACTAGAGCTAATCAATGAATTTGGTAAAGTTGCAGGATACAAAATTAATGCACAGAAATCTCTTGCATTCCTATACACTAATGATGAAAAATCTGAGAGAGAAATTAAGGAAACTCTCCCATTTACCATTGCAATAAAAAGAATAAAATACCTAGGAATAAACCTACCTAGGGAGACAATAGACCTGTATGCAGAAAATTATAAGACACTGATGAAAGAAATTAAAGATGATACCAACAAATGGAGAGGTAATCCATGTTCTTGGATTGGAAGAATGAACATTGTGAAAAGGACTATACTACCCAAAGCAATCTACAGATTCAATGCAATCCCTATCAAATTACCAATGACATTTTTTATGGAACTAAAACAAAAAATCTTAAAATTTGTATGGAGACACAAAAGACCCCAAATAGCCAAAGCAGTCTTGAGGGAAATAAACGGAGCTGGAGGAATCAGACTCCCTGACTTCAGACCATATTACAAAGCTACAGTAATCAAGACAATATGGTACTGGTACAAAAACAGAAACACAGATCAATGGAACAAGATAGAAAGCCCAGAGATAAACCCACGCACCTATGGTCAACTAATCTATGACAAAGGAGGCCAGGATATACAATGGAGAAAAGACAATCTCTTCAATAAGTGGTGCTGGGAAAACTGGACAGCTACATGTAAAAGAATGAAATTAGAACTGTCTCTAACACCATACACAAAAATAAACTCAAAGTGGATTAGAGACCTAAATGTAAGGCTGGACACTATAAAACTCTTAGAGGAAAACATAGGAAGAACGCTCTTTGACATAAATCACAGCAAGATCTTTTTTGATCCATCTCCTAGAGTAATGGAAATAAAAACAAAAATAAACAAATGGGACCTAATGAAACTTCAAAGCTTTTGCAAAGCAAAGGAAACCATAAACAAGACAAAAAGACAACCCTCAGAATGGGAGAAAATATTTGCAAATGAATCAATGGACAAAGGATTAATCTCCAAAATTTATAAGCAGCTCACACAGCTCAATATTAAAAAAACAAACAACCCAGGCTTCCCTGGTGGCGCAGTGGTTGCGAGTCTGCCTGCTGATGCAGGGGACACGGGTTCGTGCCCCAGTCTGGGAAGATCCCGCATGCCGCGGAGCGGCTGGGCCCGTGAGCAATGGCCGCTGAGTCTGTGCGTCCGGAGCCTGTGCTCCGCAACGGGAGAGGCCACAACAGTGAGAGGCCCGCATACCGCAGGAAAAAACAAAAGAAAACCCAATCCAAAAATGGGCAGAAGACCTAAATAGACATTTCTCCAAAGAAGACATACAGATGGCCAAGAAGCACATGAAAAGCTGCTCAACATCACCAATGATTAGAGAAATGCAAATCAAAACTACAAGGAGGTATCACCTCACACTGGTTAGAATGGGCATCATCAGAAAATCTACAAACAACAAATGCTGGATAGGGTGTGGAGAAAAGGGAACCCTCTTGCACTGTTGGTGGGAATGTAAATTGATACAACCACTATGGAGAACAGTATGGAGGTTCCTTAAAAAACTAAAAATAGAATTACCATATGATCTAGCAATCCCACTACTGGGCATATACCCAAAGAAAACCATAATTCAAAGAGATACATGCACCCCAATGTTCATTGCAGCACTATTTACCATAGCCAGGTCATGGAAGCAACCTAAATGCCCATTGACAGACAAATGGATAAAGAAGATGCGGTACATATATACAATGGAATATTACTCAACTGTAAAAAGGAACGAAATTGGGTCATTTGTTGAGACGTGGATGGATCTAGAGACTGTCATACAGAGTGAAGTAAGTCAGAAAGAGAAAAGCAAATATCGTATATTAACACATATATGTGGAACCTAGAAAAATTGTACAGATGAACGGGTTTGCAGGGCAGAAATTGAGACACAGATGTAGAGAACAAACTTACGGACACCGAGGCGGGTTAGCGGCAGGGGGGTGGTGGTGGTGGTGGGATGAATTGGGCGATTGGGATTGACATGTATACACTGATGTATATAAAATTGATGACTAATAAGAACCTGCTGTATTAAAAAATAAATAAAACAAAATTCAAAAATAAAAAACACCTTAGAAAAATTTGGCATTCTTATAGGTAATAAATGGTTTCTGATCGTCTTAGTATGCAATTCCCTGATTACTAACGACATTGAGCAGCTTTTCATGTTTTTTCTTGGTCATTTGTATTTGTTCTTTAACTGTTCATGTCTTGTGTTCATTTTCTTCTTCTGTTTAATCCTTGATATATTGATTTTCAGGAATTCTTTGTATGTTCTGGATACTTATCCTTGGTCTGTGATTTATTTAGCGAAATTTCCTCCTAGAGCCCCCTGAAGACAAAGGATTCCATCATCCTACCCTTGTGCATCTCTTGTTGAGCACAGTGTTTATCCCACAGCACTCCATCCTGACCCAAGGATCTTTCCTAAAGAAGTTGCATGATTTCAGACTCTCCACAGGAATAAATACCAAACAGTGGTAGTGAGGGCACTGTCTTAGAACACACAAGTCCACAATTGTTTACTAATTAAATACATAAAACATGAGAACATTTGGGCATATGTGGTATGTGTAGTAGTTAAGACTTTGGAGCCAGGCTACTTGAGTTCAAATGTGACCTCTGCCCCTTCTTAACAAATGTATGAACTTGGGCAAATTGTTTAAGTCCTCTGGGCATTAGTTTGCTCATCTGTAAAATGGGCCTAATAATAGTACATTTTATAGGATTGTTGTGAGAATTAAATGAGTTACTAAATGCAAAGTACTTTTAGCAGGGCTTGGCACATGGTGAAATCTGTATAAATATTATCTATTATATAATAAAACTTTGGCTTTTATAGTGTTTTTTTTTTTTATCATGTCTGACTTCTGTCCCAATGTAATTGAATTTTGGGTGTGTTTCCTCAGTATCTAGTACTCCCTCATAATGAACACTTAGATAACCTGGATATACAAATGGAAAGGCTTAAAAATAAAATTAACAGCATGTGTTACATGAGTCATAAAAATAAGGTACAGGAGTTTCAGTGCACAAAACAACTTCTTTACAATATGCTTATTGAGGATGGTGGGCATTTCTCTCTGCCAGTTAAAGTGGTGCAGCTCAGGCAATTGGGTAAAGACAATTTATTACTCACTTAGCTTGCTAGCTTTATAATTATGCAACTTTTGATTAATTTTTTATCTGCAGGGATATACACTACAGTATTTTGTAATTCATGCATAAGTTTTGATTGATTTTTATGTGCCATGATTTCAGAGTCCCCTAATTCAGGGTTGCATACAGTATTACCACTCTGAACTCACTGCACGTTCATGGGCCATTTGCTGTCCTCTGACCTGTTGATACCAGTTGTCAGTGCTGAGTGGGACCTGCTGATCTCGCTAGGAGTAATGATTTTTTTAAAATGTGGGACAAAACATCCCAGACTTAATCAAGGATGAATTTAGTGTTTGCTTTGGGCCAAGTGATGCCTATAATACTTGATTTCGTGATTTTCTTAAGATTCCTGACGAAATAGATGTTCTGTTTCTCAGATAGGCTGCTCCTTGTCCCCCTCCCCACTCCAGTCCTCATGCCCTCCATGCACATGTTCTACCTCACCTCTTATATGAAACTGGAGAAGTCCAGAGTCCAGGCACATCCCTTGGAGGTTCTAAGATAAAACAGCATTCCTAGATTTCTGCTTCTTTGTCACTGAATTTGGGAGTGGGACTCTGCACTCCTCACTGTTGAAGAGGGAGGGAGGGATGAGGCAACAGAGACAGGTGTTTGACAAGGAATTCTTCTAGTATGCTAGTGACATGGCATGTGAGCCTTTGTGTCTGGTGCACTAGAAGGCTATGAACACTACCATTTCACACTCATTAGAATGGATAAAATAAAAAAGGCTGACAATTGCAAATGTTGGTGAGGATGTGGAACAACAAACTCTCATACATTGCTGGTGGGAGGGTAAAATGGTACAAATACTTTGGAGAACTCTTTGTAAATTTCTGGTAAAATTAAACATAAATCTACCCCATGACCTAGCAATTCCATTTCCAGGAATCCACCCAAGTGAAATGAAAATATTTGTCCACGTAAAGACTTGTATATGAATATTCATAGTGCTTATTCATAATAGCAAAAAATGGAATAAACAGTGGGAGAGTGGATAATTTGTAGAACATTTATACATTGGTAATACTACTCAACAATAAAAGGAACAAACTGCAGATATACATAACAACATAGATGAATCTCAAGAAATGTGATGTTGAACAAAAGAAGTCAGATACAAAAGTAAACATGATTCCACTTATACGAAGTCCAAATCGAGGTAAAACTCATCTATGGGAATAGAAATCAGAATAGTGATATGTCTGGAGTGGGGGTGGGAGGACCGGGATTGTCTGGGAAGGGGCACATGGGAACTCCCTGGGGTGATGGCAGTGTTCTACACGTTTGGTTACGTGGGTGAATATGATTGTCAGAACTCATCCAACTGAACATTTATGATTTGTGCATTTTCTTGTTTATAAATTATGCCTCAATAACATTTATTGAATACATTTTTAAAGGTTATGGTTAGTTTTTTTGCTCTTTCATAGTTCAAATTATTTGTATTCGTCAAGGTTGTCATCTTTTGCAATGATATAGCATCTTAATCGTTTACCGGGGGTTCTTAACCTGTGGTCCAGTGATAGTTTTCAATGGATCCTTGAACCCCGTGAAACTGAATGCACAATTTTGCATGTCTGTGTTCATGTATTTTTCTCTCCCCTTCAGGAGCAAGTTCATAGCTATCACCATATTCTCAAAAGTTTCCGTGACCCAAAACGTATTTAAAAGAGAACCTCTGTGTTAATGGTTCATGCAGGATGTGTAGGAAACAATATCAGTAGTTAAAGATGAATGAATGAATAAATGACCAACTGTTTCCAGCTGATGTTCAAGGAACCAAGCCTCTACTAGTTTACAGATTAAAACTGGCAGATGTCAGTGGCTCCATGCAACTGCAAACATTAGAGAAACCTTCTGGCCTGAGAAATAGAATAAAGTCCTTATAAGAATAGCAGGCAGAATCAGTGTACCATATAAGAGCTTTCAATCACATTTATAGAAGAAGACGCCTGCTGTTCAAAAGTATCTTATACTGTGTCTATTTTAAATATTGAAATTAGATAGATGAACATAAGAGAAGCAACAGTTATGTTTCAATTATAAAAAATTATCTAATGCTTTTCTCTTGACAGAAAAAACAGTTACTGTAGTGAACGTTATCAGAATAGTGGCAGGTTCAGCTTTGCCAGTGTTTAACAAAAGAAGACAATTTTGGTGTGGCTCAGTTATGGCAATTCTCATATAGTGAGTTTTGCAAATTGGTCATTCATTCTCAGTCCCTGATTGCAGGGGGACAATGCAGTATTAAATTGATGGCATAGGGCTATAAATGCTCTTTGTGATGTGAAGTTGCTCTAAGCACAACTGAGAACCTGAGCTTGCTTTTATGTGGTTATTGACAGGTTTCTGTGGTCTCATTTGTCCCATGTGTCTTGAGTGTGACATCGCCAGGCAGTATGGAGAGTGTTTTTGTTGGCCATTGTTACCTGGGTCCACCTTTGCACTAAGAATTGGCACCAGAGAGAGACATAGAATACGGGTAAGTGTGTTTGGATATATATGTGAAGCTGGATCTGTATGAGAACCTGGATGCCTTTCAAACCTGTGATTTTTTTAAAAAAATGAGGTGTGGGTGAGGATGCTTAAAAACACCACACTTAGTGGAATACTTTGAGAAAGGAAAGGGAAGAAATTTCTGATTTCATTTGTTACTAGGATATATATTAACGAAAATGCCACATTGTGAAGGGTATTTCCAAGGGGGACCTATTATAATGTAGATCGTTGACCACTTCTGTTTCTCTGTCTCTTATTACATCCAGAGAAGATGATAGGTAGAAGTGCACCAAATTTGGAGGATACACTTGGGATAATCTCACTTAAAATGTAGCCCATCAGCATATACAGAATTCACTTTGGGGGTTCCCTGGGGACTCTTCAAAGAGCCAATTTCCAGTGCAGCTGAGACTGAGGTACAATGAGAGATTGAGGACAGACATGTCATACCTACTAAGATGTGGACAGATAAAAAGGCATCTTTTTATTTTATTTGTTTTTTTATTGGAGTATAGTTGCTTTACACTGCTGTGTCAGTTTCTGCTGTACAGCAAAGTCAATCAGCCACACAAATACGTGTATCCCCTCTTTTTTGGATTTCCTTCCCATTTAGGTCACCACAGAGCACTGAGTAGAGTTCCCTCTGCTGTACAGTAGGTTCTCATTAGTTAAAGGCATCTTTTTATATATTCATGTGAAATGATCCCTAGGATATATTTTTAAGTGAACAAAAGAGTAAGGTATGTAAGTATGTAACGATTTACTTAAAAAGAATATATATGTAGGTAAAATGTAATGTGTATGTATCTGTATGTATCTATATATTTGCCTAGACATAGAATTTATCTGGAAGTGTATATAAGAACTACCAACAATGGTAGCCCCCTGACAGGTAACTGGGTGGCTGGTGAGAGCTGTAGAAGGGGGGTTTACTTTTTACTTCCTATTCCTTCTTACTGTGGGAATTTTGGACCATGTGCATTTATTACTCCAAAAAAGTAAATAAAATAATTATAAACATTAAGTTCTAAGAGGAAATAAAAAGATGTTGACAGAGAATTTTCTGTCAGTGAGACAGTGGTTTCAGGTTTGAAGTCTTGAGGGCAGGTCTCTGAATTGCAAGGATCGATTAGCAGTCGAGCTGCTTGGCACTTGGGTAACGCGGTGGAGTTGTGTCCCTGGGCGATGACTTCAGGGTGGTGGCGGATCTTGGGGGCAGTGGGTGGGATGGGCCATGAGGTAATACTGCGGAGGTTCCTGGGAAAGGGAACTGAGCCTGTGCGATTGAGCCAGAACAGAGACCCGGTCTCCCCTAGGGCACGCTGTGCGAGGACTGGCTGGCAGTGCACTGCTGCTGGCCTTTTTCCATCTGCCAGGTGGCCCGGGAACTCAAGATGAGGACCTCCCAACTCTACGAAATCTATGCGGCCCCTTCGACTAATGAAAATCTTATCTGACAGAGCAAGAAATCTCCTCCTCACTTCCCCGCACCCTTCTCTCAAATCCCTCTTAGTAGAGAGATTGTTCTTAAGGTTTCACTGAAATAGTATGAAAATAAATGATTTCCCACTACTGTCTTTACTGTTGTCCTTTCTTTACACGTACCCCCGATGAAGACTCTGTTATTTGTCTGAATTTGCTATCCCAGCCCAGCCATATTAGGCAGATTCGAGAGGTGAGTTTTTTACCCTCCGTCACCCTGCCTGGAGTTTTGGAAGGCTGCATTTTCCCCCATCTTCCCCTTTCACAAGAGATGTCTGGGAAGCTGGAAGAACTATTATATGGCTAAGCTAAGCCTCTTTTCCCAAAGTACCAATGATGGGGCAGAAGACGGTTTATTTTATTTTTTTATTATTTTTAAAAACTTTTATTGGATTATAGTTGATTTACAATGTTGGGTTAGTTTCAGGTGTACAGCAAAGTGAATCAGTTAGCACCTGGACTGGGCCCTAAATATCACTCTAATGCAGGAGCATTGTCCTTCCCTTGTCCTGACTCCTTCAGTCCTGACTGGCATAAAGGGGAAAGTCTTAGCTTGTTGCTGATCATGAACAGCTCTCCAGCATTTGTAAATTTTCAGCCCCAAATTCAAAGCCATAGGTGGGCCACTGTTACAGGTTGAACTATGCCCCCCCAACCCCTTCCCACAAAAGAGCTACTGAAATCCTAATTCCTCATATATATGAATGTGACCTTATTTGGAAATAGTCTTGCAGATGTAATTAAGATGAAGTCATTAGGGTGGGCCCTAATCCAACATGACTGCTGTCCTTACAAGAAGAGGAGAAGAGACACAGAGGTAGACACACAGAGGGAAGACAGCCATGTGAAGATGGAGGCAGAGATTGGGGTGATGCTGCCACAAACCAAGGAATGCCGGGGCTACCTGAAGCTGCAAGAGGCAAGGGAAGATCCTCTCCTAGAGGTTTTGGAGGGAGCACTACCCTGCCAGCATCTTGACTTTGGACTTCTGGCCTACAGAACTGTGAGAGAATAAGTTTCTGTTGTTTTAAGCCACCCAGTTTGTGGTACTTTGTTACCACAGCAGTCCTAGGAAACTAATTCACCAGCCATCTACCATGGGAATAGAATACTTTTGCTCTTGTTAACATGGCAGCGCAGAGCAATGCTGAGGAGCTTGGGGTCTGAAGCTGGACTGCCTCCTTCATTTACTAATTGTGTAACTACAGGAAAATTTGCTAATCTGTTAGTACCTCAGTTTCCTCCTCTGTAAAATGACAGTACTGTCCTCATAGGGTTGTGAGTATTTTAACAAGTCAAGACACTTAGCACAATGACTGGGAAGGAGCAAGGACTTGGTAAATATCAGCTATTATTACTATTTACTGTTACCTTATATTTGCTGCAAATGATATAATTTTCCATTTACAGTTGGGATATAAAGTTTTCTATCAAGTTTTAGGTTAAAATTGAGTTAATTAAAAGAAGAACATTAGGTAAATAATAATATAATTGGTTGGTGGATAGAGCAAACATTATGAAGGTGGTAGAACATGAATTGTATTGAGCGCTTGTATTGCCAGGCACTGTTCAAAGCATTCTACTTGTTTTAAGACATTTCATCCTTAACATCCCTCAGGAAGGAGGTATTACAGCTCCATTTTCCAGACAAGAACCTGAGTCACAGAGAGGTTAAGTAACTTGCCCAAGGCCACACAGCTGGTAAGTGACAGGCAGTCAGGCTATTGAGGCTGTGCTACTAACTCCTGCACTAAGTAAGCAGAGAAAGTTTCTGGCTAAGAGGCCTTCTTGGGCCCTCGTGGTTGCGCAAACCGGAGTTTGCTCTAGGGAGGCGAACTCAGCCTGGTGAGTGTTGAGGGGAAGTGTCACTCACCCCTACGCTCAGCCATCCCCACTGAAACTAAGCAATTCCTGTCTGACGAAGGACTCCTCTCAGCCCTCCTTTTGGATGTCCAGGGCAGCTGCCAGGGGCCAAATCTCTTTGGGAACAATAAAATGCTCAATGTTGGCGTTTGATACATGATAAAGTGCTCCCTGCTCCAAGCCAGCTACTGAAAACACCAGGCCTGAGGGACGGGTCTATTAAGTGAAAATAAACCTCTTTTATTGTTTCATGCAAAAACACATATTGTGCTCCACAAGCTTACAGCTGGGAACAATATGCATTTTTGGCAAAAGAGACTTGGGTGACCTCTCCACTGTCACACGATGACCCCTCACTGTGTGAAGAGTAGATGGCATTTCACACACCGGCTACTGGCCCAGTGCTTCTCTTGGCTGTGGTCAGAGGTGGTCAGAGGTGCAAGCGAACCTCTCCAGCAAGGGAGCTCCCTTTTCCCCTTTGCTTCTTCTGATCAGTCTCGGTGGTAGAGCAAACTTAACACTTCTTTAGAGCCACAAACCCAAACAAATAAAACTCTGGGCTCTGAAAGCATTGAGTCTGCCAATGAATCACGGAACATCAGAGAATTAATATGTGGATGGTTCTTTGAAAACGGATGGTGGAGAGTAGTCCTGAAGAAAGGTGGCTCAGGGCCATGACTTCTAGTTTCCCCTAGAACATGTCAAGTCCATGAAGAAAGAACTTAACAAAAATATGTACTTGCTTCCCAGCAGAAAAGTTATCCAACGCCCAGTGCTTAAGTGAGAGACAACAAATTTGATCTTAAACTTCCCATTTCCTCAGACTTACAAGAAGCTGTTAGAGGTACAAATTTGAGTTACCCAACAGTGGAGGCTTCTCTGTGTTTTTCTTCTCACTAGAAAGTTCCTTTTGATTTTCCAGGATGCAAAATGTGGGACGGATCTCTGATGACTCCGTGTGGGCAAACAATACGAACACATATGCAACAGACATTTCAAAGTGATCCATTCAGATTATTATAAATTACAAAACCAGAAAGCAAACAAATGAAACCCCACCAAACCTTTTGGCTTTACAGTGCAATATACTAATGAAGAATAAGATGCCAGCCCTGGAACTCTCTATTTTTTGGAATGAAGATATGAAAAGTGTCCACTGCCCTATAAAATAATTTTTATATGTTTATATATTTTACATATCTAAGGTTTATTTGTACAATAGTTGATAATGACTAACATGTTATATATACCCTTTTTATAAACATTATTCACATACCTATTACATCATAAAGATTGTCTTTTGGTCTATTAAAAACATTGTACTGAAAAAAGAAGCAGAGACACAAGAGTCTATAGATTTTCTGCTGATATTCCCATGGAGGAGTGAAGTTTTCTCTTCTTTCATTTTCTCTTTCCTCCTTTTTCCCCCTAAACAACACCCTCTCCCTCTGACCCAGCATGCAGTAATAAGAAGCAACAATTCCAGAAGATGAAACTCAGACTTCATGGTTAGCAGACTATTCTCTGGTGCATTTCTGGGCTGACCTCATTCTAATCATTCTACTTCATCCTTGGCTGCATTCCCAAAAAGTGCAGCACTTTTTGACCCACGACAATTTGGAATATATGTGCTGGAGCTCACAGTCTGGTGATGAAAACTTTAGCAAATGGGGGAGCTTTTCTTATGCCTCTGAGTTTGGGTGGGAACAAATCATAGTCTTCATTTTGTGCTTTAGAAAAAAAATATTTTGTTTATTTGGCTAAGCAGTTTCAAAGGAAATTGAAATCTTCATAAAACCCTCCATGATACTATAAGACATGGAAAGTTCCCAGAGAAGAAAAAACAGCAAGTGTAAAAGTTAGGAGTGGTGGTTTCCTGTTATTCTAAATGTGAGAGGGGGAAGCCAGTCTAAGAAGAAGAAAGTCTGAGCGAGAGGGCCTTGGGGACAAAGCTATAATTAGCCAATGTGGTCTAATGGTTTCTGGGCGTTAAAAGTTGTATTGTTCCCCCATCCCCACCCAGCTTATACAACTTGCTTTTGTGTGGACAGTTTGCCTATACTTAACCTTTCTGTCTATCACCTATAAAACTAAAATTCCTTCCAACTCTGACACTCTATGACTTTGCCCTGGCAAGTGAAGTCTTTGAAACCTACCTATAGGTGGGTTGTAAGGCCTCATGATTGTAACAAGAATCTGAAGGCAGCGTCTCTCTATTCATTGCTTCTGAGGAGCCAGCCAAACCCGAATTCATCCCAGAGGAAATGGAACCAACATTTAGTCACAGTAGTTCAGAGAAAAGGGATGACCGACAATTGGCAGTACCATCATGGACCACATGTAAGAAGGAGATGTTGTCACTGCATTGGCCTTTCTGTGGTCTCATCATACCTCTTGCTTCTCACCCACCTCTTGGCAGATAAAGCCAATGCTGTGGGGCTTCTTGTTGCCTATTATCACCTTCCCCTGGGGTTAACCAAGAGAAGGCTATGATTAAGAAGTCCATTAAGTTAGTCATCCCATTAAGACACAGGTGCCAGTTTGAGCCCTGCAAGTGACAGCTTCACACAGAGGAAAACATTTCTGTAACCACAAAATACAGTCCTTACTCAGCTCATGGTTTGGCTTGGCTCCTTACCAGCAGGACTGGATGAAAGACGGGGGATGCTTCAGTGCAAAATTATGATACTGAACTTCAAAACCATCTATCAATACACATCCAAATCATGCTGCGTTCCGGTCATTGTCTTTGGTAATCAAGGTGGCATGTGCTTTTAGAAATGAAACTCTTACTGATGTCTTAAGATGGGGGAGAAGATGAAAACACATGGCTCAAAGAGTCTGGGGGTATTTGTGCGTTTCATTTATCTGTACAATCTCTCTCTCAGGGTAGCACAGATAATTTAAAATTTATATTTTAAATTATAGTTTTTTGAAAAAATAGGGGTAGAATATCTTCTTTTGACTTCTTTAAGATGACTTATTTCTGAACAAAAAAGCCTGCATGGTTATAACTGATTTTTATATCTTTAGACTTGAAATAGCACTGCAGTCTGTGGCATCTCCCTTATAACATCATGCACGTTTCTTGTCTGAGATTATTTATGTACTAAGTCCTTATTTCCTTGATTGGTATATTCTAACAAGAACCCTCTGGATCAGAAAGTATCAGGGTGGAAAGACAGAACGGAATTGGAATGGAAAAGAATGTGGATGTGGTGGCGTGATGCAGGAGGCTCAGTCAGGGGAGGGAGTGAAGGCTGGGGACATTGTGAGGAAGCACTAGCCTCTCTGGCTTGAACATCTGAGAGGAGAATATTATGCCATCCCCTGTACTGCTCTAAATCTGAGCTGGAGCAATAGGCCAGACACAGTGTTGGGAGGCATTTGATGTTCGGTCTTTTCATTTGTCAGTTAGGTGCCAAGGTGTGAGAAATTGGCAAGACAAAGTTTGGCTTTGACAGCAGAACAGCATAACAGGAGGGCCAGGAGTCTGGTGTAACGTGTAGCGGCACATGACTCACGTGCTTTTCTCCAACCTGGCCCGCCACCCATTGATACTGTGGGAAGACACATTTGCTTTTTCTCCTATTACCCTGCTGTCTTGGAGGCCAGCCTGCTGGTATTCCTGTACCATCCCTGATGTCCAAGGAGTATCACATGGTCCACAGCTCTGTACCGAGCGGTTTCCATTCAAGCAGACGATTTGCTCTCTTCAGTAACCGGTTATTGCTAGCTCCTCCTGGGAAGATCTCCAAGGCGGGGTCTGTGAAGGTGGAAAGGATTTTAGAATCTATTGTGTGTGAATGCAGCCTGGTTAGAACTGTAGTTCTTTAAAATTCTTAAGTCTTTTGGGCAGGAATTTGTCTTTTCATTTCACAAAAGAGATGTCGTGTCCTCCGTTTGTCATATCGGGAGGTACACACTATCTACTTCCACATTACTGGAGATGCTAACTTTGATCTTTTGGTTAAGGTGGTTGTCTACCAGCTTTCTTCACTATAAAATTGTTATTTTCCCATTTGTGATTAATAAGTATCTTTTGAGGAGATACTCTGACACACTAGTTTTAATCCATTGATGACTTTTGCTCGAACCGATTGTTACTGCAGTGGTTGTCAAACTGGGATTTTAAAAAATTCCATCATTCCTTCTACAATTTTTAGTTGGCCCTGTACTGTAAGGAAGAGCTTTTCCTTCTCCCTCATTTCTTTATATAGTATGGACTCAGGGATTCCTATTTGAGTATTTGTAAGGATTATCATCCATTACTGCCAAAAATGAATAATCTGAATCTATTGATTAAGAAATGTCAGACAAAGCCTAATTGAGAAACATTCTGTAAAATAAATGGCCTATATTCTTTGAAATGCCAGGATCACGGAAGACAATGAATCTTGAGGAACTGTTCCAGATTAAAAGAAACTAAAGAGATATGACAAATGCAATATGTGGTCCTAGATGGGATCTTAGACAAGACATCAAAATCTGTTTTCTCTGTAAAGGAAAAGAATGGGACAATTGGATAAGATCTGTAGTTAATAGTGCTATATCAGTGTTAATTTCCTGATTTTGGTAATTGCATTGTGATTATGTAACACCCTTGTTTTTAGGAAATACACACTGAAATGTTTAGGGGAAAACGGGCACTTGATTTTTAGCTTACTTCCAAATGGTTCAGAAAAACTATATATATAATTTATATTAAATTTTAATTTAATAATTAATTAATATATATGTACCTACATATATAAAAGAGAGGATCAAAACAAACATAGTAAAATGTTAATATCTAGGGAACCTAGTCCTGAAGGGTATACAGGAATTCCTTGTACTATTTTAGCAACATTTCTAAAAGTCTGAAATTATTTAAAAAATAAAGTTAAAATTCACGAGCCCCCAGAATTTCTCCAAAGCCTCAAATATTTTATTTTTGATTTCCAAACCCAACCTGCATTCCTGTCATCCCCACACATGTAGCCAAGGTCCTCCCCTTCCTGCCTAGCCCCTGGTGCCTCTTCTCTTCCCGAGGCTGAGGATGCTCGGAAGGGAGTGCAGCCAACACTTCCAGCTGCCCCTTGTCCAGGTGAGGGCAGGCGGTTTGGATGGGCATCACAGGAGCCGGCTGCTCTCTGTGACTTTGCTGCCAGTGCTTGGCTCTTGGCCCTTCTGAGTGCAAATGAAGTCCCAACTGACCATGCTGAAGGGGGACAGGAGAAAGCTAAAAGGATGATGGGAAATTGGTCCAATAACATTTAAAAAGATTTGCTTTCTAAAAGACCCAGGCTTGGAGTTTGTCCACAAGTGAATTCCCATGAAAACCCAGTAAAACAGGAAATAAGTAGGAGAGGGAGTTTTCTATCTCCTGCCCAATGTCTTTCATTTGGAGCCTGAGTCCTTTTCTATCCAACGACTCCTGCTGATTTAACAGGCCAGTTTTGTCTTTGGGGAAATTTTAGTGATGATCACAGACAGGTTCATTCTTTGCGGGGTGGCACAGGACAGCTGGATCTTGCAAGCAAAGCTTATGGGAAGTATCGGTTTTGGGAGTCTGATCAAAACCCACTCTCCAAAGGCAGAAGCATGAATTGTGGCTACAGAGACTAAGTGTACAGAAGGAGCCTGAGCTTTCAAGCAGGCAGCCACATCTGGGCTAACAACTGAGCTTCTCTGCGCTCTCAGGGCCTGCCCATGCAAGACAGGACTTACGTGCCCCACTCAGAATAACAGCAAGTAAGAGCCATTGGAGGTTCCAGGTGGCTGCTTCCTATTCAACACGAGAAGCAGGAATGATTAGAAAGCCTGTGATTATGAGGACGCATTCTGCGTCCCATCATGACAATAAGTTATGCAGGGTTTGGAGTTACGCTGTCTCCATCGTACACCCCCAAACATGGGCCGGAGTTTCAGCCTGCTATTCACAACTTTTATCCCTAAAAAGGGAAGACACCTGTGTTAGACATAGTCTGCTTCTCCTCCCTGTGCCTAAGTGGGTACCGGCACTGATGCTGGGCACCTGCCTCTGGAGATGGGTCAACCCGTTGCTATCACAGGGGGCCTGGAAATGGCTGCTTTGATCTGCACATCAGGCCTGGCATCAGCAGCTGGGGGCATATCCCTCCGAGACTGGAGGCAAGGTGATTTGAGACAACTGCTTCTGGATCTCAAGGGAGTAGTGGTGGTTTGTTAGCTCTTTAACTACCTTTGTTGTGATGTAGCATTTCTGAGGGTGAGCGCAGGGACAGGGAAGTAATAAGGAAGTAACTGCCAAGGGAAGGCCAGCTGCCACATGAATCTGATCTTCCAGGTTGTGCTAAATGATGTAGAAAGAACTTTAACACTAAGATCCACTGACATTTTAATGGACACTCAAAAATCCCATCAGTGGCAGGAGGGGTGAATTTACCTATGGCTGGCGTTGTACAGTACTGGGTAGCAGCTCTTATCAGTCCTGTGTCTACAGACCAGGGGTTTTAGGATTAGGCAGGTAATAATGCTTTGCTTATTGAGCACTCAGGGGACAGGTCTGCTTGAAGTAGAAAACCCTGATGTCTGCAGGAAAGCTTTTGTGTCTCATCTTAAATGAGGTGGCAAGCAGCTAGCAGCATCCACTGGGGTCCGATTGCCTGGGTTTATTCCCAAGCTCCACCAAGTCCCAACTGTATGACCCCATGGAAACTATTTAATCTCTCTAGGTCTTAGTTTCTTTACCTGTAAAATGGGCATAGTAATAGTATTTACTTTGTATGGTTGTAGTGAGATTTTAAAATCAGTCAATATAAGTAAAGCACATAAAAGTGTCTGGCACAAGGCAGGGGGTCTGTCTATCATTGTTGGCTCAAAAGTATTACTATAAATTAAGAGACCTCTTCAAGGCTATTTATTATGTTCCTGGTTCTTGATTATCTCAAAGAATGGAAAACCCTACAGGTGGTGGATACAGATCATTAAACCGGCTCATGGTCACACTCATTACTGGAGTCTCTTTTGCCTTAAAAACCTGAATAGAGTTCTTAAAATTTTACATCCTAATCCACAAAATGAGGATAACAATAGCTCAGTATTTACTTTATATGATTGTCATGAGAGGGCCTCTATTATTCTTCCTATTATACAGATGAGAAAATTGAGACTCAGAGAGGTGAAGTGACTTGCTCAAAGTCACACAGTGAGTCACACTTGAGATCCAATGGGTGTTCTGATTCTATAGCCTGGGCTCTCCACTGCTAGGCCAGAGAAAGGTGAGCGGAAGAGAGTAAAGGAGATGGGGGGGGGGGGGTGGGGAGGAAGAGGGAGGGAGGGAGGGAGGGAAGGGGAGAGGGAGACTCGCAACTAATAATAATATTCTTGGAATGAGTAAGTGGGCGTGGGAATTCAATACATATATCCTAATGATAACAAAGCAGATGACGTTTTATGCCTTGTCTACATAATTCGAAACAACCATTTTGACTGCGTAGAAAAATGACATTGCTTTTTGCTTGCTGCAGAATCATGGCTTTAAAGAGCTGTGAGGGCCAGTCCCTTTGGAAGGTGAGTACTTAAGATCCTGCAGTCCTGGAATGCTAGTGCCTGAGCCAAGCCCCTTGTTTGAGAGGTGAAACAGGGCTGGAGAAAATGGAAGTAACTTGCCTCTAAGCTTGTGGCATCGCCCATAAGTTCATCTTTCCTGTGAAGGTCCTTCTTGGCAGGAAAAAGAGGATTCATTTATTCTTCAATTGTTCATTCAACACATATTGAATGTATGATCAAAAATGTTTGATGAATGAATTTCCTTGACACTTTGAGCTTGTTCCTCTTTATCTCACTATGCTGCATGTCCGATTCCTTCTCAGTCTTCAAATCTCAGTTGAAATCTCACCTCCTTGGAGAATCCTTTCCTGGCCACCCTACCCAATGTAGTGCATACCCCCCCAGCCATTCTCCGTCCCCCCTCTTTGTTTCCTTCATAACATCTGTCATATAGAAACAATCCTGTGTATTTAATGGTTTACCATTTACTCCCGTTCATGAAGGCAGGAACATTACTTGCTTTGTTCACTGCTGTATCCCAACTGTATGGGGCAAAACCTCACACACATAGATGCTCAATCAGTATTTGTTGAATGAAAATGAATGAATAAATGAATGAGGTGACACTGATTTCTACCCAGGAAGAAAACATTCTGTGACTTTAAATGGAGATGGAGTGAGAGCTAGGACTTTGGCCTGGAGCCCCTTGGTCATAATGGCGTGTCCAGCTGGGGATTAACTAATCAGCACATGCATTTTCTGAATTACAAAGTGTGCCAGGGACATTTAATTTCTGTTAATTAGCACCAAGGAGGAGGGGTTGTTATCGAAATCACCAGCCAGCTGGAAGCATGTCCATGTCAGACCTATTTGCAAATCAGAATGGACATTTCATAAACCTTGTCAACCTTGTGAAGCTGCAAGTGAGTGCCCAGAGGGGCAGCACCAAGGTGCCCACCGGCTGCATTCGGGGTCACAGATGACCTTAAACCTCAAACCTTCAACAGATGAGGAGGTGAGGTGATAGGGACAACCAGAAGACAAAAGACTGATGAGGGTTATGGCATGAGATACATTTAAAAATAACTGTCATATTTCCTCAACCCTGGTGCCACTGACCAGCTGATCTGAAAAGTGAAGAGAACAAAGAAGCTGAGATTTCTAGTCTTACAGAGCCAGCCCCACTGCTTCCTTTCTGTGACCTTAGACAAGTGATTTATCCTCAGAGCCTCAGATCTGTTTGATCCATAAATAGGAGACAATAACACCCAACTCATGGAATTGTTGTGAATGTTAAATGAGAAAAGGCATGTAAACAGTCAAGATAGCTAACGTCACAGAGCATTTTCTAAGAGCTGGGCACTGTGCTAATGACCTCATGCCCATCATCTCTTTTAATCCCCACCAAACCACTCAAGGAAAGCACAGTTAGAACCTGCATTTTACAAGCAAGGGGACTAAAGTTTGGGAAGATTAAATGACTTCCCCATGATCACACAGGGAGGAAGCGCAGAGCCTGGATTTGAATCCTGGTCACCTGACTCACTGTGCATTTAACCACCCTGTAAATGACCCTCTAAGGAGTTAGCTCAGTCCCTGGTATTTAGTAGACGTGTAATGAATGGTAGTAAGAAGATTCTGTTCTTATTTTAGCATTTCTCCTGATCACCTGCCTTTGTCATGACTGCAGAATTCACTGCTAGGGTCCCTTCTGCACGCCAGCATCTGGCCTATCTGTCTTACTTAATCTTCCCAGTGACTCTGTGAAGTGTTGATTATTGTTTTCACTCCTCAGATGAGTAAAGAAAGTCTCAGAGAGGTTAGTTAACTTGGTCCAAGGTCAGACAGCCAAGAAGTGGTGGGGCCAGGATTTGAGCCCAGGGATATGTGATTCCAGAGCCCAGGTGGTTTCCTCTTCATTTCTCCATGCTGCCATCTTTCAGAACCTGTTTCGCCTCAGTGGAGCCCTCCTGACAGCTGAAACACTCCTTCATTACTCCCTGCTCTTACTTCTGAGCCTAGCTCTTTCTTGTACTCTGTTTTTGAATTGTGCCTCCATTCCCACTTATGGGTAATAGCTACCATTTATTGAACACTTTGATGTACCCCGTATCACCATCAGAGCTGTACAAGCATGATCTCATTTAATCCTGCTGAGAACCCTATGAGGTGGAGGTTCTGATTCCCATTTTACAAATGAGAAAGCAGGTTTAGGGAGGTGGTGTAGCTTTCTCAAGTTGCTTCAGTCATTTGCCAAAGGAAACCTAACTAGTAAGTGACAAGCTGGGACCAAACCCCAGATGATTTGGTTCCAAAACCCGTCACCCTAGCTATTATATTGTTTCTCCATATCTTGTAAGGTTCTAGTGGATTGGGAATACAGCTAGAATAGCTACCCCCAAATCCTTGTTGACTGATGTGTTAAAATTTAGTCCTTTACTGGAGGTCTCCATGAAGAAGGTCCAAGCTATCAAATTTGCCAAATCTAAAAAGACTGTAAGCTTAAAAAAGAATTCAGTTTATCAATAGAATGTGCAGGATGGAATATTTGGAAATGTGGTTCTGATATCTAAAATTAGCCTTCCATTCCAAACAGTATGGCGCCTTCCGGCTGTCTGACTGCTCTGTCCTTTGTCATGGAAGCTGATGCCATCTCTCTCGAGCTGTGACTGACATGTTCTCCTCAGGCAGACCTCAGGCAGTGCGGTCCTCCAGCTCTCTCCTAGACAGAGATGGAAAGCATCTCCCAAGGAACTGGGTGGGGAAGGCGTAGGGATACAGGTACAACCCTTTGAAGGTGATATTTGTTTGAATTCCTCTATGGTCCCCCAGGCGTTTTTGCTGTCTCCTTATGTTTTGATTCACGCTTGCTTTTGCTTATTTGTGAGAGTCTCCTGACTGCAAATAGTTCTCACAATCCTCTCAGATGGTCCAGGGAGTTGTTTTCATGGGAAGGACATTAGGATGGCTCTGGCCTCTAGGACACATGCGACTGACAGCCGTCAAACTCTGACATTGCAAGTGGCCTTCATCAAGTCGGTCGGTCACGCTAGCATTGATTCTAACAGTGTTCACCAGGGATACACAAAATGGCCTTTGCGAATGCATTTTGCCTTTCTCCCTGGGTCTTGGCTGGCATCCTTTTAGTCCTTACCAGGCTGCAGCTCTTGTCCATCCAGCAGTGACCCTATCTGCATAATTAGCTTGCATCTGTGGGTGTGTATTTACCCACCTGCCCCCGAAAGTAATTGCCTTTGAACTTCGGAAAAATACCAGCATGGAACACTGGAAGGTGTCAGCTCTCTGAGTCCTCTTGTTCCCACAGAGAAGATGAAAGTGGGGGTCATTTTGGAAATCATGTTCCCCTTCTTCTGGACTCTGTATCCTTTAGAGTGAGGACAGGCAAAACTGGAAGTAAACTCAAGAAGAGGGAGAGATCTAGGGAATGCGAAATAATCATTGTGTTTTGATGTCAATGATCCAGAACCACATTGCAAGCTTTGGTTCTTTTACAAGTTGCTGGGCTGTGTCTGGCCGCCCTTGCAGCAGGCGTAGATTTGCTTTTTGGATTTCTCTGTACAGAACACTCTCAGTCACCTTCTTTCCCGTCCCTACTTCTTGGATGATAAGACCCTTGTATGGGTTGGCTAAAGAGTTCGTTTGGGTTTTTCTGTTAAGATGTTATGGAAGAACCTGAACGAATTTTTTGGCCAACCCAACACTTACTCTCTGGGAGGGCTTGACCCCCTGAGTTAAACCATTCCCCCACCCCCGTCTCCATCCTCACCCCTGTGGTCTCAGCAGCACACACACATTTGTGCAACCTCTCCAACCTCAACCATGTTATGTGCTTACAGTTGCTACTGAAGAAGAGGGATGTGGTGATTTAAGATTAAGGTTTAGATTTAGAGTCCTGGGTTCTAGTTCTTGTTGCCTTGGACAGGTCATTTGACCTGTGAGTCATAATTCTAATCCCTAAAATGGAATAATAGCAGTACCTGCATTCATAGGGTTGGGTAGGATTGGATGGCATAATGCATGTACAGTGCTTGGTACACAGTAGGTGCTCAGTAAATGGTGACAGTTATTTCTGGATGAAGAATCAGTAGTCTCCCTTCCATCTCAAACTAATTATGTGACCTTAATCAAGGCATTAAAATATCCGGAGTCTCAGTTTTTTGATCTGTAGTCTGGGGACAAAAATAATTTTTCTCTGCACTCTTCGCGAGGTTCTTATAAGAATTTGGTGGCAGCAGCAGCAAGATCTGTTTTAGTTTCAGAAGTTGAGGAGCTACTCTGGTTTTTGCAGTTGGCTACCCAGAGGCTCCAGACAACACCCAGAGGAGAGCTAGGTAGAAAACCCTGTATTTAAACAATGCAGGCACAGCCACAGCCCATATTTTCTCTACTCAGGAGCAACAAGTTCTCCTAAAACAGCTGTACTTGGAAGAACTCTTGTAAAAACCCCTTTAAACTCAAACTTCTCAAAACCAGACGTGCTGGTGCATCAAAATCTCAATTCCCAGCAATGAATCAAAGCTTTAGAGTCCCAGTGACAGAAGCCAGATGGGAGTCCAAATATTCAGGCAGGGTATCTATGGCCCCAGGTTGCAATATTTGCTTTGACTAGTGCTTACTGAGTACCTCTATGAGCTGCACTCAGAGTTCCATATGGTACATGATTGGGAAATTTACAGGGAGTGATATGCATGGAATTCAGGACAGTGGTTGTGAAGGAAGTGGGGAGGTGGGGAAGGAAGGAATGGGACTGGGAGAAGCACACAGCAGGTTTCAATTATTTTTTAAAAAGCTAGGTGGTGGGTATATGGTTATTGGTTTTATTATCCTATATATTTCTATAGAACATTTAATTATAAAAGGGGAGAAAAGCAGAAAGGAGCCCAAAATCCAGAAAAAAGTAATAAGAAACAACATTCTGTGAGGGCCATATGTATTTTTATCTATCCTGGTAACTACTTTATTTCTGTTGCCTCTCATAGAGCCTGGTCCAGAGTACGTGATGAATGAACTGTTGTTGAATGAATGGATGGAGGGGGGGATGGATGGTTGGACGGGTGAATCTAATGCTCCTCCATCCCATCGTCTTTGATCCCACCTCTGCTGCATCCCATTTGTCAAAGTATAGGTCAATAGGCAGAAGGGCTTCCTGGGAACATTTTGTTCCTGCTCTGGTCTAGGGCACAATACTATGGCCTGGCCAACAGCAGGTGGCTTTGATCATCATTTAACATTGCTCTATTTCAAGAAAAACGTGAGATTATCCTCAGGGACACCAACCTGCTGCAGGGCTCTCTGGAGTTAATTCCTCTGGCTTAGTCTTGCCTGCCAAACACATTCCCCTAGGTGACTGCCTTTCAGGCTCACCTAAGAGGTTTCTGTAAGTGCTAACACTCCTTTCACTTAGCCCAAGGGGGAACTGGAGTCTTTACTCTCAAGACTAAGTAAGAGAAGCATCAGTGACAGCAGCTGCTGCCCCAGGAGAGCCCAGCTTGTTAAGTACTTGCTCCCAGCTGCAGAGGCTTGAGAGGCCCTCGTTATTCTACCTGCTTCAGCTTCTCACTTCCTGGGAAGGGAGTCAGAGGCTGTGGGGCTGCCCGTGTGAATAGGGGCTGGGGAGAGGATCAAGATGGAGGCCTGCTCATCTTATTGAAGCAAATTATGTGCTTCCATACCTGCCAGCATGATGCCAGAGGAGCTGGGAAGCTGAAGTGCATTACTTATGCCTATGAAACTCTTAGCTGAAAAAGGTAGGTGAATGGGCATGGAAATGCTCATCCTCCAAGTCAGCTCCTTTCCTAAGCTAGGGGCCTGATGAAGGTGCTTGTCGAGGGATGAACAGTGGCCAGGATGGGGGTTGGGAAGAGTGTCAGGTTTGACAGCAGTGCTCTCAACCTCTGGGCCTTATTCTCTATAATAGGGTAACAGTCAAGATATTTAGTAATCAGTATGGCATAGGCACTAGCCAATCAGCATGAAGAAGGGCTTTATTGCTGGAGGTCTCAGCTGCAGCTGGCCTTAGCTTTTTAGCTGTTGGATGGGAGAGCGATGGGGAGGACGACATGGAGAAAGGGCCAGGGTGTGGGAGGGGGGAGAGGTCTTGGGGAGCTCAGAGCATCTACTATTCACCTATCAGTACAGGACGATTTCAATATATTAACCACCAGTGAGGTCATACTCCTGCTGAATGTCAGATCCAAATGTCAGCTCTGCTATACCACATGAGAAAGGTGAATCTGATTCTCATACTTCATGTGCCTCAGAATCACTTGGGGAGCTTGTTGAAAGCACAGAGGCTTAGTCCCCACCTCAAAACTACTGAACGACACCCTGTAGGGCCCTGGCTTGGCCTGCTATGCTCCTGAGACCTGTGTGCCTGGATCAGTGGACGTCTGGGGATCCAGCTGTAACTTTCAAGGGGTTTATGATGCCTCTGGGAGATGAAGTCAAGCACGCAGTCTCTAGGGGAACGCGCCCAGTTCAGGTGCAGGTCGTGTGAGTGAGTGAAGCAGGCTACTGGGGCTGCGTGGCAAATTGAAGAGCGCATGTCCGTTTCACGGCAATTGCAGCCCCATCAGACGGCTGCCAGTCGGGAGCGCAGGCCTGGCGTGGACGGACCTTCTGAATTGTCAAGGGAAGTTGGAAGTCAGTGAGTCAGCTCTGCATCTCACCAAGTCACAGGTAGGGCGTCGCTTTAAACTCTTCCTGCTACAAAAGCTCTGTCTGTGGGAGGGGGAAGGGTGGAGGAGGTGCAGCTGGTTCTGCGCGATAAGGGAAGGAGACAAGTTTTAAGTGAGGCCCTTGATGCTGCTCAAGTCAAGTGTGACTCCACCATTTCCTTAGGTGTGGCCCTCAGAGTCTGTCCTCAGCTGGTTGCGCCCCTCCTTCACCTCTCAGATGCCCCCCCTGCTCTCTGCCCCCGCCCCCAGGCAGAGCCTGCCCTCCGCAGCTTTCCTAGCACTGAGGTGTCAGGTCTGATCACGGGGTGAAGGGGCACCTCTTCTAGGGGCTCTGAGTCTTAGCTGAGGGGATGGAGCTCTCACAGGATGGAATATCTGGCTTCAGACGTGAGGTGCTAGGGATCCCACTGGGATCCCGGGAATGTTCCACAAAGGAGTAGATTCCTCTGTACTTAGGTGCAAGAGAACTCGGCTTGATTGCTACGTTTAAACCCATTGCCAATGCTGCTTTCCCTGCTTGGGCACCCACCCCTTTGTCTGCCTGACTCTTCTTGTCCTTCAGGACTCAGACTGTGTTGTGACCTCCGTGACTAGGCTGCTTGGTCTCCCTTTAGCACCACATCCCCGGACAGGCCCTTGTTTTCGGCTTTTGCACCCGGAATTTCGATGGTCTGCTTCCTTAAAAACATTCAAGGCTAACATTTATCAGGTGTTCACTATGTGCCAGCATGGTTCCAGTCACTTTATTATCTCAGTTAACCCTCACAATAGCCCAGTGAGGTTGGCACTATTATCGTTCCTATTTAAGAAGACAAGGCTCAGACAGGTTAAGTAACTTGCCCAGCATCACATAGCTAGCATGTGGTAAATGAGGATTTGGACCCAGTCTTTGTGCAGCAGAGCCTGCAATTGTAACCACTGCATTATGCCACCTCCTTGCAGTTTGAAGTCAGTGGCCTGACATCAAGGATGGTCTCTTGGTTCATGTAGCGTAGTCCCAAGTTAGACTCTGAAGTTAGATAGGGTGAGGGCAGCTATCAAACTCGCTCTGTCACTGTCTGTGGTTACCCTTCAAGCCTCAGTTTCCTTGGCTCTATAATGGGGACAACTGTACTTGCCTTATAAGGTTATGGTGGACGTTATAGGAGAGGATGTCTCTCTTGTTCTCATTGCAGTACCCAGCTCATAGGAATATCTGAAACATGGTCGTAGAATAAATGATGGGCAGTGCCCAGCGAGTTCAACTTGTACTGCCCCTTTCAAATCCTCATATGACTCCGCAGAGATGGGATTTGGTTTGGGAGGGAGTGGGTCTGATGCGGGGCATGGGGGAAGAAGGCTGGATGGAATGGGGATGGCCAGCCTCTGGTGTTGTTTACATTTCTCAGAGAGGTTACTCTATAGAGATCGTGGACAATGGGAAGAATATTCTGTTTCATTTGGAGGGTATGGATTGTATCTTCACTACGCCCAAACAACCTGCTTTTCAGCCACAACAGTTAAACATTAACTGGCTCCGTTGCTACTGAGGCACAGACTAAATGTCTGGCTGGCTGGGCATGCCGTGTATCTGCCACTCTGGGTGTAGATTGCTAAACTCATTAACTCACTGAGAGTGCTTTTTGGGGTAAATACGAGGTGTAAGTACTCATATTTTGACAAATCATACAATGCCTGCCTGTCTTTATGACTTTTCCCCATTTCTCCATCTGGATTACTATATTCAGCTCATTGAGTCATGCAGTTGGGCCTGACAATTTTTGTGGAATAGACGTGGGTCCCTATCACACAGAAACACCAGAGCATGTGACCACGTTGGCTCTACCAACCCCAAAGGTCTGACACAGGTGCAGTATTCCTTGGCAGGATTATGGTTTGGTTTTTGTTTTATTAAGGCCTGGAAAAGTCTTGACAATTTAGTTTGCCAAGTGTGTGGTTGGTACATAAAATATGGATGTTTTTAATCCCAGGATCTTCAAGAACTGTCCAGGGAGAAGGTCTAATTAGACCTGCCTTTTTTTTTTTTTTGCGGTATGCGGGCCTCTCACTGCTGTGGCCTCTCCCACTGCGGAGCACAGGCTCCGGACGCGCAGGCTCAGCGGCCATGGCTCGCGGGCCCAGCCACTCCGCAGCATGTGGGATCCTCCCGGACCGGGGCACGAACCAGGTCCCCCGCATCGGCAGGCGGACTCTCAACCACTGCGCTGCCAGGGAAGCCCAGCCTTTTGTTTTTTTAAATGACATCCAGGCTTAGTAGCAAATGGCATTTATGCACTAAAGTGCCCACATTGATGGGCATGCAATGAATGTTAAATCACAACAATTAAGTTAAATGAGAATTAATGATTTGTCTTACAGCATTGCCTCCACTCCCTGGGGTGCTCTTTTACCCCCGTTTACAAGGCTTTGCCTGGCTGGTCCCACTCACTTCAGCCCCATCTTAGTGGGGTCACCTACTTTTGCAGACTCCATCCTTCTTTCCCCACCTGTCAAGAATGTCAAGGCTGCTCTCCTACTCTTTTATCTTCTTCCCTGACACTTCCCCTAATCCTCTTTCTCTCTCACTCTCATCACCTCCCCACTCTCTCCTCCATATTTTCTTCACTCTCCTCCTTCTTACCCACTTTTCCTCTCCAACCTTATTTGTCCAGTCCCTTTTTATAGAAACTTTCCTCTAGAAGGCACCCCCAACCCAGCTGTGGATTGGCATCTTCTCAGTGACATTGTTGCCTTATTCTGCACCCTGGTGAAACAGCTAGTCTGCCCCAAATACAAGAAATCAGTGAAAGTAAAGACTGTTGCAATGCAAACAGAATGTATATCTAAACTCAAACCCCTTACCAAGCTGTTTCTAAGCATGCATTGTTTTCTTGGGGAAATCAGACTAGAGCCAGGATGAATGAATTGTCCGTAACACCATACAAGACCCCTCTCCACGAGTACGTGATTCCTGCTTATCTATCGTGTAGGATTATACGTGGGCAAACAGATTGAGAAGCTTAAAGTATGATGGTAGTCAGCTTTCTCTCTGACCTTGTTTGGAGCAAAGCCAGGAAGCTGTCTCTCTTTGGTTTAGAGGGTTCTTGGAATGTTCAAAGTATCTGTCTCACACCCTTCCCAGAAATTCTCCCTTGGCAGCCAGGATTATGACGATGGAAGCACAAAGATATGGTGGCTACTAGTGGCTGGTGTCTAGGTCCCAGAAGATGGCAGAAGCTGTTCTAAGATGTTGAGGTCAAAGAAGTAATGCCAGCATTCCACCATTGTGACCCCCCTGGCTGAAGCCCCTTTTATAACATCATAGAAATTCTACACAGAACCCAGAGGATGAGAGGCTGCACACTCCACGCTGGGGAATAGAGTGGGCAGGATGAGCTCCCATTCCTTGGTCTGGGTAGTGGCCTTGCTACATTGAATCATTATGTTTGGAAGGTCATCTAGTCTATCTTCCCAGCGAGGGCAGGAATCCCCACTCCCACCTGTCCTTTCCTGGAGGTAAAATGGGCAGAACAAGGACCCATGCTTGAGTCCCCAAAGAATGGCAGGACGCCCTCAGTGGAGGCATACTGTATTTAAATGCAATTCACCTCTTTGGGGTCTAGGAAAAGCCACCTGTAGATTCATTTGCTGGGAAACACGGTCTGCGTGGTCGAGGCAGTGGGCGCTGGGGCCATGATTTTGCTAAAGGTTGACTTCCTCCGGAGGTCTGTCTGCTGTCCAGAATGGCAGCCGCTTCGGTGGGCGAATAGGACGGTCATCTCTGGGCCCAAGGGGGCTGCTTCAGGCTGGGACCCCTTCGGGGTGGCTGGTTGTTCAGGCTTCCCAGAGGTGTGATGTTTGGCGGGAGGAGGGCTGTAATTCTGAAATCTCACGGTTTTGACTTGCTGTAAGACAGAGGAGAGCAAAGGGACATAGGTGAGTGGGAGACCTGTGCTATTTCCCCCTGGGACTTGGTTCATGCTGTTTCTCTACACTTGCCCCTTCCTGGAATGCCTCATTCACGTGTTCATCCAGCAAATACCTGTGTCTGTCATGAGTGTCGACCATGCATCACCACTCTGTCAGGTGCTGTGAAGCCAAGAGTGAACAAAACCGCCCTGACAAATGACAATGATAACCAGTGCTACTGCGGGGGAAGCAGAAGATGCTGGGAATGCGGAGAAGTATCCAACTGAAGCTGGAATGGGCCTTGTCCGAGAAGGCCTCTTAGAGGCAGAGTTATTTCAGTCGAGAACTGAAGAACGACTGGGAATTAGCTACGAGAAATAGGGGGGACAACCACCTACCTGAGAATAGGGTCCTTCACCTCCCCTCTCTCCTTCCCACCTGCCCACCTGCCAGTAAGGCCTCCCTGCTGACTCCATCCAGACAGTTCCTTCATAAACCCTCAGAGCAGAGTTAGCCAACTGGACACTGCTGACTGAATATAGTCTGCAGAAAGTCTGGGAGTTTGATTCAGTTGCTAACACATTAAAAATTGGGAGATGCATATAAAAATCAGCATTTTATATGTCCCTTAAGATAATCAAAGGGCAGGCACACTGGGGCCTGTGCCCCATTCTGGCAGCAACTGGCTGGAGCTGATTAGCAGGTCCCGCTTTATGTGGGAGTCAATGATCTGATGTTTGCATAAGCCCTTCCTCTCTCCCTTCTTTCCTAGCCTGTTATAGATCTTGTATATTAGATATTCCTTTGGCCATTCCCTATCTTACAGCTTAATAAAGTGTTCTGTGCTACTGCTCAGAAATCTTTTTTTTTCCTGTGAAATTCAATCCCAATGTCTTGAGATTGAAAGGTGAGTGGGAGACCAAATGTCTTCATTCTTTTGACCCTTACCATGTCCAGCGGAGGTCTGGGCACTTACTAAACACAGTTTGAGGGCTGCAGCTAATGGCTTGGGGGTAACTGACAAGTGAGGTCTGGAAAACTTTGAATTATTTGAATACCGTAATTCAGAAGAAGAACTCTCAACATTTAAATCAGTTAACACTAACTTTTTCCAAATGCCTTTCCCTGCAAGCTTATAGCTTAGTTTTTGTGTCAGATCTCAGTTCTACTCCAGACACTCATGTGTGTCAGCTGTGTGCTTTTGGGTAATGTACTTTAACTCCATAAGCCTTCATGTCCTCATTTTTAAATGAGGATGACAATAATAATTATAGCTACATCAGAAGGTTGTTGTCAGAATTAAATGAGATAGGACATGTGAAGTACGCAGCACAGTGCCTGCTAGGTCGTTAGCATTCAGTAAATGCTTAACAAAGAGGAGGAAACCACACCATCTTTCCATTTGGAGGGAAATGGGTGATGGTAGTGATGGTGATGTTGGTGGTGATGGTGGTGGTGATAGTGATAGTAACGGTGGTGGTGCGATGTTCAATACACTAAAAGATAACAGTCACCTAATTTTCTTCACGTCACCTCCTCCATCCCTGCCTCAAGGATATTGTTGAGAACATAACACTTTTACAAAAACTCTTAGGACTTCCAGTGGGAAAAGCCCTAGAACCGATAACCGATAACCGCAAAGGTCCCGATAACAGTTGTTGGAGTAGTTATAACTCAGTGTGACCTTACTAAGTCACTTACCTTCTCCTGTGCCTCAGTTGCCTCTCCTATACTGTGAACGAGTACGTATCAAGCCCTGTGTAAGTACTTTACTCATTTAACTCCAATGCTATGAGGCTATTACTCTTCTTGCCGCCATTTTAGGTAAAAGAGTCTCAGAAAGGTGAAGTGTTTTAACCAGAGTCACCAGCTAGCAAGCAGCACAGCTGGAATTCAAGTCAAGATTGTGTCTGATGCCAAAGCCGTGTTTTTTCCAAGTTGCCTCTGGGCCTCGAAAGAAGGATGTATAAAATCTTCTGGAAGCGTAAAGGAGATTCAGTAACATGTCTGGGGAGGGTGCGGGTGATGTGAGGATATGGAAGGGGGGTTGTGTGTGAGGATTCTTTGGAGGCTGCAGTTTTGATTCCTTGTCCATTTACGGTGAAATCTCAGGAGCTGGGACACTGTGCAAAGTTAGGGGTCTAAAGAATCAGGCCCCCCTAATGTCACCTACTCCTACCTTTTCGCTGCCATTTCTTGAGTTCTCTGGTTTCACCAGGATGGATGGCGGGGCAGATGCAGGCAGTTTTGGTAGAGGCTCACTCCTGACGGGGATTTCTTTGCCTTCCATGATGAGGGAGCTGGCCGCCGAGTGGATCCTGGTGTCGCTACCCCTGCTGACGCACGTGAGGGCAGGCTCCCCAGTGGCAGTGGGCTTGGGTCCCATCTCCGCCACCACCGCCGAGGGTGAGGAGGGGGCCCCCTGTGGCTGGTAGAATTGGAACTGCTGAGGCCGGACGACCATGGTGGGGCTGCGTCTGAGGGAGCCCACCACGAGGGTGTGGACCCCCGACCGGACGGGTCTCTGCAGGGATCCATCTGGGGAATTGTATGACAGAGATATCAGCAATGGGGCAGCTGACAGCAGCTTGGGTGGGAGCTGGGTAAGCAGTGTGTCCTGATAGCCCAGAATAGTTAAGTGCTTTCCCAGTTTGACTGTGCTCACATTCTCCCAGGGTCTTTCAAAGGTGACCTTATTCTTTTTTTAGTGCTGTTTGCTGATGCTGGCAGCAAATGACTGGCTAGGCGAACACTGGGGGTGGGGTGGCGTCAGAAGGTATATCACCTCTATTTGTCCTCTCCCTCTCTCTCTCTGTCACACACATACACACACACACTCCTACTTTCTCCCTCCAGGCCTTTAAGATGGAAAGTGAAGAAGACAGTCCTAAAGAGAGAGCTTCGCAGTGAGAAATAAAGGCGTGGAGACCAAAGAGGAAAGAAAAGCAGAGACAAAGAAAGAGACAGCAGAAATTGAGACACGCAAGAGAGAGTGGGAGGGAGAGAGGGTAGGAGAGAGGGCAGAGGACTCCAACCAGCTACTTAAAGAAAATTCTGATGGAAGCTTTAGGCCTGTGGTGGTGGGACCTCTGCTTTTCATCGGGTCTGCAGGGAGGAAGGGTGAGCGGAATTTAGGGACTGTGTGTACCAGGCAAACGTGACAGCAGCTGGAAGCAAATTTGGAAAGGTTATTCCCAAGTTAGGGATGTGAGCGGATGAGCTTCGTGAAGTCCCATGACTCAGGCTCTGGAATCAGATCTCCTCCCAGGGAGCCAGGAGCACATCAGTCACATCATCTCCCTGCTCCTCGGTCCCCTGGTTGTAAACTGGAGCTAAAAACAGCACCTCGTGGCCTGGGGTGAGGATTACATTTTATGATGTGTGCAAAGCGTTAGGATAGTGCCTGGAACATCATAAATGCCCCATGTTTTAAAACTTTTTTTGTGTGTTTTTAGGTAAAGGAGAAGCAAACTCTAAAAATGCACGGTCCAGGAGTTTGGTTTTGCCCCTTCCGTTTCCCTGAGCTCATTTTTTTTTGTTTCTTAAACTGAGATAGTCCTCCCTCAGTAAAAGGAAGCCATTCCTTCCCCTCAAATTCTCTGGAAGACAGGAGATCCCCATCCTTTGAGCATATGTCCTGTGGGTGACCTGGAGAATAATCGAGAGTTCATTGTGCTCTGTGGGGGGCAGTGGGGGAGACACCCTGAGAAGCATTGTGGGCTATTTCTTCATAAGGGTCTCCCAGAATTTAGAGCTATAGGTGACATCCAGCAGAGATGTTAGTTCTTTGTGACACTCTATGGACACGTGTGTGAATCAAAGTCATCTGTGTCCAGCGCAGAAGGCCTGAGCCTAGGCCATGTTCTGTGTCATGACTCTTTATCAAGCCGGGTGTGAACATGAAGAGCAGATGCTCACTGTAACACCGCTGGCGTTCTCAGCTGCCACTGGCAACCCAGCCACCACTACACAAGTCTGACCTTTCAATGTCAATGTCTGTTTTTCCACTGACAGCCCTGTGAGATGCATACAGTCAATTCTCTGTCATTTCTCTTTGCTTTGGGGAGATTGATAGCTTGACCATCCTCACCTTGGGAAAAGGGAGAGAGAGAAAGCCTCTGGGACCTAGGAAGGTCAAAGCCACACTAGGCAGACCTGTCCTTAGGCTCTCAGAAATGGGTGAAAAATCAGTTTACCGCCTTATCTACTTATCTTGTCGGGTTCCTAATTTCCAAGAGCTTTAATGCTTTCTTATTACATGTGCATATAATGCAAGCGTCAAAACTCCAAGCCAATCAAGATCTACACAAAGTTAGAGAGGGAGTGTCCGAAAGGAAGTGTGAACAATTGCCGAGGGGCTTTTCTCCCGGTATTCAAAAGTGGTCTAGACTATGTGAACATTTCAACACAAGTGAAGTGACTTACATTCACATTCTGGAGGGACCCAACATGATCTGCTTAGCTGCAGTAGCAATATTGATACTGATAAAATGCTATACTATAAAAATAGCTAACATTTCTCGAGAGCTTATTATGTGCCAGGCACTGGGCCATTAGTGTTAAATGAATTATTTAATGCCCTGATGAGGTAGGTACTATTTTTATTTTCATTTTGCAAATGAGAAACCTGAAGGCCGAAGAGGTCAGTAACTTGCCCGAGGCTGTTGTGGTGGGATAACTTATTGCACGTATGTTTTGTGGGGAGAAGGTGGAGGAGAGGGTGAGGAGGGAGGCACTGTCGGCTAGAATTAAGAAGCAACGGTGGGATTGGTGGTCAAGCAGATGATCAGAAAGCACTGAGAAAGGGTAGAACTAAGATAATTGCTTTACTTGTCTTGGGGCACTAATTGCTTTAATGTCTGTGTGGCATACCATCCCACATGTGAATCTTTTGCTCTGACTAGTACTGCATTTTCACCTTTAATCAATTTTTTTTTTTTTGCGGTACGCGGGCCTCTCACTGTTGTGGCCTCTCCTGTCATGGAGCACAGGCTCCGGACGCGCAGGCTCAGCGGCCATGGCTCACGGGCCTAGCTGCTCCTCGGCATGTGGGATCTTCCCGGACCGGGACATGAACCCGTGTCCCCTGCATCGGCAGGCGGACTCCCAACCACTGCGCCACCAGGGAAGCCCACCTTTAATCATTTTTTAAGACAGCAGGAGGGATGGCAGAGCCCAGTTTAAGTCAGGGGATGTAGAACAAATCAAGTTGACTTTGCTTGGCTTGTTTTCTTCTTCTAGAGAGGTGTACGAATATAGAGGCTTGATGTTTTATAGAACAATGGGTTTCAACCACTTTTTGAGAACCCCTGAAAATGAAGCCTTATGCAGAAATTCAATATATTAGGAGATAAAAGCATGGCTTTGAAGATGAAGGAGCTATGTAATTGCCATGTGTGCAATGTGGATGTTATATAAAAATAAAACCAAGGTGCAGAACAGTGTACTAAGATTACAAGGTATGTATGTACATGGACGAGAACTTGGGACTGGGGGGCAAGGATATGAAGGAGACATTTGTACAATATAATGTACTTTTGTACAATATAATTTTTTTTACCTTGTGCATATATTAGTTAAACAAAGTGGGATTCAGGGGCTCTTAGCAATGACTCCTCTTTTCCTCTTCCCCTTGTTTCCCTTTTGGCACCTCCTGAGGGGTTCCATGGAGCACAGTTTAAGAAGCATTGATCCAGCAAGTGCTTTAGTTGTCCTGTCTTAATAAGAACCAGCATCCACCTTGGCCATGCTCTAATTATATGTTGGCATTCAGGGCTGGTATCATCCCAATCAGTCAGCGTGCGTGTATGAAGTGACTGAGGGCGGGGACCTTGAGTCCATTTGGCTTCATCTGATAAAACAATGCAGTATTTGGGAAGTGTAAAGCAACCTTCACAGAGGCTTGTTTTAAAGCCAAGATCCTTGTTTTTGCAAAAAGCACTCTGTTTGCCAGTGTGAGATCCCCCCATCCCCTAGCTCTAGGCACGTACCTCTCTGCCACCACTTACTCTTTCTCATGTTGCTCCGCCTTTTGCGGAGGGAGCCCTGCCCCAGGGTCCTCAGACCGGCCAGGTTCCGCACGGGGTTGACTATGGCCGTGGGCACGAAGACGGACTTGAAGGGCCGGCTCTGCCGGGGATCACCTTCTGAAATGCTGCCTTGGGAGGACACAGAGGAGGTGGATAACGTCCATGTGGCGTAGAGAGCAGAGCTCCGGGAGTCTGGAACACTAGATGTCTTTCTGGTTGTGCAAATTTTTTTTTTTTTTTTTTTTTTGTGAAAGAGAAGAAATAGAGAAAGAAAAGGTTCAGTCAAGAGTCCTGTTTTAAAAAAACGATCTGCTCCCAACTGTATAGCACATGTGGTCCCTCCTCATCGTATTCCTACCCATACATACCTACATACATATATATATATATATATGTTTATACTTGTCTTCATCACAGGCTTAACTATGGAGGCCTCAGCTTCCACACCTGGATAACTGTGTGGGCATGCTGAGGGAGGGGAGGGGGTCTCATACTGAGGCCTGGTGGAACTAGAAGACTTGAATATCATCATCTTTCACTCCAGCTCTGATCACTCTTCACCCCGTGTCCCTTCAGCCCTCAGTTCAGAGCACAAGATCTTGTATGTGTTCATTTCGCTTTGCAGAGGTGATTTCTTGTTCTTTCAGTGACTTTCCCACTAGATCCTAAGCTCTTTGAAGGCAGAGATTTTATATGACTTGTTTTATAGCCTCTGTGTTCTGCACATATTGTTTATTAATAAATGTTTGTTGAATGGCTGCCATGATGCTTTTAGCACTGAAGCCAGTCATTTTGTCTCACACATAGTAAGCACTTACTGTATACCCACTGTAACACCCAGCATTGGCCAAACACTGCCCACATCATCTCACAGGTTTTTCTCGACAGCCTTCTGAGGTAGGTACTGTTAGTGCTACTGTTTTGCAGGTTAAAAAATAGAGATTTACCGTTACTTGTCCAAGCAATTAATAGATCTGAGATTTGAACCCAGGTCCAGGCTGGCCCCTCGCTCTACCACTAAGCTACCTACCTACTGGCTAGTTAGAGCCTTCATCATTTGGAAAACCCTGCATCCTACTTGAAAATTCACAAACTAAAGGAGCTGGTAGGCCCTACACATGCCTCCATAAGACCTAATTCTTCAGCCTTAGGCTCTGATTTTTAAGAACAGTGTTAATATTTTGTAAAACACCAATCTCCTGTCCATGTTTCCAGCCTGCAACTCCCTGAACCCCATGGGGAATGGTGTCATTTTACATGCCCTTCTTGCCCTTTTACCATCCTGCCCCAGCATCACAGCCCCTACCGAGTAGTCCATGAATCCCCTTGTCACTCTATTGATTAAATAACCCCTGCTAATTCCCTGGAGATAACCAGTTCAACCAAGGCCCCGGCACAGAGATGCCCTCCACGTATTTTCCTTCCTGTCAATGCCTCCAGGTTTCTCTTTAGGTAATTCCCCCTTATTTCTCCTTTTCTCTCCTTGTTTTGCTTTAAAAAAGTATATGTAGTTTAATATCGAGCCACCAGTGTTGTTCAAGATGGGAAAGGCGTCATGTAATGCAGCCAACTCTGCCCAGGAAGCATATGCAGCCAAACACGCTGGGAACTGATGCTTGCAGAGAGGGGCTTCTGTCCACAGCCTTCAGCCTGCTTCTGGCCCCTGGGGATGCAGTCAGTGAGGCGGAGTGGGCTGTACACCAGGAAGAGCTCAGACTACATTCTGGAGATGAAGGCTGGGCTGGAGAGAACTCCCCAGCACTGGCTTGCCTGGCAGAGTCTGCATCTACCTGTTTCTTTTAAATGAATTTATTTATTTATTTGTGGCTGCACTGGGTCTTCGTTGCACTGCGTGGGCTTCTCACTGCGGTGGCTTCTCTTGTTTCAGAGCACGGGCTCTAGGAGTGTGGGCTTCAGTAGTTGTGGCACATGGGCTCAGTAACTGTGGCTCGCGGGCTCTAGAGCGTAGGCTCAGTGGTTGTGGCGCACGGGCTTACTTGCTCTGTGGCATGTGGGATCTTCCTGGACCAGGGCTCAAACCTGTGTCCCCTGCATTGGCAGGTGGATTCTTACCCTCTGCACCACCAGGGAAGCCCCTACCTGTGTTTTAAACAAAGGCCTCAAAGTGTTGGATGCTGCAAAATGGACTGGCAACAGCAAAGACAGGTTCCAAATTTGTTGCCAGCAGCATCAGCAGCCTGGACAGAATACAGTTAATGAGGCCCAAGCCAGCCTAATCCTACCAGTCCCTTCTTTGGACAACTGTTTACAGACAAAGGTGCAACTTCATTTTTCTGGACCCAGCATGAGGCCAGATTCCAGAAACTCCTAAATCTCAAGTCTCCCATCCAACACTGAGTCCCTCTATGTCTTTTGGCAAAAAGCTCAGCACTTACCCAGCATATTCTTCTAGCATCAAAGCACTTTGCAAACATATATTCATTAATCCCCATGACACCCCAGACCTGCAGATATTATGATCCCTGTTTTCTAGATGGAGAGACTGAAAGACATTCTGGGTTTAAGTGGGAGGTGTGTGTGTGTTGCCTCTGATTTGCTCTGCTGGGCTGCTTTGAGTGTGCAGGTCCCTGTGTCCCCTTTTCTACCTGAGATATGAGCCCTTAAGAACTTGCGCAGTATTTGAAAGGGACATGACACACAGCGGCTCTATCCTGCTCAGCACTGTCAGTAACCTCCTGGTAAGGCAAAAGCTTGGACCATGACAATCTTTCTATAGTTCTATGTAGAAAGTTAAAGGAAAGTGAGTGGTGGCCCTCGTGTCACTTTTCTCCACCCCTTAGGCATCAGGATGGCATATGTGTCCAGTGAAGGTTGCCAGAAAGAGAAATATCCTGGCTTATTGGGCAGAAGGGCATTTATTGGGAGGACAGGAGGGAGCGGAAAGAGCTTGGAAACAGGATCCAAGGGAGGCTGCTGAGAGCTGGGCAGCAGGGATAGGAGGTGGGAAGAGTCTGATCAGGTGCTGCGCCTTGAGTCCCCGCCATGAATGGCCTTCAACTCTGTCCACATTCTCTCCTCCCTTGTTCCTTCCTTGTTCATGTTTCCAAGTCCCAAGAGGCTGAGCCTGTCCCTCACCTGTGGTGATGAGTTGAGGAGGTTGGGGATGAGGGGAAGGGGGAGAGGGAGGAGGAGGAGGAGGGGGAGGAGCAGGGGGAGAGGGAGGGGAGGAGGGAGGAGGAGAGAAGAGGAGGAGGAGGAGGGGGAGGGGAGGGAGGAGGCGGAGGAGGGGGAGGAGGAGGGGGAGGGGAGCGGGGAGGAGTTGGCTTCTGCAGCCTCTGAAAAGGGAGGAAACTTATGCCTCTACCGAGACTGTGCATGGAAGAGGAAACCAAAGGGATGTAGGTGCTGTTAGGAAGGGCTTGAATGAGAACGTGACAAGTGTTCTGTACCACCTGAGCCAGGGGATAACTCTGGGATACGGGAACTAGGTCGTGGTGGCAGATATTTAGTTGTGGTTGGCACAGCTGGACAGGCTGGTGGCACCACCGAGCACAGAGGACTGGAGCTTTACACAGCATAGCAGCCTTTCATCTCTCAGTAATTAAAAGGCTCCCTTGCTGAATCGTAAATCAAAACCCTGGCGTTTTTGTCAACTCTGGTCTCTAATTGATCCTGAAACTCTGGCTGGCTCAGTTCATTAGGAGATGATGCTAGTAAGAGCAGAGGTTCAAATGCTCAGGGGGCACTACACACCTTTGAGGTCTGGCTGTCTTATAAAAGGCAGCCCTGTGCACCACGGGGGCTGGTGGCAGTGCAGAGCCATCACTGCAAACAGACAACAAAAATGGGGCAAAACCTCTCACACACACAGAACGTTAGAACAGAAAGGGGCCTTGCACACATAGTCCAACCCACTCGGTAGGAAAAACTCAGCTGACAAAGGATGGCATCATTCAGCCCTGAGAAGCGGGAGGAATTAAACCTCCCAAAATGGGAAGGGTTGTTAAGAACAAGGGTGAGCTGCCCCCAGATAGACAAACTGAGCATGTCATCTGCGTCCAAGATTTTGGGGATGGGAACTTTCTCTGCATCTGAGAGGCTGTCAAGGAAAACACATACACACAGAAAGCATTGATCTACTGTCACCTAATAGCCCTCAGGAGATTATACTGTGACAGGGACTTTCCGTTTTAGAAATGCTGGCTCTCTAGAAGCAAACACACACATCAGCATAAGTAGCATCTCAGTATATGCACATATGCAGGTTTCTATGAGCTGGGGGTGGGGATGGACTCATGGCAAACTATGCTGGTGCTGAAACTCCATCCACTGCCTAACACGTGGCCATCATGGAGCGGGTGAGTCTAGATGCTCATGACTCGCCCAAGAACAGATCTAACTTGGAGAAAAGCCAAGAAGGAGAGAACGGGAAGCTGGAGCCTTGAAGTACACTGGAATGGAGTCCTACATGCATTCTAGTTAGGGTGACCTTACGTCCAGGTTTTCCTGGGAGAGTCTCAGTTTACACCTGCTCTCCTGGTAGAGTGTCCCTCTTTTATCTCAAAAGCATCCTAGTTTTGATGGTAAGTTATATGGTCACTCTTCTTTTAATGTTTTTTTCATGGAATATCCAGGACTTTGGGCTAAGGCCTGATGCATAAGCAAATTCCCCAGTAGTAGAGATGGTCCCTAGAGCATTCATGATAAGATTCCATGGAAGACTGTTCATGAGTTAGGGTAGGTCCTTGCTCTTTGTTGTCACTTCTGGATCATCCTCCCACTGGAGGGACTTCTCAAGACTTCCCAGCTTGGGTTCACATGATTAGACTCCACCACCTTCCACCCTGCCGTGTTGGAGCCATCATTTCCCCTCTTTCCTTGAGGAATTGAGCTCCTGGATCACTGTCCTTCTCTCCATCTCAGTGGGTCCTATCATGATGATCTCATCTAGTCTTAGGGCTTTAAATACCATCTCAAGGCTGGACCTCTTTCTTAAATGCTAGACGTGTATACTCAACTGCTTACCAATGTCTTTACTAGGAATACTAAGGCATCTGAGACTTAATCTTCTACGAACCAAGCTTTTGCTTCCCCCCAACACCTCAAAACCTGTTTGTTCCTCTTTTGGTTTTCAACTCCATCTCGGTAAAAGGCAACTCTGTCTTCCAGTTACTCAAAGCAAAAAAAAAGTGGACTCACCATGAATCCTCTCTTCTTTTACACCCAGGATTTGATTTGTCAGAAAATCCTGTTGTCTCTACCTTCAGAATATACCCAGAATCTAACCATTGCTCCCTCCCTCCACAGCTAGCGCCTTGGTTCATTTCACCATCACCCCCTCCCACAACCGGATTATTACAATATCTGCTTAACTAGTCTCTCTGCTTCAACCTTTTCCTATCTATAGTTTACTTTCAACCCAGCAACTAGAGGGATTCTGATTACAACATAAGTTAGATCATGTCATGCTTCTGCTCAAAGCCCTATAAATCGGTTAAAGCCAAATTCCTCATGATGACTGAGGAAATTCTGTGTGATCTGAATCCCTGTTACCATTCTGACCTCATCACCTACTAACCCCCTCTCACTTCCCTAACCCAGTCCTATTGGCCTTCATGTCAGGCGTGCTCCTCCCTCAGGGCCTTTGTTCTGTACTCGCTGTTCCTTGGGCCTGGAACACACCTCCCTCATTTCTTCATTCTACCTTCTTACCGCTCAGTAAGGCCATCTCTGACCAAGCGATTAACATTGTAATCACCCCCACGCAAATTCTATCCCCCTTTCCTGACTTCTTTGTTCTTCTTAGAGCTTATCATTAGCATGCCACATATATTACTTATATGCCTTGTTTATTGTCTGTCTGTCCCACTAGAATGTAAGCTCCACTGGGCGAGGATACTGTGTCTTTTATTCACTGGCGTTTCTCCAGCATCTAAAAACGTACCTGACATATAGTGCTCAGTACATATTTGTTGAATAAATGACTTAAAGCATCAGTTGTAGACATCCTTAGTTTGCCTTTGGAGATTTTGCAGTTTTCTAACAAATTCCAAGAACCTTCCATTTGAAAGGAGTGACTGTGATTCTCTATTCCAATTTTCTGGCATGTGAAGAAATCTTTTTGCCTGGATCTGTTGGAACCCACAATTTACCTGTAGTCTTTCTAGAAAGGGGATCCACCACCTCACCAGCCAGACTGATTAGAAAAATCTATGGGTTAGAAAGTGCAGTCTTTTATTGAACCAGAACCTTCTAAGTTGTATTCACTGGTTCACTGTCTCCTCATGGAACAAATCTACTTCCTGGTCTACACATTCTGTTATGGTCCCTGTGACCCTTGTCTTCTGCAGCTCAAATAATCCTACTTTCTTTATAGGTTTCTCCAGTGATGTAGTTTCTGTCTCCTCACCATTGCTGCCCTCCACTGGACACACTGCCCCGCCTACATGAAAGTCCCCAAAACTGGCCATATATGACTCTAGCTCTGACCCCCAGAGAGTAAAATGGGATTTTTCCCTTTCCTTGGAGTTATGACTCTGATATGTCATAAAGACAGAGTGTATATGTAGTGATGGTCTTACTACCTTGTGACAGGCTTTGCCTGGACTTATGGGGGTGGGGGTAGGAGGAACCATGGATAGTTTTGGGGTCTGTGTGTAGTTGTGGTCATATGAGGTGGCTGGACAAACTGTATGCCAGTGAAATTGATGAATGTGCCAGAGAATGAAAAAGATTGAGAAAAGCTGTTTGGGAAGAAGATCTTCAGGGTAACTAGCATGTGACCTGGGGTGTGGATGGATGGGTAGTGGTCTGAGTCACAAAAACCCTGCCTAATGGACCAGAATCCTGGGAAGTCTCCCAAGGTGCTCCAAGAGGTCTTCTGATCATTGTGTTTTTGCATTGTGCCATGATTGTGAAGTGTCAGGGTGCAGGGTGTGAGGTGCGATTGGGGGGGGGATTATATAGTAGAAAACCTGAAATCTAGTTCTTGAGCAGACTGGTTAACTCTGCACATCAATTTCCTCATCTGTAAAATAACATCTACCTTAAACAAGATTCTTGAGCATAGCCAATGAGTTAAGAGATGCAAAAGTGCTTATAAAATGTGAAGAGCTATTTAAAAGATAACTATTCTGCTATTTTTTTTTTTCAGTTAAGTGTTAGGAGGGTACTAGAGCAAAAGCTGTTTCTTGGCCCTTACTCTGAAAGGGCATTGAGTCCTTCAGAGATTCAACCCACAGATGGCCCCTGGCCTAGGTGACCTGACCCTCTGATGCCTGAGATTGGAGAGGACCCACCTGAAAATGGGGATGACATAGTTGTTGGGGAAGATGCCGACTCGCCCGGTCACCAAGGAGACACCCCTGAGCCAGCCATCCTGGTACTTCCCCAGGACCCTGATGCCCTCTCCCTTCTGCAGGTCCAGTTCGTCAGGTCCATGGGCTGAGTAGGAGTGCAGGGCTACAAACCTGGGGAGACAAAAGGAACTGGTAAAGGAAGCTGGTGAGCGGAAGGCCTGGAACCAGTGAAGGGTGAAGCGAGAGGAAAACTTAGAGCCCACCTGCCCGGTGTTTAGCAACAACACCTTTTAAGAACTGAAATCTCACTGTGTAAGGCAGATGAAAGTGGTGGAGCCTGGTTGAAGTAGCAGTGGAGGCGCCCAGATCCCTGCCCCCACCTCCTCCCTGCTCCTCAACAGAGTGCCCCACAGCTGCAAATCACTCATTTAGGTCACATAAGCACTTTGACAATGGGGAAACTGGTCTAGAATAGAGAAAGGAGCTGGTGACCAGGAATCAGTGGCAGAGCTGGGTCTCAAACCTGGAAGTGATGGTTCTATCTAGGATGCTTTTTCACACTGCTTAGCGTATCCCCCAAGACAATGGTCACAGCCATCAAGGTTCAGGGAACTGAGGGGTCAGAAGAGAAACCTCTCTGATCCACTCCCTCTCCTGAGGGTAGGGACATGTCTGATCCCCAGGAATGGCCCGAGGAGCTTAGCTTAATGTAGGCCAGAGGTGGACATGGGAAAATGGGAGGCGGGTGTTAATTTCAGTGTTTGGCACGCAGTGGAATACTGGCTGCATGTTGGCGTGGAGGAGGATGGGCTTGAAACATGGTAGAAATGTTTTCGGGTTAGAGCAGTGACTTGCCTCTCTGAAGTCCACACAGGAGTTGGGCAGGTGATATCCAGGTATAAGCCAGGGGGTGAAGACCCTGGGGAATAGTGAGGCTGTGGTAGGAGAATGCAGGGGACACGGATTCGTGTCCCGGTCCGGGAGGATCCCACGTGCCGCGGAGCGGCTGGGCCCATGAGCCGTGGCCGCTGAGACTGTGCGTCCGGAGCCTGTGCTCCGCAACGGGAGAGGCCACAACAGTGAGAGGCCCGCGTACCGCAAAAAAAAATAAAATAAAATAACCCACTTTGGCTTGCCAGGTTCAGGGTTACCAGTGTATGGCCTCAGGCTGGATGTTAGGAAGTCCTTCTAGACTCTATGGACTGTGAGACACTGAAAGGTTTTATCAAAGGGGCTAGGAGAGTGTTCCCATCTGCAAAGTTCCTTTCCCCTCTAAAATGCTATATTTATGTCTTGCTGATTACCAGAGCAACATCTATTGATGACCTTGCATTGTGAATCTAAAGGAAGACAATAGAAATTGCTCAGTACCTAAGCTTCCTGTAATGTTTTGGTATATAATCTTCCAGTCTCTTTCTACTTTTGTAAAATAATGAGCCAGGATGATGTGGTTTGGTAATTTGTGTTTTTCACCATTATTCCCTTTGGAGGTTGTAAAAGAAGGGGAGCTGTTATCTCTCTGGATGTGTTGGTTGGGGACGGGAGATGCTTGATGGCAGAGGGATGGCAAAGATGACCCCTCTATGCCGGGACCGGGAGTGGAGGGTTGAGCTTTTTTTACTCACATGTTAGCTGAGAGGTGTTGCTGGGAGCCGGGCAGACTGATGATGGCTGTGGAATGTCCTGGGGAGGCAGGTGCAGGGTGATAAGTGCTGACCTACACAGACAGAAAAGCCAGGCAGAACCAGTGAACATCACCAGCCAGGCCCACAGCAGAGGCAGCCTGACACAACCAAAAACCAAGGGCCACGCCTGGCACCACCCAGCATGTGTCTTCTCTGTGGTTTGGGGCTGTAGGCAGAGCCGAGTGGTGGTAGATTGGTTTATCGTTTGCTGGGGTGGCATGCCAGGGTCACAATCCAAAAGACTGCTCAGAGAGGGCAGAGGAGAAGACCTGTCTAGTTTACAGTCAACAGGGTACTGCCAGGATCCTCGATCTCTTCCCTGGGCCCCTGCCTACCCATCTCCCACTGCACTCACCTCCCTCTATGAAAACCTATTCTCATAAAATGATACAATAGCTAATATTGAGAACTTAACACTCGCCAGGCAGTTTTAAGAGCTTTACAAGTAACAGCTAATTTAATCCTTATTAAAGGGACTATTATCATCCCTATTTTTGGATGAGAAACTGAGGGAAAGAAAAGTTACCTAACTAGTATGAAACAAACTTTTAAACCAGGTTGTCTAGGTCCTGAGCCCACACTATCAGTATTAACACACACACAGACACACACACTCACACTCACACACACAGCAGTTTACCCAGTGACTTAAGGAAGGTAAATCTGCATCCTCTTTACTTTTCCACGATGAAAGAGGGAGCAATAATGCTAAAAGTATCGGAAACTGCCTATTATCCTGGCACCTTGCCTGTTGTCTAACATCTTACCTTGCTCATTTCCTTCTTGGCATATATCACAGGCTGTGATTGTTTCCTTGTTTAGTTACTGACCATCCCCCATCACTAGACTGTAAGTTCCATGAGGGCAGGGACTATGTCTTTTTCATCATTGTATTTCTTATGTGCCCAATATGTACTTGTAGCTTAAAGAATGAATAAATGAACAAAAAGACCTTTCTACCCAGTCCACCAAGGACTAATGAAACCTCAACCATCTCCATGCCATCCAGAGTAAATACACTCAATCTGTCTTTAGTTGTCAACTCATAAGCGATGGTATGTGTGCCTTTTTACGACTATGCTTTTGTGGGTATAACTATTATTTGCATATGTGTGTTTGGGCAGTTGCTAATCCATTACCAAGTATATGTATCTCTGGTTCTTTCTACAATTGCGTATGCTTTTTCAGAACCCATGACAATTGTATGTACATGTATGATGGCACTGGTCTATTGTATGTCTGATTATGTTCACATATGTGGGTCTGTGGATTGATAAGCATGTATACTCTGTGTGATTATATGTATGTATGGTTGTAAATGTCTATCTGGAATTATGTGTGTAGGTATGTAAACTCTAGAGGTGTGTGCAAATATGAATGGGTATAGTTTTATGTGTGTGCCAATGACTGTGGAAATATATGTATGGCTGCGTATGTATGTGTGACATTTCAATCCAGGTATAGGATCAGAAAACTATTCTAGTCAGATAGTAACAAGTGTTGGCAAGAATGTAGAGAAATCAAAACCCTCATACAGTGTTGGTGGAAACGTAAAATGGTTCAGGCCCTTTGGAAAATAGTTTTGCAGTTCCTCAAATGACTAAACATAGAATTACCATATGACCCAGTAAGTCCAATACCCAAGAGAGATGAAAACATATGTCCACACTAAAGCTTGTGCATGAATTTTACAGCAGCATTATTTATAATAGACAAAAGGTGGAAATAACCCAAATGTCCATTGACTAATGAATGAATAAACAAAATGTGGTATATCCATACAGTGGAATATTATTCAACCATAAAAGAAATGAAGTATTGATATATGCCAGAACATGGATAAGCCTTGAAAACATTACGCTAATTGAAAGGAGTCAGACACAAAAAACATAATTCCATTTATATGAAATGACCAGAAGAGGCAAATCTATATAGAAAGTAGATTAGTGGTTTCCAGGGGCTGGGGATTTAGGGGGATATAGGAATAATAGTTAAGGGTACAGGGTTTCTTTTTGAGGTGGTGACATATTGTAAAATTGTGGTGAAAATGGTTGCACATCTGTGAATATATTAAAAACCACTGACTTGTACATCTTAAATGGCTTAAATGTATGTTATGTGAAATATATTTTAATAAGCTTTAAAAATATGCCAAAAAGCATATGATCATCTCAGTAGATGTAGTAAAAGCATTTGATAAAATTCAACATCCATTTATGATACAAACTCTCCAGAAAGCAGGCAAAGAGGGAACATACCTCAACACAGTAAGGGCCATATATGGCAAACCCACAGCTAACATCGTACTCAATGATGAAAAGTTGAAAGCATTTCCTCTAAGATCAGGAACAAGACAAGGATGTCCACTTTCGCCACTTATATTCAACATAGTTTTGGAAGTCCTAGCCATGGCAATCAGAGAAGAAAAAGAAATAAAAGGAATCCAAATTGGAAAGGAAGAAGTAAAACTGCTCGTTTGCAAATGGCATAATACTATGAGTAGAAAATCCTAAAGACACCACCAGAAAAACTACTAGAGCTCATCAATGAATTTGGTAAAGTTGCAGGATATGAAATTAATGTACAGAAACCTGTTGCATTTCTATACACTAACAATGAAAGATCAGAAAGAGAAATTAAGAAAACAATCCCATTTACCACAGCATCAAAAAGAATAAAATACCTAGGAATAAACCTACCTAAGGAGGCAAAAGACCTGTACTCTGAAAACTATGACGCTGATGAAAGAAATCAAAGATGACACAAATAGATGGAAAGATATACTGTGTTCTTGGATTAGAAGAATCAATATTGTTAAAATGACCATACCACCCAAGGCAATCTACAGCTTCATTGCAATCCCTTTCAAAATACCAATGGCATTTTTCACAGAACTAGAACAAATAATTTAAAAATTTGTATGGAAACACAAAAGACCCCGAATAGCCAAAACAATCTTGAGAAAGAAGAACAGAGCTGAAGGAATGACACTCCTTGACTTCAGACTATACTACAAACCTATAGTCATCAAAACAGTATTGTACTGGCACAAAAATGGATACACAGATCAATGGAACAGGATAAAGAGCACAGAAATAAACCCACACACTTACGTTCAATTAATCTATGACAAAGGAGACAAGACTATGCAATGGAGAAAAGACAGTCTCTCTTCAATAAGTGATGCTGGGAAAACTGGACAGCTACATATAAAAGAAAGGGGGCTTCCCTGGTGGCACAGTGGTTGAGAGTCCACCTGATATGTAGAAAAATAAACTCTAAATGGATTAAAGACCTAAATGTAAGACTGGATACTATAAAACTCCTAGAGGAAAATATAGGCAGAACACTCTTTGACATAAATTGTAGCAATATTTTTTTGGATCTGTCTTCTAAAGTAAAGGAGATAAAAGCAAAAATAAACAAATGGGACCTAATTAACTTAAAAGCTTTTGCACAGCAAATGTAGCCATTGACAAAATGAAAAGACAACCTACTGAATGACAGAAGATATTTGCAAATGATATGACCAATAAGGGATTACTATCCAACATATGTAAACAGTTCATACAACTCAACATCAAAAAAACAAACAACCGATTAAAAATGGGCAGAAGGTCTAAATAGATATGCTTCCAAAGAGGAAATGCAGATGGCCAACAGGCACATTGAAAAGATGCTCAACATTGCTAATCATCAGGGAAATGCAAAACTAAACCACAATGAGATATCACCTCACACCTGTGACAATGGCTATCATCAAAAAGGACACAAATAACAAATGTTGGTGAGGATGTGGAGAAAAGTAAACCTCTGTACACTGGTGGTGGGAGCCACTGTGGTGCAGCCACTGTGGAAAACAGTATGGAGGTTTATCAAAAAAATAAAAATAGAACTAACATATGACCCAGAAATTAAACTCCTGGGTGTATGTCCAAAACAAACAAACAAAAAAAAACAAAAAACACTAATTTGAAAATATACATGCACTCCTGACCTAGAGGAACTTGACCAACAAGTAGAAGATGACGAGAGAGCCTGAGCCAAGATGGCGGAGTAGAAGGATGTACTATCACTCCCTCTCGTGAGAACACCAGAATCACAGCTAACTGCCGAACAATCATCGACAGGAAGACACTGGAACTCACCAAAAAAGATACCCCACATCCAAAGACAAAGGAAAAGCCACAATGAGATGGTAGGAGGGGCACAATCCCAATAAAATCAAATCCCATAACTTCTGGGTGGGTGACTCACAAACTGGAGAACACTTATACCACAGAAGTCCACCCACTGGATTGAAGGTGCTGAGCCCCACGTCAGGCTTTCAAACCTGGGGGTCTGGCAACGGGAGGAGGAGTTCCTAGACAATCAGACTTTGAAGCCTACTGGGATTTGATTGCAGGACTTGACAGGACTGGGGGAAACAGAGACTCCACTCTTGGAGGGCATACACAAAGTAGTGTGCACATTGGGAACCAGGGGAAGGAGCAGTGACCCCAGGGGAGATTGAACCAGACCTTCCTGCTAGTGTTGGAGGGTCTCCTGCAGAGGTGATGGGTGGCTGTGGCTTACCGTGAGGACAAGGACACTGGGAGCAGAAGTTCTGGGAAGGACTCCTTGGTGTGAGCCCTCCCAGAGTCTGCCATTAGCCCCACCAAGGAGCCTGCAGGCTCCAGTGTTGGGTTACCTCAGTCCAAACAACGAACACAGGGAACCCAGCCCCACCCATCAGCAGTCAAGCAGATTAAAGTTTTACTGAGCTCTGCCCACCAGAGCAACAGCCACCTCTATCCAGCACCAGTCCCTCCCATCAGGAAACTTGCACAAGCCTCTTAGGTAGCCTCATCCACCAGACGGCAGACAGCAGAAGCAAGAAGAACTACAATCCTGCAGCCTGTGGAACAAAAACCACATTCACAGAAAGATAGACAAGATGAAAAGGCAGAGGGCTATGTACCAGATGAAGGAACAAGATAAAACCCCAGAAAAACAACTGAATTAAGTGGACATAGGCAATCTTCCAGAAAGAGAATTCAGAATAATGATAGTAAAGATGATCCAGGACCTCGGAAAAAGAATGGAGGCAAAGATCGAGAAGATGCAAGAAATGTTTAAAAAAGACCTAGAAGAATTAAAGAACAAACAAACAGAGATGAACAGTACAATAACTGAAATGAAAAATACACTAGACGGAATCAATAACAGAATAACTGAGGCGGAAGAATGGATAAGTGACCTGGAAGACAGAATGGTGGAATTCACTGCTGCTGAACAGAATAAAGAAAAAAGAGTGAAAAGAAATGAAGACAGGGGCTTTCCTGGTGGTGCAGTGGTTGGGAGTCCGCCTGCTGATGCAAGGGACATGGGTTTGTGCACCGGTCCAGGAAGATCCCACATGCCGCGGAGCGGCTAGGCCCGTGAGCCATGGCCACTGAGCCTGTGCATCCGGAGCCTGTGCTCTGCAATGGGAGAGGCCACAACAGTGAGAGGCCCACGTACCGCAAAAAAAAAGAAAAAAGAAAAAAGAAATGAAGACAGCCTAAGAGACGTTTGGGACAACATTAAATTCAACAACATTCACATTATAGGGGTCCCAGAAGTAGGAGAGAGAGAGAGGACCAGAGGAAATATTGGAAGAGATTATAGTCAAAAACTTCCCTAACATGGGAAGGAAATAGACACCCAAGTCCAGGAAGCGCAGAGAGTCCCATACAGGATAAACCCAATGAGAAACATGCCGAGACACATAATAATCAAATTGAAAAAATTAAAGACAAAGAAAAATTATTGAAAGCACCAAGGGAAAAACAACAAATAACATACAAGGGAACTCCCATAAGGTTAACAGCTGATTTCTCAGCAGAAACTCTACAAGCCAGAAGGGAGTGGCATGATATACTTAAAGTGATGAAAGGGAAGAATCTACAACTAAGATTACTCTACCTGGCAAGGATCTCATTCAGATTCGATGGAGAAATCAAAAGCTTTACAGACAAGCAAAAGCAAAGAGAATTCAGCACCACCAAGTCAGCTCTACAACAAATGCTATAGGAACTTCTCTAAGTAGGAAACACAAGAGAAGAAAAAGCCCTACAAAAACAAACCCAAAACAATTAAGAAAATGGTCATGGGAACATACATATTGATAATTACCTTAAACATGAATGGATTAAATGCTCCAACCAAAAGGCACAGGCTTGCTGAATGGATAAACAAACAAGACCCATATATATGCTATCTACAAGAGACCCACTTCAGACCTAGGGCCACATACAGACTGAAAGTTAGGGATGGAAAAAGATATTCCAAGCAAATGGAAATCAAAAGAAAGCTGGAGTAGCAATACTCATATCAGATAAAATAGACTTTAAAATAAAGAATGTTACAAGAGACAAGGAAGGACACTACATAATGATCAAGGGATCAATCCAAGAAGAAGATATAACAATTTTAAATATATATGCACCCAACATAGGAGCACCTCAATACATAAGGCAACTGCTAACAGTTCTAAAAGAGGATATTGACAGTAACACAATAATAGTGGGGGAGTTTAACACCTCACTTACATCAATGGACAGATCATCCAAAATGAAAATAAATAAGGAAACAGAAGCTTTAAATGATACAATAGACCAGATAGATTTAATTTATATTTATAGGACATTCCATCCAAAAACAGCAGATTGCACATTATTCTCAAGTGAGCACGGAACATTCTCCAGGGTAGATCACATCTTGGGTCACAAATCAAGCCTTGGTAAATTTAAGAAAATTGAAATCATATCAAGCATCTTTTCTGACCACAACACCATGAGATTAGAAATGAATTACAGGGAAAAAACTGAAAAAACACAAACACATGGAGGCTAAACAGTACGTTACTAAATATCCAAGAGATCCCTGAAGAAATCAAAGAGGAAATCAAAAAATACCTAGAGACAAATGACAATGAAAATACGAGGATCCAAAACCTATGGGATGCAGCAAAAGCAGTTCCAAGAGAGAAGTTTGTAGCAATACAAGCCTACCTCAAGAAACAAGAAAAATCTCAAACAATCTAACCTTACACCTAAAGGAACTAGAGAAAGAAGAACAAACAAAACCCAAATTTAGCAGAAGGACGGAAATCATAAAGATCAGAGCAGAAATAAATAAAATAGAAACAAAGAAAACAATAGCAAAGATCAATAAAACTAAAAGCTGGTTCTTTGAGAAGATAAACAAAATGGATAAACCGTTAGCCAGACTCATCAAGAAAAAGAGGTAGAGGACTCAAATCACTAAAATTAAAAACGAAAAAGGAGAAGTTACAAAAGACACCGCAGAAATACAAAGCATCCTAAGCAACTACTACAAGCAACTCTATGCCAATAAAATGGACAACCTGGAAGAAATGGACAAATTCCTAGAAAGGTATAACCTTCCAAGACTGAACCAGGAAGAAATAGAAAATATGACAGACCAATCACAAGTAATGAAATTGAAACTGTGATTAAAAATCTTCCAACAAACAGAAGTCCAGGACCAGATGGCTTCACAGGTGAATTCTATCAAATATTTAGAGAAGAGCTGACACCCATCCTTCTCAAACTCTTCCAAAAAATTGCAGAGGAAGGAACACTCCCAAACTCATTCTATGAGGCCACTATCACCCTGATACCAAAACCAGACAAAGATACTACAAAAAAAGAAAATTACAGACCAATGTCACTGATGAATATAGATACAAAAATCCTCAACAAATTACTAGCAAACGGAATCCAAAAACACATTAAAAGGATCATACACAATGATCAAGTGGGATTTATCCCAGGGATGCAAGGATTCTTCAGTATACGCAAATCAATCAATGTGATATAGCATATTAACAAATTGAAGAAGAAAAACCATATGATCGTCTCAGTAGATGCAGAAAAGCTCTTGATAAAATTCAACACCAATTTATGATAAAAACTCTCCAGACTGGGCCCGTGTGCCACAACTGCTGAGCCTGTGTTCTGGAGCCTGCGGGCCACAACTGCTGAGCCTGTGTGCCACCAGTACTGAAGTCTGCACACCTGGAGCCTGTGCTCCACGGCAGGAGAGGCCACCACATTGGGAGGCCTGCGCACCGCAAAGAGGGGTGGCCCCTGCTCGCCGCTTTTGGAGGGAGCCCGCGCGCAGCAGCGAAGACCCAACGCAACCAAAAAAATAACTAAATAAATATTTTTTAAAATGGTTAAAAAAAAAAAAACTCTTCAGAAAGTGGGCATAGAGGGAACCTACCTCAACATAATAAAGGCCACATATGACAAACCCCAGCGAACATCATTCTCAATGGTGAAAACCTGAAAGCATTTCCTTAAGATCAGGAACAAGACAAGGATGTTCACTCTCACCACTAGTATTGAACATAGTTTTGGAAGTCCTAGCCACAGCAATCAGAGAAGAAAAAGAAATAAAAGGAATACAAATTGGAAAAGAAGAAGTAAAGCTGTCACTGTTTGCAGATGACATGATACTATACATAGAGAATCCTAAAGATGCCACCAGAAAACTACTAGAGCTAATCAATGAATTTGGTAAAGTTGCAGGATACAAAATTAATGCACAGAAATCTCCTGTATTCCTATATACTAATGATGAAAAATCTGAAAGTGAAATTAAGGAAACACTCCCATTTACCACTGCAACAAAAAGAATAAAATACTGAGGAATAAACCTACCTAGGGAGACAAAAGACCTGTATGCAGAAAACTATAAGACACTGATGAAAGAAATTAAAGAGGATACCAACAGATGGAGAGATATACCATGTTCTTGCATTGGAAGAATTAATATTGTGAAAATGACTATACTACCCAAAACAATCTACAGATTCAATGCAATCCCTATCAAATTACCAATGGCATTTTTTACGGAACTAAAACAAATCATCTCAAAATTTGTATGGAGACACAAAAGACCCTGAATATCCAAAGCAGTCTTGAGGGAAAAAAGTGGAGCTGGAGGAATCAGACTCCCTGACTTCAGATTATACTACAAAGCTACAGTAATCAAGACAATATGTTACTGGCACAAAAACTGAAATATAGATCAATGTAACAAGATAGAAAGCCCAGAGATAAACCCACACACCTATGGTCAGCTAATCTATGACAAAGGAGGCAAGGATATACAATGGAGAAAAGACAGTCTCCTCAGTAGGTGGTGCTGGGAAAACTGGACAGCTGCATGTAAAAGAATGAAATTAGAACACTCCCTAACACTATACACAAAGAAAATCTCAAAATGGATTAGAGACCTAAATGTAAGGTTGGACACTATAGAACTCTTAGAGGAAAACATAGGAAGGACACTCTGACATAAATCACAGGAAGATATTTTTTGATCCTCCTCCTAGAGTAATTGAAGTAAAAACAAAAATAAACAAATGGGACCTAATGAAACTTCAAAGCTTTTGCACAGCAAAGGAAACCATAAACAAGATGAAAAGACAATCCTCAGAATGGGAGAATATATTTGCAAATAAATCAATGGACAAAGGATTAATCTCCAAAATATATATATAGCTCATGCAGCTCAATATTAAAAAAACAAACAACCCAATTCAAAAGTGGGCCAAAGACCTACATAGACATTTCTGCAAGGAAGACATACAGATGGCCAAGAAGCACATGAAAAGTTGCTCAACATCAGTAATGATTAGAGAAATGCAAATCAAAACTACAATGAGGTGTCACCTCAAAGCAGTTAGAATGGACATTATCAGAAAATCTACAAACAACAAATGCTGGAGAGGGTGTGGAGAAAAGGGAACCCTCTTGCACTGTTGGTGGGAATGTAAATTGATACAACCACTATGGAGAACAGTATGGAGGTTCCTTAAAAAACTAAAAATAGAATTACTATATGATCCAGCAATCCCACTACTGGGCATATACCCAGAGAAAACCATAATTCAAAGAGACACATGCACCCCAATGTTCATTGCAGCACTGTTTACAATAGCCAGGTCACGGTAGCAACCTAAATGTCCATCGACAGGCGAACGGATAAAGAAGATGTGGTACATATATAGAATGGAATATTACTCAGCCATAATAAAGAATGAAATTGGGTCATTTGCTGAGACGTGGATAGATCTAGTGACTGTCATACAGAGTGAAGTAAGTCAGAAAGAGAAAAACAAATATCATATATTAACTCATATATATATATATATGTGGACCTAGAAAAATTGTACAGGTGCACTGGTTTGCAGGGCAGAAATTGAGACACAGATGTAGAGAACAAACGTATGGACACCAAGGGGGGAAGCGGCAGGGGGATGGTGGCGGTGGTGTGATGAATTGGGAGATTGGGATTGACATGTATACAGTGATGTGTATAAAATTGATGACTAATAAGAACCTGTTGTATAAAAAAATAAATAAAACTAAATTCAAAAATTAAAAAAAAAAGAAAAGATACATGCACTCCAATGCTTACAACAGCATTATTTATGATTACCAAGATATGGAAGCAACTTAAGTGTCCATCAAGAGATGAATGGATAAAGAAGATGTGGTATACTGACACAATGGAATACTACTCAGCCATAAAAAAGAACAAAATTTTGCCATTTGCAGCAACACGGATGGACTTGGAGGGCATTATGCTAAGCGAAATAAGTCAGACAGAGGAAGACAAATACTGTATGATATCACTTATATGTGGAATCTAAAAAATACAGCAAACAAATAAATATCACAAAAACAGAGTAGACTCACAGATATGAAGATAAACTAGTCGTTACCAGTGGGGAGAGGCAGGAGGGACAATATAGGGGTGGGGAAGTGGGAGGTACAAACTATTGTGTATAAGATAGGCTACAAGGATGTATTTACAACATGGGGAATATAGCCAATATTTAGTAATAACTGTAAATAGAGTGTGACCTTTAAAAATTGTATTTAAAAAAACCCCAAAGACTATTGCATGGTTATCCATCTGAAAGTCTCTAACACTGCATAAAGTGCTCTGAGCTTTGCAATCAAACACTTTCATACTAGTTTCCTTAAACAAGCTGCTGGCTTTGGGCTAGGATCTCCTTCCCTGCAACTGGGCAAGATAAAACCCTGCTGGGATCGGGAGATGTGCCAAGGGAGGGCCTTGTTGTGTGAACAACTAATCTTATGTTTGTGTAGGCTGTTGGACCACTGATTAAGCAGGATGAACCTCACTTAACACCTGTGACTTTCCAGTGTTATGTTTGAGTAAAAAGCCCTGCCATCCATAAACACTATTAATGACTTAGGGAGGAGGAAGATGCCAGCATGCAAAAAAGTCATCCCTTCATTATACCAGGCTTTTTACCTCTCTAGGTCTTCGACTAGAGAAGGGATCTTTCCCCCTCTTTGGAACATGGAACCCTGCCAGAACGGAAATCACTGGGCTTGTGATGGAGTTCCTTCTAATGTGGAATGGGAAACGAGGACAGATTCTCAGATTTTGAGGTGTCTGAGAGGAGAAGGAAGAATACAAATGGAGAAGGAGGAGGAGGGAGAGAGGGAGATAGTGGACAACTCTGAAAGTTGGGGAGAGAGTCAGAAACTGAGACTGAGACACAGTGGGAGAAAGAGATAGATCCAGAGGGATAGAGGAAAGAAGAAGAAAAGGGAGATTAAGAAAAGACTGGGGAAACTCGTAACCCATTCAGAAGACAAATAATCCAATTAAAAAGTGGGCAAAAGACATCACAGAAGAAGATATATTGAGTGGCCAGTAAGTACATGAAAAAGTGCTCAACATCAACAATTATCAAGAAAATACAAATTAAAACCACCATGAGATACCACTATACACCTATAAGAATGGCTAAAGTTAAAAACTGACCATACCAAGTGGTGGTGAGGATGTGGAGCAACTAGAATGTTTTTTTTTGCTGTACGTGGGCCTCTCACTGTTGTGGCCTCTCCCGTTGCGGAGCACAGGCACCAGACGCGCAGGCTCAGTGGCCATGGCTCACGGGCCCAGCTGCTCCGCGGCATGTGGGATCCTCCCGGACCGGGGCACGAACCCGCGTCCCCTGCATCGGCAGGCGGACTCCCAACCACTGCGCCACCAGGGAAGCCCTAGAATTCTTATATATTGCTGATGGAGATGTAAAATGGTGCCACCACACAGGACAACAAGTTGACTGTTTTAAATAAAGTGAAATATACACTTACCACTCTACTCAGCATCCTACTCACAAGTTTTTACCTAAGAGAAATGCAAACTTATGTCCATACAAGGACTTGTACATGAATGTTCATAGCAGCTTTATTTTAGCCAGAACCAGGAAACAACCCAAATGCCAATCAATGGGTGAACGAATAAACAAACTGTGGTACAAACACAGGGGAATATTCCTCAGGAATACATGCAACTACATGGAAGAATCTTAACATCATCCTAAGTAAAAGAAGCATGAAACACGAAATTACATATTCTGTGATGCCATTTATGTAACATTCTAAAAAAAGCCAAAACTATAGTGACGGCAAGATTAGGGATTACCAAGAGCCAGGGATGGGGAGAGATGATTGATTGCAAAGGGGCACAAGGAAACTTTTGGGGGTGATAGAAATGTTCTATATCTTGATTTTGTTAGTCATTACCTTTTTACATCTGCCAAGTCATTGAACTGTATGCTTAAAATCGTTGAACTTTATGTAACTATAGCTCAATAAAGCTGTTAAAAAATAGGAATATATTATCTAGCTGGCAGGAAACATCCAAGTGGCCACTGCTTGACCCAGCCCAAGCTCTGGGATTGGTCAGCGAAGGAGATAAGGGTGATGGCTCAGCTTCACAGTGAACAGCTAGGCAGTGGCCCTCATGGCAGGGGGCCACCTGAATAGGAGAGGAATCAAAGGTGGAAACCTATGCATCAGACAGAAGCTCAGTAAATAAGGTGAAAACAAAAATGAATGAATGAATGAATGGAGTGATAGGAAAAGAGAGCAAGATAGATAAAGGCAGGGAAGGAGGACAGACAGAACAAGACAGAAACAAAGGCACCACGCAGTAAATAAAGACAACCAGGTAGACAGCCAACTTCTGAGGAGGCAAGTCTGTTCCTGTCACTGGCATCCAAGACAGACGCCCAGCCTGTCTGAGTGAACGGGCCTCTGGCGGGTGGTTTCCTGAGGTCAGTTGTGACCTCAGGTGTCCGAGCCAGAAAGGGTTTGTGAGGCTGCATGCGAGGTCCTCTAGCATCTGGTGCTTCCTGGGATAGGATTTGGGGATCTGAGCAGGATCAGGGAAAGGGTATGTACTTGAGGGTAGGGGTGGGTATTTCTGCTGCTATCTAAAAACAGTTTTTCCTCCTTTTTGAAGGAAATGACTCATTTAAAAGAAGTCTTTATCGGGAACAGAAGAATCTACCGCTGTGTGGCCTCTGGGTGTTTTCAGGTCTCAAGGTGTTAAGTGAGGAAGGAAGGGGGCACGGCGCCTGGCACAGAGCTGCTGCAACATTCCACTGGCCCTGTGCCAGCCTCATCAGTCATGTGGGCACAGAGTCAGCTCCTGTCCAGGAGTCTGGAGGCAGGTCTAGCCTAGTACTCAAGCATGCGGCTCTAGCATTTTCCAGGATGTGTGATCTTGGGCAAGGACTGAACACTGTGGCTCCTCCACTTCGTCATCTGTTAAAATGGGGGCAGTAATGGTATTTGTCTCATAGAGTTGTTAGGAGGATTAAATAAAAGAATCCATGTACAGGATTTAGCGCATTGTAAGCAAGTGCTCAATAACTATTACTTATTTTAAAAAATTTTTATTGAAATAGAGTTGATTTACAATGTTGTGTTAGTTTCAGGTGTGGAGCAAAGTGATTCAGTTATACATATATATATATAAATATATATATATATAAATATATATATATATATATTCTTTTACAAAATTCTCTTCCATTATAGGTTATTACAAGATAGTGAGTATAGTTCCCTGAGCTACACAGTAGGTCCTTGTTGGTTATCTTTTTTTTTTTTAACTTTTTATTTTATATTGGAGTATAGCTGATTAACAATGTTGTGATGGTTTCAGGTGCACAGCAAAGTGGCTCAGCCACACATGTACATGTATCCATTCTCCCCCAGACTCCCCTCCCACCCAGGCTGCCACATAACACTGAGCAGAGTTCCCTGTGCTACACAGTACGTCCTTGTTGGTTATCCTTTTCAAATATAGTAGTGTGTCCATGTCAATCCCAGACCCCCTAACTATCCCTTCCCTGCACCCTTCCCCCCCAGCCCCGTAACCAAAAGTTCATTCTCTAAGTCTCTGATTGCATTTCTGTTTTGTAAATACATTCATTTGTACTCCTTTTTAGATTTGGTTATCTATTTTATATATAGTAGTGTGTATATATTAATTAACTCTACTTATTTTGATCTACCAAGTGATTAGCTGCTGTGCAGGGTGGGGTGGGGTGGGCTGAGCAGCTCCTTTTATGCGACGGCCCTGCGAGGTCTTGGACCGAGACCAGGACCCAAGGATGCGGTGGGGGATGGCAGTAAGCAGCCCTACTCTTCTAGAGGAGTTTTCAGGTCCCCGGCTTTCCCAAATGTAAGTTTGCTCTTCCCCCCCACCCCACCCCCATGCTGTGGCACTCAGCTCTTTCCTCCGGGGCTCATGCCTTTCAGTAGCTTGGTGGGTATGGGGTACTATCTTCCTCAACAGAGTGTGACCTACTCCCAAGCCCTTGTGGTCATGCATCTCAGTATTCCCAGGAGCTAACAAGGGCCTGAACCTACAGAGTGTTCACTTAGGGTCGGGAGGAGGGCTGCATTTTAGAGACAGAAAATTAACTATTATACGGTAGTTTCTATACCAACACTATGGATAATCTAGAGTCGACCACTGAACTTTATGAAGTTAAAAATTCATTCTCGTCTTTAATTAAAAGAGGCTTGCTGGAGAGTGTGTGGAGAAAAGGGAACCCTCTTGCACTGTTGGTGGGAATGTAAATTGATTCAGCCACTATGGAGAACAGTATGGAGGTTCCTTAAAAAACTAAACATAGGGGGCTTCCCTGGTGGCGCAGTGGTTGAGAGTCCGCCTGGTGACGCAGGGGACGCGGGTTTGTGCCCCGGTCCGGGAAGATCCCACATGCCGTGGAGTTGCTGGGCATGTGAGCCATGGCCGCTGAGCCTGCTGGGCACGTGAGCCATGGCCGCTGAGCCTGGGCGTCCAGAGCCTGTGCTCTGCAACAGGAGAGGCCACAATAGTGAGAGGCCCGTGTACCGCAAAAAAAAAAAAAAAAGAAACTAAAAATAGAACTACCATACGACCCAGCAATCCCACTACTGGGCATATACCCTGAGAAAACCATAATTCAAAAAGAGTCATGTACCACAATGTTCACTGCAGCTCTATTTACAATAGCCAGGACATGGAAGAAACCTAAGCGTCCATTGACAGAGGAATGGATAAAGAAGATGTGGCACATATATACAATGGAATATTACTCAGCCATAAAAAGAAACAAAATTGAGTTATTTGTAGTGAGGTGGATGGACCCAGAGTCTTTCATACAGAGTGAAGTAAGTCAGAGAGAGAAAAACAAATACCGTATGCTAACACATATATATGGAATCTAAAAAAAAAAAAAAAAAAGGTCATGAAGAACCTAGGGGCAAGACGGGAATAAAGACACAGACCTACTAGAGAATGGACTTGAGGACACGGGGAGGGGGAAGGGTGAGCTGTGAAAAAGCGAGAGAGTGGCATGGACATATATACACTACCAAACGTAAAATAGATAGCTAGTAGGAAGCAGCCGCGTAGCACAGGGAGATCAGCTCAGTGCTTTGTGACCACCTAGAGGGGTGGGATAGGGAGGGTGGGAGGGAGGGAGGGAGACGCAAGAGGGAGGATGGGAGGGAGGTTCAAGAGGGAGGCGATATGGGGACATATGTATGCATATGGCTGATTCACTTTGTTATAAAGCAGAAGCTAACACACCATTGTAAAGCAATTATACTCCAATAAAGATGTTAAAAAATAAATAAATTAATTAAATTAAATTAAAAAAAAAAGAGGCTTAAGAGCCACAGTCAGCAATTGCAATGTGTGGGCCATAGTTGGTCCTGGGCACTGGAGTTAATGCAACGAACAAGACACATAGAGCTCCTTCCTCAGGTGGACCTCACCATGTATACCAGGGAAGACACTTAAACCCATAGTTATGTAAACGTGGTGCATGTTGGCGCCGCCGAGGGGTGGGGCTGAAGGTGCTCTGGGCGCTGCTGGGAGACGCTTGCCTTGATCTCCAAGAGGTATTTCACTCACAGCCTACGATTCCAGCACTAACTTGTGATACACAGACCTCACTGTCATCAATTCCCATTTTTACAGATGAAGAAGCCAAGATAGAAAGATTACATGATGTTCGGGAGATGGCCAGCAAGTCACTGGTTAAGTTGACACCAGGAGCAAGGACTCTGGCCCGGAGCCCCTTCTGTGAGTCAGCAAGGTTAGCACTTAACTCCATTTGGCTAGAGGGCTCAAGTATGTGAGGCATGTTTCTGCATCCCAGGAAGAAGCCGTGTAGCCAAATTCAGCATTCTGTTTTTATGTTCACAGGTATGTCATGTTCATGACAACCACCATCCCTGGCCAGTGTCCCCCGTAATATACAATAGATCTGGAGGGAGGTTGAATATGACGTTGTTTTTGTTTTGTTGTTTATCTTCCTCCTTCCCTGGCCAAAGCGATGTCCCAACAGAGTCAGAGCTCCTTTTGCCAGACTGCTCGCCTTCCTTCTCTAAGCCTGTCTCAGAACCAGTCCGGCCTGCAAAGCCTCCCTGTTCTGGATGAGCAGGGAGCCGCCATCCAGTGCTTTGATTTGCCCTGGGAGTAAAAGCGTTGTCTGAAAAAGAAAACTCGATCATGAGCTAGCAGCAGGTCCCTTTAGGTCCACCTCGAAAAATGTCTTCTAAAGTACACAGCGAGGTCAGCAGGGGTAATATTATATAATGCTGTGAAGCCAACTACATCTCCATTTTCTAGGTAGTCATCGAAGCTTTGAATGTGCTCTGTGGTCTAGCCCCTGCCCCACTCTCCAGCCTCACCTTCCTCCCCTCTCCCTCCCCGCTTCACTTCCTTCAGCTGTGGGGTCTTTTCTCAGCTCCTTGAGCAGGTCACACTGCTTCTGTCACCCCTGCCCTTTCTATGCCCCCCACCCCCATCTCCACTCTGTTATTTTCCCTCGTTATTGACATTTTAAATTATAAATACAGTAGGCGTAGAAATAAGTGTATATAATTTTTTGTTATTTAAAGAAGAATAACAAAACTAACACCTGCATACATACCACCCAACTCAAGAAACAGAATAAAAATAGGAATTGAATACTGTACTTAGAGGCCCTCTTCATATTCCTGTCTAATCAGATCTCTTCCCTCCTCCCAGAGCTAACTACAATGCTGAAATTTTATTAATTGTTCCATTGATTTTCTATGTGATTTTTAACAACGTTGGTATACATCCCTAAACCATATGTGGCTGAGGTCTGCCTGTTTCTGAACACAGTGTGAATGGATTCACATTGCGTGTGTTCTTCTGTGACTCGCATCTCCGGCTTAACACTAAGTTGTCGTGGTTGGTTTTCACTGCTGTCCTGTATTTCATTCACTGTATGCATCTACCACCATTTAACCATCCTATCATTTATGTGTCATTTGGGTGATTTTCAGTTTGGGGCTGTCCTGAAGGATGTTGCTATGAACATTCTTGTATATGTTCCCCGTGCACACGTATAAGAGTTTCCCCAGGATCTACACCTACGAGTAGAATTGATGGGCCGTAGGGTAGGAGCCTGCTCAGTTTTATTAGGCAATAACAAACTGGTTCCCAGCGTGGCTGTAACAATTTACACTCCCACCAGCAGTGAATGACAATTCCTGTTACCCCACCGTCTCACCAGCGTGTGTTAATGCTGAGCTTTTTAATACCTGTTTGTGGTGGGTGTGAAATGATATCTCATTGTGGTTTCAAATTAATTTCTCTGAGTACTGATGAGCTGGGGTTTCTTTTCAAATGTTTATGGACCATTCTTGTTTCTTATATGAAATGCCTGTTCATTTCCTTTGTCTGCTTTTCCACCCCTCTCTTGGGTTATTTTCTTCTTAAGTTATGGAGTTCTAATATTTTGGATATGAATTTTTTGTAGTTTGTGTTTTTACTCTGTGGTGTCTTCTGAAGAACTGGAGTTCTTATTTTTAATAGAGTCAAATTTACAATATATTCCCTTATGGCTTATGCTTTTGAAGAATCTTGAATACTATTTTTTTTATCCCAAGGTCATAAAGATATACTTCTATGTTGTCTTCTAAAAGTTTTATAGTTTTGTCTTTCCCATTTAAGTCTTTAATCCACCTGGAATTGATTTTTTGACAAGGGAGGAATCCAATTTCATCTGTTTCCACATGGATACCCAATTAGCCCAGCACCATGGTTCATCCTTCCCTTCTGATCTGCAAAGCCTGCTCTGTCATAAATCAATTCTCCATGTTGTCTGTTTCTAGGTTCTCCAGTATGTTCCATTGCTTTAATAGAATCCCTATGCTAAATTCGTGCCATCAATTATTATAACTTTAAAATAAAATTTGATATCTGATAGGGTAGGTCCCACTCTTCACCCCAACCAAATTCCATCTTCATTTTTAGAAGCATCTTGGCTAGTGGCTTTTTGTCCTTCCATTTGAATTTTAGAATCACCTTTTGAGTTCCACACAAAGAACCCACTGGGATTTTAATTTATAAATAAAATTGGGGAGACAGTGAGTCTTTCTATCCAAGAGCATGGCATAGTTCTTCATTTATTTTAGGTCTTCTTTTTAATTTTATTAAAGTATAGCTGGTTTACAGTATTGTGTTAGTTTCTGCTGCACAGCAAAGTGATTCAGTTATACATGCATACATTCTTTTTCATATTCTTTTCCATTATGTTTATCACAGGATATTGAATGTAGTTCCCTGTGCTATACATTAGGATCTTGTTGTTTATCTATTCTACATATAATAGTTTGCATCTGCTAACCCCAAACCCCCAATCCATCCCTCCTCCACCATTTTAGGTCTTCTTTAATGTCTTTCAGTAAAGTCTGATACATTTTCTCCATAAAGGGCTTGCATATCTTTTGTTGGATTTTAAAAATTGAGTAGCTGTTGTAAATGGTATCTTTTTTTAAAAAAATATTTTTCTATTTTCTTTTTATTTATTTTTAATAATTCTATTTTATTTTATTTGGCCATGCCATGCAGCTTGTGGGATCTTAGTCCCCCCACCAGGGATTGAACCTGGGCCCTTGGCAGTGTAAGCACCACCTAACCACTGGTCTGCCAGGGAATTCTCTGTTTTCTTTTTAGAGTACAGAAGTGCAATTAACTCTCTTCTGTTGATTTGTATGCAGTAACCTTGCTAAGTTCTTATTTATTCCTAATACATTTTTCTGGATTCTTTTGAGTTCTCTATATAGACAACAGTATCATCTAAAAATAATGACAACTATGTTTCTTCTTTTCAAATACTTAACCTTTTACTTCTTTTTCCTATCTTCCTGTACTGGCCAGGTACTCTGGGAGGGACAGTGTTGAGTAGAAACATAACAGACATTTTTTTTCTTTTTCCTAATCTTAAAGGGAATGCCTTCAACATTTTACCATTAAGTGTGATGTTTGCTGTAGATTTTACATGGATTCCATTTATCGTGTTAAGGAAGTTCCCTTTTACTCCTAGTTTGCTAAGACTTTTTTTTTTTTTTTTTTTGCCGTACGCGGGCCTCTCACTGTTGTGGCCTCTCCCGTTGTGGAGCACAGGCTCTGGACGTGCAGGCTCAGCGGCCATGGCTCACGGGCCCAGCCGCTCTGCGGCATGTGGGATCTTCCCGGACCGGGGCACGAACCCGTGTCCCCTGCATCGGCAGGCGGACTCTCAACCACTGCGCCACCAGGGAAGCCCTTGCTAAGACTTTTAAAATATGTGTAATGAATGGGTAGAGAATTTTATCAAACTTTTTTTCTTTATCTATTGAAAAGATCTTTTTTCCTTTAATTTGTTAATGCGATAGATTACACAATTAATTTCATAATGTTAAATTAACCTTTCAAATCTTGGGAAAACCCCAACTTAATCATGGTATATTCTATTTTCCTATATTTCTGGATTTGGTTTGCTAATAGACACTTGAGGGGTTTTGCATCTATGTTTATGACTGAAGTAGAGCTCAAAATTTCCTTTCCGATGTTGTTGTTTTCTGGTTTTTGATATTAAGAATATCTTGGCCTCATGAAATGAGTTGGGAAATGTTTTCTTTTCTTCCATTCTTTAGAAGAGTTTGTAAAAAGTGAAATTATCCCCTCCTTGAAAGCGTGAAAGAATTCACCTGTAAACCTGTCTTGGTCTGGGGTTCTCTTTGTGGGAAGATTGTAAATTTCTTTAACGGTTATTATACGATTCTAAAGAGTTGCCAAGAACTGTGTCCCAGATGTAAAATGATTTTCATAAAGCATGTTTGCTGAAGATAAATTTCTGATTAATTTGCTTGACGGCCTCCGTTGGGGAGAAAAGGTGATGCTTGGAAAAACCCAGGTGACGTGGACCACCACACTGTCAGTTCAAGTTCTTAGCGTCTCCAGGGTCCCATGGCATTACTCAAGAAGAACTGCATGGGGACAGTCACTGATTTGGTGGATTTCTATAAATCCTTGAAACACTAGGCCACCATGGCTAAGAGAATGGACTTTGGGGGCCGTCTGAATTGAGTTTGAAATTTGGCACTGTAACCAACTGTGTGAGGCTCAGACATAATTCCTCTGAGCCTTAGTTTCCTCATCTATAAAAGGGGCCAATAACGGTAGCTATCCCTTAGAATTCTTGTGAGAATTCAACAGAACATATACGCAAAGTACTTTGCACAACATCTGGCTCATACGAAATACCCCCCAAATTGTAACATTGTTACTCTTCCAAGAGGGGAGACATACAAAGCAGATGTGTGAGAAGAAGCAGCAGAAGATAGGACTTTCTCAATGAGATTGGATTTTTAAAAATTTTTATTAAAAAAAATTTTTAATTGGAGTATAGTTGCTTCACACGAGATTGGATTTTAAGGAGGAAATATTCATTCTCTGGGACACAAGGGCCTCAATAGTCCAGATTCCCTTTGAGAAAGACTGAGTGACGGGCACCTAGCCCTGTGTGTGGGACATTCAGGAGTCCTTTCCTGACACTGGACTGGGCTTTTCTCATGTACCCTGAGGCTTCCAGTGAAGGATGGGGTCTGGCACCTCTCTGTAGCTGTGCTCTGCACTGGCTTCTTGGGAAAATGCAGAAAAAAGGCCACACCTCAAACCAGAAAGGCAAAATCCCCTTCTTTAAGGTGGGTCCTCTGGTTGCGCAAAAAGTATCCCCAGCCCTGCCACTCCCCCTTCCATTTTCGACCTCATGTTCTCCTGAGCCTAACAGCCTGTGCCTGCAAGGTGGGATTTTGTACCAAAGCAGAATCTGATGAGTTGAGTGCTATTAGTGCTTTTTGAAATGCCACGGTATACCAAAACCTTAATTATAACCCTTGCCCTCCTAGTCATAACGGTCCATTTGAGGAAGTAACTGCTTGGCAATAATTATAATTAAATCCTCTCCCTGGGCTTCATTAGGGGCCATAAAAATCTAAACAAGCAAAGTTCCTCCTAAATCTGCTGTGGGTCCTCACATGGCATTTATTCCCAGGAGATGCTTGCCATGCATCTATGGAGTACCAAGTATTGTGCTAGGTCCTGGGGATCGATGACGAAGGCCACTGCTCACCAGGATAGCGCAGACTGTGCGAGAACTCTTCTGTCTCAAAACCCGACAGAACCTGGGTCCTGCCTGCACATCTTCCAGACACAAGCAACCCAAAGAGGAGTCATTTCTGAACATCTAGAAATTCACATGCTGTACTGGCCTCTGATACAGACTCCATGACTTAGAACGTGCCTCTTTATGGCAGAGAGAGTGGGGCGGACAGTTATTTCCTGAACTAAGGAAAATGGACCCACAGGGAGAGCTGGATGGGGAAAGCAGCAAACCAAAACCAGTCAGGAGACAATATGGCATAATTGCTAAAAACGTGGGTTCTGAATTCAGATTTTCCTAGGTATGGCTCCCTGCTTTATTACTCTTTTACCAGGTGACCCTAGGGAAGTTAACCTAGTCCTAAATTTACCTACCTGGTCCTAAATTCCTTCATCTGTTTTAGGTGAGGTTTAATAGGTTTTTCTCTAAGGACTCTCAATCTTTATAGGCCTGTGGCTTTCACTTTGAGGGAGGTAGCTGGAGAAGCAAACTGAAGCAGGACTTAAAGGAAAGTTAAAAAAAAATTCCCTTCTAAAAAATTTAGTGAAGGGAATTCTCTGGTGGTCCAGTGGCTAGGACTTGGTGCTTTCACTGCTGAGGGCTCAGGTTCAGTCCCTGGTCAAGGAACTAAGATCCCACAAGCCACATGGCACGGCCAGAAAAAGAATTTAGTGAGCCCAGAAATCATGTGACAGTGTCAAGTTCACTTGGTATCTTCAGAAAGTTAATTTCTTGCCACTTATTTGTTCTCTCTTCTGTTGGCATTAAGAAGTTGTTAACACCAAACAAGGTATATATATATATTTTTTTTGGGGGGGGATGGAGAGTTCTACTTTTTGTTCTTTACCTTATCTTGATGTTCCTTAGCTCAGCCTCTTCTCACAACCTGTGTCATTTTTCTCAAAAGAAGGCTAGGTGCCAGTGCCCATGGATTTTGACTAGCAGACATTCATTTGAGAATGAATGTCTGATGCCTGTTGACTGACAAGCGTTCTGAGTGTTCCCAGCCTTGGATGAGGCAATGTGAGGATGGGGTTGAGAGGAAGGTGTAGTCCCTGCCCTTAAGGCATGTGCAATCTCACTGAGATAAGATGGGGAACACCATCCCCAGATTTTGCAAATCACAACCACCACAAGGGCTAATATTTGAACGCTTCCTAGGGATCATCCGTTCCTAAGCACCCTATTAGCTCAGGTCATCTTCACAACACACCAAAGGGCTAAATACTATTATTATCATCATCACCATTCCCATTTTACAGATGAGAAAGTCAAGGCAAAACCCATGAAAGTAATTTTCCCAAGGCCATAGAGCCAGCAAGTAAGCAGAGCTGGGGTTCAAACCTAAACATCCTGACTTGACAGCCGACCCTCTCAGAACTCCCTACAGTATGCAAAGCAGTGTGTGCAGTTTGGAGGTTGGATCAAGAGGCTGTCAGGGCTGGAGGGTTCTCAGAGCGCAGGAGTCTGTGAGGGTTGGAGTGCTCAGACAAGTCCTCTCCCAATGTTTGTACCTTATTTGCTGGGCTGAGCCAGGGCAAGTATGCTTGGTTTCTGGGAATCCTGCAAGGATGGCTGAGAAGAGATTTCCCAGTCCTTTCTCTCCCTGGGGTTTCATGGTACACTTTCATGGCTTTCATAAGGCACCGGCAGCGGGATGTCAGGCCAGGCTTTGGCTCTGGGCAGAGGTTCAGCAAAGCTTAAGGGAGAGGAATGGCTGCATTTGGATAGTCACACTTGATGCTCAGATGGCCGCTGGCCAAAACAGAGATGTTACTACACCCAGTGTCACTTTATCTCCATCATGAGCCAGACAGTTAAAGTTTTTTTTTTTTTTTTTTTTAGAGTTGTGGTCAGGGAACTGAGGTTCTTATTAACTAACTATATATGAACCTTGAAGCCCACTCCCCTTGGCTTTAGAACTGTAGTATATGAGAGCTGCAAGGGACCTTAAAGATAGGCTAATTTAATCTCCTGAGCCTCTGAGAGGCGAAATGGCATGTTGAAGGTCATACGTGGGATTTGGTGGCAGAGTCAGGTCAGGTCCCCATTGGGAGAGGGGATCCTGTCTTGGTAGCTGGTTCAAGGGGTTGGTTTACATGACTTGTTTTCCAGACTGTGTTTCACTCATTTTCGCCAAGTATTTATTGAGACTTCCATGTGCCTGGCTCTGTCCTCAGGGAGCTTATATTCTAGTGAGGGAACAGGCAAAACAATAAACATACACAAAGCAAAAAACAAGGAAAGACACTTAAAAATACGTGCTAGGAGGGAAACAGAATACCGGGAGGGGCTGGCTTTGGAGAGGGTGTTTTTGATTCCACGTCTTCCCACCTGGTTAGGATGACCGTGGCCATGAATGTCATCCAAATCAACATGTTGCCCATCCCTTGCCCTGGGAAAGTGTGCCTTTGTGGGGACCTCAGCTTTTGGGGTAGGTCCTATTCCCGTGTGGTGCACAGAAGGGATGGGGCTGAGGATGCATCAGCTGAAGGTATATCTTTTCCATATATGGGAGACCACAGTAAGGGAGGCACGGCCATTCGGCCTCATGCCCAGGGGCGCAGGTGTTTTTGTCCTCTGACAGAAGCCCTAGACGCTAAAGCACTAAAGCATGGGCACACCCTCAGCAAGGGAGGGTGTTGATTAAGCACAAAATCCCCACGGCTGGCAGGGCATGAGCAAGCATAGCAAAATGAGGGGATCAGCAGAGCTTGGCGGTGACGCCCTTCACCTCCTTTACGTGGCATTTGTAGACAGCCCATCTCCCACTTTCACTTGTATACTTCTTTCTTCAGTTCCTCACTCTTACAAGCATTCCCTCACTCATCCATGTCTCCTGTCTTTCATCCAACCCCTAGATCACTTGATCATTCCTTACTTCAGCCATTTCTTCAGTCTCTTGTCTACGTTTATTGACTCAGACACATTGGTACACTCACTGGGTTTCACTCACTTCCTCACTCAGACATCTACTAACATTTACTAAATATTTCCCCATGCCAGGCTCAACTAGGATTAACCCTGGAGGGGGTCAGGAGGCACCAGTTACCTTGCTGTTATGGAGTTTAGGGTAAGAAGGCAGCAGTTAGGTAAATGCCAAAACAAGGTGTAAAGTGACAGCTGTGTACCCAGAGGCAGATATGAATGGCTATGGGGGCTCAGCTGGTGCCTCCCAGGCATCTGCTGCTGCCTCTTCCCTGCAGGGCTGCAAGTGACCAGGTACACGCATTCTCACCAAGGCATTAGGGACCTCAGATGTCGCTAGACCAGCAAGTATTTGCATTTTAAAGGAAGAGAGAGAGAGAGAGAGAGAGAGAGAGCGCGCGAGCAAGGTTTCACCTAGGGGTTGGCAAACTTTTCCTGTAAAGGATCAGACAGTAAGTATTTTAGGCTTTGTGGAACATACAGTCTTTTTGAAAGTCCTGAGCTCTGCTGTGTGGTGTGAAAACGGCCGTGGACAATACGGAAAGAATGAGTGTGGCCGTGTGACAGCAAGACTTTATTTTTGGATGCTGAAAATGGAATTTTTACATGTCATGGAGTATTCTTCTTTTGATTCCCCCCTACCCTCCAACCAATTAGACCTGTAAAAACCTTCTTAGCTTTGTACCATACAAAACGAGGCTGAGGGCCACATCTAGCTGGTGGGCTGTAGTTTGCCATTCCTATTGTAGCACCTCCCCAGCAAATAAATGAATAGTGGATAATTTCCAGGTGCCAATAGCAGAAATAGTTTGCAGTGCATAGCCCTTCCCCTGGTGACTGCTTTCTCTATTTGCATAGAGAGGTGAGGGCCCAGCAAGGGCCTAATCCCAGGCATAGGGAATATGACTTTGAACATCAAGGGTAGACATTCTCCAATCTCATTCATGTCCTACCCACTTGAAATGGATGCAAGAGAATGATTAAAATCGTGAATGCTCTCTATGACCTGGTACATGCTGCTTCAAATATATTTAGGGTTGGTCTCCCCAGTGCTTGCCCAGAACTTGGCACATGGCAGGGAATCAGTAAGTCTTTATTGAATGAATGGTTGGCTGGCACGTGGTGGGCACGCTGTGTTAGTGAACAGGACCGTGAAGGCAAGGAGCCTTCCCTAATCAGTGCCAGCACAGATCAAGGTCAAGGCCAAGGTGGAGCACAAGAGCTCACTTAGGCAGCTTGAACTAAGCCCAGCAGGAGGGAAGGATCTGTTCCCATTTCTGACTCTACCCTCTCTGTCCTCAGGGTTGCCCTAGACTCAGCCATGAGAAAGCACGTTTCCCTAGCTGAAGTGTCTGGAAACAGACGAACTGGTGTTTGCAATGTTCTTTACACGTGTAAGCAGGTTTTGTTATGCATCTAGTTGTGCAATTTTCCACCAGGGCTGGATTATTTTGGAGTGGGAAGAGAGGGAGAAGGATAGATATTGCATCTTCCAAAGCTTGTACTTTGAAAATACAGCAAACATTTTTTTCTATGAAAAGAAATGGCCCATTTCCTCAGAAGTTTCTCTTTCCTTTTCTTTTTTGAGAACAGTTTAATCATCAAAAATAAAATTCCTCAAGCATTAACAAAGGGTTGTGATACCTTGTTTCTCCATGAGAACAATGTGTTAAGAACAGGCTCCTTGTGCCCTCTGTAGGAACCCTCACCTATGGAGAAGACTTGATTTTCAGCTAGGCCCCGAGAAAGCATGAAAGCAGCTAATTTGCCGAACAAAGCGGGATGTACCCCTAGTCCAGTGTAGACCCCAGAAAACGCCAGCTAGGATGATACAGAATCACTGAATCTTGGATTATGGGTCTGTACAAGGATGGCAAACACCTGGAACACCTGCCTCCTTTTCCTATTCCTGGGCCCATGATGGACATTGCTAATCAATCCCATCATTCCTTCCCACTAAGCCTGGTTGCTGCCCTCGAATTGCTCTTAAACTCTCACTGTGAATGATCAAGTAGGCATATGAGAAGCCCTACTCCTGCCACCTGGGTGGGGAAAGAGCATGGGCTTGGAAGAGAGTCAGACCTGGGTTCTGACCCAAATCCTGAAATGTACTTGCTGAGTAACACTGAGCTAGTTACTTAGCCTCTCTGGGTCACAGTTCCTCCATCTAACATGGAAATAATAATATCTATTCACAGAACTCACAGAGGCTGGTCTATATGTAAGACCCTGGCACTGGGCCTGGCACCTGCTACCCACGCCACAAAATTAGCTCCTTTCCCTCTGAGCTGAGCAGAGTGGAAAGTGGACCTGTTCCAACAATCCAGTGAATATATAGGTCCCTTCAGCCTCTCCATCCCTGTGCACATGAGTCTGTTTGCACATTTCCAGTGATGACACTGGCAAGTCTACCCATCCCACCTACGGAAAGTTCCAGTTTTTCTCCAAAGCCCTTATATTCTTGGCATGTGCTTGGGAAGAAGGGTCTGATATTCAGAAAGGGCATTTGCCTCGCACAGACCTTATGTCAGCTGCCGTTTATTCTACATGTATTGTACGCCAGGCCCTGTGCTATCTCCCGCACATAAGTGGCCCCCAGTTGGGGCTAATTTTGACCCTGGGGGACATTTGAGAAGGTCTGAAGATATGTTTTGTTGCCACAACCAGGTGGTGGGTGCTCCTGTCGTCTAGTAGGTAGAGGCCAGGGATGCTGCTAAACACCCTACCGTGCATAGGACAGTATCCACAACAAAGAGTTATCTGGCCCCAGATGTCAGCAGTACTGAGGTTGACAAAGCCTTCTCTATGTGAATATCTCATTCACTTTCCTAACAGGTCTGTGTGAAAGGTGCTATTACTGGGTCCTTGCAAATTTGAGCCACGTGGACAAGGTCCCTGTGCCATTGAGGAATGTCCATGTCTCCTGTACTACCCTTCTCTATACTACCTTCCTTGTCCCTGACTGTTGCCCTGTACACCTCTTTTCTCTTTCTCTTGCCCTTCTATTTTATTTTTCCTCTCCTATTTTTCCTTCATGCTGAATTCTGTGAGTGTGTGTGTGTGTGTGTGTGTTAAGGGCCCCAGTGGCCTTGCATATCAGTTACCCTTGCTCCTGGCTCCCAGGGCTAAAGAGTCTGTGTTAAAATGTCTGCGGTGCAGGCCAGGCCGCTCCCTTTTTCAACCTGGCAGGGCTGGGGCCCCTGAGTGGCTCACCTGCCGGGATTAATTGGGCAGAATGATGATGTAAAGTTTAACTTCTTGTTGAAGAAATGCTGAATCAAAGAAGCAAGCTGGGTTAATTACCAAACTTGATTTGGTCACCAGAACAAGAATGGTTTTTCCCCAGAGTACCTCAGGGAGCTTGGGCAGGGCGGGGATCTGTGCACTGCAGACCTCATGGTGCTCCAGGAGCACTGCCGTTTTCTGGCGTTAACTTCAGTATAAAGTGAACTGGGCTGCTGGGGCTGAGGAGAGGGTCTCGCTTCACCACCTTCTTTCCCCAGGCTGACTTCCTTTATCCGTCAGGTCTCTCTCTACCTGAAGGTCACTTCCTGCAGGTAGGCTTCCCTGACCACCCTCAGACTCTCTTCATTCCCCATCCTTCAACCTTACAGAACTTTGCACACTTACAATCTTGTATCAGGTATTTATAATACTTTGTTTAGTATTTGTCTTCCCTGCTGGTCTGGAGATTCCACGAGCTTAGGAACCAGGTCTGCCTGGTCCACTGTATTGCCTGTGCCTGGAGCATTGGGGGCACCTGACAACTCTTTGTTGGCTGCTTCACTGGTGGGCTGTGAGGGGCTTGGGCAACTAGACCAGATGAGGATGTGGCTTACAGAAAAAGCTGAAAGGTGCCAAAAAAAAGATGGTGGAAACACGGCCCTGCCTCAGTCTCCACCCTGGTCTCCTCCTTTGTCCAAAGTCTTTTTTCATGGCTTCCCTCCTGCGGGTTCCCCTTGGGATTATAGCTGAGGGTCTGAGCTGAGCAAATACAGTTACCCCAAGGGGCCGCAAGATACAAGCCCAAAGCCATACTCCTTCCCTACTTCCAGAATTGCCACTGCTTAACAAGGAAGCACGGGGACTTTTGGAAGCCTCTGCACTCCAGGCAGGCTCTGAAGGAGCATCCTTCTGAAGCGTGCTGCTGGCGGACGGCATTCTTAGCAAGGCCTGTTTGCACAGGCCAGCCCTGGGGCATGGGCATGGGGGCAGGTCATAGCTTCCTGAGCCGACCCAACATTAATCATACAGTGAACATTTACCGAGCCATTTACCACTGCCAAAACCTGGCCATTATCTCATGTACATGCATCACCTCGTTTTATCCTCACAGCGATCTTAAGAGGTTTAAAAAAACCCAAAAATCACCACATCACTTTCATTTTACAGATGGAAGAACAGAGGTCCAGAGAGATTAAGTAACTTGCCCAATGTTATATTGCTCAGTAAGAGGCAGAGTGAGAGCTGGCTGACCCCCAAAGCCCTTATTTTTATCTTCTTACTATACTGTTTCTCCCTAAAGTGCCAAGAAGCTCTTTGTTTAAAAGCTCCTAGAGGAGATCTCTACCTGACACCTATTGGGGCTGAGAAAGCTTTGCAGTAGCCAGAAAGGAAGGAGAACTCTTGTGTGAAAGTGTGCTTGAGAAAAGACCAGAGGAATCCCAACCAGGACCATCATTAACTAAATAATAGGAGCTGTTCTTCCTGGTGTCACTTACCTTCAGAGTGTGCTATTCGCTAACTGAGCAACATAATACTCTGCCAGGTCTGTTTTATTACTCCACCTAGAAAATGAGAAAACTGGGACCTAGAGAGGCAAAATGGCTCCCCCCGGTCATGCTGCTGATGGAAGGGAGCATTCGGATCAGATTCTTAGGCCTAACTGGCGACATCATGGCACATCAGGTGGTGGTGGCACCTGTCTTGTACTAACGATCACTCTTGCAGCCTGGGACCACATGGTTCACGGATGAGGCATTAAATGATGCAGTAAAAGGACTCTTAGTTTGGTCTTAAACCACATTTAGTTGATTTGATTTTGGAGGAAGACGTTGACTCTGTTACGGAATTACCTTTTCCTGCCAATTTTCTCACATATAAAATGAGACAAGATCACCCCCGTGTTGGCCAGGAGTTGTGAAAAATATACCTTAGGGAATTCAGTTTGGAAGGGTCACCTGGATCTTGGAAGATGTCTGGCTCAATGCCCGGTTTAAGCCAGGGGTTCTCCCCTATCACACCAATGATGATATATTCTAAACACTCTGCTTGGAGGCAAGCAGGTAAGAGCAATGGCAGCAGCTTACTGAGTTATGGCTAATCCCTGAAAAGACCTCGCATGGAAGGACCTACCCATTTTGCAGATGAGGATGCTGAGGCTCAATGGGGTAAGGTACTTAGTTCACTGTCACTTAGTTATTAGGTAGCAAAGCCGTGGCGTGAAGCTTAGCCTGACTCAGAGCCCTTCTGTTTATATTAAGCTGCCTTCCTCTACAGGGAAAAATAAAAACCACCCCAAAATCCAACAGCAGCATGCACAGGCTCCTTCAGCATTTTCAGTGCTTAGTTTCTAACAGTCTATGTGATGGGAGAGATTTCTCCCTGTTCCTCATGAAATCCTTCATGTGCTGATTTATATTCCTTTCCTCTTCCAGACACGGGAACACAAAACCAGTCTATAAACCCATGTTTGGAAAAATAAAGTCAACTCCTATTCCCACAGCAACACTGAAGCCCTTTCTTCTCCAGGCTGAAGAAACCTGGTCTTTTCCTCCTGGTCTTAGCCCAGCTGTGGGAACCAGTCCTCAGGAGGGGCAGAAGGGTGAACACACGGCTGAAGGGGCCAGGATGAGGAGGCCGGCCTGAGGGCAGTGATAAGGATGTAAACAAGCAGACTGGCACAGGCAGGCAGGGGAGATTAGCCCAGCTGGCAGTGGCCAGTGGAAAAAGGAGTAGCAGTTCAATGATGGCAAACATGCCAGGAGAGAAGGTGGTGAGAAATGAGTCCTGTCTTTGAACTAGGGAAACGCCCGGGAACAAACAAGGAAGAGAGAGAGAGAAACACGGGGCGGGTGGGGAGAGAATAGATGTATGGTGGTTAAGACATGAACTTTGGATTCCCCAGTATATGCTGAGGGCCTATGTTATGAAAGTTTGGAGATCATTGTGAAATAATTTAGTTAAAACTCACAGTATAGGATCTTACACATCATCAACTCTTAGAAGGTAGTAGTCAATCTTACAGAAGCATTGCAGCTTAAAAAAATTCAGGAGGGGGACTTCCCTGGTGGCGCAGTGGTTAAAACTCCACACTCCCAGTGCAGGGGGCCTGGGTTCGATCCCAGGCCAGGGAACTAGATCCCACATGCATGCAGCAACTAAGAGTTTGCATGCCACAACTAAGGAGCCCACAAGCTGCAACTAAAGGAGCCTGCCTGCCACAACTAAGACCTGACACAACCAACCAACCAAATAAATAAATAAATATTAAAAAAAAAAATTCAGGAGGGATGATAGATTTGGAATGTCACCATTTTGCAGCCCCGAATAAATGGTCATGAATGGTTCCTCATGAATGGTAGAGAGGAATGTGTTAACATTGCATAGGCTCAACCAGTACCACCCAGAATGTGGAAAATTCAACAGGAGAAGTGACTTGGCTTTTTTTACATGTCCATGGCAAAGGACGAGAGAGAGAGACAGACAGAGAGAGAGAGTCAGAGACAGAGAGACAGAGAGACAGAGAGAGAAAGCAAAAGCAAGAGGACCTGTAGAATAAAAGAAATCTAATAGACATATCAACCCAATGCAAGGTGTTTACCTCATTTAGATGTCATTTAAACAAAACATCTTGTAAAAAACTTATAAGGCAAATATGGACATTTGAGCACTAAACATTTAATGTTTTTAAGAAATTATTTTCCATTTTCTAGTGTGTGATAATGGGATCACTCTTATGTTAAACTCTTGGAAGAAAATACTCCCTGAAATTTTTAAAGAGATACTGAGATGTGTATGGATGAAATGATATTATGTCTGAGCTTTGCTTTAAAATAACTCAGTTAGGAGCAGGTTCATGAGCGGGGGTGGGTATAACTGAAATAAGATAGGCCTGTGAGTGGATAATTGCTGAGACTGGGTGATATGTACCGGAGGGTTCACTGTGCTCTTCCCTTAACATTTATATGTGTTTGAAATTTTCTCTTACAAAAAAGTTCAAAAAACCTGGAGGAGAGTGCTTGAAGAGAAATCTAGCAACTGACTACTAAGCAATTTTGACTGCTAACATTTTTAATAATAACAAAAATAATAAAAATGGGAGCCAAGCACTTTACACCCACTTTACATCTTTGATATTCCCGACAGCCTTGTGAGGCAGGGGTTATTCCTGCTTTTTTGATGGAAACTGAAGCTTAGAGTGGCTATGGACTTGTCAGAAGTCTCACTGCTGAGACGGGGGAGAGGTGTCTGGGTCTAAGGCTGGAGTGGTTTCCCCTGGACATAACACTGCTTCTCTAGGTGGCTCCTGACAGCTCTTTACCCAGGGGATCTGGCAGAGCAGAGGGCAGCAGAGGCCCTCTGGTTCTACCCTGTGTCATTTTTTTTTTTTGCTTTCAGATGTCAGCCAGGGAACTCCTGCTAAGACATTAACTGATAATGTATGAGAACAGTCTAAGGGGCTGTCTCCACCCAAGAGGTATGTTCTTGAAAATTTAATAAACATATTTCAAGCACCTGTTGGGTCCCATAGAAGGTACTTTGGGACAGATAATGATGACATGGAACAGAACAGTTTGAGGGGACAGGTGTTCATTTAGTGGAGCCTCCCCACTTTACACTCACGACTCTTTGGGGCCAATCCGGCCAGTTCAAGAGAGCTCTGACAGCTTCACTTGTGAGCAGGGGTTTGTTGCGTGAAAATCGTAAAGATAAAGATTTATATTGGAAGATAATCAAAATAAGAATATAAGCATAGGGGAAGTTTATGTCTGTAAATTACCTTAGAAGGAGGATTAGCTAAGAATCTTAAACATACATTAGCACTGACACTGTGTCCAAAGGAAAAAAAAATTATCTTACTACTCAGTAAAAACCATCTCTCATGGCCGTCCTGAGTACCCTAAAGTTGGGTTGGGAGATTTCTGCGAAAGATGGAGACAAAGGGACACAGGAGATCTGGACTTATAGTTGAAGCTCCTAGAAATTACTTTCTTCAGAATATTTTGAATATTGGATCGAAAGGAGAGTCAGCTTTACAGACCTCAGAATTCCCTAAGGCACATGACAGCTCATCTTCCCAGGAGCCCAGGAAAGATGCTTGGACTTGCAATTATCATCCTGGGATGGGATGGAGGAGGCCTGGGGGAGGGAATCACATCATAAGGAATGATTTCAGTGGCCTGTCTTTCCCCTCTCTATCTTACCTCTTTTATTTTCTGGGTAATCAGAAGAGGGGAAAGGGATTGGTAGTTATTTAAGTAAATCAGAGGCCTCTGTCTTTGTTTTTGATTCTTGAGGCAAAATATTTTATTAGAAAACTTTATTGGGGCTTTGGAAAGTCAACAGCAACATAAATGAATAAAACACCACCCCTGCCCCTAACAAGTTTTCAATCTAGTAAGCCTGGTGATAAGATACATATGGGATGCTTATAGTATTAAGAACACAAGTGTAAACAATGTGATGTGAACACAGGGGAAAGATATTAATTCGGCAGAAGAGGGGTGGCAGAAGTTTCCTTGAAGAAATGGTATACCTACAGGGCTTGGGGTATGCATGTGACTGTGACAGGCAAATGAACCAAAAATAAATTCCAGGAGGAACAGCATTTATTTGTTCCACAAACGTTTGTTCATTGCCCAGAGTAATGCAGGCACTATGCCGGGTACAAGGACAAAAAGCCAAGAGGTGGCCTAGTATACACTAGGCTTACAAATGTTGAGTAGGTCACTGCAACTTTTGTGTATGCCTGTGGCGGGGGACATGGTGGGAGGCTGGAAGGCTACCGTCAGATCAGGGAGGGTTTAGAATGCCTTCACTCATTTAGGAGAGAAGGCACAGGTCTGGCCCCCAATCCTGGGTCTGTTTCTAGCTTTCAGACTTTGGGCAAGTTATCTAATTTTTCTGTCCCAAACCTTTTCTGCTTGGTAAAATGGGCATATGAACACCTACTCTGAAGAGCTGTGAGAATAGTCATAATGTGTGTAAATCATCTCATATTGAGAGTTGCTGACTTTTAGTGGGCACTTAGTTAATGGCAGGTATTGCCGCTTCTGAAGACTGTAGGGAACCATTGGTGGTCTGGGGAGGAGAAGCCGACAAACGGATTTGGATTTTCCAGAGTATGGAGGCTATGATTGGGAGAATGGGTAGGGGTGAGGGGGTCGGCAGGGTGAGGGGTTGAGATTGAGCAAGGTTCTGGGAGACCAGGAAGAGACTGAAGCAGTGATGGGGACCAAAACTAAGGCAGTGGGATGAGATGAATAGAAACAATTGCGATTTAGGTGGCAAACTGAACTTGCTGATGAACTGGATGTAGAAGGTGAGGGAAAGAGAGAACTCTGGAATGACGACGGGCTTTCTATATAGCTGCATTGCAGTTGCACTCACCTGGGCCTGTGATACAGGGGAAGGGGCAAGCTGAAGGAGGGGGCTGGAGGGATTGGCAGTGGCGGGAGGGGGAAGGGAGGAAGAGGCTGAGTTCCCTGGGCAGGGAGGGTGCGTAGACTGGGGGAGCAGAATGTCTTAGGAAGGCTAGAGTTACAGCAAACAAGAGCACCTCATGGTGCTGTGAGTGGGGAGATGGGACAAACCGACTCCACATCCTGAAGAAGTCAGTTTTGGAATCTCCAGGGTGGACCTGGCACTGTGGCTTCCCTTAAGAGGTATTACTGACGGACTTCTTTCTAACTCGTGTCCCATGCAGTTGACTTTCCTTCTCCTTCGAAGGCATCGCCGTCCTCAGTGCAGACCTAGAGTTAATCTCCAGGACTCCCCCAAAGGCCAACTACATTGGTTCCCACGCCCCTTCTTAACCTCCTCCAGTGCAGTTTCCCACGGAACCTACTCAGAGTCTTCAGGTCTAATCCTGAATTATTTTCAAGCACAATTGTATTTAGTCCAAAGTTTACCCTTAAGGTCACTTCCTGACGTTCCAGCCAGATGTGTCAGGTGGTTTCCCAAGGGTGGGAGGACACAATGACAACAGGAAAACAGAATTCCTTGCTTCAGCTTCTCTCTGTGAGAAGGTAGGAACTGCTACCCTTTGGTGTTTAAGAGGTGAAGGGTAATCCTCCTCTTCATTGTTTCTTTAGAGGTGTTTTCAGAAAACCTACTCCTTGATCCTCCAAGCCCCCTCCGTTTAGTTGGTGGGGACTGAACATTCTTTAAAGAGGCTTTTCCCTAAAAAATTTTCCTGGACTTTTTACACGTCAGTCACAGAAGGACCAATGTTCAAATATTCAAATATCCCTCTCTCAGGGAACAGGACTGAAGCTAACAAATGCCCTCTTCTCTGCTTCCGTAGCACTTCCTACATGTTCTAATTATGCATGTATTTACTCTGGATTGGTGCTCTCTAAACTGCATTGTGTCCCATCTCCATGGTTTTTGCCATATCCACATATCACTTGTACCTTTATTAACTCACTGTTCTTTAAAAAAAAGCTTAAACATGTTAATAAAGTATTAAAAATTTTTCATAGACTTCTGTGAACAAGAACTGGTATCACTTGTAAGATATGGAGGATAACCATCCGACAACATGATGAAAACATACAGTGTTATGAAATTCAGAGATGGGCAGTTGCTTGCCCGAAGCTCTGAGCCTGATGCCTGGTTCTCGCTTCCTGACAGAGGGAGATTAGCAAAACCTGATAGAGGATGTTAAAGACAGACTAGCACCAAACTAAGACTTTCTGATATCACCAAGAGGCTTGGGGAAAGTTGGAAAGGAAGTAACTTTCTCTGTCGACAGTTCTGTGTTGTAAAATTCCAAGTATCTTCACCGCCTAAGTCAGTGTGGGAGCCATCAGGGTGCTCATCTCATTTTAGGAAGCCCTAACTCCACCATAGTCAGTCATTTATTTTCTGTATCCCTGCTAGACTGTGAGTTCCTTGGGGGCAAGACTTACTCCTGGTGCCTTCAGTACTGTGCACAATGCTTGGACACGGTAGTTCATAAAGGAACAAAGTGATAGTAAATGAAAACCTTCTAGAGGTGCAGAAGACTTAGGGCAAATTCTTTACTGAGGGGTGGGCAGGGAAGAGAATGCTGGAAGGCCTTGGAGTCAAGTGAAGATGTGCAAGAAAAGGGAGGCTACAGACATTCAAGATAAACTACATTGATGTAACGGTGTTGCCTGATGACGTCTCTGTTAATGGCGAAGCATAGTGACAAGAGCTTATGGGCCAGAATCACACAATTCTACGGTCAGAACAGACTCTCACTGTTCACTAATTCTAGGAACGGTGGCCCAACCATTTTTCTTTGGGGGTCTTAATTACGTCACTGTAAAGTGGTGAGAGTACCTCACCTACAAAGGCTCTTACCATATTTTAGGATGGAGCGCAGGACTCAGGACACTGGCAACAAAGAAAGAATTCCTTCCTCCCTCCCTTCCTCTCTCCCTCCCTCCCTTCCTTCCTTCCTTTTCTACCTATCAATTCTTTTACTTTCAATAAATGTTTGAGATTATTATTGCTGTTCTTGATGTTTTGGTAGTAGAATCCCCAGGACTCAGTCTGGTAATTAGTACATTGTAAGCACTCAACAGATGTCTACTGGTTGAAAGAATTACACTTACCTGTGATCTTTCTATAGGAAACAATTCCTCCTCCAGTCTTCCCTGTCTATGTATACGTCACCACCATCTGCCCAGATGTTTAAGCCAAATGTCTTGATTCCTTGATTTACTGACCACCTACTAGGGACTATGTACTATGAAAGGTGTTGGGATGGGGAAGGAGGGGAAGTTTGATAAGCTAGACCCAACCACAGCTCTCAAGGATGTTAGAGAAAAAGGAAGCAGGAGATCTTGTCATTTGCTCAACTTTCCACTCATCTTTAGATGTAGCTCATAAGTGGGGCATTTTAAGAGTGTGTTTTTGACAACATCTGGGCAAACATGTAGAAATATTTATAATCCACCACCATGTGAATTGAGAAAAGGCTATCAGTACTGTGCAGTGGTTCCCTGGGGATAGGGTATGCCAATGCCACACTTTGGAATTCTCACCATTTGTGAACATTAGGAAGGAATACTACTTGTTTCGAATCCTACTAGGATTCTCTGCTTTGGTCCAGCCTCTCTGTTGATGAGGTAAATGACCAGGGAGAAGAATGAAAAAGGCACCGGGAAAGTGACTCTTGGTTAAATCCTTTGGGAAGCCAACTTATAGCTGAGTGAGCTAGCCTAGATCTACTGAGTGTGGGCTGTACTTCGTATACCTATGTCTGTATATTTAGAAAGAATGGTTTCAGAAAAATTCTGCTAGTCTTTCGCTTAACTGTGAGTCACTGGGCTCCCATGTTGGAGCATGTATGTGTGTGTATATGTGTGTACGGGGTGTAGAACTTGGGGCACAAAGTGTGTATGTACTTGTAAAAAAGTGTTTGGAGTGTGTGTGGGTAGGAAGGGAAGGGAATTTCACAGTTTTTTAATGCAAGGAGAGTGTATAGGGAGGGGAGAGTGTAATTGTGTGTGAGTGTGTATGTAGTGCAAGTGGCGGGCAGAATGACGTCAACAGCCAGCCTCCTAGAGATGCAGACAGTGGTATAAGGTCTGAAGTGCTGTAGCAGGTGATTGTTTTCCTTTTAGACCAGCACACAGGTCTTTGAGGAACCCTTGACTTTCTTCTCCTCCTTGTCTTGTTAAAAAGGGATTAGAGTCCAATTAAGTCATTTAATCCCAAGGTAGAGATTCATGTTTAAAAACAAGATTTACAGCTTAATAAAAATTACATCAGTGCAAGTTGAGGTTTGTCTTTTCGAGTTGTCACCTGCATGCTTCCAAAGAGTGTTTATAGCAGAATACCTGACATGCAATTCTTAATTACTTTGCCTTGTACCTCTGGTCCTTCATCTTTTAAAGCATCCTTCAACCTAAATAGCCTCATGCTGTTAGAAGTAGTTCTGCTTCTGGATTGCCAGGACGGCCCCTTGGCTTATCTCCCTTCACTTGGCAACTCAGTGGCCAGGCTTAATAATAACAGCAGTTGTATTAATAACAATAGTATTAAGAGCTAATGCTTATTGGGTACTCAGTATGTGCCAGGCATTGTGCTAAGCACTTTACGTACATAATCTCATTAAATGCTCCATATGAAAACCACCAGGGCTGGCTTCCAGGGTATGTGACATGTGTAGTCACACAGGGCTCTGTGCTCAGAAGGGCCCTTCACTTGGTCTGATGCTCTGCTGTTGCCATCTTGAAATTCTTAATCATTTTTGACCTGCATTTTCATTTTTCACTGGGCCTTGCAAAGTATATAGCTAGTCCTGAAAACACCCAATAACCCATAGTTTCTTTTTCTTCCCTGTCACGTGATGCCTGATACATTACTGGAGGATGGAACAGTGAAGGTTAAACTGTGATCCCAGGAAACAGATGTCATTATCTCCTTGGAGGGAAGTTCTCTAAGGGACAGGAACCATGCCATGGCTCTTAGCAAGGGAAAGCAAACCCCCCTCCTCTAAACCTCAGTTTTCTCATCTGTAAAATGGGGGTAACAATAGCAATAATAGTAATACCTAGCTCACAGGCTGTTTCAAGGATGAAATGAGATCATGTATAGACGGTTCTGACACATAATGATATTAGTTGTTATTAATGCATTATGGGGGCTTAGCAGGTACTAAAGATCCAATATTGCTTGTGACACGGTGTGCGTCACTTGCCCGACTCCAAGATGCCCTTATCCCAGGGGTTTGTTCCCTACCTGCCCCACAGAGCTGGGAGGAGCATCCGCTTTCTCCATGTGCTGAGTGATCACAGAGGGGTTGCTGGAGCTGATGAGCACTGGGGTGCTGATCTCCACCATACGGTGCCCCGAGGGAGAGTGCACCATCCTGTTGAGGGTGTTCAAGGCCGTCATGATGGAGAACTGCCCGGGCCCCTTCCTCCTGGACCCCGGGCCCCTTCGGAGTGTGGGTGCGTTGGTCGCCTTGCCTCTGGAGGATGACACCAGGGACATGCCTTTTGTGTGGGATGACTGATGGCCTTTGTTCTTCTGTAGGAGGTGTCTTGCAGTGAGGTTTGGCTGAAAAGGCAAAAGGTCTGATGAGAATTTAGGCATCCTGATCTCATGTGAGCGGCTGTGTCTTACCCAGGCTAGTCTGAAGTCGGCTCAGATGCCACCGCCTCAGTTGTCATTCCTTGGTCAGCTTCCACCTGTTCTCAGTATATCCCAATTCCTTTACTATATCCATCAATTCTCACAACTCTCCTGCAACGTAGCTATGACTCTTACTGAGGTCTGAAGAATTTAAAACAAGCCATGATACTCTACTCTGATTTTCCCGTCTCTCTCAGCATCATCCCAGCCTCCTTTACCTGGGGGACCCTTCCCTCTTCCTCTAGCCACCCCTGAATCCCCACCTCCACTCTTGACTTGTCTGTTTGCCCTTCTCAGTGTTCCTGCAGCCCCCATGCTTTCCCACTCCACACGGTAATCATTTATCTTCCTTTCCTCCGCTGGACTGTTAGCTGCCTGAGGGCTGAGACCTTATACACGTGTTCTCTGCTGTATCCCCGAGTGGGTGCTCAGTGAGCGTTTGTGCAATAATGAGTGGATGAAGTTGCTCAGGTTCATACGTTTGATAAGTGTTTAACCAGAATGTAAATCCATTCAGGACCCTGGATCACCTAAGGCTAAGACCACCTTTTACTACTTCCTTTAAATACTTTTACCTCATCACCATTCTCTTTTGTTCTATACCTCTTACCGTCAGTGGTGTGCTGGTACATCAGAAAAACAAACAAACAAATGACCCCCCTCACCCCAATCTGTAGAGTTTACCAATCTCTGTGGTGTAAAGATCTACCAATGGTTTAACAACTGGCTAGCAAGATTCCTGAAAACCTAACACCCAGCCCTTGCCATCTAGCTCCAGCCAGCTCTAGCACCACCACTGACTGTATTGTATTTTGAGTACCCTGCCCACCAAGGGCCCTGTGAGTTCATGTCGTTCAGAAATCGGAAATATGCTGACAAAGGGGATTGTGTGAATAAACTTTCCAGGACAGTTACTTAAACTTCCATCATGATGATTGTTACCAGTTGCCCTCTAAAAGCACGTGTCTCATTCTAGTTTAGAGATTCACCTATAGAGGTAAAAGGGAGTTTGCTCCTTTAAGAACTTTTTCTTCATTTAAGAACTTTTTAATAACAATGTGAGGATGATTAAGATGATTAATATAGTTGAGATAGAAAATTTTAGAAAAGATGCAGTTCCTGCCACCAGAAGCTTGTAATATTGTGAAAAGAAACCATCAAGTAGGGGAAGGGGCATTATTATGCCCACTTTAAAGACAAGAGAGCTGAAGGGGTGACATACATGGCAGAGCCAGCATGTAAACAACCAAACAAGAAAAGACCAGGCGGTAATAAATGCTCTCCTGTGTCAGAGGGTGACTGCGGGAGGCGGCTACTTTAGATTGGTGGGGGGCTGTCAAGGAAGACCTGCTGAGAAGGTGACATTCAAGCTGAGACACAGATGCCAAGAAGGAACCAGCCATGTGAAGACAAGCATGAGAACATTCCAGGAGACGGATTGCAAGCTAGTGGAAAGATCCCGAAGAGGGAGAAAGCTCAGGCTGTTTGAGAAAACGATGTGAAAGAACCAGAAAGAAGTGAGGAACAGGTGGTAAAGAGGAGACCATGGAGGCAGGCAGGATCCGGATCGCATACGACTGGGAGGCTCTGAGTCTATTGACTGTAATAGGAAGCCTTTGGCAGGATTTAGGTGGAAGGGCGACGTGATCTGATGTATGCTTTTATTTAGAAGCTCATGCTATGGTTTGACAGTTTCCTCCTTAGCGTCTGACCCAGCCATCCCACTCCTAGGTAATTACGCAAGAGAAATGAAAACTCAGGCTCGCTGAAAACTTGGTATGCACGTGTTTATAGCTGCTTTAGTGATAGCTGCCAGACAGTTGGAAACAATCACAGTGTCTTTCAGTCGGCGAATGGATGACAGACTCCGGCACGTCCGCATCGTGGAGTATGACTCAACAAAGAAAAGGCACGAGCTGCCAATACACCCGACAGCATGGATGAACCTCAAAGGCATTATGCTAAGTGAAGGCAGCCAGACTCCAAAGGCTACATTCTATGTGATTCCATTTCTGTGACATTCTGGAAAAGGAAAACTGCAGGAACCGAAGACAGATCAGTGGGTGCCAGGGGTTGCAGTCAGGGAAGGAGCGGACTTCCAAGAGGCAGCCTGCCCTCGTATTTTTTGGCAAGTGTTGGAACTATTTTATATCTTGATGGTAGTGTGGTTATACTGTATGCATTTATCAGAATGCAGAGACACCAAAAGGAGCAAATTTTACTGTATGTAAATAAAAACAAATACATAAAAAGCTCACTCTGGCTGCTATGCAGAAATGCCAGACCGGAAGGAGGGAGATCAACTGGGAAATTACTGAAATTATTTAGGGCGCTTCTGATGGAAGCCTGGACCATGTCTCATGTTCCCCCAGAGCACCCATCCCGCCACTGTTCACCCAGAAAGACAATAATACACGCTCTCTGAGTTGACTGAGTAAAGTTCTTTCTGGTCATTCATAGCCACGATGAAATAAGTTAATTTTTTTCTGCCTTCACCTAATTGTTCTGCCCCCAGGTGAGCAATACCGTGGGTGTTTCCATCAGCAACACAAAGAGCCCCGTGTGACTCTGGGTCTTCCCTGTCCTCTGCCAGGGTGATTAATAGCTCAGCGGGGGAAGGACTGCAGAGCTCTTCAATTTGCACCCACTCATTAGAAACAATATCCTTGAGGTCCACTGGGCTGAGCGAGGTTCGTATAACCCAGGCAGGCCCCACTGGAGAAGTCCTGACAAGAACGGGCATAAGCTCCGTGTTTGTTTTACCACTTTTTACCCAGATGCAATTCAATAAGTCAAACGATACATTAACAAGAAAAATCCTGTTTATGCCAAAAAGCCCACCTCACTCTCAGAAGAAAGCTCTCCTTCCTTCCAATTGCTTTGCATGGCGCTGGTAGTTCAAAACTTATTTAAAGGGTTCTCAGCAAGTGCTGGTCTTAATGAAATGACTGGAATCAAATTTTAAGTACTGCTTTAAAAAGCTCAATTTAGATTTCAAGTAATTTTTGAAAACCAGGTTCCCAGATTACAGCAACCACTTGATTATCTTTTCCCCTCCTAGCAATTAGGAGAACAGGACCCTAGTTTGATGATGACTGTGAGGGTTCTTGTAATCACTAATTTTAGAGGTGGAGTAGTGGGGAGAGTATCCAAATGAATAATCATTAAATGTAGAAGTTTTGGAAAAAAAGGATATCAGAAATGGGTAATAAAGTCAGTTATGCCTTTTTTCCCCAGACCTAAGAAGAAGCTTCTTGAAATATACAGGGGACCATGCAAGCTCTAATCTGCAAAAATTTAAGCACCTCCTAGGTATCCAACTAGGATTAGTTGTAGCTCATCTCTGTCCTTGCAGACTTAACGGTTATCTCCCAAACATCGTAATTGTTCCTCTTCAGCATATGTTGCTTGATCCAGCAAATGGCTCTACCACTGACCTAGACACACAAATTGAAAATGGGGTGTGATCCTTGACCACTTCCTCACCCCTATCCCCCGCTCCTGTGGATCTACCTCCTAAGAGGTCCTGGAATCTGTCCAGTTGTTTCCAATCTACTAGTCAAAGCTACAATCATTTTCTAACTGAGCCATGTAGTAGCCTCCTAATTGATCTTTCTGCTTTTTTTAAATCCCTCCTCCTCAAATTATTCTTCCCACTGCATCCAGAGCAATCTTTAAGAACCCCAAATCTGATGGAGTCGCTGCCTTACTTTAAATTTATCAGTGGTGTCTTCTGACTTCTGGGTCAAGTCCAAACTTCTTATGATACAGCAGAGGTGAGGATGCTCAGCAAATACTCCAAGTAGTCCCCTATACTTCTCAGCTGATTTCAAGCCAGGTGGGACTATGTGACTGGTTCAGACCAATGGACAAATGTGGGAGTGGGAGTGACAAATGTCACAGAGCTGAGGCCTTTGCTGATACACAGCTCACTCTTCTTTACTCTTCCCCGCCATGAAACCTAGGAAGTCCATATGTTCCAGATGGCACGGCTACAAGATGGCCCAGCCTCATCAGTCTGGGTTCCTCAGTGACTGTGTGAGCACAGCCTCTCACCATTCTGTGCTGAATATGTAATATGGATTCGAAATAACTTTTTCTTCGTGAAGCCACTGAGATACAGGGGATGTTTATTACCATAGCATAACCTGGCTCATCCTGACTAATGCAGGAAGGTTTACAAAGTCTCCTGTGGTGTGTGTCCCATTTGCTTCCCTGGCTTCATTTTTTTTTTTTTTTTTTTTTGTCTCTCTCTTACTCTCTAAGCTCCAGATCTAGTATTCTTTGGTCCTTTGGAGGTACCACACTTCCTCATCCTGCAGGACTTTTGCACATGTTACCTCCATTCCCTAAAACACTCTTCCCTCCATGCTTGCTCCTCATCATTTGTCAGATCTTGGCTTACAAGGCATTTGCCAACACCCTACCCAGGTAAGTTGAACATCATACTCTCCTCCCCCCAATAGTTCCCTCTCCTTCGCTCTTTGCATCATTCATCACACTTATAATTACTTATTCATGTCTGCCCCTACAATCCTTGAAAGCAGGGACTCATATCTGTCTTGTATCACTGGAACTTAGCACAGGACCTGACATGGCAGGCACTCAATGAAAAATAAGTTGAATGATTGAATATATATTTAGGACAGGGTCACGTTGAAAGGTATGTTCTCTGAATTTTTTTCCTGGTCAGTCGGACCACCTCCCAAATATTTTTTTCATTCATTCACTTGTGAAGCTAATTTTTTTTTATGAAGTACCTGCTGTGTGTTGGGCTAGCCTGTGAAGTACAAGCCACACAGCCATCAGGTGTTCTGAGAAGAAAGAGACAACTGAGTATTCAACTAGTTGCTGGAATTTTATGGAAAAAGAAGATTTCTAGCTGAGCCTCATAAAATGAGTGAAGTTGAACACGTAGAGAGAATTGGGTGGCTGTACCTGGAAGGGGCCTCAACAAGAGAAAAAGCACCATCATTTAGTGAAGAGAGTAGGAAGACCAGCCTCTCTGGACCATTCCTCTTCCCCTCCCTTCCGTCTTTCATTCCTTCCATACAGATTGAGATGAGAGGGTGAGGGAACCTTGACAGCTGGGCAGTGTTCTGGGCACACCATTCACTTCAGAACCCACTTCGGCTCTTATGAATGGTAGAACTGGTCCCTTCTTTCCAACTCTACCTCTGCTCTGTTTCATCCCACCCTCCTAGAGGGCAGGGAGCATACCTTCTGCTTCTTTTATAGTTCAGCACTGCTAGCTTTTAATGCTTTATGCCTGGTAAGCACCCAATAAGTGCACTTAAACAGTGAAACCTCTCTTTTAAATTTGTAATGACCTGCTTCAAGCTGGGGTGAGAATGATGGCTAGAGAGGTTAGGGGCTATAGGTTATATTACTATTCTGGAGAAATAGGTAGATAGCCTAGCATGTGTTCTTTCTTTTTTTTTTCAAAGTATATTTAAAAAAACAATAGAAGTAATATGTGCTCATTTCTGAAGATTTACAAAATACAAGTCAGCAGAAGAACGTGAAAATTATCTAGAATCTCACCATCTGGTGATCACCACTGTTAATATCTTGGTACATAGTCTTCTAGCCCTTTATCCATTTATATATACACATATGTATTTACAAAGGTAGTTTCAAGCAGTTAATTATTTTTTAATTGTGGTAAAAAACACATAACAAAATTTACTATAATAACCATCTTTAAGTATACAGTTCAGTAGTGTTAATTTTATCCACATTGTAATAGAGCTCCAGAACTTCATCTTCTAAATCTGAAACTTTATACTCATTAAACTTTATTTTACTTACCAATAAATCACAAACATATTTCCATAATACCAGATACTCCATGATATTGAGTATTCTCCTTTAACATTATTTTTAATGGGTATATATTTTTCCATCACCATAATTTAAAAAAACTAAATCCTTATTGTTGAGTTTTAGATTATTTCTGGTTTTTCACCACTATGCACAATGCTACAATGAACATTTTTGCACATTTTGTACACATATCTTTGCACACTTGTTTTAATACTTCCTTATAATGAACTCTCAGGTGTGGAATTAGGGACTCAAAGGAGATGTACATTTTCAATATCCTTGATAGGAGTTTGAGTCTGGAAACGAGAGACGGCACCAATTTGTACTCCTAGCAGCAGAACGAAAAGGCCCATTTTCCCACACTCTTGCCAGAAATGGGTATATCATCTAACATCTTTTCTTTCAAGATTTTAGTTAGTTCTGAAATAAGCCTCATATCAAATAGGAATTACTCACTGTAGCACATGTATAATTCTGAGTAAGCTTGAATCAGATGTAGACTTGATAGTCACGTACCTCTACGAACAAGATTGGGAAGATGCCGACTTTATCTCCTAACTTGCCTTCTGCCCAGTTCTCATCCACTCGGTTGATCACGGTGATGATATCATCCTGAAAGAGAGAAAGTCTCCTGGTTAGCATTTACTGTGAGTTTTCAGGTGCTGAAAGCCTTCAGTGGAGATCGGCTTGGAGTCTCAGATGGTGTAAGGGGCAAGGAATGTAACTCTTTCACAATTTATTTACAAAATCTTCCACTAAAATAATCTTTCTCCATAAAGGGCAATATTTGGGTCACCAAGACCAAAAGAGGAGTAGAAATAATTTGGAGCATTGAAGAAATCCAATAGGAAAACTTGGAAATGTCTCTAATTTTCTATCACCAGCAGAATCTGGGCTTTTCATTTAAATTAATCTGATGGAGAAACCAAGATGGAAGAGGTAGGGAGATAGAATTTTGGCTTAGCAAAAGGAAGAATGAATTGCATTCTGATTTTGAACACTTTTCAGTGTTCCAAAAAATTTTTTTAAATAAATTTATGTGGCTGCGTGGGGTCTTTGTTGCTGCATGTGGGCTTGCTCTAGTTGCTGCGAGCGGGGGCTACTCTTTGTTGCAGTGCGCAGGCTTCTCAGGGCTCCTCATTGCGGTGGCTTCTTTTGTTGCAGAGCATGGGCTCTAGGTGCATGGGCTTCAGTAGTTGTGGCTCGTGGGCTCTAGAGCGCAGGCTCAGTAGTTGTGGTGCACGGGCTTAGATGTTCCACGACATGTGGGATCTTCGCGGACCAGGACTCGACCTGTGTCCCCTGCAATGGCAGGCGGACTCTTAACCACTGCGCCACCAGGGAAGTCCCCCTATTTAATTTTTAATGTATCAAACATGAAGTGGCTTTTTATTTGAATGTTTCTTATTACCAAAGGTTATAGGGAGATTTGTAGAAACACTTGGAAACACAGATAAGCAAAACAAAGAAAGAATTCTATCACAATATAGATACAACCACTGTTAACATCTTGGTTGCCACATTTTTTCCCAGATTCTTTTCTATGAGGATAAAATATATGTGCATAGAGACACACTGATTTTTAAAAACTTTTCAGAAAATATACATAGGCATGCAATAAAGTACAAACATTTTAGATGTAAAGCTTGATGAATTTTTAAAATTGAATATATCCACAAAACCCCAACCCAGAGTAAGAGATATAAAATACTTCCAGCACCAAGATGGCTCTTTAGTACTCTTTCCTGTCACATAGCAAGAGGTAGCCACTACTCTGACTCCTAGCAAATACATTCATTTGGCTTATTTTGTGTTTCTTACAAACGATGTCATATAGGATACATTGAATTTTCACTTAATATCACATCAGGAATACCTTTCCATGTCCATGCCTGTTATCAATCTAAATCTGAATATTCATCCACTGATCTCTCCGATCTTCAGATCTATGCCCCTTAGTAATATAGACGAATCCAAATCTAAATCCATTACTGCATTATACCCTTTCTTAGATTTCTCTGTCCTTATTATAACCTGTGATTACATATTTATAGGTTATGATTTCTTTAATGCCTGTCCACCCCATCAGACCATAAACTTCATGTGTGCAGGGCCTTATCTGTTTTGTTCATTTTTGTCCCTAGGATCTTATATAGCGGCTCCCTTATAGCAGTCAACCAATCATTCCTTTAAAATTTTTCTTATTGAGGTATAGTTGATGTACAATATTATATAAGTTTCAGGTGTACAACATAGTGATTCACAGTTTTTAAACACTAGTTCTTGAATGCATGCATGCATGAATGAATAACTGCATGTGTGAATAAACTGGAAAATTTACTGAGATAGAAAATACTAGGAATAAAAGCTTCTGGAGAGAAGATCTTGAGTTTTTTTGGACATGCTGAGTTTAGGAAGACCATGAGATATCCTGGTGTAGTCTTGGCCTTCAATAGGCTTCCAGAAGGGATCAAATCCTCTCTTCTGGGTCCTCTGTCCTCATTTCCCATTTATGTGTCTGTTCCTTCCACTAGACTGCTGGCTCCGTGAAGACAGGGACAGTGACTCATCACTTTATCTCCAGTGGACAGCTTGGCACATGGATGGATTCAATGAATGAACAAGCAGGTGGGTAAGTGTCCCAGTTTGCAAATTCCCAGAAAAGGGCAAAAAAGCAGGTACTGCTTCCTGCCTATGTCTTCCTCCAGCTGTGTCCCTAGAGCTTAGTGTCTAATGCCTGGCACAAAGTAAATACTCAATAAACGCTTGTGGAATTGAACTGCCCTTCTCCAGCTGTAGTCAAAGTATAAAGTTTACAGGTCAGCTACAGAATGACATTCCTTAGGGGACTCACTCTGAGGTGCTAAGACAATAACAAAGATCAGTATTTCAAAATATGGAGGACAGTGGGGTTATCTAGTTTGAGTGAATCTTAAGTAAATCTCATTTCCAGTAGTGATGGAATAAAAATGTTTTACAAAACAAAAGACCTTTCCTGAGCTACTGTAGCAGTGCCACTTGAACTTGTATTTGCTACTTATCATAAGTAGCAAAGAATGAAAATCACCCCAACTTTGGTTTCTAAGAGAGAATTCAAATGTTTATGGAATAATAAGTACTGAATACGATGACTTAAAGTACAGTCGACCCTCCTCGTCCGCAGCTTCTGTATCTTCAGGAATCAATGTGTCCTAGAACTAATCCCCCTCAGAGACCGAGGGATGGCTGTAGTCTAGACTTTAGTAGACTTGTCCTTACTTGCAAATGCTGAAGAATCATCCAAAAAAAAAAAAAAAAAAAAAAAGAGAGGAAAAAAACCTTAGGGTAAGTAATGTGTTTGGAAAATATATCTTGTAAGAGGTGATTTATGTGTAAAGATATAATTATGTTATTGTGTTGTTTGGAGTGTTTTGAATGCAATGTTTACAAACAAAATAAAGTGTTGTAAACGAGTAGTACTAGGTGATCAGAACTTGCAGATACACAATGAAAAGGTAAGATCTGTAGTTCTACACAGCACGCTGTTAAACTGTGTCTGTAATCTTCCGTCCAAGTGTCTGTTTATCTCACTACTCTGCCTGAGGGTAGGTGTTGTGACTTGTTCATGCTGTCTCCCCAGTGTCTGCAAAGAACAGGTGCTCAAAAGTGATTGTAGAATGAATGAATGAGTGTGCAGATACTTTGTTTTGCAGTTGCAATAGAACAGGTTTGAGGATTCCCATCAAACTCCTATTAGATTTCTCTGGCGACTTTACTACCATATGTTTGAATTATACATACACATTACATATATAGGCACACATTTATACATTTATGGATAAAATATAATTAAAAACAATCAGCAAATATTAAACAAAAACTCGAGGTTCTGCCAGTCTTTATGTGGTCACTGGTGACTTTGGTAGCTGCCCAGAATCTTACCTTGAGGAAGGTCAGGCAGTCCTGGTTCTTACTCTTGTCCTTGTCACGCAGGTCGAAGTTGTAGAGGGCCCGGCAGAGTGGGGGTGGCTGGGGAAGCTGCTTGAGGACCTCTACGGAGCTGGCTGGGAAGATCCCACTGACTCCATTGATTTCCCCCTGGTACCAGTTCTCATCCAACTGTCTCCGGAGGAGGATGACATCTCCCTTATTAAACCTCAGGTCACCAGGATTCTGCCCTCGGTAGTTGCACAAGGCCTTTGCTCGCGGCACCTGCAGTGTCACGGATCAATAAAATATGTATGGCTTAGAGGCTGGAGGGACACAAGGGATCATATCAATAACTAAATACAGGGCACTTCCTATGTACTAAGTGCCGTACGTGGGTCATCTTGTTTAACCTTTGAGATAAACACTATTATTCCCCTTTCTAAAATGAGGTGACTGAGGCACAGAGTGGTTTAGGAAGTTGCCTAAGGTGACACAGCTGGGAAATGGCAGATATGGGGTTTGAACTCTGACAATCTGATTTTAGAGACCTGTTCTTTTTTTTTAAATATACATTTATTTATTTATTTTTGGCTGCGTTGGGTTTTCGTTGCTGCGTGCGGGCTTTCTCCAGTTGCGGTGAACGGGGCTACTCTTCCTTGCAGTGAGCCAGCTTCTCATTGCAGTGGCTTCTCTTGTTGTGGAGCACGGGCTCTTGGCGCGGGCTTCAGTAGCTGTGGCGCACGGGCTCAGTAGTTGTGGCTTGCGGGCTCTAGACCGCAGGCTCAGTAGTTGTGGCGCACGGGCTTAGTTGCTCCGCGGCATGTGGGATCTTCCCGGACCAGGGCTTGAACCCGTGTCCCCTGAATAGGCAGGTGGATTCTTAACCACTGCGCCACCAGGGAAGCCCAGAGACCCTGTTCTTTATTTTTGCGGTATGCAGGCCTCTCACTGTTGTGGCCTCTCTCATTGCGGAGCACAGGCTCCGGATGCGCAGGCTCAGTGGCTATGGCTCACGGGGCCCAGCCGCTCCATGGCATGTGGGATCTTCCCGGACCGGGGCACAAACCCATGTCCCCTGCCTCGGCAGGTGGACTCTCAACCACTGCACCACCAGGGAAGCCCAGACCCTGTTCTTAATCACTATGCAGGGAACAGGATTTTGGACTTGACTCCACAACTATGTGAACTTGAGTGAGGCTGTGACTCTTTCTGGGATCTGAATACTGATTTTGAATTATGGCTCCACCTCTTTGCTCTTGTGAGACTGTGGTCAAGCTATTTCATCTTTCTTAAACCACATTCATTTATAAAATGGGGTAATAATAGAATGTCTACCTCATTAGAATTGCTGTGAGGACTAAAAAATATTGATAATGCATTCTGTGTATTGCTTGGTACATAATATGTGCTCAATTAATGACACCTCTTAGAATTAACACCTGTAATGTAGGGCTCAGTGTTGATGGCAAGAAAATTGGGGTGAAAACCCCCTGAACATAGAAAGTGCTATGTGAGAGTGATGCATTGTAATTTGTCTTCAGCCTGTCTAGAGAGTGTAAACCTCATGTGTGTTTGGATCTTTAGGAAGCACAACCGAGATGAGTTAATAGTCAGAAATCAATAATCACCTAAAAAAATCAGCTAAAGAGTTGTCATTTGTCAAATCAATTGTCAGTCTAAATAATTATTTCAGTCAAATGCATTTCTTTTCCTGATTGAAACTGGTTTCTCCACAGAGAAATGGCGTCACTTTGGTCTTGTTTGAGGTCAGTTTGATAAATGGAAAGTTCTAGTAACTTAGGTTTTATAGAAAGCCCGTCAGTGTCACCTGTGATTGTATTGTATTTTGTGCTTTCCTCGGCCATTGGGTGGAGTATTCCCCTCTGCTGGGGACAGTCTTGCTGGGATCTTCAAGGACCTTCAGAGTCTGCAGTGTTCATTTGAAAAGGAATTTCAAGCAGCTTCAGGGTCGAGACAAGACCTGAACGGCATCATATTGCTGATGGGACAGCAGCAGAGCAATGGTTTTCTGCTGGTCCCTGGGGAGTTAGAAAACCACAGGAACATAGCTCATCCTTGGGAAACTGGTGGACAAATGAGCAAAGATGTATGTGCTAGGAGGTTTAACACACTGTTGTAGATAAATGGAGCCAGTTGAATAATTATGGTACATCCATACAATGGAAAACCCTATAGTCATTAAAACTGATGATGTTGATCTATAATTAATAACACTGAGAGTTACTCATAATATACTGTTAAGTATAATAGAAGAGATTAAAAACAGTTATGTAGACTAGGCTCTCTTGTAAATATAAATATATATATTTTTTACCTGGGGAAAATGCTAGATGGCTATATACTAACATTTTAAGAGTAGTTATTTCTAAATGATGAGATTTTTGAATATTAAAAAAAAAAAGTTTCCCTAAGTGCTTTGCAGTGTTTTCTAACTTTTCTACAATGAAAAAATTGTACTGTCTATTACAATTGGATAGTAAAAAGAAAATGAATGAAGCTGGGGGATAAGAAGTGAAAGGTATGGGAGGAATTTAAGAAGAAAATAAGCCTAGCTGAGTGGGATCAACAAACCATGTAACTACCTTTTGGAGAAGCTTCTCCCTTACCTGAGAAGTAAGCAGGTAGAAGCAGATGGAGAACAGAGGATTTCTGGGGAATGATCTGAATCTGTTAGACTCCCAGGGTTAGACATATCAGGGAATAATTATTGTCCCTAAGCCTTCTCCCAATTTTACACTGTGATATAAATCACATTTTTATGGGTATATGAGCACCTGGCACACACTGGTCACACTTACCAGGCTCACTGGCAGCTACATCTGGCCAATGGGATATAAGCAAATTTTAGGAAGTGTCCCTACTGAGAGAGACTGACTTTCTTTTCCTTTCCTCCATTTTGCTATGTGGGATGAAGAGCTGGCGCTCTAGCTGCCATCTTGAGCAATGAGGATAAGGGTCGCACCTAAAAAGGGGAGAAAGTAGTCTGGGTTGCAGAGCTGCTGGGCAAGTCCTGGACTACTTTACTTCCAGACTTGTGTCTGAAGTCTAAATAAACTTCCATCTTGGCTAATACACTGTTATTTTGGATTTATAAAAGGAAAAGAAAGAAAAGGAAGGAAGAATGAAAAAATTAGGAAGAAAGGAATTGAAGCTCCTTTGACTTTGCATAATAATGATAATATCAATAGCTAATATTTATTGAGTGCTTCCTCCTATGTACCAGATACTGTGCTAAGCACTCCACAGTATATTTTATTTAATTCTCACAACAACCTGTGATTAGAAAACTGGGGATCAGAGAGGTTAAAAATTTGCCAAAGTGCATGAAGCTAGAAAGTGGTAGATTTTGGAATTTGAGCTCAAGTATGTCTATTCTCAAGCCCAAGCTCTTAACTACTCAACCAGTGTTTCTCAAAATGAAGTCTGTGGTTTACCTAGATCAGAATCTCGGGAAATGTAAAAAATGCAGACTCTTGGACCCTAGCCCTGAACCAATTTGACCAGAATCTCTTAGAGGGCAGTTTAAGTAGCTGCATTTTTATCCAGCTCTCCCATCCATCCAAGTTTGATGCCGCTGGTCAGAGTTATGTCTTATTCTGCTTTTTCCCTTTCTTTTCTGGAAGACATTCCCATACAAGGTGGCTTATGTATTTTAATGACTATTGAGCAAGTATATTAGACTAAAACTGCACAAAATGCTTAAATCTCTTTGAAGGTGCATAAACTTTGAAACCCTGAGATAGTACTAATTGCCTGACCATCTTCATCTTTTCTCTATCTGCCCTCAGTTGAGATAAACTATTGTGGAAGCAAACTGTAAATTCTATTTTTAACATGAAGACTCTTTTCATCACCTCTTTTCTTCATTCTCCCCTTTTACTCTCAGTTCTACATTCATACTTATAGAAAACATTGGCTTCCATGCTGTAAAGAGGGTTGGGGTTGGAAAGGAGAGAGAAAGAATCTGAAGAGGGGAAGGAAATTAGCATTTATTGTGTTTCTGGCAAGCCATAGAAATTTGTCTTACATTATTGCACTACTGCACTTTCCATGTACAGTACTATCTCATTTATAGGAGCTCAACGCCCTGTGAAGTAGGTTTATCTTAATTTTATCGACGAAGAAACAGGTTCTGAGACGTTCAACCTTCAGCCAAAGTCACACAGCCAATGTACAGCGGCCCCGAGACCGACTTCCGTTCATTTGACGTCAAAGCCCTGATTTCTCTTTCATCCCGCTGAAGTCACCTAGTATGTTTTTCCATCATAAAACTCATTTGGGGTGATGTTTGATAATCACAATCTGAATAGAGTTTGAATGCCATCTGCTTGCTGCTGGCTGCACGAGCATGAATTATTGAACTCTAGAGCCCTCGCATAAAAGTTAAGCACCTGCCTGAAGAGACTCAGCTGGTTGATTCTATCCAGTCAGCAATGGTTCTCTCAAGGGAAAATGACTCCAAGTTCTGCAGCAGCCATCACCCGTTGTTTTGTTGGGTGAAACAAAACACCACCCCGATTGTTTTCTGTCTCGACAGGTGCAGGAGGGAGGGAGAATGGGGATAAAGTGGGTGTGGCGGTCTCACAGCCAGGTCATTACCAAATGTTTCTCCTGGTGTTTTTCAGAAAGCCAGATAATCCAGTGGAAGGCTGTGTGTGTGCCTACAAAGCTTTCCTTCTCTGAGATTCAAAAGGATTAATACTTCTATGCACCTATAATTTGTCTATTGATTTGTCATCTCAGTAGGGTGAGGTGAAAGCCACACGAGGTCCATGCTTTTGATGGAAGATAAAGCACAGAACCCTGAAATAAGGAAGCAGGGGGTATGCAGAGGCATTAGTGGTAAAATTATGTTGTAGTAGTTATGTGTGTTGGTAATAAAATGGCAGCCATCCCTTCTCTGAGGATCCACCCATTTGCTCTCCATCTTCTCATGGGCATGTTATTCACTCTGGTCACACCGCATACACATGGGTATGTGGCCCAGGCTGGCCAGTTATATAACCGAGCAAGGTCCTGTGAAGGCCTTTCGGGGGACAGAAGCACCCCCACCCACCCCCACCATGTCCCTTGCCTCCTGTTTGTAAAGGAGCTTTAGCCTCCTAGGCCTTCCCTGAGTTCCAGAGAACAAATTCAATCAAAAATGAGAAAATGCAGAAACAAAAACAGTCAAGTGAGACAACATAATAGTTTAGCCATAATACAAAGTCAAGGACCTTCAGTTCCTCCTTAAGGACTATAAGTAATATTTTAGCCATGTCCTTGAGTTGTTTTACAGATACTAAAACCCTCCCCAGGTGAAAAAAGTTAGCTGCATGCTGACCATATACACGTAGACCCCAGACCAGTTAAATCCAAAAGGTTGATGATCTTAACTCCCAAAACACCACTCAGTTACCTCTCCACCAACCAATCAGAAAAATGTCCATGAGCTGATCCGGCACCCCGCAACCCTCTCCCTCACCTTGCCTTGAAAATCCCTTCCCTGAAATCCTTCAGGGAGTTTTGGTCTTTTGAGCATTAGCCACCCATTCTCCTTGCTTGGTGTCCTGCAGTAAACGCCGCACTTTCCTTCACCACAACCTGATGTCAGTAGGTTGGCTTTACTGTGCGGGTGAGTGGACCCAAGTTTGGCTCGGTAACAGAGTGCCCAAATCCTCCTGGCATAAAGCTTGGTACAGGGCAGGCGTGTGCCCCAAATAGGGTCAGTTAGAATCTTCTTTGACGTTTGATATGTAGACACCCAAGAAGAGAGTGTTTCTTTTGGATCATGAGCCTGGAGGTGGTAAGCCTTGGACTACCAGTGGTGATATTTCCCAGCCAGCAGACACACCTTCCTGAGTGAAGCTGCAGAAAGCAGCAGAACTAGAGATAGCATGAGATAACAGGTAAGTAATGGATAGAGCCTTCACAAGAAAATTTGAATGTCTATATCCAACTGTGCCTAAAGGATACACAGTTAAATGAGATGATATCCTCAATGTATTGCTTATTACTGAAACTGCTTGGAGTTATTTTCTGACCCCTGAAACTGAAAAAGTCCTGATTAATACATATTAAAAACCCAGAAACAACAAAACTGCATAACAGTGAAATATCCAAAAAGCAGAATTTAGAAACAGCAGGAGGACTAGCTGCCAGTGAGCTCTGAGCTTATTTCCAACTGGAAAATAAAGAAGGAGGCATATGGATTGATAACAGGGTAAGAGAAAAGGAGCCCAAGATTGGAATCATCACAGTGATGAGACAAGGGAAAAAGCTGAGCTGGAGTGAGCATTCAGCCTGTTCCTGTGTAATGAACTGTTCACCATGCATGAGTGGCACTCCCACTTGTTTAGAAAGAGGTAGGCCTGGTTCTCTACTTCTGGCATCGGATGGGGCCAAAACCAACATGCTGAGCTAACTGCTTACCTCCCTAGCTGGTCATGAGATGGCCCGTCACAGGAGAATGGAGCCAAGAGAAAACATCCTGGCCTTTGGCTCAGGTATCATTCACCAGGCTATGAATTCTCTGCCCGAGAGTTTAGGATTTGTGTCTGAAACACCTCTGAAACTCTGTCTCTGAGCCCTGGACACAAGCAGATGTTTCATAAATGCTTGGTGAATGAATCTGTGAATTAATCAAGAAACATCCAGGAATTGCCATTCCTGGAGGAAAAGAATGCATATAAGATTAATAAATATGACTGATAATAATTATTGGAAAGATCTAGTGGCATGAACTAGAAAATAAAAAAGGAGAGTTTGGGTCCTCTGTTCCAAATTGCCCTGAATTTTAACAATTTCGTGCTACCCATACTCAAAAAGGTTTCCATACTCAAATAAGCTCAGGAATCACTGAGTTGAACAAAGTCACACAGGCTCTTTTGCTGACTGGCTTCTCAGAAGTTTTACTCCACTAATGTGACCTTGTATTTGCATCTGGACCACTTTGCAGGATTAGCAGAATGGGCTTGGGGAATGCTGGGTAAAGTAAATGTGAGTTCCCCTGTGATTTCATTCCACTCGTGAGGCAAAGGGTCAGCTAACTGTCCTGGGTCCTAACTTCCCAGCTGCTGCTTAGACAACTGAGCCATCCTGCATCTCTCCCTCATGTTGGCAACCCTTTTGGATCTGATGTTGGGGGCAAGGGAGCATATGTTAGAAAGTGCTGGCTGGCCCTTGTGCTCATGTTTCTCTGGTGAGGAGGGGGAACACTTCAGTGCTCACTCAACAGCATCAGATCTATCAAGGCTTGACAAATCCCAGACCATCTGCTGCTTGGGGGCTTGAGATCATCAGACGGTCTGAATCCTGACATTCAAAGGCTTGAGATCATCAGAAGGTCTGAATCTGGACGTTCAAATTTGAGGCCAGGCTTATGAGACATACCATGTGAGTTTCTTCCTTCATAGAGAATTTTACTTGTTCAGGGGTGGTACTAGGGTGCAACAGAACACAGATGTTAGAGTCAGGTAAGGTGTTGGTTTGCATTCTGGCTTTTGTAACTTTGGCCAAATCACTTAAGTCTTCCTGATTCTTAGTTTGGATCATCCACAAATTGGGGCTAATACTAATACTTCTTTATGCAGTAAACTCAGCAAGTCTGTGTTACCCAAATCCTGCAGATTCCAATGGAAGTTTTGGCCCTTGACCTGGGCCAAACTCTCTAAACCCCTGGAATATCCTGCCTGACCAGGGAGACTGTTTACCTGGCGTCTTTTTGAGTGCCACCCATGCCAGGCATTGTCTACCTGGTGAAACAAAGATCAAGCTTATAAATAAACGAGTATACACATAATTACAAGTTGGAGTAAGTGTTATAGAAAAGAATAGGGAGGTGAGAGACGCTGAGGGATGGAAGGAGAACCGTGCAAGGAAGGTTCTTATTATTGGCCTTATACCTATATCTAAAAGTCTATTCTGTCCTGTGACTTTTGCCATGTATCTCTTTCCTTTTTCTCTCCCCCCAGCCTTTTGTCTCAGCCTCTCTTCTTCTAGTCCTAGGCAGAGACATGGGAGAGCACAGCTCTCCATTTTCCTTCCTTTTTGTGTGTGTGATTTAAAAAAAAAATTAATTTATTTTTTATACAGCAGGTTCTTATTAGTTATCCATTTTATACATATTAGTGTATAAATGTCAATCCCAATCTCCCAATTCATCCCACCCCCCCACCCACCTCCCCCCTGCTTTCCCCTCCTTGGTGTCCACATTTGTTCTCTACATCTGTGTCTGTATTTCTGCCTTGCAAACCAGTTCATCTGTACCATTTCTATACGCGTTAATATATGATATTTGTTTTCCTCTTTCTGACTTACTTCACTCTGTATGACAGTCTCTAAGTCCATCCACATCTCTACAAATGACCCAATTTCGTTCCTTTTTATGGCTGAGTAATATTCCATTGTATATATGTGCCACATCTTCCTTTTTTTTTTTTTTGCGGTACGCGGGCCTCTCACTGTTGTGGCCTCTCCTGTTGCGGAGCACAGGCTCCGGACGCGCAGGCTCAGCGGCCATGGCTCACGGGCCCAGCCGCTCTGCGGCATGTGGGATATTCCCGGACCGGGGCACGAACCCGTGTCCCCTGCATCGGCAGGCGGACTCAACCACTGCGCCACCAGGGAAGCCCTCCTTTTTGTTTTTAAACATCTTTATTGGAGTATAATTGCTTTCCAATGGTGTGTTAGTTTCTGCTTTATAACAAAGTGAATCAGTTATACATATACATATGTCCCCATATCTCTTCCCTCTTGTGTCTCCCTCCCTCCTACCCTCCATATCCCACCTCTCTAGGTGGTCACAAAGCACCGAGCTGATCTCCCTGTGCTGTGCGACTGCTTCCCACTAGCTATCTATTTTATGTTTGGTAGTGTATATATGTCCATGCTACTCTCTCACTTTGTCCCAGCTTACCCTTCCCCCTCCCCATATCCTCAAGTCCATTCTCTAGTAGGTCTGTGTCTTTATTCCCGTCTTGCCCCTAGGTTCTTCATGACCACTTTTTTTTCTTTTTTTTTTAGATTCCTTATATATGTGTTAGCATGTGGTATTTGTTTTTCTCTTTCTGACTTACTTCACTCTGTATGACAGACTCTAGGTCCATCCATCTCACTACAGACAGCTCAATTTCATTCCTTTTTATGGCTGAGTAATATTTCATTGTATATATGTGCCACATCTTCTTTATCCATTCATCTGTCGATGGACATTTAGGTTGCTTCCATGACCTGCCTATTGTAAATAGAGCTGAACATTGTGGTACATGACTCTTTTTGAATTACAGTTTTCTCAGGGTATATGCGCAGTAGTGGGATTGCTGGGCCATATGGTAGTTCTATTTTTAGTTTTTTAAGGAACCTCCATACTGTTTTCCATAGAGGCTGGATCAGTTTACATTCCCATCAACAGTGCAAGAGGGTTCCCTTTTCTCTACACCCTCTCCAGCATTTGTTGTTTGTAGATATTCTGATGATGCCCATTCTAACTGGTGTGAGGTGATACCTCATTGTAGTTTTGATTTGCATTTCTCTAATAATTAGTGATGTTGAGCAGCTTTTCATGTGCTTCTTGGCCATCTGTATGTCTTCTTTGGAGAAATGTCTATTTAGGTCTTCTGCCCATTTTTGTATTGGGTTTTCTGTTTTTTTAATATTGAGCTGCATGAGCCATTTATATAGTTTGGAGATTAATCCTTTGTCCGTCCATTTTCCTTCTTTATCTATCTCCTGCCACTGTGGGTCAGTGGGCACGGCATTCCTTCCTTCCTCCCTTAAATATCAATCAGGCACCAGGAATATGCCAGTCTTCTTTCCCCTGGTCCCTCCTGCCTTCTTTCTGAGTTATCAGGGATCCTAGGGCAGGAAAAGGGGGAAGGAAGCAGGATTTACGCCAGTGGGCAGAGAAAGAACCATTCATAACCAGCAGCCTGTTTTCAGGGTCACCATTAGCATGCTTTCATTTTTCCTTCCAGACATTTCTCTGAGATTGCCTTGGGGTGATTTCATTCCCCCATCACAGGAGGTAATCCCAGACATGCTCATGGCCATATTCTTGGGTACCTACATAAGCTGGTTTTTAATACACAGCTTGGGATTGCATTTGAGATGAGCTGGGTGCCAGATGCTGGAGCTGTTCAGTGGCAGCACACTGAATTCTCCAGGAACCAAAGCATTTTGGTTGCCATCTCTTCTAACAGGCGGGTACAGGGCACCTGTGAGGGAGGGCTGGAGGTGCGTGGGAGCCTGAAGGACAGAGGGAAGAGCCATCTCACTCCTCCTGGGAGGCCACTCTGCCCCCTTCCATTTTCTCCATTCCCAGAGAGAGCTTTTCCTGTAGGTGTGGCACTTGGTGGATGAGTCTCTTTCCATATGGCTCGAGAAACTGAGCCAAGTCCACCATGCAGAGGGAGGGAAGATGAGTCAAATGACCCTCCCACCACCATCACCACCACTTTTCTGACTTAAGGGGAAAAAAACTGTGGTCACATGTACACTGGCTTTCTCCGCCAAGTTGTTTCTCTCTTTCACCTCCATGTGGAGGTTTCTGGAGCTGAAAGAGGAATGACTGGTGACAACATGATTCAGGCAAACAGCAGAGCGTTTCTGATAATGGAGCCATCTGGTCTGGGGACTGGAAGTGGCCCCTAGAGGTAATACACAACTTACAGACTTGGGTCCTTGGGAGAGGCACTGAACCTCTCTGGGCCTCAGTTTCCTCAACTGCAAAGTGAAGAAGTTGAATTTTTCCATTCCTTCAAATGCTAATGATAATGGGATACTAAGTGAATGATCAGAGCTCCAGGAGTATCTTTAGAATATGCTAGAAATAAGGGCGACGGATGAGATGAAACCAAATTGGCAAAATATCTTTTTTGAATTTTATTATTTTATTTTTATACAGCAGGTTCTTATTACTTGTCTATTTTATTCATATTAGTGTATATATGTCAAGCCCAATCTCCCAGTTCATCCCACCACCCCCACCCATGTTTTCCCCGCTTGGTGTCCATACGTTTGTTCTCTACATGTGTCTTTCTGCCTTGCAAACTGGTTCATCTGTACCATTTTTCTAGATTCCACATATACGCATTAATATACGATATTTGTTTTTCTGACTTACTTCACTCTGTATGACAGTCTCTACGTCCATCCATATCTCTACAAATGACCCCAAATTGGCAAAATATTGATAATCATTGAGATTTGAGTCATGGGGAGAGGCAGTTTATTCCACTACTGTCTCTGCTCTTGTGTACGTGGTCCTCCTAGAATGGCTGGTGAGTAAAGGTGCCACTGCAGGACAGGCTGTGGTGAGGAGTGAAGGGACATGAGTGCCCCAGAACCGCGGGGAAAGTGACTTTGGAGAGGAGAGCTGAAGTGGCTGGGCTTGTCCTCTCCTGTCCAAAAGTTACATCTGGATTTCAAATGCTTTACTTTTTTTTTTTAACATCTTTATTGGAGTATAATTGCTTTACAATGGTGTGTTAGTTTCTGCTTTATAACAAAGTGAATCAGCTATACATATACATATATCCCCATATCTCCTCCCTCTTGCGTCTCCCTCCCACTCTCCCTATCCCACCCCTCTAGGTGGACACAAAGCACGGACCTGATCTCCCTGTGCTGTGTGGCTGCTTCCCACTAGCTATCTATTTTACGTTTGATAGTGTATATATGTCAATGTTACTCTCTCACTTCGTTCCAGCTTACCCTTCCCCCTCCCCGTGTCCTCAAGTCCATTCTCTACATCTGCGTCTTTATTCCTGCCCTGCCCCTAGGTTCTTCAGAACCAGTTTTTTTTTTTTTTTAGATTCCATATATATGTGTTAGCATACGGTATTTGTTTTTCTCTTTCTGACTTACTTCACTCTGTATGACAGCCTCTAGGCCCATCCACCTCACTACAAATAACTCAATTTTGTTTCTTTTTATGGCTGAGTAATATTTCATTGTATATATGTGCCACATCTTCTTTATCCATTCATCTGTTGATGGACACTTAGGTTGCTTCCATGTCCTGACTATTGTAAATAGAGCTTCAAATGCTTTACTTCTTAAATAGCCTCCTCCTCTCTGACTTGGGTGTTTGTGTCTGTGTGCCTATCTACACTTATTTGCACTTTAATTTGGTGATACCCAAAGAAAAAGTCTACATGACTTTTGTTGAAAACAGCAAGCCCTGGGAAGTTAGAAATCTTCCCTCTCAGTTCAGCTGTCCTTGAGATGGCATTGTCAATACCAGGACCTCCTGCAAATCTGCAGTGTATCTGCCTCTTTGAAATCAAAATTCAGAGCATGCCTCTCCTTTACACCAAATGGAACAGATGTGAACTTACAGGAGAAGTACCCTGCGTGCCTGTAGAGCTGGACCCCATTTTAGGAGTGAGTGGCTGGACATCAGAGAGATACTAAAGACCCACATGTCATCTGTCACACTGAGCACGGGATTGTTCCAGTGGAAAGCTTGAATTGAGGGAAACCCTCTGAAAGTCCCTGAGAAATGGAAACCGTTTCCAAGGATTAAGCCATAGAAGTATTACAGCAGCTATTTGCAACATATTCCACAATGAGATAAAGTCATTAGTCCTCCCAGGAATATGAGATACTGAAGAATATGAGGACAGTTCCTTTTTTCTTTAAGGTCTTATCCAGATAGGTGCCAATATCTTTGGCATTGCCTCTGTCTTCTGCATCTTGGTCTTTAGAAAGCCTTTGCTGTTTCTTCCCATAAGGTTGAGTTGGGCTTCCTATTTTAGTGAGCCAGTGCACCCTACACTTCCCCTGACACAGCACTCATCACTTTGTATTGTAATTGCTGGTTTACTTGTCTGCTTGTCCACAAGACTTGAACTGTGCAGCAGCAGGGTCTATGATTTGTCCATCTTTATGCCACTCACACGTGGCAAAGCAATGGCATCCGCTCATTCATTCAACACAAATGTTCTGAATGCCTACAGCACATCATACAGATGCAGTCTCTGCCTTTATGGGATTTACATTCTAGCAGCACCTAGTAAGAACCAGTAAGTATTTGCTGAATGAATGAATGAATATTAAGCCACACCATTGCCACTTAAACCCAACTCCAACTTTGATATTTTGCCATCTCTGCTCCTGGCATAAAATTCCAACAGGCCCAACTAGTTATTTTTCCAGGATTGGGGTGTATCCAGGCATGCTAGCCACGGATAAAAATAGTATTTTTATAGGTCATCCTTTAAAAAGGCCCTATTACATAAAATGTGCTTTGAGCTATGTCCGTATCCCTATTTTTCCAACGGATACCTGCCTTGGAGCCTCCCACTGCTGAAGACTTTTTCTTGCCTACATGTCCTCTTCATCAAGTGTCTAATTTCCACTACAGGAAGCCATGCCGAGTGACAAAAAACGCCAGCTGGCAGTGCCGGGAAAGGGAGCAGAAGGAAGCAAGGAGATATCTTTTTCTGCCTATTCAGAACATTGAATTCCAATTTCTCTCTGGCCACATGAGCCAAAGAAAGCAGCTCCCAGCAGCTGTTGATCTGAGAGGCTCCAGTCTCATCTCTGTGACCCGGGTGTCACTGGCACTCCTCAGGCACGTCTGGGAATGGGTTGGCATGACGGAATGGCCCTGCTCTTCTCTTCCCCGAGCACTGGCTTTGGGTGGGCCTGTTTCAGATGGCAGAAAAAATGATAGACTCACTCTGTGAAAAATCTGCTTTGTTGTGGATGGACATTCCTTGATAATTGCTGCCCCAGGGTTCCTCCTCTTTCTATTCCTTTCATTCTCACTTGGTGGTGTGCTGGTAAACCAGCTCTCCAACAAAGGGAAAAAAAGGCTCTGGTTTGTAGTATTTGCCAATTTCCATGGTGTAATTACTCCTACCTGGGCTACCAACCTGGCGTTGCTGAATACGGAGTTGGGAAGACAGGAGACATATGCGTTATTGCCTTTTGTGGGTCCGCAGGGACCAGGTCCGACACTGCGACACAGCTCCCTAATTCATGCTCGCTCAAGGGGTGCAATATGGTACAAGAACAGTACGGTTGTCTTTCTACAACTCGGACTTTAGGATATGGTTTGTAAAATACTTCTGCATCTGTTGGGTCACTGGGCTCTAACCACAACAGTGCACGGTAAGAATTACTATGCCTATTTGGTGGAGGAAGAAATTGAGGCACAGGAAGCTAGGACTTGCCTCAGCTCTGAGAGCTGGCATTTGCTCAGGCCCTGTCTCTCCACTCTGAACCCTAGTCATTCTCCTACCACACTGCCCACTGCAGCCCAACTGCACATCTTTCTGTACTACCAATGCCTCGTGCATGGCTACTTCTTACATTCTTCCAGAATGTTCTTTAAGCATCCCACCCTCTTCCTCTCCTGCCCAACTGCCACATGTTTTTTCAGTCTCAGCTTAAACAGTATGTCCCTCAGTGTCCGTGTCAGGGGCAGGGATCTCTTCTGGGTACTTTAATGACACTGTCTAGCACAGCACCCCCGTGCCCCCAGTATGGTATTTGTTAAATGGCTTGTTTATGGACCTTCCTTCTCCATCAGACTGTAAACTTGGTGAGAGCAGAAACTTTTAATGAGCTCACCTTGTTCCTAGTGCCAAGCACAGTGTCTGGCCCAATAAGTATTTTTAATATTTATTTATTTACTTTTGGCTGTGTTGGGTCTTCGTTTTCTGTGCGTGGACTTTCTCCAGTTGCGGCGAGAGGGGGCCACTCTTCATCGCGGTGCGCGGGCCTCTCGCTATCGTGGCCTCTCGCGTTGTGGAGCACAGGCTCCAGACGCGCAGGCTCAGTAGTTGTGGCTCACGGGCCTAGTTGCTCCGCGGCATGTGGGATCTTCCCAGACCAGGGTTCGAACCCGTGTCCCCTGCATCGGCAGGCAGACTCTCAACCACTACGCCACCAGGGAAGCCCCCCAATAAGTATTTTTAGAATGAATGAATCCATGAATGATGGTCTCCTAACCCCAAATTCACAGAATGCTTTTTTTTTTCTATACCTATCTCCTATCAGGACCCCAAAGAATACATTTCCTCATAGATTGGTTGAGGTTTTCTCAGGAACCCGGGGAGGTTTCTGCTAGAATGCACAGCCAGCCAGCTGGCTCCATTGTCAGTGGCAGCTGCTCCCCTCCTCTGCCTTGCTGTGGCCCCTGTGGGCTTTTCCAAGTGTCACAGAAGTAAGCTGAGAAACCTATTTGGTGTGGTCTGAAATGTGCTCATTACACACATGCCATGACAGACACAGGCAGGAAGAAGGCTCCGGCCAGAAACACCTGCACCTCTGGGAAAGGAGGAATGTTTAGGAATATTCTGGAACCAGCATGTCCTGTAATTGCAAGACTGAGCCTTCTGAATCAGCATTGATTCCCTCAATTTCCCTCTGAGGAGGCAGGAAAGGGTCAGGGCTGCTTGCACGCTGGGAGCTGCTGACCTTTTAGCCTCACAGAATCTCATACATACCTGTGGCGCTCATCACAAACATCTAATCATCGTCTGTAAACACAGGTGGCTGCCACTTAAAACAGGCAGGGGTAGTCTGGCACATGTGAGTGACTTCCCTTATATTACCCGAGCCTACCTAGTAACACAAACTTCAAGGCGTTCATCTTTGCTCTTGAGCACAGATGAGGAAAAAATAATTTAATAATCATAGAGGATCTGATGATGCCTCTAGAAGCATTCTGTGCAAAGAGCTGTCTGTGATGATGGAAGTGTGCTATTCTGTACTGTCTTATACAGTAGCCACCAGCCATACATGGTTACTGAGAACTTGCCGTATGGCTAATGTGATGGAGGAACTGGATTTTAGATTTTTATTTTTAATTCGTTTAAATGTAAATAGCCACATGTGGTTAGTGGCTACTGCACTGTACAGCATAGCTCTAGAGCTAACAGTTACAAGATATACAGAAGACTGCAGACATATTAAATGACACCCCCCCCCCAAATAAACAAATGACACAACAGGGATGTAATAAGAAAAATTCAGAAAGTGGGAAACTCTAAGACAAATGACCCAATTCCTCTAATGAGTATATTGCAAGGAAAAAAAGAAGAGAATGTGTGTGTGTGTGTGTGTGTGTGTGTGTGCGTGTGTGTGAAACAGAGAGATTTAGACATGTAAGAAGCATATGAACCAAGTGTAATGTGTGGACCTTGGTGGATCCCAATTAAAACAAACCAATTATTAAAAACTTCTGAGACAATTGGGGAAATTTGAACACCGACTGGGTATTTGATGATATCAAGGAATTTTTAGATGTGATAATGGTATTGAGACTATGTTTAAAAAAAAGAGTCCTGGGCCTTCCCTCATGGCATAGTGGTTAAGAATCCACCTGCCAATGCAGGGGACATGGGTTTGATCCCTAGTCTGGGAAGATCCCACATGCCGCAAGCAACTAAGTCCATGCACCACAACTACTGAGCCTGTGCTCTAGAGCCCGCGAGCCACAGCTACTGAGCCCTTGAGCCACAACTACTGAAGCCCATGCCTAGATGTGCCTAGAACCCATGCTCTGCAACAAGAGAGGCCACCACAACGAGAAGACTGTGCACCGCAACGAAGAGTGTCCCCTGCTCGCCACAACTAGAGAAAGCTCGCGCACAGCAACGAAGACCCAACTCAGCCAAAAAATAAATAAAAAATAAAAATAAAAAAACGATCAATATTTTTTAAAAAAGAGTCCTTATCTTTTAAAGGTACCTATTGAGTTGTTTACAGATAAAAGAGGATGATATATGAGCTTTGTCTCAATCTAATCTAGTGGAGGGAGAAAGTGGGGTATAGATGAAATAAGATTGTTGATAATTGTGGAAGCCAAGTGATGGCTACACAGCAGTTCACTATTATTAGTTTCTTTGTTTTTTTTATTAGTTATCTATTTTATACATATTAGTGTATATATGTCAATCCTGATCTCCCAGTTCATCCCACCACCAGCCCCCTCTGCTTTCCCCGCTTGGTGTCCACACGTTTGTTCTCTACATCTGTGTCTCTATTTCTGCCTTAAAATTGTTGATAATTGTGGAAGCCAAGTGATGGCTGCATAGCAGTTCAGTATTATTATTTTCTTCGTTTTTTACATCAAGAAACTTTCATAATAAAAAGTTTTTAAAATTATCAGAGGAATGCCAATGTTGGTGAGAGTACGGACAAACAGGCACATTCCTTCTTTTGTTTTAAATTGAAGTATAGTTGATTTACAATGTTGTGTTAATTTCTGCTGTACAGCAAAGTGATTCAGTTATACATATACATACGTTCTATTTTTTATATTCTTTTCCATTATGATTTATCATAGGATATCGAATATAGTTCTCTGTGCTATAGAGTAGGACGTTGTTGTTTATCCATCCTACATATAATAGCTTACATCTGCTAAGCCCAAACTCCCACTCCATCCCTCCCCCAATGCCCTCCCCCTTGGCAACCACAAATCTGTTCTCTATATCCATGAGTCTGTTTCTGTTTCATAGATAGGTTCATTTGTGTCATATTTTAGATTCTACATGTAAGTGATATCATATGGCATTTGTTTTTCTTTCTGACTTCACTTAGTATGACAATCTGTAGTTGCATCCATGTTGCTGCACATGGCATCATTTCACTCTTTTTTATGGCTGAGTAGTATGCCATTGTATATGTGAACCACATCTTCTTTATCCATTCATCCGTCAATGGACATTTAGGCTGTTTCCATGTCTTGGCTGTTGTGAATAGTGCTGCATGTATAGGGGTGCATGTATCTTTTTGAACTGAGTTCTGTCTGGGTAAATGCCCAGGAGTGGGATCGCTGGGTCATACGGTAGTTCTGTTTTTAGTTTTCTGAGGAACCTCCATACTGTTCTCCATAGTGGCTGTACAAACTTACATTCCCACCAACAGTGTAGGAGGGTTCCCTTTCCTCCACACTCTCTCCAGCATTGTTATTTGTAGACTTTTTGATGATGGCCATTCTGACCGGTGTGAGGTGACACCTCATTGTAGTTGTGATTTGCATTTCTCTAATAATTAGCAACATCAGGCATCTTTTCATGAGGCACCTTCCTTCTTGAATGCTGGGAGCTTAAATTTCACATTGAGAAGTCAGTTTGGGTACTCTGATCCAGATTTAAACTAGGTGTTCTTTTTGACCCAGGAATCCTAGTTTTAGGAATTTCTTCTTCAGACATGTGAAAGAATCTATAAAAGATTGTGGAGTGGGGAGTCATTTATATGAGTGAAGAATTGGAAACAGCCTAAATGTCTTTCAGTCATGAAGTGGTTAAATAAATGCTGGTATGTAGCCACTGTGGAGTGAGTGATAAAAGCTTGAGAGAGAATGACATAGATTGGTATGGACCACCATCAGAAAGATGTCCATGATATACTGTTAGGTTAAAAAGAAAAGAAAATTGCAAAAATATGACCCGATATAAAACGACATATGTGTATGTGTACATATATCAGTGTACAAGCACAGAGAAAGCCTGGGAAAAAAGTTTGCCAAATTGGGGAGGGGAGTAGCTTACATCTGTCCCATGAATAATGAACAGCTGGCTCTTCCATCAGACAACCTGGCAGCTCTGGTCTGAAGGTTGTGTCCCCCACAAATTCATATGTTAAAATCCTAACCCCCAAAGATGATAGAATTAGGTAGTGGGGCTTAGAGAGGTGCTTAGGTCACGAGGATGGAGCCTTCATGAACAAGATTAGTGTTTCTATAAAAAAGACTCCACAGAGCTCCCTAGCTCTTCTGCTATATGAGGACACAGTGAGAAGACAGGGGCTATGAACCAGGAAGAGGATTCTCACCAGAATGAGACCATGCTGGTACCTTGATCTTAAACTTCCCAGCCTCCAGAACTGTGAGAAATAAATTTCTGTTGTTCACAAGCCACGTGGTCTGTGGTATTTGTTATAGCAGCCTGCATGGACTGATACTGGCCCTTCCTCCCAGAAGAAAATGAATGTAGCATCTGTGACTGAGAAGTTTCTTTCAGCACAAACTGTTGATCCCTCCTTCCAAAGTGGAGAGGCGTTTAATAAGTTCATTTCTATGGTGATAATAGCTACCAGTTACTGAGCGACACCCTGTGCCCAGCATCGTGCAGAGAAGTCTACACACAGGTGCTAAGAAGTCTCTCACTCACAGGCTCTCCCACTTGCTAGCTATGTGACCTTGGACTAGTTCCTTCAGCTGTTTCCTCATATATAAAATGGAAAGAATAATAGTACCCAACTCATGGGTATGAGAATTGAGTGAGATAATGCATATTAAGTGCCTGGTACATATAAGTACTCTTATTATATTTTCACTTCAACTTTCCAACATTCCATTTACCCTACGAGGTAAATACTAAATCCGTCCATTTGACAGATGAGAAAACTGAGTCTTAGAAACAGTGGTGTGCTGGCATCAGCTTGAATGGGTTTATGAGAACTAACTGTTAAATTTTCATGAAATTTTTGAGTTAGTTGACCATTATGTGGGCAGCTTGAAATTAGCTGAGATGGGAGTATTTACACCATGGAAACTGGCAAACACTACATTTCCCACCGAGCTGTTTGTTAAACATTTACCAGCACACTATTGCTTAGAGCAGTTAAGTAACTTGTCTAAGCCCCATGGCTGGTGAGAGGCAGAGCCTGGATTGGAGCCCTGCTCTCCGCAACTCCAAACATCTTAATGTTTAGATATGCCTTGTTGGATATGCCTCTAACTCTCTATGAGTTAGAATTCCCATCTCCTGGACAAAGCTAGTAGGATCATGCTCTTCAATATCATGTTCCTAGAAACATGGTTCTCAAATTTTAGCGCACCTCAGATTCACCCGAAGGGCTTGTTGAAACACAGATCGCTGGGGATCTCAGAATTTCTTATGTGTTTTGGGTGGGGTTCAATAATTTGCATTTCTAACCAGTTCCCAGGTGATGCTGTTGCTGCTGGTCTGGGGACCGCACTTGGGGAACTGCTATTCTAATGCAAACTCTGAAGCTTTGTGCTATATATCTTGCCATAATCTTAGTGGCTTTACCAGTTCTTCTCTGATCTAAAGATGGGAGGATTTAGATAGTGGTTCTAGGCCCAGAGCTTTCTACAGGGGACCATTTTGCTAAGATATTTGTGCTCCCAGCAGTCTGAGCACAAGAAAACAGGAGCCAAATCTTGGTGCCTCTCTCTCTCCAGTTGGCCCCCATTTAGCTCTGGCAGGTATCCCAGGAACCTGAGCTGCTCCCCACACACAGCGGGAGGCAAATGAAAAAAGAAACATTTCAAAGTCTATCTTTAAAGCCTGGCAGAAAGCTGCCCTATAATTACACTAAGTGAACTAGTTACAACTTCTCTCGTATTGATGTAGGATTATTAAGAGATTGCTCACACAGCCCTGTGGAATTCAACTAATGAATTTAGAGATTTTTTTGTTAAACCACCCTTCTCTTCTAACCACTTCCTGCCTCTGAAATATAATAGAAAACCAAACCAGGAAGGAAAATGAAGTAAATCCTGAATTAATGTTCCTGATCAAAACATGATTACTGCTTTTAGAAAAGCGTTAACTTTCCTAGCCTAATGTTCTAACTTAAGTATTCATATTTTGGTAAATGGGGGAGAAAGCAAGAGGACATGGAGTTACATATAAAAGCTCACCTGTGGACATCACTTCAAGGGAATCTAGAAGCTAGGATGGGGGGTTGTCTATCCCAAGGTTGCACAGATTTAATTCATTCTCCCGGCAACGGTATTCTGTGGACACACCAGCCAATGGTGTATAGAAGGAAACAGACGAGGCCAATGGACCGTGGTGGGCCACTTTTATAATCCTGAGCTTGGGAGACAGGACAGACCCTCTTGCCTTAAAATGTACCACGGGCTTATACCATTTAGATTTGCTTTGAATTAGGAAATCAGGGAATATGATTCCAGGCATATGAATTCTTTTTATTAAATATTTAAAATTTTGTATTGGAGTATAGATGCTTTACAATGTTGTGCTAGTTTCAAGTGTACGGCAAAGTGACCCCACCATAAATATACATATCTCTATTCTTTTTCATGGGAATATGAATTCTTGCCAGCAATTGGAATCCCAGTTTCTTGAGAGTAGGCACTAAAATCTTATTAATCTTTGTAGCTCCATATTCCTGAGCACATAATTAGAGTTCAATACACTCAACAAATGCTTACGAGTGACGGAATGTTATTGTGGAAAGAACAAGGGCTTTAGAGTCAGAGCGATTTGCATTCAAATCCCAACTTGATCTCCAGCTCTCTGTGTGACCTTAAGCAAGTTATTTAGCCTCTTTGACACTCAGCTTCTTCATCTGTAAAGTGGAAGTCAATCAGTCCATGAAATTTACTGAGTGCCTGTGTGTGCCGACACAGTTTTGGACACTGGGGCACGTCAGCGAAGCGGCCAGAATTTCTGTCCTCAAGGTGTATGTAATATGAGAGCCCCTATCTCAATTTCCTCTCACGGAGCCCAGATATGAGACAAGGGTCAGAGTTCCTGGGTTCAAATCATGCCTTGACCACTAACTAGCTGTGACATCTCAGCAAGTGAACAGTAATAGGACCAGCCATATGGGGATGCTGTCAAGATCCCTCCACCACATATCTATGCATGCCTTTGTGTATATTTGGGCAGATAAGTTACACAAAGAGGCACTCCTACCAAGCAGCTGATGTGGTCGCATTTCAGGGTTTGGTAAGCAGAGGTTGGATTCAGCCTCCGGTATACCTCCTTGGCTGGGTACCATGTGCAAAAACACGTAAAGCTCCTAGAAGAGCAGCTGGCTATCTTTAATCAGTAAATGCTATCTTTCATTATTGTAGGTGTATGATGAGAATTTAATGCAAGCAAGGCATCTACAGTATATAGTTGGTGTTCAATAACTGTTAGTTTCCTTCCTCGGAGTCTGTGGGAAAATAGTAAACATATATGTCAGAACAAAGTATAGGTGATGGGCAACCATAAGCTATCTTGTTTTTCCTTTTGTTATAGTAGGTACAGGAGGTAGTTTGACCTAAGAAAAAGAGCTCTGGGCTAGTAATCAGAAGACTTGGGTTCTGGCCCCTGCTCACCCATTGCTTGTCTCTAATTGTCCCAAGTGACCTTCACCAAGCCTCAGTTTTCTCATCTGTGACTGAGATGAGGGTGTGGGTTGGCCTAGGTCACGTGCTGGTATTATGACATGAATGTACTTCATTTGAACAAATTCTGCTTTGCCTAGTCTGTGTAAAGACAAAAGGGTATGAGCCAGACTCTGGAAGGTGGTGAGTGGGTGAGTCTTAGAGTGACTTTCTGTTCTAACATGCTTTATAAAACACTAATTGAAATGACAGGACTTGCCCAGGATCACACAGTGGGTCAGCTTTAGATCGTTTCAAATGACCTCAACTCAGAGAACCATGGGGAGAACTGGATGGAGAGCCTAGCTGTCAACTAGATGACTTAGGCATGTGAGCTTCTCTTTCATGTTCTAGGCTTGCTTGGGATAACTGGGTTACAGTGGTGAAGTCGCTTCTGCTCAATTTGGTCTAAGAGTCTATCTGGCTCAGACATTTTATCTGTCATTGACTAATATCTTTCACTTCTCACTGACTTTTCCAGTTAGAACAAGGCTATTCAAATTCCTAGTCAAGCATGAATAAGGCAATCTTTCTGTCAATTTAAGGAGTGAAACTACAGCAAGGTGTTTTCTAAGAGTTAGTGATTTTAGCCTTTAGGCAAGTGCATTTCAACTGAAAATCCCTTTTTGTTTTCCTTTTTAACTCCATTAGTCTGTAAAATAGCGAATGAAAGTCATTACTTATCATTTAGTGTTTGCTGTGGATCAGGAACCAGGCTAAAGTGCATTTAGATGTAATATCTTATTCAGTCTTTATAACCAGCCTATGAGGCAGGTATTACTGTTATTTTATAGGCAAAGAAATTTGAAGCTCAGAGAGGAGGAGTAACCTAAGGTCACACAGCTGATAAGTGGTGGAGTCTGAGGATAAAGCCCAGCCTCCTTCCTCTGCAGCATCCTACATTTATTTATTTATTTATTTACTTACTTACTTTACTTACTTACTTATTTATTTTATTGCGGTACGCGGGCCTCTCACTGTTGTGGCCTCTCCCATTGCGGAGCACAGGCTCCGGACACGCAGGCTCAGTGGCCATGGCTCACGGGCCTAGTCGCTCCGTGGCATGTGGGATCTTCCTGGACCGGGGCATGAACCCGTGTCCCCTGAATCGGCAGGCGGACTCTCAACCACTGTGCCACCAGGGAAGCCCCATCCTACATTTATTAATGATCCCTCTCTATGTACTGTTATGGGATTGGCTTCCCTGTTGTACTTGCTTAATATTCCAGGTCAATTAATTCCCCAAATATTTACTAAAATCCATCACATGTAAAGGAAAGTTCTTTATCAGTATGCATATGACCTGTCACTGTCTTACTCAAGTTGCACAGTTAAGTATTTGTTTACGCTATTCACTGCGGGTGTCGAACTTTTCATAAAAGTCAACACCCTTCATTCCTTATCAAGTGCCTACTATAAATTACATTTATTGGTTAGTTAGTACTATGTCCTAAGGCAGCATCTCATCTAAGCCTCACAATAGTCCATGAGATAAGTCCACTTATCATCCCAACCCTCAGATAGGGACGTGAGGCACAGAGCAGGGATCTGTCCGCAGCACCGCAGCTTGTAAATGGCAGGGGCCGGGTATGAGGACATAATGTCTTCTGTTTCCTTGGACTCTGCTGAGGGTCCAGTGGCCCTGTGTAAAATTTGAACTCAATTCACATTTATGGCTTGGTTAGACTCCAGCAGGGTTGACTGTGAACCATAAGATCAATGGTTTTACTCATCTCTCCCTCTGGGCAGATGGGGACCAGCTGGGGGCTTTGTCAAGTCGAACAGTGCAGGAGGCAGGGGCGGGGACTAGCCATGCTGCCTGCCCCAAATTGGTGCAGGGGGGCCTATTTCTAAACCCTTCCTTTCCCCCATACTGCTTGCCGTGAGTCACCTTTTGTCAGTGGAGGAGGCTTCCTGTGCGGCCTGCAGCTGCCCCTTTCAGACACGTGAGGGGAGTCGGGGGCGTGCCATGTTCAGCCATCCTTCTTAGAGCCAGTGTTGGACAATGCTAGTTCCAAGGACTGGTGCTGAGCAGCGCTTTTGGAGCCATCGTGGTAAAGTGGCTATTGGGAAACTTGAGCTCCAGTGTCACTTGGGAAGGACGGAGTGCCCAGGAATAGAACGGGACATTGCAAATGAGTCGTGAAAAACAAGCCCAGGCTCCGGCCCAGCGCCTGGGCCCAGATGTGCTCCTGCAGAAATTCGGCAGAGCGTGGGTATAGGACGCTGCCTGTTTGAGCTGGCGTCTCCAAGGTCCCGAGCGCAGCTTGGCTGTAGTGCTTTTGCTCTAGGTTCTGCAAAACCTAGGTGGGCCAGAAAAGGGTTCAGAAGCCTGAGACTCATCAGTGGTCCTACCAGCTTCAGTTCAAGTTCATGTTTTTCTAATTGGCTGCTTCTTGCTGAAACCAATCCAATATATTGTAGACCTAAGATTTCCTCATTGATTGCCAACTGTTTTGGGAGCAAATTTGCATTTGTTTGGAAACTCTGTCCTGTCTTATTGCTCCATTCACTTTAATTCTCTTTTGCTCTCTCCTTCCCTGCTCTCTTAAAACACAGAATAGTAGTTATAAGCTTGGACTGTGGAATCTAGTAGAAATGATTATGAATTCTTGTTTTACTTTTTACAGTATGTAAACTTGAGAAATGTATTTAACTTCTTTGAACCCTAGTTTTCTCTTTTGCAAAATGGTGATATTAGTAACACCTACTACACAGGGTGATAAAATGAACGTAAAGATAACTGACACAGGAACTTGCACACAATACATGGCTAATAAATGTTACATACACGTAGATATTTTTTCCTCCTCCTTCCATTTTTCTTTTCCTCTCCTTGCTCTTTTCTTGCCCTTTCCTTCCCTATCCTTCTGTGGCAGACAGACTCTAAGGTGACCTCCATGACGCCCCACCATGGACAAATGTGTTCATGCCTTTGTGTAATCCCCTCCCCTTGAGTGTCAGTGGGATCTGTGACTTGTTTCTACCAACAGAAGATGGCAAAGGTGTTGAGACGTCACTACTGTGATTACTTCATTTGTATAAAACTCCATCTTGCTAGTGGTTCTGTGCCTTGCTGGCTTTGCGGAAGTAAGTGGTCATGTTAGCAGGTCCTTATGGCCAGGAGCTGAGGGCAGTCTCTAGGAGCTGAAGGTGGCCTTCAGCCTACAGCCAGCAAGAAGCCTGGGCCCTCAGTCTTACAGCCATAAGGAAATGAATTCTGATAACAACCTTAGTGAGCCTGGAAGTGGATCCTTCCTCAGTCGAAACTCCAGACGAAAACCCAGCCCTGCTAGAAGCTTTGACTGTAGAAGTTTCAGCTGGTTGTGCCTGAACTCCAGATCTACTAAAACTTTGAGATAATGTGTGTGTTGTTTTACACTTCTAAGTTTGTGCACATTTGTTACACAGCATAGACATGCCCTTCTTCCTCAATTATTCTACTTTCCTTTTCACTACTTCATGACTTTCATAATTGCCACATATATGTCTCAAGTAGAAAATGCAGTAGAACCATATCCATATATCCCTTGCTGAAATATTTGGAGGGCAATTTTGCCTTAAGGTTAAAAACAAAAACAAACAAAAAAACAATCAAGAAGAACAAACTGAGTTGGGTTGAATGGGCTCAAGTATCCTTGGAGAAAGACCTAGGGAAGCTGCAGTTCTTTTTTCTGTCATAATAAAAGCAGCATGTCTTTCCTCCTATACGGATCAATAGAGATTTCAGCAACTTCTCCTTTTTAAAAGGATGAATCTATTTTGGGGCATTTCAACAACTACTACATATGTGATGAAAAGTTTGAAAGACTGAAAGGGACTCAAAAGACTTATTATGGAGAGAAGCACGACTGCTCTCAGATCCACTGTCTTTCTTGAAGGATGTGGAAGATAATGTTGAAAATACCCAGTTCCTAAATGATCATATCATTTTTTTGTTCAGAACTCTTCAGCAGTCTCCCCATTGCCCCCAAGATAAAGTCCCGACTCCTTAACATGGCTTAAAGGCCACTGTCAACTTCTTCACCCTCATTGTTCCTCTTTCTTCCTCTGATGTTCCTAGATCTCTCGTTTCAGAACCTTCCTCCCGGAGGGATGTGTTTTTCCTCTGCTCTGAACCCTCTTTGCCATATTCTTTAACTGGCTAGCTCTTATCCATCTTTCAAGTCCCAGTTGAGATGTCATTCACTCAAAGGCTTTCTTGACTCCCAAGCACAAGTCAGGTGTCTCTCCAGGGGACCCTTTACTTCCCCAACCATAGCTCTTACTATACTACATTTAAATTCCATGTTCACATGCCTGTCTAACTGCAGTGAAGCATGAGTTCCTTAAGGGCAGGGTTCATACGTAGGTTCCTCTTTTATCCCTCACGCCTTGTTGTGTGCTTACCACTGTGACTAAAGCAGCAAATAGGACAAAGTTCCACCTCCATGGAGCTCAAAGTAGGCTCAGGGTAATGCACATTGCCAGCGAAAGCTTCACTTTGGCCCCAGTTATACTCTCAAAATCCCTCAACCAAAGCAGCCAAGTGACTTGCCATGGTGCTAGATCATTAGAGGTAAAGATAATTTACGCAGCCTCTGGATCTCCTGGAAGGGTGCAAAGGATGTAGGAGCAATTGCAGAGCAGATGTCTCCTTCTGGGGTCATGTGGCCCCAGATACTTGTGCTTCCTGTGACACTCACACATTGAGGCAGTGTTCAGGCTGGGAGAGAACTTCACATCCAGTCCATTGCCCCTTCTATGGCTTGGGGCAGTCACTGGTGATTACCTTGTGAAGTAACACTCTGGAGCAAGTCAAGTATTTGGGGTGGGTAGTGGGGAGGGGGGTGGCGCCCACATCCTCCTAATGCCGTAGCTTCTGCGCTCACTCCCTTGGAAGGCAGCAAACCAGTCTCTCCTGAAGAGTAGAAATGGAGCCTTTGCTGTTCTGGTAGGGTGCTGGAACAGTCCGTGTCCTCTCTACCTACTATGGTTCACAGCATGACCTCTCTTCCTTCCTTCCTTCTTTATTTTCCTTCTTTCCTTCCTCCCCTCCCTCCCTCCCTCTTTTGGTATTATTAGTTTTATTTATTATTTTCCAGATGAATTGATGCAAGCAAGCTAACTTAAATAGCATGCTCAGGGTCATCAGATGACTGGTCTAGTAAGGATTAAAACAAAGTCTCTCTGGTTCTAAATTCCAAGAAGTACCTTCATTGAAGAGAGAATGTAGGTTCACATCCCAGCTTTTGCACTCCTAGCTGAGTGACCTTGGCCCAGTCTCTTCCTCTTTATAACGAGGATGATAATACCACCAACCTCATACAGTTGTTGTGGGACTAAAGGAGATAGCCCATATACAATGCTCAGAACTTCGTAAATGCTCAAAATTGTTAACCATTATCATCGTTATTTTCACTTCTTGGCTATTTCAAACCTCATGTTTTGTCTTGTGTCTTAACTTTGGGGATTGATATTAGCCTGACCATTCCAGATTGATAGTCTTATTTATCAACACTGATAGGGTCAGCTAAGGCCATGTAATTTTCTTCTTCAGCACCCACCATAGCACCTAGCACATGGCTAGCCAGAGTAGGCATCTTGATCATTTATTCAAGCCTGGATGCTTGCCTCCCCCATCCTAGAAAACAGCACAGTATTGAGGAATAAACACAGGCTTCAGAGCCATTTGCCAGCTGGAAGACTTTGGAAAAATAACCTGCCTATTCTAATCTCCACTTTCCACATCAGTGAAGTAGAAGTAATAATTCCCACCTTGTACAGTCGCTGTAAAGGTGAAATGACACATGTGAGAAGCCCCACATGCGCTGGTCCCTTCTCCTCTTCCCTCAACCAGCTCCTGTAACTAGGACAGGCACCTTCTGATGCCGGGATCCAGACGGAAGGAGAGAGGCAGACTGCTGTTTATTGGCTTATTGCTTCACTTACTTACAAACCAATAAAGCCTGCTTGTCAGCTTTTGACTGGTAGGAAAAGTTTCCAAACCCAAGCGCTCAGTTTGTAGGTGGAACAAATATGGCTTCCTGCAGAGTTCTCAAGTCCAGATGCAGCCATGCAAGTAATAGTCGTAGGTTGTTTTGGGCTGAATTTCTAAGTTTTGGCAGGAGAAAGCAGAGGGACCTCCCTGGTGGCACAGTGGCTAAGAATCCTCCTGCCAGTGCAGGGGACACAGGTTCGAGTCCTGGTCCGGGAAGATCCCACATGCCGTGGAGCAAATAAGCCTGTGCACCACAACTACTGAGCCTGCACTCTAGAGCCCCCAAGCCACAACTACTGAGCCCACGTGCCACAACTACTGAAGCCTGCGTGCCTAGAGCCCGTGCTCCACAACAAGAGAAGCCACTGCAATGAGAAGCCCCTGCACCACAACGAGGAGTAGCCCCCACTCGCCACAACTAGAGAAAGCCTGCCCGCAGCAATGAAGACCCAATGTAGCTAAAAATAGGTAAATATAGTAAATAAATTTATTTTTAAAAAAAAGAGCGAGAAAGCAGAACCCTGGTCTAAGGAGAACCAGCCCACTGCAAAGGAAACCTCAAAACTAGAGACTATTTAAGGTTGGAAGGCCTTGGAACTGGGTTCCCATTAATATTCCTTGTGGCTCAAAAATGATTCAAAGTTTTGTGAAGAGATTGATTTTCCTCTTCTTTTCAAATGTTCTCAGAATAATGTGGAGATCAAATTGCATGTCTAATCATGTCAGTGAAAATTACACATTCATTAATTGTCAGAACATCTGATATACACCAAGTTCACGTCCCTCTTTAAAAAAATTCTCAAAGCTCTGAATTCCCAGGTTGTTGGGAAAATTGGAAAAAATGTTTTTCTTAGGCTGACGTTGCTTTCATTTACTAGAGTGAGATGGGGCCCAGTCAACACCCAGTAGGAGGGAAAGCAACTGTAGCACAGAGGTCAAGAGTACCGGTTGGGCAAACCTGATTAAAAATGTGCAGAGGAGCTGAACAGACACTTTTCCAAAGAAGACATACCGATGGCCAACAGGGACACTAAAAGAGGCTTAACATCACTAATCATCTGGAAAATGCAATTCAAAACCACAATGAGATATCAGCTCACATCTGTCAGAATGGCTGTAGTCAAAAAGACAACAAATAGCAAGTGTTGGCGAGGGTGTGGAGAAAAGGGAACCTCAAGCACTGTTGGTGGGAATGTAAATTGGTGCTGCCACTATGGAAGACGGTATGGGGATTCCTCAAAAAATTAAAAACAAAACTACAGTATAATCCAGCTATTCCACTTCTGGGTATTTATCCAAAGTATATGAAAATAGTAATCCAAAAAGATATCTGCACCCCCATGTTCATTGTGGCATTATTTACAATAGCCAAGATACTAAAATAACCTAAGTGCTTATCAATGGATGAATGGATAAAGAAGAAAAGAAGATGTGGGTGTGTGTATACACACACACACACACACACACACACACACACACACACACACACACTCACAATGGAATACTACTCAGCCGTAAAAAAGACGAAACCTTGCCATTTGCAACAACATGGATAGACCTTGAGGGTATTATGCTAAGTGAAATAAGTCAGACAGAGACAAATACTATATGATTTCACTCCTATGTGGAATATAAAAAGCTGATAAACAAACAAAAACAAAATCAATGAACAAACCGAACAAAAACAAACACATAGATACAGAGAACAGAGTAGTGGTTACCAGAGGGGAAAGGGTGGGTGGCAGGGGAAGAGGACAAAATGGGTAAAGGGGATTAACTGTATGGTGACAGATGGAAAGTAAATTTTTGGTGGTGAACACACAGTAGGGCATACAGAAGTAGAAATATAATATGGTACACATGAAACTTACATAATGTTATAAATCAATGTTACCTCAAAAAACAAACAAACCATTGGGGGTGGTAGCAGAATGCTGGTTTGGGTTCAGATTATATCAAATGCCAGTTCTAGCCCTTACTGGCAGGGGGAATCTGGGCAGGCAAGCCACTTAATGTTCCTGAGTCTCAGTTTCCAGTGTCTAAAATGGGATGATGCTCAAGGTTTGGTACAGCTGCTCAAGGTTTCTGTGAGGATTAAATGAGTTAATGCACGTACAGCCAGTGTGAATGAGGGCTTGGTCATGATTAGCCATTATTATTATTATGCAGTATGAGTAGATTCTTTTGCACATGAATCGCTTCTTTCTTGGTAAGTAGAGCATTTTCAGATTAAAGGGATGGGGAGAGAATAAATGCAGAGTTCTGGGAGAATGTGTTCAGAATATGTGATGTTGCAGCGCAACCTGGGTCTTCCAGGATCCGGGGAATCACACACCCATGTTAGAGAATATACTGACCACCCCATCCAATCTGCCTGGCGTTCTTTGCCAACTCACGGCTAGGATCCTCCTTTCCTCTAAGCTGCTTTACCCTCTCACCTCTGTAGCCGCTACATAAACCAGGTAGAGAATAAGGAGGTGTTGGGATCTGCCCTCCATCCCTTTCCATCACTACTCAGTGACACAGTGAACCTGGAGTCCTGCTCCGATACACCCACGATGGGCATTTTTTGTTTCCCACCTCCTTCACTTCCATCCTTCCTTCCCTCCCACTTCCCACCAACTCCCATTTCTTTGAATTCCCATTGCACTGTCACCCCTACACTGCCTACCTGATGATGCCATTCAACCTTGAATTTTTTCTACAATTTTTCCATAAATAAGTCTTTTCTTCCAACAAAATTCTAAATTCGAGGGCAGGAATTGTGCCTCCTTCTTCTTCATAACCTCCATGGGGTTTAGCTCTCACTGAGATTTTTTTCACACTGTACATTTTTAAATTGATGTATAGTTGATGTACATTATGTCAGTTACAGGTGTACAATATACTGATTCACAATTTTTAAAGGTTATATTCATTTATAGTTATTATAAAATATTGGCTCTATTCCTGTGCTGTACAATATATTCTTGTAGCTTATTTTATACCCAATAGCTTGTACCTTTTAATCCCCATCCTTATATTGCCCCTCCCCCTTTCCTCTCCCCACTGGTAACCACTAGTTTGTTCTCTATATCTGTGAGTCTGTTTCTTTTTTGTTATATTCACTAGTTTGTTGTATTTTTCAGATTCCACATATAAGTGATATCAAATAGTATCTGTCTTTCTCTGTCTGACTTATTTCACTTAGCATAATGCCCTCCAACTCCAGCCATGTTGCTGCAAATAGCAAAATTTCATTCTTTTTTATGGCTGAGTAGTAGTCCTTTGTATATATGAACCACATCTTCTTTATCCATTCATCTGTTGATGGGCACTTAGGTTTCTTCCATATCTTGCCGCTTGTAAATAACGCTGCTGCGAACGTTGAGGTGCATGTATCTTTTAGAATTAATGTTCTCATTTTTTTTGGATATATAGCCAGGAGTGGGATTGCTGGATCCTATGGTAGCTCTCTTTTTAGTCTTTCGAGGAACCTCCATACTGTTTCCATAGTGGCCGTTAGCAATTTACATTCCCACCAACAGCGTACGAGGGCTTCCTTTTCACCACATCCTTGCCAACATTTATTTGTGTTCTTTTTGATGATAGCCATTTTGACAGCACACTGTATATTCTTTGTGTGTGTGTGTGTGTTTACATATTCTGAATAAACACTTGATGGCTTGATTTATCTGCTTGGCAGCAGCATGTAAATATTGATCACGACCCTTGACATCAAGTATGTTATAGCCCGGGTGGATATCTAGCTGGACTTGAGAAGCAAATTCAGGTACCTCTGTGTTGCTCCTAATAGTTCTTTAAAATATATGTAACTAAGAAGTAAAAAAAGAAATATATCTTTATAAAGAAACCTAGACACTATAAAACATATAAAGAAAATATAGCTCCCTTTTTTTTTTTTTTTTTTTTTGGTGGTACATGGGCCTCTCACTGTTGTGGCCTCTCCCTTTGTGGAGCACAGGCTCCGGACGCGCAGGCTCAGCAGCCATGGCTCACTGGCCCAGCCGCTCCGCGGCATGTGGGATACTCCCGGACCAGGGCACGAACCCGTGTCCCCTGCATCGGCAGGTGGACTCCCAACCACTGCGCCACCAGGGAAGCCCATAGCTCCCTTTTTTTGCTCTCTCCTCTATCCTACTTCCTGGACTATCCAGTATGGTAGCCACATGTGGCTACTCAGCACTTACAATGTGACTAGTCAAATTTAATGTGCTGCAGATACACACTAGATTTCAAAGACTTAGTATGAAAAAAGAATGTAAAATATCTCATAATTTTTATATTGATTACATGTTGAAATGATAATACTTTGATATATTGGATTAAATAAAATATGTTATTAGAATTAATTCCACCTTTCTCTTTATTTAATGCAGCCACAAAAAAAGCTAAATTACATACATGGCTCACATTATATTAGGGAATAATGTTCTAGGACTTTTTTCTATGCATACACAAACCTGCATACATGCACAAACACAGATGTAAACATAATTTTTAACAAAAGTATGTATATAGCACATGTAGATATGTTCTGCAACTTGCTTTTTTCATTTAGTTGTACTTTGTGGACCTGTTTTATTAGTATATTAAGAGCTACCTTCATTTTTTAAAATGGCAATAAATATTCTGTTGTATAGATAGACCACTGTTTACTTGATCATTTCTCACAACTGGGGTTGTTTCCAGTGTTTTCTTTTATAAGCAGTGATGCAGAGTTTGAGCATCTGTACAAAAATACTGTTAAGCACTTCACTAGTATTTCACAAGTGAGATTATTAAATTAATAAGTACACACATCTTAAATTTTGATAGATTAAGCCAACTTTTAACATTTGGGGGTCATGACCCCTCTGGAGAATCTGATGGACTCTGCTGGAAATTGCACACAAGTAAACATCTATACGGTTTTCCATAGGGTGTCAGGAATTCATGGATCTCCTGGAATCAAAGTTAAGAAGTCTACTTCTAGGGAAACAATTTACCATAAATTCAGCTTCTAAGTGTCCTGACTGTTGACTAGAAGAGAGAGACAATCCCACATAGTGGTCAAGACTCCCCGCCCGGTGTTAGGCAGATGTGGACTCAGAGCCCCACTCAGGCTTATGCCTTAAACTCACACAGCCTCAGTCTCCTCCATGAAGCAGGGGAAAACTACCTACCTCATGGGGTCTGACCCACGGCAGGCACTAAATAGATATTACTTCTCTTTTGGCACTTCTGCTGAATGATTTTATCTTGAGGCATCTTTGTTCCACTGACAGAGTTAACAATGCTTTCAGTGCTCGGTCATTGGTCCTGACTGGGGCAGGAGTCATATAAGGGAGAATTAGAAGAGTGAACCGGTGTCGATGTTGAGTTTACTTAAACATTGGGCACCTTTTCTCCACACAAAGCTATTATTTTGAAGCAGTTGCCTAAATAGGAACAATTTAAACAGTATTCAACTTATACCAGGGCTCCTATTCCAAAATCATGGTTCCACTTGATTTTCACCTAAAGGATAAAAGCTAAAGGGTAAAAAAGACTCTTCGAAGGATCTTTGGTCCCTATTTATAAAGTCATTACTTCTATTTGTTTCATGAGGACGCATCTTATCATCTCTTCATTCTCACCCATCAAATCTGGATTTTTCTGAGTGCAAGAACCATATCTCCTCTGTCTCTTGTGTTCCCTCCAGCATTTGGTACAGGGCTGGATATAGAATGCGTATTTTAATTCTTGTGAACCAGAACCCTTTCAAGAAGGTTCTTAATACAGAGGAGAGAGGTTTTTGTTTCCCAAGTCATTCTGAAAATTGCTCTGAAAATTATGCAAACAATAATAGCTAACATTTACTGAACATTCACAACGTGTCAAGCATTGTTATAAACCATTACATACATTGTCTTCCTTTTGTCTCACAACCCCAAGGTATAGGTGTTATCGATTCCACTTTAAAGTTGAGGGAATTGAGTCTCCAAAATGGGTCTTAACTATGTCACTTCTCTGTCTTACTTCCACTCTCATCTGTCTCTGCCATGCTTTCCTCATAGTCACCCCTCTTCCCCTTTGCCCTCACCCAGTCCTTCATAACAACGCAGCCAGGAAGATCCTTTGAAAATGTAAGTTAGATCATATCCTTCCCATCTAAAACTTTTCAGTGGCCTCCTATTGCATTTAAAATCTGATTCTGCCTCCCTCTCCTCTACCTGTGACTCCTCTCCCCTTCTTTACAAAGCCTGAGGGCAGGTCCTCTAACAGTTCCTTTCTCCTCTGCGGGACTTCTGCACAAGCTACTCCCTTGCCTCAGATATTCCTGCCCAACTCTTGAGTTGGGTCATCTCAATTTATCCTTCACTCCCTCAGGAAGTACCTTTTTCTCATCTCTGATTCTCATTTTAATGAAGTCTCCCTCATTGACGCTTGTCTAAAATATCCCTCCTCAAGAATAGGCCACAGCTTTCAGGTCTTTTTCTTATTACCCATCACACCTCAAAATTTTATACATATTTGTGTTTTACTACATAACCTCTCTCCGATGAGATAGCACACTCCGTAAGAGGGGAAACTGCATCTGCATGTTTCTTCACTCTACCCCCTCCACAGCCTAGCAGTATGTCTGGCAAATGGTGGCTGATAAATGAATATTCGTTGAAAGGATGAATGACATTTAGAGTAGTTCATGTAAACGCTGATTATCTTACCTCTTTTCGACTTTGAAAACCCCACAGTGCCCAGTCTATCACTCTCTGTGCAAAAGCAATGTTTGTTGAAATGAATACAATTGAATTTCAACTTTCTTTCCCTTCTCGTAGTTTAACAGAAGACTGCCATCATCCTAGTCCAAAACGGTGATGGCTCTAGATCACAAAATGACGATTGCTCAGAAGTCTTACGATGATTTGTAACACAGAGAGTCAATTGACCATTGATATCGGGCTAATATAGCCCCAGATAAACAAGCGAACTCACATCACTCTTTACTTGATAGCTACCTACAGAATCAGACAGAGCCTGAGGGTAAAAATCACCGACAAAACAGGGCAGTGCCATTTCTAGGAGAAAACTTGAAAAACTGCAATTGGCTGAAATAGGGCTCTTCTAGTTTTTGCTTTTTTTTTTTTTTTTAGGTACGTGGGCCTCTCACTGCTGTGGCCTCTCCCGTTGCGGAGCACAGGCTCCGGACGTGCAGGCTCAGTGGCCATGGCTCGCAGGCCCAGCCGCTCCGCAGCATGTGGGATCTTCCCGGACCGGGGCATGAACCCGTGTCCCATGCACCAGCAGGCAGACTCTCAACCACTGTGCCACCAGGGACGCCCTAGTTTTTGCTTTTTGAACAACCTTGTCAGAAATAACAAAAGCCTCAAAAATGAGCTGGCCACTTCATTTAATTATTCTCAGTACATACAAGAAAATGTCTTTCTACTGGAGCATTTTTTGTGAGACAAAGTGGAGCCTTGGAGCAGATCACTTAAGGATCCATGGTCAAAACTGACACAGGGAACATGTCCACAACATGCTTGCCTCTCGTTTTGCTGTAAGTAGAATTTAACTAGAACTGCACTTTTGGGACTTTCGAATGATATGGAGACACAGCAATAAAAAACCCAAAACAATTAAGGGGAACTCCAAGGAATCAAAGAGCTGGGGGTGAAGGAGAGGGTTGAAGAAGGTCACCTGATGTCATTTAATCCAGCCCCTTGTGGTCAGGGGACTTGAAAAGTAGTAAGTGAAGGTAGGAGGGGTTTTGGTGTTTAATCAGCCTGACAGGAGGGTAGTTTTCCATTATATTAAAACAAATTCTCTTGTGCAATAGTTTAATGTATTGTGTTCCATTTATTTTCTTTTTGTGTATGTGTGTGTTCCTTTTGTGTTCAGTGTGGTTATGATACCTTCCAGTATAAAGTTGCTTACTCAGCTGATCTTAATCCCTTCATTCTTTGGACCTGAATTTTATTGGAGAAGGGGAAGGTTTATGTCAGCCTGCAACTAACTCTATAAAGTCATTCATTTATCCATCCATTCATGCATCCAGTATTTATTTTGTGCACGCTATAAAAAAAGGAATAATTGAACAACATAGTCATTGCCTTCAAGGAACTGAGTCCAGGAGGAGAAAGAGACAAGAAATCCATGTCAATAAAGGGGGAGGTGTGGAGTCCAAAGGGGATCCTGACTTAGCCTGCTTCTTTTCTTCCTCCTTCTCTTGATCCCTTAATCTTTCCTTTCTAAGTATCTTCTGAGTTTTATTCTGGTGGCAGTCAGGGGTTGGTACCTAAGGCAAAACCATGCATATATAAGACACATGGAGGCCGGGCGAGGGAACTGCCAGGTGAGGCTGTCGGAACTAAAGAGGGACACAGAATCTCAGACAGGGACAAACTGAGAAGATTTTCTAAAGAAGTGGCATTTGGGATGAAAGACCTGAATGTAAGACTGGACACTATAACACTCCTAGAGGAAAACATAGGCAGAACACTTTTGACATAAATCACAGCAAGGTCCTTTTTGACCCACCTCCTAGAGAAATGGAAATAAACACAAAAATAAACAAATGGGACTTAATGAAACTTAGAAGCTTTTGCACAGCAAAACAAAAAGACAACCTCCAGAATGGTAGAAAATATTTGTAAACTTTGTGACTGACAAGGGATTAATCTCCAAAATATACAAACAGTTCATATAGCTCAATATCAAAAAAAACACAAACAGCCCAATCAAAAAATGGGCAGAAGACCTAAATAGACATTTCTCCAAAGAAGATATACAGATGGCCAACAGGCACCTGAAAAGGTGCTAAACATCGCTAATTATTAGAGAAATGCAAATCAAAACTACAATGAGGTGTCACCTCGCACCAGTCAGAATGACCAACATCAAAAAGTCTACAAACAATAAATGCTGGAGAGGGAGTGGAGAAAAGGGAACCCTCCCACACTGTTGGTGGGAGTGTAAATTGGTGCAGCCACTATGGAGAACAGTATGGAGGTTTCTTAAAAAACTAAAAATAGAGCTACCATATGATCCAGCAATCCCACTCCTGGGCATATATCCGGAAAAGACAAAAACTCTAATTCAAAAAGATACACACACCCCAATGTTCATAGCACAACTATTCACAATAGCTGAGACATGGAAGCAACCTAAATGTCCATCAACAGATGACTGGCTAAAGAAGATATGGTGTGCATGTGTATACGTACATACACACACACACGATACAATATTACTCAGCCATAAAAAAGAATGAAATAATGCCATTTGCAGCATCATGGATGGACTTAGAGATTATCATACTAAGTGAAGTAAGCCAGACAGAGAAAGACAAATACCATACGATATCACTTATATGTGGAATCTAAAAAAATGATACAAAGGATCTTATTTACAAAACAGAAATAGACTCGCAGACATAGAAAACAAACTTATGGTTACCAAAGGGGAAGGGGGTGGAGGAGGGATAAATTTGGAGTATGGGATTAGCAGATATACATTACCATATATAAAATAGATAAACAACAAGCTCCTACTGCATAGCAGAGAAATATATTCAATATCTTCTAATAACCTATAACGGAAAAGAATCTGAAAAAGAATATATATATTCCAGTGTAGAAGGGTTCCCTTTTCTCCACACCCTCTCCAGCATTTGTTATTTGTAGACTTTTTGATGATGGCCATTCTGACCAGTGTGAGGTGATACTTCACAAACACACTGAATCACTTTGCTGTACACCCGAAACACTGTAAATCAACTATACTTCAATTTTAAAAAGTATTAAGAAAAATAAAGAAGTGGCACTTGAACAGGACCTTAAAAAGTGTAGGCAGGATTTTGATACACTGAACCGTGGGGTGGTGAAAAGGTTGGATGGAAAGTCAGACAGTTCAGGAAATAATAAAACATTGGGAGGTACTTGGTATTTTGGTTCCTTTTTGCTTTTAACTGCCATGCATGGCAGTTAATCCTAAATAATATTAAAAATGTGCCCAGGATTTAAATGTATTCTTACTGAGACATTTGTCTGCACAGGCTCTTTTCCTTTAGTGAACCAACCACCTCTCCTTTATCCCCTAGCAATTCTGCCCAGTCCCTGTGGTGCAGGTGGGCTGACCCTGCCCTGCCCTCTGGCTTCAGGTGTGGCCACGTGACCTAGTCCTGACCAGAGTATTCCTTATATCCCATCCACAGCAATTGCTCAGAGATGCACAGAGGACCTAAGGCAAGCTAATTAGCATCACTGGCAGAGCTGTCAAGGAGTATGCCCTCAATTTCTTTAAGATTAAGAGCCTTAAGAATGATGTAGAGTTTGGAGGCCAATATCCTTCTCCTGGAAGGAACTTTCCTGAGAATGAAGAAAGCAGTAGCAGGCAGAGCAGAGAGACAGAGAGATACAGAATTAGATTACTGTGAACTCATAGATCCTGCCACTCCTAAAATCTGCTCTTCAAATCTCCGTGAAACCACCAATCCTCTAGTCACCCTCTCCCAATTTTTTTTTTTTTTTTTTTTTTTGGTTAAGTTAGTTCGGCAAGGAATTCTGCAAATTACAAGTGAAAACGACCTCACACATAGAGCGGATACACTGTGTTGACACAAGGGAAATTTTCTTGGATAGGTTAGTCTAAACAGTATAAATAAAAATTGATATTTCAGGTTGACCTCTGGCTTGGCCCACTTTTCTTTCTTGATGAATTGATGGCCTCAATCAGCAACTTCAGTTAAAATGATAAAACCACTGTGGTTATAATAATGGCCAAGTAGATGCCCGGACTTCAAATATTTTAGATCAAAACCACAACATTCTTTTAACCATGAATCACTGATTATTTCATGTATTTTAGGTACTTGAGTCCTTTCATTCCAGAGAATCCTGAAATAGTTCCCTGTCTGCACCCAGGATTCTATGAGTGTTACTTCATCCACCTCTGAAAGGTTATCTCTCTCTGTGCCTCCCTCCTTCCCCGCAGGCAGAAAGAGGCAGTATAGTCTGGAGAAGAGTCAATGTGCTTTCTTGAGAAATGAGAAAATTCTAATGACTCAACATGTGCTTATTTCTACTACCAAATTAGGGAAAGACTGTTACAAGTGACAACTAAAGATAACCCCCTCAGGATTTTTCTCTGCTACAAATTTTTGAATTGACATGAGGCAAAAAAAAAAAAAAAATGAGGATGGACGTGGGAATGCAGTAGTTGCTGAAAAATCCTACTGTCTTCAAAAATGATACCAGTTTGCCCTCTTCATTTTATCTCCACAGGCAACTTGCCAAGAGTCAAGGCTGGGTAGTGCTCACTGTAGGAGTAGTGTTAGCAAAGCTAATTTCAGCATCTGTATAAAAATTTCCATCAGTTGCTTGCTGCTATCAAATATCACACTACCTGTGAAAGCTCTTTGAGGGATTGCATGTTAACTTCCTGCCCTGTTTTCAATGCAGCTGAGAATTGTGTTTGTCATCTGCCTCGCCTATTGGGTTCTTTTTGATCCCAGTTTTGACCCTCCTAATGCATCTTTAAGTGCCAATAGCAATTTTACATGTTGTTAATGTTCTTCCCAGGTAAGAATCTCATTTTCTATTTCAGTAGACTTCCATTGGTAAAAATGTCAAGTTTCCATTTATCAGAAATATTACATCCCCCTTTTTCCCCCCACAAAAAGAAATCAGACAGCCATAAAAGTTAGACACAAATGAGGTAGGTCAGCCTGCCCACCTTTAAACAAAAGTTCAGGTAAGAAATATTTTAGATATAAGGAAACTAGGGGGACACAGGACTTTAATTTCATCTTCGTTTTGTCAGTATCAGACAAAGGAGTCTTGGGATTTGGAATCAGGTCTTACTTGTGAAAGCTTCTGGATCGTTTCTGTCCAACAGGTATTTACTACGTGCCAGGCACTGAACTAGGCAGTGTTGAAAGAGGCTTTCCTTTTTTTCTGGGGTGGTGGAGCTAGAGCGATATAAATCTGAGCTGTCTGTTGCTGTGTTTTGTGTAGTACGTGTTCATGAGTCTTTTGAATGCCATGCATCTGAACCCACTTTCTATGTTTGGGAACTCCCCCACCTTATGAATTTTGGTGGGTGGCGGAAACTGCCTCAGAATTAAGAAGCTGAAAATGCCAGCTTTATCAGTACTGCTTTCAACTAGGGGTCTAGGCTCTGTCAGTGACAGAGATCTGACTTGAACTTCAAACTGGAAGTTGGTGACACAAAGAGGGGACCCAGGAAGACCCATCTTTTCTTCTGTGCGAAAGTGGTAGGGGCTAATGCAAAGATGACCTCCAACTGCAGTAACAGGAGGGGGGCCGCAGGAGGCCTCCGTGTTCAGAGCCTGCAAGGTCAGCCCTGGAAGTCAGCACTTGGTCATTTAAGGCAGTGTTCCTGGCAGAGTGGCCTCCAGTCAGGCTTTGCAGCCCTCCCAGAAATGCTGTGAATTTAGTAATTCTGCCTCTTCTTAATTAATTTATTGTTATATTAAAAAATTTTTTAATATTTATTTATTTGCCTGCTCCAGGTCTTAGTTGTGCCATACAGGATCTTTTTTTTTTTTTTTTTTTTTTTTTTTTTTTTTTTTGCGGTACGCGGGCCTCTCACTGCTGTGGCCTCTCCTGTTGTGGAGCACAGGCTCTGGACGCACAGGCTCAGTGGCCATGGCTCACGGGCCCAGCCACTCCGCAGCATGTGGGATCCTCCCGGACGGGGCCACGAACCCATGTCCCCTCCATCGGCAGGCAGACTCTCAACCACTGCGCCACCAGGGAAGCCCCATACAGGATCTTTGATCTTTGTTGTGGCATGCGAACTCTCAGCTGTGGCATGTGGGATCTAGTTCCCTGACCAGGGATCGAACCTGGGCCCCCTGCATTGGGAGCGCAGAGTCTTACTCACTGGACCATCAGGGAAGTCCCTATTATTATTATCAACTGCAGTGGATTCTGTTGGAACCTGGGGGATGCACCTTCTTCCAACCCCATCGTGGAGAATGTTATTTGTAATTGGGGAGAATAATGCCAATATAGGGAAAGAAGTGGAGTTAAGATACAGGAGCAAACCGGCAAGACAGTCTGGGTCCTTAGAGGCCCTGAGATCAGCTCTCTGAACTTCCCATTTCATGAGCTAACAAATTCCCACTTTTATTTGAACTCATTTGAGGTGAGTTTCTGTCACTTGCAAGTAAAAGTTCTGACAAACACAGATGAAAGCAAATGAACATTACATATCAGGAGTCTCAAAAATATTCATCCCCTCTGAGCCAGCAATCGCTTTTCTATTCTTTGGAAATAATTTAAAATATTTAAAAGACAAAACCGAAATAGCAGGTGGGATTGGGCAAATGGTTGCATAACAAGGTGCTTCTAAAGAACAATATCCATGAAATTAGAGCCACTCATGCCAATTCCAGGCGCATCTCTTTCATACCTTTTGCTTTACATTGGAAAGGTTTTTCTTTCATTGCCATCCTAGTTTTATTCTATGTCTCTCTGTATAGCTTGTCCCTTGTTCTTTCCCCCTGAGTCTTTGGAAATTGCCTTTTGAGGCTCAAAATTGGCATAAACCGTGAGACCGTGTAAATGCTTACATGCTTTTCAGCCCAGATTGCAGTTGAGGGCCAGAGGTTTGAAAGTGCCCTCACCAGGCCATGCTGCAAAACACTACACATGATCTGAATGTGCTCACGTTTCTAAAGGAGTTCTTTATGCTGAAATCTGGTTTGGAGGCCTCTGACCCAAGCCCAACAAACTCACTACAATGGCCTGGGCAAGATGCAAGGCAGTTAAAATACAGAGTGCTCAGGCCAAGATTCAGAGCGCCCGGACTTTGGTCCCAGTGTTTATTCACTGGCAAACTGTGTGGCCTTAGATAGTCCTTTCTTCTCGCTAAGCAGCAGACTCCGCATTTGCATAGGAAGACATTGGGCCAGATGGTTTTTTATGGTCCTTTTCAGCACTCAGCACCTGTGTTTTTTATTTTTTTTATTTTTTTTTATTTTTGTCTGTGTTGGGTCTTCGTTGCTGCGCGTGGGCTTTCTCTAGTTGTGGTGAGCGCGGGCTACTCTTCGCTGCAGTGTGCAGGCTTCTCATTGCGGTGGCTTCTCTTGTTGCAGAGCACGGGCTCTAGGTGCACAGGCTTCAGTAGTTGTGGTGCATGGGCTCAGTAGTTGTGGCTCATGGGCTCCAGAGCGCAGGCTCTGTAGTTGTGGCGTACAGGCTTAGGTGCTCTCCGGCATGTGGGATCTTTCCGGACCAGGGCTCGAACCCGTGTCCCCTTCATTGGCAGGCGGACTCTTAAATCACTGCACCACCAAGGAAGCCCAGCACCTGTGTTTTATGATTCCTTACAAGGTGGCATTTTTAAAGAAAGCCTGAGATAAACTTGGGTTAGGACTGCCTTTTATGCAACACCCAGTCTAGGTCGGGCCTCAGGCAGAGTCATGGGAGGAATTTGTTTGGATGAGTTTCCCCTTTGAAGAAATCTGCCCCTCTGAGTCCTGAGAGTCAAGTCTCCTCAACCAACTCCCAAGGATGGAGGCCTTATGTGGCCCCAATTCTGTTCCTGGCTGGAGGCACCCAGGGAGGTGGTCTGAGCTGGGTCTGGACAACCTGGTGATTCAGCCTTTACAAGGATCCATTTATCATAATATCAAGAACAACCATTTGAAACAACATTGTAAATCAACTATACTTCAATAAAATTAAAAAGAAAAAGAACAACCATTTGAAGTAGACGTTACTCCCTTACTGAGGAGGAAACTGAGGCTCAGAGAGTTCTAGTGACAGTAGCCAGTGAGAGAGCTGGGATTCAGACTCAGGTCTTTTGGTTTTAATGCCTGTGCTTTTCCCTCTGCCTGACTGACATCCTGCAGGTTTAACACCGTTGAACAGTGAGGCACACATTCAAAGAGGGTGACGTGGGCCAATCCCCACCTCCTCTTGGGTTTATTGAGACCATAGAGCACCTTAAGGTCACCAGCTATGGCCACATCCAGCTTTGTCTCTTGATCTCTGTGAGACCTTGAGCAAATTAATGTTTCTGAGCCTCAGTCTCCCTACCTGTAAAATGGGGTGAAGGTAATGGTATTTGCCTCACACAGAAGTTGCAAGAGTTAAATGGAAGTGCTTGGCATAGTGAGTTTTCAGTAAGGTTAGTGGCACATAAAGGGTCCAATTTTTCGTGCCCAAATGAAGCAAGTCCCACTGTTTCTACTTCCAAGTTTGCTCTCAAACTCATCCACTTCTCTCCATCACAGATGCCATCTTAGTCCAGGCCACCCATCCAGAAGACTTAAAACTGATCTTCTGTTTCTACTGTTGTACCCCAGAAATTCATTTCCCACACAAGAGCCAAAGTAATATATTAAATTGAAAATCAGGTCAGATGATTTTCCTGCTTTAATCTTTCTCATTGCATCTAGGATCCAAGCTCCCTTCATGACCATCGTTTCTTGGTCCCTCTATGCCTTCCTCTGAAGTCTATTCTCATGCGTCTCACCTCATTGCTTATCACCCCTCAGCCAGGTGGGCATTCAGTTGGTTCCCCAAACTTAGCGACTTCCATCTGGGATCAGGCTCAAGATGTCCTCCTTCGCTGGAACCCAGCTCTTTCCTTGTCACAGAGCTGCCCTCTTCTCATCACTCAGGTCTCAGCATCAATGCCTCCCCTGATCAAAGATCTTCCCTTTTATCCTCTATTTCATATCCTTGTATAGATAAGAGCTAGTTTATACAGCAGACACGCAGCACAATTTGTGATTATCTTGGTTGTTTCGTATGTATGTAAGTGACATGGTTGGTGCTCTACCCATATCTTTTCAGATCCCTTTATCATTTCTGTGCAACTCAACTTCACTTCCAATAGCCAGCACCTGCAATTCTGTTGGAAGCCTTCCCTTGATCTTCTAGAACATACTTTGCCCCTTGGGGTAGCTCTTAACCACTGGCCGACAGGTATAGAGGTATAAATGCCCCAGATCTCTCACCTCTTGGCCAGGATAATTCTTCAGTCTGAGTTTTACACTGTTTCCTAGAGCTTTTTCAAGGGGTAAAGCATCAGTAGCCCACTGTGGTGAGTGGCTTCAAAACACACCTTAACTAGTCACCTCCCCCTCCTGTATGATGTTCCCACTCCCCCACCGATGTCCTCATTCCTCCCAAATGATCTTTGAGCACTCAATCCTCATATCAGAGTCTGATTCTGGGGGGAACCTAACTAAGACCATGGCTTTTTTCTTCTTTTTATCAATCCCAGTAGAGTGTACCTTTTATGTCTATCTTGTTCATTATTGTATCCTGCTGCCCAGTTTACTGTCTGGTACATAGTGACAGCACTCGATATATATTTGTATAATGAGTACCTACTAGTGGTATTATTACTGGAATGTAGTGCTTTTTCCTTTCATTGAGTTTAGTTTATACCAGTAGCCTACCTTGCACCCACAGAATGTTACGTGCACCCTCCCAAACATACAGTATATAAAAAGAGATATTTTGTCTTCTATAGTGCTTTCAAGAGTAGCATTCCTGTTATTGTTTTAGCAAGGTTTGTTATGGCTAGAGGCTCTTTACAGGGAGGAGATCCCAAGAGACATTCTCTAGGACTGTGGCATTTCTTCCTGAAATCCCAGTGTGAAGATACTTCAGAGGTCTTTTCTGGGACAGACCCTGTTATGCTTATTTGTGGGTGGTTTAAGCAAAAAGCAACTGGATCCTGGACCAGGTGCTCCCAGTGAAATAAGATGGACAACTATGCAGGGAGAGGGGCAATAATAATACTAAAGAATAAAAAAGTCACCAACACGTTGGAATGTAAATTTGTGCAGTCACTATGGAAAACAGTATGGAGGTTCCTCAGCAAACTGAAAATATAACTACCATATGATCCAGCAATTCCACTCCTGGGTATATATCTGAAAAAACCAAAAACTCTAATTTGAAAAGATACATGCACAACAACGTTCACAGCACCAATATTTACAATTGCCAGGATATAGAAGCAGCCCAAGTGCCCATCAACAGTTGAATGGATAAAGAAGATGTGGTTTATGTATACAACAGAATATTATGCAGCCATAAAAATGAATGAAATTTTGCCACTTGCCACAACATGGATGGACCTGGAGTGTATTATGCTAAGTGAAATAAGTCAGAGAAAGACAAATACTGTATGATATTACTTATATGTGGAATCTGAAAAAAAAACAGTAGTGAATATAACAAAAAAGAAACAGATACAGATACAGAGAACAAACTGGTGGGGAGAGGGAAGGGGGAGGGGCAATATAGGCGTAGAGAATTCAGAGGAACAAACTACTATGTATGAAATAAATAAGCTACAAGGATATATTGTATAGCACGGGGAATATAGCCAGTATTTTATAATAACTGTAAGTGAAATATAACCTTTAAAAATTGTGACTCACTATGTGGTACACCTGAAACTTATATAATACTGTACATCCTCTATACCGCAGTAAAAAAAAAAAAATCACCAACGTGGACTAAGTGCACTTATGGGCCAGTCCTTGAGTGTGTCACATGTGTCATATTGTTTAATCCTCAGAACCACTGTGTGGGGTAGTTTGGATGTTACCTCATCCTCAGGTAAAGAGAGTGAGGCTCAGGGAGGTTAAATGACGTCCCAAGTGCATACAGCTAACAGGAGGTAGAACTGGGATTTGAAATCAGCTCTCATGACTTCAGAGGCCCTGCTCTTATTCCTCCATCTTGCCCCCTGAGTTAGAAATACTTAAACCAGCTCTCTAGGTGAACTAAGAGAAGTACTTTAGCCTGTAGAAGGTAAGATTGAAAATGAAATACAAAAATAAGATGCAACCCTCCAGAGTTGCCTTCAAAGACCTGTAGGCTTCCATGGAAAGAGCGAGCAGGTGTGTTTTGTGTGGCTCAATCTCAGAAAGACTTTTCTAAGATTGCTGGCAAGAAATGGAGGGAATAGACTAGGTTCAGGCACAGAAAACTCCCCCACGCTGGAGTTCTGAAGGCAACAGTCAAGTGGGTGTCTCTGTGGGAAGTCAAAGAGGACTGAAGCATAGGAGAGTGGCTGGCTAGTTTGGAGGACCTTAAGATCTCCTACAGGTGTGAGATTCTAGAATACAAAGGAATTAGAAGACTCACTCAGCCCCTGCACATGTGGTTGGTACCATGTAGTTCTGGAGTGACAAGATTTACACAGGTAACATGACTTGAGAGGAAGTTACTAACGCCACGTTAATAAATACAAAAGATACGTGCTACATATACTCTTTGCACAAGGAAAGCAGAGCTACTGTGCTGCAGGGTAGCATAATGCGATAGTCAAGAATGTGGGCTTGTGGAGAGGGTGTGGAGGAAAGGGAACCCTCCCACATGCTTGGTCGGAATGTAAATTGGTGCAACTGCTATGGAGAACAGTATGGAGGTGCCTTAAGAAACTAAAAATAGAGTTACCGTACGATCCAGCAGCCCTACTCCTGGGCATTTATCTGGAAAAGATGAAAACTCTAATCTGAAAAGACGCATGCACCCCAACGTTCGTAGCAGCACTATTTACAATAGCCAAGACATGGAAGCAACCTAAATGTCCATCAACAGATGACTGGATAAAGAGGCTATGTTGATATGTATACACAATGGAATATTACTCAGCCATAAAAAAGAATGAAGTAATACCATTTGCACCAACATGGATGGACTTAGAGATTATCATACTAAGTGAAGTAAATCAGAGAAGGACAAATATCATATGATATCACTTATATGTGGAATTTAAAAAATAACACAAATGAACTTATTTACAAAGCAGAAACAGACTCACAGACACAGAAAACAAACTTATGATTACCAACAGGGAAAGGGTAGGGGAGGGCTAAATTAGGAGTTTGGGATTAGCAGATACAAGGTACTATATATAAAATAGATAAACAACAAGGTCCTACTGTATAGCACAGGGAACTATATTCAGTATCTTATAATAACCAATAAAGGAAAAGAATCTGAATATATATATATATATATAACTGAATCACTTTGCTGTATACTTGAAACTAACACAATATTATAAATCAGCTATAGTTCAATTTTAAAAAAACAACGTGGGCTTAGAGTTAGTCTACACAAGTAACTTTGGGCAAGCGACTCAGTGCTCTACTCCTGAACCTCAATTTCCTCTGCTGTTAAACAGTGTTGCTCTGTGGTTTCAATAAGCTTTTGCAGGTATTTAGCCCAGGCCTGTGAAGACCATAAGGGTTCAAAACCAGTAACTATTTCTCTGAAAATCTTTATATTTATATAGGTTAAAAAAAAACATAAATGCAAATACTTCTGTATCATTTGCATATTCTGTAAAATATTTGAGACAGTGGAATTCTGAGACTCAGAGAATCTAAGACTTTTTCTAGCCATAGTGATTGCTTACATTTACTAAGCACTCAGATACACTTCATGTCACCAGGCTGGTTCTCAGCTAAGACAGGATTAGAAGCTGACTTTCCTGAATTTCAGGCTCTATTTTTCTCCACCTTTAATAGACCATTCTGCCTATCCCGATGACAGGTTTCCGAAAGGAATGGAGCATAAATATTTTGATCTAACTCTGTTTATGTTTCGAGAAAAGCAGACCAGCTCCGGCTCAGAGCCTGCCATATCTCCTGATAACATATCTCCCCAAGGAGTCCTCCCCCCAGCACTTGCTTCCTTGATCAGCTTCTCCCTTTCCTCCTCCTTCCTCCCTGCTTTCTGTTGCCCGTCTACATCTCCCATGTGTCTTTTCTGCCTTTCTCTATCCCTACCCTCCTCTTTTCTCTGGCTCCATTTCCTCCTCTCTTGTCTCCCTCTCCATCCACTTAGACTCATTCCTACCACTTAAACCCTTAAATTTATGACCAGGTGCACAGCATATCGTGCTCATGGAGTTGCACTGGCTACAGACTACATCATGCTCTGGAAGGCTTCTCAACCACATTAGAATGGTGGTGTTGGTGCCAACAGGAACCAACCAGCAATGGCAGGTGGTGCAGGGCTCCCTGAGGTGCCAAGGGAACACCATACTTGTCTTGGTCACCCTGACTGATCTCGTTTAGAACCCGGTGCTTGGATGTAGGCAAACCTGGTTCAAGTCCTGTCTCTGCCACTTCCTAGCAGTTCCTTCAACTGTAAAATGAGAGAACACCATGGACTTCCAAAGGCTGTTGGGAGAACTCAAGAAAACCATGCTTATTTCACACAGTGTCTGGCACACGGTGTGTGCTATGTGACAGTTGTAGTTATTAAGGTGCAAATTAATAATGTCCACCTCCCGTCTGGCTTCTCTCTCTTCTGGTCCCACCCTCCTTGCCCAAGCAATCGGGCCAAGCACTCTGCGTGCTGGCGTTTGCCCGATTCTCGAGGCTTTGGGACAGCAAGTAGAGGAGAAGTTAGAAAACCCAGGACCTCTCTCAATCACAAAGTTTTATGATCGTGAAAAAGAAAAAAATCTTAGTGTTTCAACAACTTAAGAAAATAAAAACAAAATAAAAAGAAACATGTTTAACAGCAAATTCTTTTCCTTTCTCACACAAAGGGAAGTAAAAGGAGGAGATGGAAAATGTCCTTTTTGTTAAAATGTGGGCTTCTGCATCCTTTTTATAATCTCTTAAGGGGAAGAAAACGCTGCCATCTCCTTTTGTTCTTCAATCATCCCCTTCCGCCTTCCTTCAATGAGAAACTGGAAGTCCAGAAGATTACCTCTCCTGCTTCCCCAGAAAGCCAGAAAGAGAAGTTTTCTCTTCTGCCCCTCCATTTCTCTGCCATTCCTATTTATTAAGCAAAAGTCCCAAATCAGGTTTATGTCAGCCTTGCCTTTCTCCTATCCAGGAAGCTCATTAATATCACAGCCAATCACCCTTCCGGAACACAGCTCTGCAGAGATCTATTCCTGCTCCATGCCCACTGACTCTGCTGCGTTGCCTTGGCAACCAAATAAAACACTTCTATGTGTGCGGCCGTATCATCCTCAATTCCGCAAATCCAGGGCAACCTGCTCAGAGGGCGGCGCCTGCCAGTCAGTTGGTGTTCTCCTCTCTCTCTGGCTCCGTTCTGCTCTGATTTCTTTTTTCACCTCCCAATTACCTCTGAATCCCCTGCAAGCACTTACGTGCCATTCCTAGCACACCTGGCCTTGAGTCAAGAAACACCCTTGTCAACAAGACAGGGGCTGGAAGGGATCCTGGGGACGAGATGGCTGGGATGTCTCCTCTCCTCTAGCCTCAGGGGGAGACACCAGGGGCTCCTGAGCCTTGAAGATTCTGAATCTAACTGCAGTGTCTTGCAATATCGCCAACATCATGCATTCAGTACTTCAATATTTATTGAATGCTGGTTGCATTTCAGGCACTGTGCTGAGTACAGAGGAGACAAGACACTTCCTTGACCTCATGGACCTTATGTGTGCTACGAGGCCAGAGGGTAGCACTGGGGACTCTGGGAGCCTGAGGAGGAACAAGTGGCCAGCTGGCTTGGGATTTGGGACAGAGGGCTGACTTCCTGGAGGAGTGAAGGCTACACTGAGACCAGAGGATGGGTTGCAGTCAGCCGTGTGGGCCAGTTTCCCAGTTAGGCAGATGGTTCCATACTTGCCTTCTCTAACACTGGCAGGTGGCTGATACCCTCAGCTGGGGTGGTTTGCTTCAGGCACCCCGGGAGTTATTTGCCTTATTTCTCCTGTCTCCAGGCTAAAGTTTTCCTGTTAGCCTCTCAGGGAAGAGTAACAGTGAATGATCCAAGCTCTCTCACCTCTTCGCTTGGCTTTCCATGCTGTGCATGTGAATGGCAGCCAAAAGGCACATTTTCCCAAACCAGCAGCATTGGGACCATGATGCCAGGACTCACCACCCAACGTACATGCCTCTCAGTGTATTCTGAGGTTTGCAATCCTCAGTGTCGTGGGTTTCTATGAATGGTTAAGCATCAGACCATTTGCATTTTAAAAAATGCAACCTCAACAATTGCCCCAAACACAAATACAGGAATGCTCAGTTTTGATCTGCAGCCCTTTCCTCCCATTGTGTTTTCTTATATGAACATTTATTGAGCACAAGCCTCTTACTTGTGAGGTAGAGAAAACGGTAGCACCTGTCTCAGTGGGTTGTAGAAAGAATTAAGTTTAAGTGAGATTCTGTAGGTAAAAGTGCTGTACCCAGTGCCTGACATAGTAAGTCCTTTGTTTAACATTTATTAACCGCATCATAATTATTACTTTACGTGGATGTGTCCCAAAAGACCATGAGCTCTTTAAGGGAGGGTTTCAGCCATTTTGGTGAATTAGTCAGTTTTCCTGGGTCTCTTCCATGTCTACATGTTATTAAGGATCATATCTTATTTGCTTTTGTTCTTCACTAGAGCCTGGCAAAGGGTCTTACTCATAAAAGGCATCCTGTATATGCTTGTTGAATGAATGAGGCATAGGAAAAAATAATAATGCCTCACACTTACTGTCATGGAGTACCATGCGTCACGCCCTGTGCTAAGAACTTCACAAGAATTATCTTGACTTATCCTCCAAATGATGCCACGATCACCATTACCCCCGTGTCTTCAGTGTAGTAAAATGGCAGGCTGACCGCAGTCAGTGTAGTAGTACTTTCTGAGATTAACCTACCTGGATGAGTGCAAGCAGACAGTTAACCTTTACTAGGAGCTTATACTTTGTCCAGACCCTGTGCTAAGCACTTTACAAGAATCGCCTCATTAACTCCTCCCAAGAACACTATGAGTTAAGTTTCCTATTTTCATTTTGTAGTAACGATGCTCAGAATTACTAAATAACTTGCCCAGAAGCACACAGCCAGTATACATTTATGAAGAGCTTTTGTCCTGAATCACAGCATTATCTTTTTTTTATATATAAATTTATTTATTTATTTTTGGCTGTGTTGGGTCTTTGTTTCTGTGCGAGGGCTTTCTCTAGTTGCGCGAGTGTGGGCCACTCTTCATCGCGGTGCGCGGGCCTCTTGTTGCGGAGCACAGGCTCCAGACACGCAGCCTGTCTGTCGCGGCCTCTCTTGTTGTGGAGCACAGGCTCCAGACACGCAGACTCAGTAGTTGTGGCTCACGGGCTTAGTTGCTCCGTGGCATGTGGGATCTTCCCAGACCAGGGCTCGAACCCGTGTCCCCTGCATTGGCAGGCAGATTCTCAACCATTGCACCACCAGGGAAGCCCTCACAGCATTATCTTGTTTGCTTATCTCATTGGAAGTCTAAGGTCAGAAGCAGCAGAAAACTGGAATACATATGTTAAAAATGATACAAAAACACCTACTCCTCTTACTCAGAAAAAAGTTTTAAATATGTGTGTGTATATGTACATATATATATACAATCACATACATGTACACACACACACAGGGGGCAATGAGGAGTTATTGTTTAATTGGTACAGAGTTTCAGTATGGGATGATGAAAAGTTCTGGAGATAGATAGTGGTGATGGTTACAAAACAATGTAAATATACTTAATGCCACTGACCTATACACGTAAAAATGGCTAAAATGGCAACCTGTATGTTATTTACATTATATACATGTGTGATGTAGGTTTGTCAGCATGAGAGGTGCAGGGGCCATGTTCCTACCTGAAGTAACTGCCTTCCCTTCATGTAGGAGGCCAGGTCAATTTAGCTCATAACTCAGGAGCAAATTCTTCTAGTGCCTCATCTTTTCTGTCACTGGTATCCCTGGGACTAAGTGTACATTAACTCAACATGAAGTGTTTCCCCCATGATCAAAGGAGCACATAGAATTTGTGATGTCTGATGCAGGAATTTGGCCATATATGCAGAGGCATTTCCTATCTTCTTAGGGTTAGCAATTCATGAGCTAAGTGGTTTTGAACCTGGCCCATTGTGTTTTCTGGACAGTACTGTTTGTCACCCAAAAAGGTATTTAATAAGGTGATTCCCAACTAGAATATTTCAGTATGCCTACTGTAATAAGCTGCTCATTCCTCACATAGCTTTGTCATGGTTCTATCCATAAAGAGTTCATTTCTGCATTATGAAGGGTTATTCCATGATGCCATGAAGTCTACCGGAGACATGAATACATTCATTATTTATTCATCCATTCGAAAAATATTTGGGGGTTCCTAATCTGGGCCAGGTTGTAGGCTGGGTACTCCAAGCACAGTATTGAGACACAGGACAAGTTGCCTGTTCTGCTGGTGTTTGGAAAAAAGATTGGAAAAATGACAGAGATCTGAGGTGAACTCAGCTGCTATGTGAGTCCTGGAGTCTGGGACCATGAGCATTCCTGGTATGGGCTTCCAATGGTGTGAGCTTTCAGGACAGAGCCTGGCATGTAGCAGGCACTTAGAAGCAGTCTGTTGAATGCCCTGGCTTCTGACCTGGGGATCTAGAACGGTGTGACCCTGGGGGCGGACACAGACCCAAGTTGCAGGAAGCAGCTCACGACAGATGGACTTGTCTTTCCTTGTCCTGTGTTCTCCTCCTTGCTTTGGGTGTGCTGGCTCGTGTTCCTGCAGGCTAGGGTTGTCAGGTAACCTGACCATTTCAGTGGAAAAGAGTGGCTCTGTCTGCCAGTGAAGTGGAGACTGCTGCTCAGTTACCCAGTGAGCTCAGCCATCTGCTTGGAGCAGAGGTATCTTGTTTGGCTGCACTGAATCCATCAGGCCACATGATGACAGGTAAGCAGTTTGGCTGCAGAGAGACTTTATTACAGAGTAACTGACACATGCCTTCCTAGCAGTGGTATTGAAGCAGGTAACAGGTCACCCCATCTCCACTCCATCTGTTTCCTTCTCCCTCTCTTCCAGCTTCCATTCTGTTCAAGATATCCTTGTCCTGCCCTGACTTTCCTAGCACCCACATGCCCAGAGTAGACCCTGCTTTTTCACTCCTTGACCATGTCCTTCCTGACCATTAAAACACCTATTTTTTGTAGGAAGTTTCTTTTTATTGGCCAAACTTCATTTCCCTTAAACTGAACCACCTCCTCGCCTGACATTTTCATAAACCATCATCTTTTGTGTCTAAGCCTTCTTAATCACTTTACTGGGTTATAATTTACATACCAAAAATGAGCTTTTTAAAAATGTACAGTTTGATGAATTTAGACAAACCTATATCCACCACATAAAACATTTGCATTACCCAAAAAACCACTATAGTTTATAGTTTTGCCATTTCTAGAATTTTATATAAATGGAATCACACAACATGTACTCTTCAGTAAGACATTCCTTTTTTCATATCTTAACATTTCTAAAATTGGATGTATCTTACAGTGAACATCTAACATGGTAATGCTTCTTTTCCCTTAAGAGCTATAACTAAATAATATATCTTACAATAGATAATATCTTTAAATCAGGGATATGTTATATATATATACACACACACATATGTTCACATATATATTTATTTATGTATGCTTAGACACATGTATCTAACTAGTTGGTTTTACCATTAGACGGTAAGCACTGGGAAGGTAGAATCTTTACTTTGCTGTGTGGGTTCCCAGTGTACCTATAGCTGACTACTGACAGAAGCTAAATAAATACTGCAGAAGGTGGTGATAGTGAGTTTCAAACAGTTTTCCAAAAATATCTTCTAATGACAAGAGCTTGCCTAAAACTCTTCTTGGCATGAGTCAACAGTCTCTAACCACAATAAAGGTTCTCTCTGGGGGCTTAACTACCTCTGCATTAGTATGAGACAGCATTTCCCCAAATTTGTTCCATGACAATTAACACTACTCAAGGTACTAATGAAAGGAGGCAGAGGGGAGTATCACTGTTACAGAAATTTGGGGAACGGTTCTTCTTCTTATCTACCACTTAGAGATTCACAGCGCATGAGCATGCTAAAAGTGCTGAAAAGTCCTGCGGCAAAGAAAACATGTTTGGCTCTGTTTCAGTCCAGGTTTGTTTGACCCTGGAGCTTTAGGGAACATCCATTAATAGCTTACAGAATACAGTTTGTGAAAGACTGTCATATAAGCATGAATTTAAAGATAAGAAAGAAAGGGAGAAGATAATGAGATTGAAGAGAGCTGTATGTGGGCTGGGCCCAGCTAAGCCCAAAGCTATGTAATGGTGCCTGGAATGGGATGGATGACGATGCTCTTTCGGAGTCAAGGGCTGAACAGCACTTTCCCTCATTCCGTAACCTTTTTATAGTATGAAGGGACATGTGGGAAGACAACCTAAGAGGCAACAAGATGACACACAATATGCGTTGACTGATCCCTTAGGTGACATGCCCCAGCGCATGTGCTGGATAATTGAGGTTGAATGAGGAGAACCTTCTATCCCAGGCATCTGCCTGGGCCATCCACTGGGGGTCGAAACGCTGTGTTTGTCTACTGGCCAGATACCTCTAACTGATGAGAAAACTGAAGCAGGTAATAGAACGGTTTGCTAAAACAGAGAGAAGCCCACCTGCAGGAATTACCCTGATCATTTAAATGATGGTAAAATCCTTCTCCGAAATAGCATTGACCCAGTACACACAGAGATGAAAGGACATCAGAGCGGGACCAGTAAAAATCAGGCAGAGACTCAAAGAAATGTATAAGGGCTCCCTTTCATTTTTAAAAATATGATTTTAAACATCATCATACAGTGAAATTGACTTTTTTTTCTCTTGGTATATATTCCTATGAATGTTAACACATACACAGATTTATTTAACTGCCACCACAAACAGGATACAGGACAGCCCCTTCATCCCATGAAATTCCCTCATGCTATCCCTTTATAATCCTCTCCCAACCCAGAACCCCTGGTAACCACTGAAAACCACTATTTTTCATCACTACAGTTTTGTCTTTTCGTGAAGCCCCTGTCCTTTTGCTATCTCCTTTGCTTAATTTTTTTAACAGAAGTCTCTGCATGTTTATGTGTGGGTGCAAATCCAATGCCCCAAGCTTTCTCCTCTATTGTTAATTTTGTTATTTAACATTTATTAGCATCTATTATGTACCATACTATACTAAGCTTTTCACATACATTATCTCATTTTAATCTCACAATAGCCTTCTGATATATGTACGCCATTATCATCCCCATTACACAAATATGGAAACTGCAGGTCAGGGAGGTTAAGTGACTTGCCTGAGGCCTCATAGCTCACAAGTAATTGAATCCCAGCACAAACCCAGCTCCATTTGACCACAATCCTTAAACACTAATCAGTAAAAGGGAGGGAACTGTAACTAGGAAGGAGGTCCGTGGAGAGAGGGTTGGGAGCAAAGCCAGTTTGGGGCCATGTGGTTTTTTAAAAGGTTTGCATATGTGGGTGGATCTGGGGAACCATCTGGGTCTCCTGACTTCTCAACCTCAGCTCCTACCTTTATGTCTTCCTCCACTTGCCGCATCCAGGCCTTGCTGACCCAGTGGCATCTGCCTGCTGTTTTCAGGGGCTTGGGATGGTTTTAGTCCCATTGTAAATTTAGCAGAAACCACCCCGTCTGTGTCACAGCTCTGCCGAAGGACACAGCAGCTGAAACCCAGGAAAAGGGGCTGGGCGCCTTCTGGTTTCTACCCAGCCTCAATTCCCTCATGTGCCTTCTGACCTCATTTTGCCATCTCAGCTGCTTGCAACACCAGCTGAAAACGTTTCTAGGACACGGCCACCTGGTCTGTGTGCTGTAGGTGGCAGGTGTGTTCTTGCTGAGACAGGGCAAGTGAGACAGGAATGTGTGTGGTTGGCATGTTGTTTAACAAAGAAGGGAGAGAGTCCTGCCCTGCAAGGCCCAGGGCGGCAACGTTTGTATTGGGGATAGAGAGATGCAGAGGAAAGGAAAGCTAGACCTTAATGAGGAACTGGTGATGCTGCGGAGGTGCACCAGGTTGTTGCCCTTTGTATGGTGTCCTGCTGAGCTGCCATTTGGGGAAGTGACGCTGGGTAGCACGTTTTCTCCTAGAATCAAGTCCTTGCTCCTAAAGGGTCTTGGAAGTGAGCTGCCAAGTCAGCGCATGCTGGGAGAAATCACACACCTGAATCATGGCCCCAGATCCTTTGGAGACACACAAAGCAAACCAAAAATCAGGGTACCCAGGACCATCTCTGGAGGACACTCGATTAACAAGGGAGTGAGAGATGTTGTGTAATTTAGACTGGAAAGTCTTGAGTCGCTTTAATAAGAATAACAGCTCATATTTATTGAGCTTGTAATAGGAACCAGTTGCGGTGCTACGAGCTAACTGACATTAACAGTTTCATTTATTTCTCCCCACTGACGCTCTGAGGTAGATACTACTGTTATCTCTAGTTTATAAAAGGGGAATTAGAGGCACTGAGGTTTAAGTGATTCATCCAAATTACACAACTATCAAGGGGCAGAATCAGGATTTGAATTCTGGTATTTTTCAAACCTAACTTTGCAAATTTTATCTTCACTGCTTCTTGCCTTTTTTCTATTTGTTCTTAAATAAATTTATTTATTTATTTTTGGCTGCATTGGGTCTTTGTTGCTGCCCGCGGGCTTTCTTTAGTTGTGACGAGCGGGGGCTACTCTTCATCGCGGTGCGCGGGCTTCTCACTGCGGTGGCTTGGCTTGTTGCGGAGCACGGGCTCTAGGCACACGGGCTTCAGTAGTTGTGGCACATGGACTCAGTAGTTGTGGCTCGCGGGCTCTAGAGTACAGGCTCAGTAGTCGTGGCGCATGGGCTTAGTTGCTCCACGGCATGTGGGATCTTCCCGGACCAGGGCTCAAACCCATGTCCCCTGCATTGGCAGGCGGATTCTTAACCACTGTGCCACCAGGGAAGCCCCTCTTGCCTGTTCTAATTCAGAAATCTTATTAAAGGATAACAGATGGAGGAGGAAGAGAGATCAGCTATACAGAAGCCCATAATCTTCTCGAAGGCTTGCAAAGTTCCTCTGGCTCACCTGCAGTACGGGAAGGAATAAGAGCCCGTGGGATTTGCACTGCCATGGGCCCTCCAGGAGTCTGTTGATCTCCCCTGTTGGTTTGAAATAATTGCGTGCTGTAGAAACCTACAGCCGTTTCTCAAGTTTTCTTTTTACACAATCGGCTTAGGAGGGTTTTAGACAGGTAGGCACAGTGGACTATTTTTTTGTCTCTTGGGCTGGCACCGTGAAGTGTGACTGTTGGTTCCACCCTAGTATACTGGCTGGCACAAAAAGTACCAGGCCTCTTTGAGCCAACAGAAACATCTTGATGAGCTTGTGGTTTTGATGAGTTTAGGAGAGCAGAACAGACTTTGGGCTTAAAAAGCTGCTGGACAGGAAGTTAAATGAACTCTTTGGGAGTGCCACCTTAACATCGAATCCTTTGGAAGAGGTGTTTTAGAAAATGGTACCCTGTGACAACAGGTTATTTATGCTGTATTAGGGTAGTACTTGATACTTAGTATTATCCTGGCCTGGACTCATCATAGACTCAAGTTCAATAATAAGACCTATTACACTCTCCTGCAAGGGCTATCACTCCTGCTGTATTTTGTAGAATGCCTCATGCACGGCAGGGCACACTAAACAGTCAATAATAATGCTTACTATGATAACGACCTTCCTAATGCCTTTCATCTAAGGATTTCAAAGTGCTTTGCAAACACTCATTAGTTAAGCCTCACAGTGGCTCTCTGTTTTTGTAATACATTTTCCCATTTTACAGAATCTTAAATTGAGACCCAGCAAGCTTAAGTGGCTTGCCCAAAGACATACAGCCAGTTTAAATTAATGATAATGATGATACTTTGCATTTACACGGCATAGGTTTTCTAAGGTGCTATGAGTATGTTGTAAAGATAATTTTTACACTATCCTGGAGGAAGAGGGGTAGCAAGTATTACTAAGTGTTGACTGGATTGGGTAAACTGAGGCTGAGAGGGCAAGTAGGTTGGTGAGGGTTTGACTGAGGATGCAAGGCCATCACTCCGCCTCTCAGAACAGTGTGGCCTCCCAGATAATCCACAGTTCTCTGAACCCAGGGACACGTGATCGCTTTCACACTTATAGGAAAGGTAGCTGTATTTGGGGGAGTAGAACAGGTTGCAGAATTACAGCCGTATTTACATCCAGGAATAGTTTGTTCATATCCCCATTGAGAGAGGCAAAAGAGATGACACGAGGCACTTGGAGAAAGGGAGGCTCAGGAAATGAAGGAAACAGGGGCAGTTGCGGGCTGGCTGCCAGCTCTGCTCTCTTGTAGAGAGTCTTCACTAAACCAGGTCCTGCCTGAAAGCAGGAGCCCTCAACGGCTTGGTTCTCCATTTCAGCCTCATGGCAGGACTCCAGTGCAGCTCAGAGGATGGGCACAACCCCATCACTGGCACCTTGGTCTGAAGTGACAGGTCCTCGTGAAAGAGTTCCAGGGACACGCAGCATCTTACTGGCTGTCTCTTCCGTTGGACCAGCTCTAGTTCCTACAACTCCCTGTGCCGGGAGGGGCCTGGGAATCCTCTGTGGTTCAAAAAGTAGGTAGCTGTGGATCCATCTGTTGCTACCTTTTCTTAGCAACGTAGCCACATCGAAAAAAGATGAAAGCATGAACAAAAACATGCGAAGGTGGTAGGGGACTTGCCTTCTCCCAGTCCCCCGACACTCTGAGTGATCGATGATACTCTGCCCTGCAGGGACTTTGCAGACTTTGCAGCGCAAGGGAGGGGAGAGGTTGCTGGGTCTTAGGAATTCAAAGGGAGATTTGCTGACCAAAGATAGAACCTGATGCTCTATAAACACAGCCTGCCTCAGAAAGTTTGCTCCGCAACCCTGACCCCGCCTTTTCCAGGCCTGTGGATTCTGATTGATGACTAGACCTAGGGCTAATAAGGAGCCTTAAACAAGGGCGCCAAGCCCTCTTCGGGAATGTGTTCACGCACACAGGCCCAATGGCACTAAAAAGTCCGCAGTGAAGAAATCACACCAATGCCCTGCTTCTTCCCGCTCTCATTTTGGAATGTTTCCATACACCCCTACTGCATGGGTGGCTTAAAGGTGCAGGGAACCCGAGGAGGGGTGAGCTCTTGGAAGGAATACTTTAGAAACTTGCTCTGAATGCACACCACAAGGCTATTCTTCTTCAGTGGGAAGGAATCCAGGGAAGACCCTCCCACCCTCCGCGGCTCTTCACAGCAGGGAGTCGTGAGGCTCTGCTGCCAGTGTTAAAGCTTGCTTCAGGTGGGACTTCACAGAATACCACTGAGACTTTCTAAGTATGCCAAGCACCCAAGCCACAGCTTGCCATGTCCACGTGGACACACTGACTGCAAGGGTGACAGCAAATAATCCTCCTGGAGCCACAAGGACCACGCCCTTCTCTTGAAATGTCCCCTTACCCAGCTTCCCATATCCAGGTCAGATAGAGTCCTGAGGATGTGCCCACAAGGCTGGAGAGAGCGATTCACATTACAAACACCAAAAACATTACTGGGTGATCTCCCGGGGCTCTCCTGCGGCTCTTCATTTTTTTTTTTATTGCAGCCTCTGATGTGTACTTTGTGTATGTTTTATTCATTTTGTAAAGTAAGACACACCTGTGGGGCTCCTACACACATCTATTGTACTTCACAGCCAGCCTTTCCTGTCAATCACTCTACCCACATATACGCTCCCTTCCCACGTGAAATTTGGGCAGTTAAGTGTCTTGATAACTTTGAACCATTATGAATGAGCATTGTCATCATGGCACTTTATGACTGGGAATGGAAAGATGGATCGGGGTAAAATGCAAACAAAACCTGACATTTGGAAACTTCTTTGAGATCTCAAAAGCAACAAGCAGTTAGATTTGTTTTTCTTTTTTCCCATCCTCTGTGCATTTCCCGTGCCCTGGTTTGGCCTCAGAACAGCAGAAATGTGAGACCAAAAATATAATCAAGAAAGCTTTCCTTGTCCTACCACCTTCTGGACGAGGAGCAGGGAGAACCTGGGTAGCTTTAACAATCTAAGCATTCGTGGGTGGATCAGATAGGCTCAGGATTCCACCAAGTCTCAGTATAACGATCACCGCCCACAGAAACTTATCCCCAGGGAATCCTCCGCAGGGGGTCTTTGAAATGTAACTAAAAGAACAGAAGCCCCAACTGCTGGTGCAGGCAAACCCAACCTCCAAGTGGACACAGTAGGAAAAAATGAGATCTTTCTTACCCCATCCATGTGGATTCTGATGTTAGGCACCAGTTGGAAAGGGCTGCACTGCAGACCTCGGGGGTGAGTCTTGCTCTTCCTGCTGCCCTGTGAGGTCAGCACGCCAGGCCTGCAGAGGGAGCCCCCTCCCCCCGAGCCCTGGCCCGAGCGCACGCCATCCAGAAGGCGCACGAGCAGCAGGTTGGCCGGCAGCGCCTCGATGCTGCAAAACACCAGGGTCCTGCATTCGGGGCACCTCAGCTCTTTGTGGGTCTTGAAAATCCTCTGGAGACATGGTTTGCAGAAGGTGTGCTGGCAAGGGAGGACTTTGGCGGTGACATCGAGCTTTTCGAGGCACACGGGGCACTCCAGAAGATCAAGTAATGTCACATCATCCATTTTATTTTAAAACTCCAGTCCTGACCCGGAGGGGCTAAGTCCACATGGTCAGGTCAGCTGAGCCAAAGGGGCAGAGACTGCCTCTTGAGAGTGTCCGGATGCCTGCCGGTTTGAAGGAGAAAGGAAGAGAAGAAAAAACTGTGAGTGCTCGGAGAGGTGTATCCCACCTACATCCAGCCAGCGTCTCATAAGGCAGTTTGCAAGGACTTTGCTCCCGCACCCAAGTTTCAGATGACTCATTCTGATTCAGTGCTAGCAGGTATAAGCCTCGACTCCTGCCTGCTGGCTGATGTGAGGGAGCTGTCAGCACGGCCGGCCACTGGCTACTTACTCATTGCCTCTCGGTGTGCAAGGCAAGAGGGGGAAACAGAACTGGCCTGTTGAGGGGACAAAGCCACCCCGCTCTCTCAGCCAGGGCTCCAAGGGTGAAAGCCCTCAGGCAGTCCATCTGGGTCTCAAATGAAAGGCCCCTCAGGATGCAATTTCTCTGAAGCTATTTACTCTTTTTTTTCCCCCCTTCTTTTAAGTTTATCTGCTATGCACCATACTATAACAAACTGTTTACATAGATAAATGTATCTGAATCTCATGTAGTTGTAGAATTCTTTCCTTCACAATACATCTTCCCCCATTATTTTGTTCTAGCAATGTACAAGGAACATTTCTACTAGAAACTAATTTTCAAAAATTCTTTTGTCAACTCCAGGCCATGTGGCTTGGAAGTTTCTTCTTTTTGTTTTCTTTCTTTCCTCTCTCTTTTTTCTCACCTTGATTATCTTAGCCTCAGAGACAATAGCCCTCCCATAGGATAAAGTTGCACAGCCTGTTTTGTTACTTTGACAATGGTTCTCAGTTTCAGCTGAAGCAGATAGGAATTCTGGATTGTGGTCACAGCCGATAAGAACCAAGATGGAGCAGCGTACACAGGTGTGTGTGTGCGCCTATGCGTGTGTGTATTCTGAAAATCATCCTTGTCCCAGAAACAGTTTCCTTTCGGATGTCTGAAAAGAAGTCTCCCCTTTAGGAGAGTCTCCAGGGAAGAGGTCCCCGGCCCTCACAGCGCCAGGGCTTGGGCGAACGCATTCGCGGGAGGTTTGGCACGACAGCCGGCGGCCCCACTGGTGAATAAAGCAGACGGGACACACCAGGCTGAGAGCCGGCGCCGGCCTTCCTGAGACAACTCTCCAAAGATGTCAGCGCGGGGAGGTGTGCGGGGGCCACTAACCTTGAGTTTGTAATCCCGGCTGAGTTCAGCTCAGCACGGTTCTCGGTTGCCGCTCCGCCAGGCTCCCTCGACCGGCTTCCATCTCCCTGGGAGCTGCTGCCGCCGCTGCTTTGCAAACTTTTACAACTCGAGCCTTACTTCAGGGATCGCTTTACTCAGCCCTGTTAACGCTTTCAGCGCTGGGCGCCGGCAGCGCTTTCCTCTGAGCTTACTGCTACTGATCCTTCCTTTGTGCAACGGAGTCGATTTCTGGGAAGAGATTACAGGGGGCCAAATATTTTGCTAGCTCATAAGGCCAAATATTTACAAAGTTCATATTTTCACTTTTCTCATTTTCGCTCCTTTCCCAGACGCTGAAACACACTCAGTTATAAACTGCCCCGGTGATTGTGTTTATTTTAACCTTGTATGAGGATTTCCTGAAAACGTCAAACGTATTAACGGTAGCTATGATACCAAAGATAAACCGGCCACCTAAAAAATACTGTTCCTTAAAAATCACAGTCAGTCCTCGAATTGTGAGATTTGAGAGGGACTTGAGTGATCTTTTTGCTCAATCTTTTGAAATTAAAAAGACGATACTGTGGTGGTCCAGACACATCCTTGAAAAGTCAAAGCACAGGAGGGCTTAAAGAAAAAGGAAAAGCAATGTCCCAGGTCCCCCCTACCCTACCCACTGGAGTCTTTTATAGTCCCAAATAATGCTTATACTTCTATTTCTTGATTTATCAATAGTATATTTCTTTTAACACTACAAAGTTACCCAATAAAGTAATAATGATCTTATTATTATTACGTAACACCAGAGTAGTGTAGCCCTTATCTGTGCCAAGCACTGTTTTAAATACTTTAACTGCACTAACTCATTCAATCCTTTTAGCCACCCAGTGATACACTATGCTCTTCTTACCCTCGTTTTACAAAGAATGAAATGGAGACTCGAGGTTAAATAACTCATCCTAGGAGTCACAGCTAGCAAGAGGCTGGTGATCTGGGCTCTCAACCACCATGTCATATGGTGATACCACTTTAAGGGGAGGAGAGATGTTTGAGGGGAGCTAAACCTCATCTAGGATGGCAGGAAGTCAAAAGATAATGACCCAAAGTGACCAATCAAATTCTCTGGCAGATGAGGCAGCTGTGCCCAGAGAGACTGAGAGATTCCTTGACGTTACCCAGTGAGTTAGGGGCAGAACTGGGACTAGATCCTGGGTGCTCTGCTTTTACTGTATCTTCTCTCTCAAACACAGGGATGACCATTCCTTATCATGAAGAAAGTACTTAGCTATAACTCCATGGGAAAACCATAAGAGGGAACCAAGAGGTCTGAGAACAGATCACAGTGGTTTACAGGCTTTGCAAAGTTCTTCTGTGTCAGTTCTGAAAAAGCAAACATGCATGAGGCTCAAAACAGGGGGGAGCTTTGGGATGGAGCAGATGAAGTCATATGTTCTCCAAGCACAGGGCCCTGATTTGGATACATGTCAATTCCAAGAGATCACTTTCAATTCTTTTTTTTTTTCTTTCATCTCTCTTTTATGTAGGGTGTTTTGAACTTCAGCAACACATCCCACTCCGTTGCCTGTTTCCTTCAACTAATTTCTACTTTAGATTCTGTGCTTATCAGGAAGGCCCTGTAGTTCCAGACCCTTTGGTGTCCCTGCTTGGTAAAGCTGAGCTGTCTCCTCTGTGAGCTGTCCCTCAGTCCCCTCACCCCACAGAAAGGGCCACTCTAGTGGGAACTCCACCTGCAGGGGTGGCCAACATTCTCCCTCTTCCCCTCTCTTGTATTTTTTTGGGATCTTAGTTCCCCACCAGGAAGCGCAGAGTCTTAACCACTGGACGGCCAGGGAAGTCCCCCCGCTCCTGTTCCTAGACATACTCTGTCTCCCTTACATACCCACATCTGCACCTACACGTGCAGGCACACACATGTTTGCACAAGGACAAACATACTCATCATCTTAGTAACGTAACATTTATGCCTCAGAGCAGTGCTAAGACTTTAAACAGACTATCTCATTGAATCCTGCCAACCACCCTATAAGGTAGGTGCTACAACTTTCCTGGAGTCACAGAGGTTGTGATCTGAACCCAGGTTGGTTTAATCCCGGGACCTATGTTCCTTACCATTATTGCTTCCCATGTTATAAAGTCATGTATATGCCATAAGTATACCCATCTATGTTTACCTAAGTTTATGTAAAGATACACATGCAACATTATGTATGCATCCTTTAACTACAAACGAGCCCAAGCTCCTTTCACTCTCGCTGTATGTAACCTACCCAGTCTCATGGCCCCTCCCTGCCCCTGTGTGGCCAGTGATCTCAAAAAGCTTCAAATCCTCCCATCCCCGAGAAAACACAAAAAACCAGCTCCGTCCCAGGAAGGCAGGATAGATCCAGTGCTACCATATTTGACAGTTGAACATTCGTCAGAATGGAATGGTGATGGTAGAATTTTAGACACTGGCAGAGGGCATAGAAAGTTTACACTGAATAGGAGTGGCGTTTTAGCACCTTTTGAGTCACATCCTATAGGTGGTCCCTACCACCACCCACATATGAGGTTAGTCTTAGTGGAAACTTGAGAAATTTTCTTTTGAAGCTTCTGAAGAAGGGGGAGAGTTTTCAGTGGGGATTTCATTGTGGCTTACCCAAATGCAAACCTGGCGTCAAATCAGACCAAGAAGTAGTCCTCAAAGACACAGAAAAAGTGAACTACGCAGGCCTTCCCAGACTCCAGGCTCAGGCCACCAGCCCACTGCTCCCACCTCATCAACACTCCTCTTTGTTTTTGTACAGTTACATAGCGATTACAGACGGTGCTCTTTTTAAATACCTGTGTGATATTTATGAGCTTCTGCTGCTTGTATTTACAAGCGTATCTTGCTTTATGTAAAACAAAACCCCAAATCTGATTATAATTGTTCCCCTGTTCAAGATCCTTCGGTAGATGCCCATTGACCTTAGGATAAAATCCAAATCCTTTTTCTGACCTATCAGGCCGGACGTGATCTGGCTCTTGCTCAGCCACCAACTTACCCCCGCCTCTCCCCCTCACTCACACACTCCAGTGCCCCTGGCCTTTTCTTTTTCCTCAGGACAGTTAAAGTTTTTCTGCCAAGGGGTATTAGTTCACGTTCTTCCTTCTGCCTGCAACACGCTTTCTAGTTATTCGCCCCTACTTTACTTTCTTCACCTCCTCCTCTGCAAGTTTTAGCTTAAATGCCACTTCCTCGGGGAAGCCTTCCTTGATTCTCATGACTAGAAAGTTTATCATCCTACGCTTTGTAATTCACTAATTGTTATAATAATTTACTAATTGTTGTAATAATTCAACAATTATTGTAATTCACTAATTGTTATAATTCACTAATTGTTATAATAATTTACTAAATGCCTGATTCACTAATTGTTATTGTAATTCACTAATTGTTATAATAATTTACTAAATGCCTGATTCCCCCCAATAGACTGCAAATTCCAAGAGAGCAAAGCACTTATGATAGACAAACTACTGGATCCCTCGTAGTTAACATAGTCACCGGCATGTAGTTGATGCTTAATAAATGTTTGTTGGAAAAAATAAATAAATAAATAAATGTTTGTTGAATGGGTTTATGAATGAATGAATGAATGGTGTTCTTAAAAAACTGTGTCTGGGCAGATGTACATCATACTGCTGATAATGGTTTTATATTGGCGACCTCTTGGATGCACTTGGATGTTCTCAGCCTCACCTCTAATGCTAAGAAGTTTCACCAGATTCAGGTGAATGCTACCTGGCGCTGTCGGGACCCTGCCATGCACCTCTTGCTTCCTGTCGTCAGCTTCTCTGACGTTGCAATAGGGACACCCGTGGGAACTTGCTCTCCAGTAACAAGTGCATGATCCAAAACTGTGGACCACCTTTCACTAATGGGGAATCTATGGATAAATGCTTCCTCCGTTCAGCCTTTGGAGTGCGCAGTCCTGAGATTTCATAAGGCTCTTCAGAAGGTTCTGTGGGACGAGTTGCACTCATCGTTGGGTGGCTAATACAATAATGCGTCCTTATGTTATCTCTCCCTCATGTCCTGTAACACTCTTTCATCCCTAACCCTTGCCCCCAAATAAATTACCTCAGGCCAGCAAGCCTTTGTCTCAGGCTAAGATAGTTTCTTTCTTTTTTTTTTTTTTTTTTTTTTTTGGTACCACCACGTGGCTTGTGGGATCTCAGTTCCCTGACCAGGGATTGAACCCAGGACCTTGGCAGTGAGCACACAGTACTAAGCACTGGACTGACAGGGAAGTCCCTCAAATTTAAAATTAAATCACAAAATAGCTATGCAGGCAATTTTTTTAAACATCTTTATTGGAGTATAATTGCTTTACAATGGTGTGTTAGTTTCTACTTTATAACAAAGTGACTCAGCTATACATATACACATATCCCCGTATCTCCTCCTTCTTGTGCCTCCCTCCCATCCTCCCTATGCTACCCCTCTAGGTGGTCACAAAGCACGGAGCTGATCTCCCTGTGCTACGTGGCTGCTTCCCACTAGCTATCTATTTTACATTTGATAGTGTGTATATATGTCAATTCCACTCTCTCACTTTGTCCCAGCTTACCCTTCCCCCTCACTGTGTCCTGAAGTCCATTCTCTACGTTTGAGTCTTTTTTTTTTTTTGCGGTACGCGGGCCTCTCACTGTTGTGGCCTCTCCCGTTGCGGAGCACAGACTCCGGACGCGCAGGCTCAGCGGCCGCCATTGGCTCACGGGCCCAGCCGCTCCGCGGCATGTGGGATCTTTCCAGACAGGGCCACGAACCCGTGTCCCCTGCATCGGCACGCGGACTCTCAACCACTGCGCCACCAGGGAAGCCCTACGTCTGCGTCTTTATTCCTGTCCTGCCCCTAGGTTCTTCATGACCAATTTTTAAAATTTTTTTTTTAGATTCCATATATATGTGTTAGCATATGGTATTTGTTTCACTTTCTTTTTTTTTTTTTACATCGTTATTGGAGTATAATTGCTTTCCAATGGCGTGTTAGTTTCTGCTTTATAACAAAGTGAATCAGTTATACATATACATATGTTCCCATATTTCTTCCCTCTTGCCTCTCCCTCCCTCCCACCCTCCCTATTCCACGCCTCTAGGTGATCACAAAGCACCGAGCTGATCTCCCTGTGCTATGCGGCTGCTTCCCACTAGCTATCTATTTTACATTTGGTAGTGTATATATGTCCATGCCACTCTCTCACTTTGTCACAGCTTCCCGTTCCCGTTCTCCATATCCTCAAGTCCATTCTCTAGTAGGTCTGCGTCTTTATTCCTGTCTTACCCTAGGTTCTTCATGACATTTTTTTCCCCTTAAATTCCATATATATGTGTTAGCATACAGTATTTGTTTCTCTTTCTGATTTACTTCACTCTGTATGACAGACTCTAGGTCCATCCACCTCATTACAAATAGCTCAATTTCGTTTCTTTTTATGGCTGAGTAATATTCCATTTTATATATGTGCCACATCTTCTTTATCCATTCATCTGTCAATTGACACTTAGGTTTCTTCCATGTCCTGACTATTGTAAATAGAGCTGCAATGAACATTGTGGTACATGACTCTCTTTGAATTGTGGTTTGCTCAGGGTATATGCCCTGTAGTGGGATTTCTGGGTCGTATGGTAGTTCTATTTTTAGTTTTCTAAGGAACCTCCATACTGTTCTCCATAGTGGTTGTATCAATTTACATTCCCACCAACAGTGCAAGAGTGTTCCCTTTTCTCCACACCCTCTCTAGCATTTATTGTTTGTAGATTTTTTCATGATGCCCATTCTGACTGGTGTGAGGTGATACCTCATTGTAGTTTGATTTGCATTTCTCTAATGATTAGTGGTGTTGAGCATTCTTTCATGTGTTTGCTGGCAATCTGTATATCTTCTTTGGAGAAATGTCTATCTAGGTCTTCTGCCCATTTTTGGATTGCATTGTTTGTTTTTTTGTTATTGAGCTGCGTGAGCTGCTTGTAAATTTTGGAGATTAATCCTTTGTCAGTTGCTTCATTTGCAAATATTTTCTCCCATTCTGAGGGTTGTCTTTTCGACTTGTTTATGGGTTCCTTTGCTGTGAAAAAGCTTTTAAGTTTCATTAGGTCCATTTGTTTATTTTTGTTTTTATTTCCATTTCTCTGGGAGGTGTGTCAAAAAGGATCTTTCTGTGGTTTATGTCATAAAGTGTTCTGCCTGTGTTTTCCTCTAAGAGTTTGATAGTGTCTGGCCTTACATTTAGGTCTTTAATCCATTTTGAGTTTATTTTTGTGTATAGTGCTAGGGAGTGTTCTAATTTCATTCTTTTATGTGTAGCTGTCCAGTTTTCCCAGCACCACTTCTTGAAGAGGCCGTCTTTTCTCCATTTTTACTCTCACCTCCTTTATCAAAAATAAGGTGACCATATGTGTGTGGGTTTATCTCTGGGATTTTTATGCTGTTCCATTGATCTATATTTCTGTTTTTTTGCCAGTACCATGCTGTCTTGATTACTGTAGCTTTGTAGTATAGTCTGAAGTCAGGGAGCCTGATTCCTCCAGCTCCGTTTTTCTTTCTCAAGATTGCTTTGGCTATTCGGGGTGTTTTGTATTTCCATACAAATTGTGAAATTTTTTGTTTTAGTTCTGTGAACAATGCCGTTGGTAGTTTGATAGGGATTGCATTGAATCTGTAGATTGCTTTGGGTAATATAGTTATTTTCACTATGTTGATTCTTCCCATCTAAGAACATGGTATATCTCTAATCTGTTGGTATCATCTTTCATTTCTTTCATCAATGTCTTATAGTTTTCTGCATACAGGTCTTTTGTCTCCTTAGGTAGGTTTATTCCTAGGTATTTTATTCTTTTTGTTGCAGTGTAAATGGGAGTGTTTCCTTAATATCTCTTTCAGATTTTTCATCATTAGTGTATAGGAATGCAAGAGATTTCTGTGCATTAATTTTGTATCCTGCTACTTTACCAAATTTATTGATTAGCTCTAGTAGTTTTCTGGTAGCATCTTTAGGATTCTCTATGTGTAGTATCCTGTCATCTGCAATCAGTAACAGCTTTACTTCTTCTTTTCCGATATAGATTCCTTTTATTTCTTTTCCTTCTCTCATTTCTGTGGCTAAAACTTCCAAAACTATGTTGAATAATGTGGTGAGAGTGGGCAACCTTATCTTCTTCCTGATTTTAGTGGAAATGTTTTCAATTTTTCAGCATTGAGGACGACGTTGGCTGTGGGTTTGTCATATATGGCCATTATTATGTTGAGGAAAATTCCCTCTATTCCTACTTTCTGGAGGGTTTTTATCATATGGATGTTGAATTTTCTTGAAAGCTATTTCTGCATCTATTGAGATGATTATATGGTTTTTCTCCTTCAATTTGTTAACTCGGTTTATCACATTGATTGATTTCTGTATATTGAAGAATACTTGCATTCCTGGGATAAACCTCACTTGACCATGGTGTATGATCCTTTTAATGTGCTGTTGGATTCTGTTTGCTAGTATTTTGTTGAGGATTTTTGCACCTATATTCATCAGTGATATTGGCCTGTAGTTTTCTTTCTTTGTGACATCCTTGTCTGGTTTTGGTATCAGGGTGATGGTAGCCTCGTAGAATGAGTTTGGGAGTGTTCCTTCCTCTGCTATATTTTCTAAGAGTTTGAGAAGAATAGGTGTTAGCTCTTCTCTAAATGATTGATAGAATTCACCTGTGAAGCCATCTGGTCCTGGGCTTTTGTTTGTTGGAAGATTTTTAATCACAGTCTCAATTTCAGTGCTTGTGATTGGTCTGTTTATATTTTCTACTTCTTCCTGGTTCATTCTCGGAAGGTTGTACTTTTCTAAGAATTTGTCCATTTCTTCCAAGTTGTCCATTTTATTGGCATATAGTTGCTTGTAGGAATTTCTCACGGTCCTTTGTATTTCTGCAATGTCAGTTGTTACTTCTTTTTCATTTCTAATTCTATTTATTTGAGTCTTCTCCCTTTTTTTCTTGATGAGTCTGGCTAATGGTTTATCAATTTTGTTTATGTACTCAAAGAACCAGATTTCAGTTTTATTGATCTTTGCTATTGTTTCCTTCATTTCTTTTTCATTTATTTCTGATCTGATATTTTTGATTTCTTTCCTTCTTCTAACTTTGGGTTTTTTTTGTTCTTCTTTCTCTAATTGCTTTGGGTGTAAGGTTAGGTTGTTTATTTGAGATGTTTCTTGTTTCTTGAGATAGGACTGTATTACTATAAACTTCCTTCTTAGAACTGCTTTTACTGCATCCCATAGGTTTTGGTTAATCATGTTTTCACTGTCATTTGTTTCTAGGTGTTTTTTGAGTTCCTCTCTGATTTCTTCAGTGATCTCTTTGTTATTTAGTAGTGTATTATTTAGCCTCTATGTGTTTGTATTTTTTACAGATTTTTTTCCTGTAACTGATATCTAGTCTCATGGCGTTGTGGTCAGAAAAGGTACTTGATACTTGATTTCAATTTTCTTAAATTTACTGATGCTTGATTTGTGACCCAAGATATGATCTATCCTGGAGAATGATCCATGAGAATTTGAGAAGAAAATGTATTCTGTTGTTTTTGGATGGAATGTCCTATAAATACAATTCAGTCCATCTTGTTTAATGTATCACTTAAAGCTTGTGTTTCCTTATTTATTTTCATTTTGGATGATCTGTCCATTGGTGAAAGTGAGGAGTTAAAGTCCCCTACTATGATTGTGTTACTGTCAATTTCCCCTTTTATGGCTGTTAGCATTTGCCTTATGTATTGAGGTGCTCCTATGTTGGGTGCATAAATATTTACAATTGTTATATATTCATCTTGGATTGATCCCTTGATCATTATGTAGTGTCTTTCTTTGTCTCTTGTAATAGTCTTTATTTTAAAGTCTCTTTGGTATGATGTGAGAATTGCTACTCTAGCTTTCTTTTGATTTCCATTTGCATGGAATATCTTTTTCCATCCCCTCACTTTCAGTCTGTATGTGTCCCTAGGTCTGAAGTGGGTCTCTTGTAGACAGCACATATACAAGTCTTGTTTTTGTATCCATTCAGCCAGTCTATGTCTTTTGGTTGGAGCACGTTATCCATTTACATTTAAGGTAGTTATCCATATGTATGTTCCTATTGCCATTTTATTAATTGTTTGGGGTTTGTTTTGGTAGGTGTTTTCCTTCTCTTCTCTTTCCTGCCTAGGGAAGTTCCTTTAGCGTTTATTGTAAAGCTGGCTTGGTGGTGCTGAATTCTCTTAGCTTTTGCTTGTCTGTAAAGGTTTAATTTCTCTGTTGGATCTTAATGAGATCCTTGCTGGGTAGAGTAAACTTGGTTGCAGGTTTTTCTCCTTCATCACTTTAAATATGTCCTGCCATTCCCTTTTGTCTTCCAGAGTTTCTGCTGAAAAATCAGCTGTTAACCTTATGGGGATTCCCTTGTATATTATTTGTTGCTTTTCCCTTGCTGCTTTTAATATTTTTTCTTTGTATTTAATTTTTGATAGTTTGATAATATGTGTCTTGGTGTGTTTCTCCTTGGATTTATCCTGTATGGAACTCTCTGTGCTTCCTGGACATGATTGACTATTTCCTTTCCCATATTAGGGAAGTTTTTGACTATAATCTCTTCAAATATTTTCTCAGTCCCTTTTTTTTCTCTTCTTCTTCTGGGACCCCTATAATTCGAATGTTGATGCGTTGAATGTTGTCCCAGAGGTCTCTGAGACTGTCTTCAGTTCTTTTCATTCTTTTTTCTTTTCTGCTCTGTGGTAGTTATTTCCACTATTTTATCTTGCAGCTCACTTATCTGTTCTTCTGCCTCAGTTATTCTACTGTTGATTCCTTCTAGAGAATTTTTAATTTCATTTATTGTGTTGTCCATCATTGTTTGTTTGCTCTTTAGCTCTTCTAGGTCCTTGTTAAACATTTCTTATATTTTCTCCATTCTATTTCCAAGATTTTGGATCATCTTTACTATTATTACTCTGAATTCTGTTTCAGGTACACTGCCTTTTTCCTCTTCATTTGTTAGGTCTGGTGGGTGTTTTCCTTGCTTCTTCATCTGCTGTGTGTTTCTCTGTCTTCTCATTTTGCATAACTTACTGTGTTTGGGGTCTCCTTTTCACAAGTTGCAGGTTCGTAGTTACTGTTGTTTTTGGTGTCTGCCCCCAATGGCTAAGGTTGGTTCAGTGGTTTGTGTAGGCTTCCTGGTAGAGGGGACTGGTGCCTGTGTTCTGGTGGATGAGGCTGGATCTTGCCTTTCTGGTGGGCAGGTCCACGTCTGGTGGTGTGTTTTGGGGTGTCTGTGACCTTATTATGATTTTACGTGCCTCTTTGCTAATGGGTGGCGTTGTGTTCCTGTCTTGCTAGTTGTTTGGCAAAGGGTGTCCAGCACTGTAGCTTGCCGGTCATTGGAGCTGGTCTTTGCATTGAGATGGAGATCTCTGGGAGAGCTTTCACCATTTGATATTATGTGGGGCTGGGAGGTCTCCAGTGGACCAATGTCCTGAACTCGGCTCTCTCACCTTAGAGGCACAGACATGACACCCAGCTGGAGCACCAAGACCCTGTCAGCCATATGGCTCAGAATAAAAGGGAGAAAAAAAGAAAGAAAGAAAGAAAAATAAAATAAAATAAATTTATTAAAATAAAAAAGTTAACAGTTATTAAAAATTAAAAAAATTTAAAAGTAATTAAAGAAAGAAAGAAGAGAGCAACCAAACCAAAAAACACATCCACCAATGATAACAAGTTCTAAACGCTATACTGAAAAAAAATCCAAAAAACAGACAGACAGAACGTTAGGAGAAATGGTAGAAAGCAAAGCTATAGAGACAAAATCACACAAAGAAGTATATACATACACACTCACAAAAAGAGCAAAAGAAAAAAAATATATGTATATAAAAGGAAGAGAGCAACCAAATCAATAAACAAATCTACCAATGATAATAAACTCTGAATACTAAACTAAGATAAACATAAAACCAGAAACAAATTAGATGCCAAAAGCAAACCCCAAGTCTACAGTTGCTCCCAACACCCACTGCCTCAATTTTGGAATGATTCGTTGTCTATCCAGGTATTCCACAGATTCAGGGTACATCAAGTTGATTGTTGAGGTTTAATCCGCTGCTCCTGAGGCTGCTGGGAGAGATTTCCCTTTCTCTTCTTTGTTCGCACAGCTCCTTGGGTTCAACTTTGGCGCTGGCCCCGCCTCTGCATGTAGGTCACCCTCTGGCATCTGTTCTTTGCCCAGACAGGATGGGGTTAAAGGAGCGGCTGATTAGGGGGCTCTGGCTCACCCAGGCTGCGGGGAGGGAGGGGTACGGAATGCGGGGCCAGCCTGAGGGGGCAGAGGCCAGCGTGACATTGCATCAGCCTGAGGCACGCCGTGTGTTCTCCCGGGGAAGTTGTCCCTGGATCGTGGGACCCTGGCAGTGGTGGGCTGCACAAGCTCCTGGGAGATGAGGTGTGAATAGTGACCTGTGCTCGCACACAGGCTTCTTGGTGGCTGCAGCAGCAGCCTTAGCGTTTCATGCCCATCTCTGGTGTCCACACTTATAGCCGTGGCTCGCACCTGTCTCTGGAGCTCATTTAGGCAGTGCTCTGAATCCCCTGTCCTTGTGCACCCCGAAACAATGGTCTCTTGCCTCTTAGGCAGGTCCAGACTTTTTCCCAGACTCCCTCCCAGCTAGGTGTGGCGCACTAACCCCCTTCAGGCTGTGTTCACGCAACCAACCCCCGTCGTCTTCCTGGGATATGACCTCTGAAGCTGGAGCCTCAGCTCCCAGCCCCTACCCATCCCAGCGGGTGAGCAGACAAGCCTCTCGGGCTGGTGAGTCCTGGCTGGCACTGATCCTCTGTGTGGGAATCTCTCTGCTTTGCCCTCCGCACCCCTGTTGCTGCGCTCTCCTCTGTGGCTCTGAGAGTTCACCCTCGCCAACCCCTGTCTCCGCCAGTGAAGGGGCTTCCTAGCATGTGGAAAGTTTCCCTTCTTCACGGCTCCCTCCCAGAGGTGCAAGTCCCGTCCCTATTCTTTTGTCTCTGTTTTTTCTTTTTTCTTTGGCCCTACCCAGGTATGTGGGGGAGTTTCTTGCCTTTTGGGAAGTCTGAGGTCTTCTGCCAGTGTTCAGTAGGTGTTCTGTAGGAGTTGTTCCACATGTTGATGTATTTCTGATGTATTTGTGGGGAGGAAGGTGATCTCTACGTCTTACTCCTCCGCCATCTTGAAGGCCTCTCCCGCAGACAATTTTTGTCAATGAAATTTATTTACTTTTTCGAATTATAACGTTAGAGGTGTGCTGTTTTCATTTGAGCTGCTCTTAACACTTTGGTGGTCTCAGGAGCTTTGCCATAAGCTTAGTCATTCATAACCCAATCCGTAAGTCCATCAAAGGACTTCAGGTCACTGGAAATCTAAGGTATTATAACTGAAAGGTCATGAAGACTCTCTTGACTGTCACTGGACTCTTGTTGGCAGAGCCCATGCTTTGTAATTCTTTGCTCTCTGTCCTTAGTACCTAGTATAAATTTGGATATAGGTTTTAAATCGAGCTATATTATCTGTTTCCATGATGCTGAATTTGCCTCTGTGATTTGGTTTTCTAATGATATTGGGAAACCTTTGGAACAATTCAAGGAGAGGAATGATTGGAGAGAAGTGGGCACGTTTCCAATAGTGGAAATGTGTAGGAAAGTAGAACGGCAGGGGTTGAATGGCTATTTAGACCTTCTGTCTTTCTCTGAAAGATGCAGGCCCATAATGAACTGTGAGATTTCCTTTCTAATCAGGAGTATGTCTGTCTAATCAGGTCAGGAATGTACTTTAGGGAATTCCTACGCAAGCACCAGACCCGCAGTGACCCAAAGTCTTGGCAAGGATAAAGAGTCATCCCAAATTTTCTAGAGATGACTAATGGTCTTTAAGTTTAATGAGAAACAGTATGAACCAGCAGTCACCTGGTCTGAATCCTAGCCCTGCCAGGTCCTCTGTCCCTTGGATTCCTCATGTTTAAAATGAAGTTATTAATGAAATCTATCTCATTGGGTTGTTCTGGGGAGTCTATGAAACGATGCATCCAATAAGTGCTTACTAGATGTAGGATTCTGTTCATCTATTTCATTTTTGCAAGCAAATCCCAGAAGAGAACCAGAAGCCAGGTGATTCTCACTCTCACCCAAACTCAACCCCAAGGAAGAATATGCTGGGCCATTTGGCTGGTCAGTTCTGTTTTTGTTTTTTTTTTTTGCGGTACGCGGGCCTCTCACTGTTGTGGCCTCTCCCGTTGCGGAGCACAGGCTCTGGACGTGCAGGCTCAGCAGCCATGGCTCACGGGCCCAGCCGCTCAGCGGCATGTGGGATCTTCCCGGACCGGGGCACAAACCCGTGTCCCCTGCATCGGCAGGCGGACTCTTAACCACTGTGCCACCAGGGAAGCCCTGGTCAGTTCTTTATTGACCAAAATGCTCTAACACAGTGTATCACTAAGCTCAGCTATTTGCATTCCATCTTTTTGCTTTTTTTTTTAATTTTTAAAAATAAAATCACTTTTTTGTTAAAATAAATTTATTTTAAAAGGAAACTTAAAAAATACTCCTGTAAATGGAAAACCAGTTTCATCTGCTGCAATTTGAAAGCAAAAGTACATTTCGTTAAAACAGTAAAATGCCATTGAATTCCAATTAAAAGATGCTGCCTGCCTACGTCTGAACTTGAGGCCTAAGCAATTTGTTAAAAAGGGAGAATTAGTAAGTGTTATAGAGGCATTGAAGAGTAGCCCTAAACTGAGGCTTTCTCCTTGATGTCATCAAAGGAGTGAAGGAGAAATGAATCACTTTCTCACTGTGTGATTCACTGTTACTTGCTTTGTGTTGGGGTACCCTCAGCTTTGGAATACTTTGTTCCAGTGTATTATAAAGGAACTGGAATGATGCAAAGAACCAAAAGGAGGGCAGAATCCTACGCATCTTCTGTGTTATAAATGTTGGTTCAACCACCTCTGCATCTGGTGAAAGTCTTACTTGCATTTTTTTCCTCTTAATTTTTAATAAAAGACAGTGGTCTACTAAACATAGTTGTAGTCTTTCCTCTCCGTAGGATTTGAAGGGAGTGCTAAAGACAGCTGTGTGAGAGGAGAAAGCAGGAAAGTGAGACTGCATCTTACCATTCTATTAATATTAAAAAAATAATTCAGCTGCTTAAATCCAAGTAAAGTCTGTAGTCTAGTTATTACATTATGCCAGTGTCCTAGTTTTTATACTGTATTATTGTTATGTATGATGTTATCATTGAGGGAAGACTGGTGAAGGGTGCAAGGGATTTCTCTGTACTACTTCCATGTTTGCAACTTCTTGTGAGTCTATAATTATTTCAAAAAACAAAAAACAAAGAAAAGAAACCAGTAAAAAAATTAGCCAAAATCTTACAAATATGTCCTTATTTGACCCTGAAATACCACTTCTAGAAATTTATACTAATGCAACAGGTATATACCCCAGTATGTTCCTCATATAATTATTTATGGTATTTGAAACATCTTTAATGTCCAATAATAGGGGAATGGGTAAATGGGTAAATAAATGGTGGCATAGATAGATAGATAGATATTACAGCTATTGAAAATTATAGTGGAGATGTATATTTAATGACATAAAGGACATGCACAATTAAGTAAATATAGAAACTTACAAGCCATATGAGCCCAGGTTATTTAAGAATGATATGTAGATATATATTATTGAGACTAGAAGAATGTATGCCCAAATGTCAGTGACAGTTATTTCTGGCCACTAGACTTACCAATTGATTTTAATTTTTTTATTTTGCTCATGTGTATTTGTAGTTTTTCTACAATGAATGTATGTTACTAGTGTAATAAATATTTCAAAGATAATAAAACTAGCTTAAATCATTATAGATTTACTAAAACCTTTACAACAGACAGAGTTAAATCCTGTAACACTAATAATCTATGCATTACAATTGATAAGATAGCCATTGGAAAGAAAAATAAATCACAAAGCTCCGAAATTGCTGTATGTAGATGTTAATCCACAACAGATACTGTGCCTTACAAAAGAAAAGGGCTGTGGTCAATTACTTCACTCATAACCAGTCTTTCTCCTTTTCCTTTACTGTTTCTTTTCTGATGAAATCAGTAAATGTTTTGATTCAAAACCATGAGCAGGATGCACCCTTAATACTTATTAAACTCAGGGCAAGTCTGTGCAAGAGCTGACTATTTGCCTAGGCTAATGAGTAACCACGATCTAGTACTTTTGATCACAGTTGGGAAAGTTACAAAACTTAGTAATTCCTTACTTGCCCTGATTAGTCCTACATGCCTTTCTTCATAGGTAAGTCTTCTAGGATAATATGAAAATACATGGTAAACAAATGTCTTCCTCCTTTTAAAAAAATTTATTATTTATTTGGTTGCACTGGGTCTTAGTTGTGGCAGGCGGGCTCCTTAGTTGTGGCATGTGAACTCTTAGTTGTGGCATGCATGTAGGATCTAGTTCACTGACCAGGGATTGAACCTGGGCCCACTGAATTGGGAGCACAGAGTCTTAATCAGTGTGCTACCAGGGAAGTCCCCTATCTTCCTCTTTTTTAAAAGAGAGAAGTAGAATTATTTTTCTGTAACTGACTGTAAATATTTGCCAAATCAATTAGACATTTTTTTGGGCCCTGTGATGGTGCTGATTATATATTAATTATATAAAATATTACTTACTCACTTGTCCCTGTAAATTGTTTCTCTTCCAAATAATCCCTGTTCCTTGGTGCAGGAACCGTTTGTGTTGTTCATTTGCACCTGAGACAAATAAGTGCTTAATAAATATTTGCTGAGTAGTGAGGATGACTCATTTGTGCTTGGAATTCTTACTGCAATCCTAGGGAGAAAGCCTGGGACTTGGAATCTGCAGACATGTTTAGGAAACTCACCTCTGCCTCTGACAGCTCTGTGACCCCAGGTGTTCAATAGCTCTAAGCCCCATCCGCAAAAGTGCTATCAGTAACATGTAATTCTCAGGCATGGCATAAGGAATAAACCTCCTAATATGCATTGGTAGCATTAGAACAGTATCTGGTACAGAGTAGTTGCTTGAAAGATATTAGTTGACAATACCTGAATTCCTCCTTTTGTCCTAGCTGTAAATGGCCTCTTTCTGCCATTGTTTCTGACTTACTATAGTGGTTAAGAGTGTAAGCTCTGAAGTCAGAAGGCCTGTGCCATCTTTTTTTTTTTTTAATTTTTATAAGAGAATAGTTGCTTTACAATGTTGTGTTAGTTTCTGCTGTACAGCAGAGTGAATCAGCTATATGTATACATATATCCCTCGTTTTTTGGATTTTCTTCCCATTTAGGTGACCACAGAGCATTGAGTAGAGTCCCCTGTGCTATACAGTAGGTTCTCATTAGTTATCTATTTTATACATAGTGGTGTATATATGTCAATCCCGATCTCCCAATTCATCCTATCTCCCCCTTCTCCCTTTGGTATCCATACCTTTGTTCTCTACCTCTGTGTCTCCATTTCTGCTTTGCAAATAAGTTCATCTGTACCCTTTTTCTAGATTCCACATATAAGTGATATTACCTGATATTTGTTTTTCTCTTTCTGACTTATGCCATCTTATTAAATAAGAGGATGACTTAGAGCAAGTTGATGAAATACTCTGTACTTGGTTTTCTCATCTGTACAACAGGGATGGTAATAATAGCGCTCATTCCATAGGATCATTGTAGGCATACACTGAGAAGATGCTTATAAAATGCTTCAAAGAGTGTGACACAGAGTAAGTGCTAAGTAAAGGTTAGCCATTATCCTCTTACCAGGCCTCTTATCATTTATGGTGTTGCATCTAAAGTACAATTTAAAACTGAGCCCAACTCCTGGCTTCTTCTTTTCCTGAAGGAGTCATTCATTCCGATTTGGCTATTACATGATTGTCAACTCACAGAGTAGCCGCAGTGGTCTTGAGCGTTGTAGCATCTTATAGACTTTAAGAGGGGGTGGGGGCTTGCTATTATGTTAGAATAAACAATAACAATGAACATTATTTTGTGCCAGATTCTGCGCAAAGAACGATAACCCTAGTATTACCCCAATCTTAATAGATTAGGAGACAGTTTTAGAGAGGTTTATGTTTTGCCCCAACTCGTGCTTGGGGGAACGTCAAGACTTATGCCCAGGCAATCTCTACTCTTAACCTTCAAGTCATCCCATTTGCTACATTTATCATAGAAAAAACAACGCTATTTTTTTGAATTCCTTATTGTAATTTTGATCCGAGATTTTTATTTTTAGTTCCACTCAGTAGAGCCCAAACCTTGGAAACATAAGCAGCCTTCACACAGTAACATCGGGTTAATCTACAAGGAACAGAAATGGAAATAAGCCTGAAACATAAATGGAGAAAATATAGGGGCTATTTTTTTTAGGTGAAACGGTGAGAAGTGCCAAAAACTAAATAAATACTAGTCAATATATTTGGATAAAAATTCCTTTTGTTTTTAACAACAAATGGAGAATTCCATAAATATAACCAGAATTATTATCTCATTTTGTTTTCACGCCCAATTTATGACTGTGAAATAACTAAAACTCTAAAATATATTTGAAATAGCTAGAACTCTAAAATATATTTGTCCTGCTGCATCTGCCTTTTCCATTTGCAATATTATCTTTGTGGAAATCATCTATGGGTAGATTAGGAGTATAGGAGTACGGTTATTGAAGAAGAGGGCTCACATGTTGGACAGTTCATCTCTTAAACATTTTTTTTTTCGAAGTATAGTTGATTTACAGTGTTGTGTTAATTTCTGCTGTACAGCAAAGTGATTCAGTTACACATGTATACATTCTTTTTCATATTCTTTTCCATTATGGTTTATCACAGGATATTGAATCTAGTTCCCTGTGCTATACAGTAGGACCTTGCTGTTTATCCATTCCATATATAATAGTTTACATCTGCTAATCCCAAACTCCCACTCCATCCCTCCTCCCCCCACCCCCCTCCCCCTGACAACCACAAATCTGTTCTCTATGTCTGTGAGTTGAACAGTTCATCTCTGGTGCCTGTCTCTAAACTCAACTACTCCTTGCTCCTTGCTTGGGGCAAAAGATGGCTTGGATTCTAAACCAACTTCAGTCTTTTGGCATTATCTATTGAAATTTTAAATATGTGTTCCCTTTTACTCAGTAATTTCACATTTAGAAGTTTATTCAAGAGAAATGCCCAAATATACAAAGATACATATAAGGGTTTTTACTGTTACCTTCTTTGTGATTAATGATAGATATCCATCAGGAAGGGATTGTGTATATATACCATAATGTGGCCATCCAGAGGAATACATAGATAGATACAATACAAAAGAGAAAATTGTAGGCAGTGTTCATAATACTCATACTACAGAAGGGTTTTGAAAGGATAGACATCAATGATTGCAAACTCAAATGCACATGGGGGCCAGACTGGTTTTATGAATGGGTCAGGTAGGTACTGTGACAACCTTGAGAGCACACCCTATGTGAAATCAACTGGCACCACTCAGCTTCAGATAATCATTGCTAATGGGTTGGTGGATTTTTGGATTTTCCAAGAAAAGCTGTAACTTCTCGTGCTACTTTGTGGTAGTCTATTTCCTTCTCTGCTGCCTTCAGAGCTCCACAAAAAATATCTCAGTTACATGAACCTTTAGATTTTTATTTTGTGGCAACTAATAGAAATATTAAAAAAAAATATTTTAAACTGGATTTTGTCTTGCGGGCTCACAGTATGTGGGCCATACTCTTAGCAATGGCTCTCTCTGGAGAATCATATTATGGGCTAATTTCCACTCTCTATACGTTGCTTTATGTTTGAGGGGTTTTCGGCCTGTCTCAAGAACCCATTTCTTGGTTGAGGTGAGGGCTGAGGGCCCTATACTCATGATGAGCAAGGGTTCAGGCCTTCCCAGTGACCTAGAAATCCACCTCCTTGACCAGGTCTTGGAGATAAGCCTTGTACTGGTTCAAGGTGAGGGAGAGTAAGTGGCTGTTGGAAATGTGCAGGTTCAAGGTATGCCCCAGGGAGGAGGTACCCTCTAAATGGGCCATATCTGGCAGGGTGCTGAGGCACGTGGGAACAACCTTGACCACCAGGAGCCTCTTGATAGACAGCTGGTCCTGGGACCACGAGTCCCCAGCAAGAGAATTACAGGGTGTAGATGGTGTCTGCTTCCTTCCCTGAAGATGATCAGGTTTGCCACAAAAGGTTCCAGGTGGAACATGCCTCCTTTCTTGCCCTTGGGGGCCTCGCCATCGTGCTGGTGGCCACCATCAGGAAGGCGGTCTAGCCCATGGCCCAGTACCAGTGGCAGTACCCCAGCCTCTGGGCCCATAGCTGCTGCCAAGCTCTCTGCAGAGCTCCCCACTTCCTCCCCCCACCCCCCTGCAAGGCAGCTCAGCACAGCCTCATGTAGCCTGTCATACCCTGGGGTCTGACAGTCTTATTGGCTGTCCAAGCAGTGCCCTGTCCCCTGCATCTGACCCCACCAGCCACAGGCCCCTGGGGCAGAAGACAGTCTGCTGGAAGACTTGGTTCCCAGGTAGGAGGTGGTCCCCTTGAACTTCCACTCTGAGCAGTGATAGCAGCAATCTTAAGAGAGAGGGGCGAGAGAGTGTAGGGGGCCGTCTCCCCAGCTCCAGCCCCTCCCATGCCACAGCTGGTACTCACCTTCCTCAGGTAAGCTGCCACAGTGGGCTATTGGGAGTGGGAGCGGGGGTCCAAGTTAGGGCAGGGAACAGGGATGTTTAAGGTGGGGCTCAGCAAAAGCTGAGGAGTGTGCTCAGGGTCCACACCCAGGCTCGAAGGCCCCCATCTGGTAATGGGGCCAAGCCCATGTCACTCAGGAACTCCTTCTGGGCGTCAGAGGTACCACATCTGCCACTGGTGTCTGGAGAGGTATCCGGCTCAGGAAAGTCCCCAGCTCCTGAGGTCACAAACTCGTAGATCTAGTGCAGATCCTGGGGGGTCCTTGCTCTGTCCTAGGCCAAATGCAATAAAATACTTCCTTCTGGTTTAGGGCAGACCGGAAATTCCTCTTCTGGGTCAGCAGGTTGGGCTTATCCTTCCCAGGGTTTTAGGACCTCTAGCCTTGGCCCAGGCTGGAAGATGCGGAAGTCCTCCCGCTGGGCATCTTGCCGCAAACCATTCTTCAAAGTGATGCAGAGGCACATGCGGCTGTGGTCCAGGCAGGCCACGCCCTACGGCTGCCCCAGGCCCAGCTGCCACACGGATCCGAGGCTTTAGGGTTCCCATGGTCCAGCATAGAGGCTCGGTGCACGCAGGGTGCTGGGACCTAGGCCTGCTCTTGGACTCCAGGTAGCTCTCGAGCTCACAGCTGCAGGTATCCGTCCCTTCCTGGCAGCTGGGATTTAGAGTGGTGGAGCTTTCTTTTCTATCTACTGCTTTTGTGATGAATACAAACACACAAACATACTTACACTGGCCTCATGCTAGAAAGGTCTGAACCAAAGTGAGTTTCCAGACCATTTCAGACTGGAGCCAGTTTCAGGATTTTGGTCCAGCTTTGGTTTTGTTACTGATCGCAAGTATCTTGAGTTTGGTGGATACCCCTGGGCTCATCTAGATAATGAGCTCCTCTGGATACTGCTTTGGACTAGGGTTTCTGCAGCCTTGAGATACTTCTGGCTGTGTTGGACCGTATGGGTCCTTGGGGTAGAAGCAGCATTTTAAGGAAGGGAACGATCATCTCTCTCAATTTCCATGATGTGCTCAGAGTTTGTGGGAAAATGAATAGCTAAGTGATCATCTTTCATTCATTCATTCACTCTTTCATTCAGCAAAGATGCTCTGAGTGCTTACTATGTGTCTGGCCCTTTGTTGGGTCTTGATAGCAGTGAGAGATTTGCATGGAGTTCCCAGCTTTGGAGGTAGCACCAAATAAAGAGACTGATGTAAAATCGTGTGAAACGTAGTGTGGTGAGGGTCAGCACATGATGCCTCGGGAGACTCCAGTGGAAGTTAGGGAAGACTTGCCTGAAGAGGTAGCACCTGGGCTGAGTTTGGAGCGATGAGCAGGAGTTAGCCTGGTAAAGAAATGAGGGACTGTTGAGAGATCCACAGGTGTAAAGGCATGAAGGCAGGAGAGGACCTGGGACCTTCTGGGAACAGCCCGTACTCTGTAGAGCCTGAGTACTGAGTTTGTGGCAGGAGATGTCAGGCTTTGGGATGAGCGTGGGCAGCCATCTGATCACAAGCGCTCGATAGAGCAGCCTGGGATGCCTGGGCTCCATCCTAAAAGAACGTGAAAGCCAATGACTGGTTTTAAGCTAGGGAGATTTGGGGGCTGTCTTATATATTTATGTCAACGAATATTTTCACCCAGAGTTTTCATTTTGTGTTCCCTTGATTCTATGAACCAAGGGGTGTGGGGTGGGAAATACTGTTTTTTTGTTTTTATTAAGTGAAAGGAAACAAGTGTTTAAAAAAAAAAACTCTACAAAATAATGGGTGAGAAACTGTAGCTTTAAGTTTTATACCTTCTGTGCTGCTTGACTTTAGATGTTTCATGACATGTCATACATTGCCTGCAAGTTAATTAACCCATCAACTTGGAAGGTTGCTGGTAAATTCCAAACCAGTTTCGAGGGTGTGTATGTATTCTGAGTGGGGAGCTGGTTAAAGACATCCATAACATTATGATAATCCTTGCTGAATATTGCTAGGATTTCAACTAGCAATTCATGCCATTTCTGGCACCATTACCCACAAAAGGCCACGCTTCCCCAGAAAGGTAGATGAATCCTCAATGAATAGGAAGAGAATAAACATGTTTAACTTGGTAATAACTTGACTTCCCTGTCTCACAAGGTGAAAGGGAAAAGTCAGTGGTTTTTGAGAGAGAGAGAAGGGAGGGGAGGGAGGAACAGACTGGGTTGACTGGTGACGCTGTGAAAGCCCCACAATTGCTGTCACGGTGGTTTTTCATCCCTGGAGCAGGGTGATGTCATTTGCTGCTGCCTATGCATTCATCTCTGGCTTTCTTGTCTTTTTGCCATGAGGACACATGCATATGCTGAATGTGTAAGTGTGCCCCAGGGAGGCTGTAAGGATTTTAGAGGCAGACTAAGCAGGATTCAGATTCTCCTCTGCAACTTACTTAGCTGCGAGAGCCTGGGAAAATTGTTTACCCTACCTGATCGGATTTCAGAGTGCCCACCTAGCCTGGGCTTCTGTGACAATTAAATGGGCTGAGATGTTTGTGTATAGCGACTGACACATACCTGATGTTCAATAGATGTTAATTTCTCTCCCGACCCTGGACTAAAGTTACTTTTAATTGGTTTTCATAGGAATAGCCATTTGTCTCCCTGACTCTCTGTCCTGCTTACTTTTCACCAGTAAGGAAACACATGTTCAGAGAAGTGGGAACTTTGGGAGCAGAATGCCTTGTATTCCAATCCTAGTGTTACTACTCGCTTTGGACAGGTGACTCAATATTTTTATTTTATTTTATTTTAAAATTTATTTTAAAGTAATGTGTATTTTGTTGTAGTTTATCTTATGACAGGGCCGAAAGTAAGCTCATCACACGAGATGAATTGTGCCGAAACACAGCAGTAGAGGGCTGCCTGCCGCTCGCTCAGGCAAAACAGCGCCGTCTGTCCTGCTGTGGTAGCTTTTATTAAAGCATTATCTATGTTTACATTTTAAGACTTATTTTCTTAACATTCCAGAAATGCCAAAGCAGCAACATATGCTTCTATGGATTATACAAGCAATAATGGGCTTTCTTGAAAACATGCCGTGCTTCGTCCTTGAGCGCAAAAGCAGCACAAGGTTCCCACCATTATTTTGATTATACTGAAGTAGCACAAGGACATTTCCTTGCGTTCCCACCATTCTGATTATACTGAGGACATCTCATGGATCAGTGCCCAAAGCACTCAATGCTTATTCACAGGCCCCCGGTTTGCCGGGGTGGCTCAAAGCAATCAGGACTGTTTGCAGTTCTGGCTTATTCGCCAGCCCCCAGTTTGCTGGGGCGGGGGGGCTCATGGGTCACATCTCCTTTCCATGTCCTCAGTTATTCCACTACAGTATTTGTTTTTTTGTTGTTGTTGTTTTAATTAATTCATTAATTTGGTTGCGCTGAGTCTTAGTCGCGGCAGGCAGGCTCCTTAGTTGTGGCATGTGAACTCTTAGTTGCGGCATGCATGTGGGATCTAGTTCCCTGACCAGGGATTGAACCTGGACACCCTGCATTGGGAGTGCAGAGTCTTATCCACTGCACCACCAGGGAAGTCCCTCAATAATTTCAGAGTTAGTTTTCTTCTCTTTGAAATGGGAACAGTGATGCCCAATACTTCCTGAATCTTCCACGGTCATTGTAAAGACTCAGTGAAGTAAGGCAGGGTTCCCAAACCTCAGAGAAGCAGAATCACCCAGACATCTTGTTAAAACAGAGAGCTAGACTCCATCCTCAGGGGTTGTGATTCCTGAAGTCTTGGGAGAGGCTGAGAATTTGCATTTCTAACCAATTCCCAGACAGTGCTAGTGTGGTGGTCCCAGGCCATACTTTGACAACAGGGCAGCCTGTCAATACCAGATGGATGTGAGCTACCATCACCTTTTGTATTTTTGGGTAGGGGTCATAAAGTAGTTGCCACCACTTGGCTATTATTCTAATTTGGGGGGCTTATTTTGGCTATGTCAATTAATTGCTTAATTTTGAATTTAAGTAGAACTAATATAAGCAGTGAGGAGAAATAATTTAGTATTCTAGGGGGTTGGAATCTACCTTTGCTGCTGAGGACATCTGTGTGACGCAGACATAGGAAGGAGGGACCTGGACTGACCAGGCATCAATACAGTTTTATCAGCCTTGACCTCTTGGGATGTGTCTGGATTAAAAAACACATTTCTGGAACATTCTCCTATTGCACAAGACTCTCTACCAGGTGTTAAGGGCACGTTTTAGGGAAATTCTAGAAAATGACAGGGGAGTTCCACAGGCCAGAATTTCTTTTAGTAACTTGTAAAAAAAAAAACAAAAACACCCATCATCCCTAGGGCTTTTAAGTACATAAAGATGGATCTTCCCACTGAGGAAATCATGGGCCCTGACTCTTTTATTTTAGAAGGTGGATGGCAAAGATAAGGATCATGGTGACACCTCTGTCACTTCATGAGCAGCCTGAATTACAGATCTAAAATTAACAGCTTCTCCCCCAACCACCAACCCAATACTTAAACTCTCCTTTGTCATTGTTTCTAGAAGCAATCGAGTCATAAGAAATTCTACCTGAATCTGCAAGCCTTTCAAACACAGCCAAGGTGGGGAATTCAGTGTCACGTTAGCGTTAAGGGTTTAGATTCTGGGGCTTCCCTGGTGGCGCAGTGGTTGAGAGTCCGCCTGCCGACGCAGGGGACACGGGTTCGTGCCCCAGTCCGGGAGGATCCCACATGCCGCAGAGCGGCTGGGCCCGTGAGCCATGGCCGCTGAGCCTGCGCGTCCGGAGCCTGTGCTCCGCAACAGGAGAGGCCACAACAGTGAGAGGCCCGCGTACCCCCCCCCAAAAAAAAAGAAAAAAAAAAAGAGTTTAGGTTCTGGGGTCAGATGGATGGGGCCCATCTCTCCACTTTCTGGCTTGGAGAGAGTGCCCTTAACAGATGACTTTCTAAACTCCCATTTTCTTATCTAAATTGAGGGCAGTAGTAGTACTTATTCCAAAGAGTCTTTGTGAGGGTTATTTAGATAAGTATGTGAGGACTCAATAAATGACAGCTATTGTTACTACCCGGGTGATTTTTAAGAGTTTAGGATTGGGACCAACAGCTGCATGCCCCCCTGAGCTGTCCCGTTTACAGAATTATCCAGCAGTGTTCAGTTGGTTTGTGGGGCTAGATTTTCCGTTTTCTCCAATTTGTTTATATGGTTTTGGATTGAAAGAGAAGGGGAAAGAAATGGGGACACAGGGACAGAGGATGGCCTGTGGGGAGTATGACCCTGCCTGACCCAAGGAACGGCGGCTCAGCCCCCGTAAGGCAGGAGTTAGAGCCATAAGCTGAAGGATCTGTTCTCCCCAGGTGGTGCGGGACACTCAGTGGCTCAGAGGCCAAGGTGACAAAATGCAGAGTTGGGGAAAGGGCTTACACATGGCACCAGGGGTGCAGTGAAAACACAAGGGAACCCGGGTCTGTTTTCCTCTCAAAGTTTTGAGGTCCCAAGAGGCAGCATCCTGGGCAGGAAAGCAGTGTTTTCATGGAGGCCACAGCATCCACGGAGATGACAAAGTAATTCCCACAGGGACTTGTGAGTGGGTAGTAGTTATTAATGAAGAACACAAGGGGACTCGTTCCGAAGGTTCTCCTTCTGTGTGCGGGGAAATCCCTAAACGACGGGGGTTCAAGTGACACAGGTGGGAACAGGGGAGGAGTAGGGACTTTCGGGTGATGTCGCTGAAGTCTGCTGCAGAATGCTGGGCACAGGGTAACCATCCAGGAACTGGTCATTATTCCTAGCTGTTTCCTGCCACCTGACCTTGCCCTGTGCCCATGGCCCCGGGCAAGGTCTGCTTGAGTATTGAAGGACATGAGAATTCTCAACCTCTCTTTCCATGGAACTCTTTGGAGAATGCAGAGTAGGGTATTATTAAGTCCATGCTAAGTCAGTTTTCTCGATCACAACCACAAAATATCTACTTTTGAGAGGAAAGAGTAACTTAGGCCTTAGGTACTAGGCAATAGTGACGATCCTGGCCGGCTCCCTAGACTTGGAGGCAGAAGACCTTGTTCAGACCCCAGATTTGTTACCTTTGAGCGTTGAGGCCATAGGCTAATTATTTAACTTCCTCGTCTGTACAGTGGGGACAAAACTGCCTGCCCTACCACCAGATAATAAATGCAAAATGTTTTGTAAACTGTAACGTTCTGTTTAAGGGAATTAAGGAAAGTGGTTTTGGTTTGGCTGATGGTGACAGCTCCTAGGGCTACTGGCATTCGACCAAGTGATGGTGCCTTATTCCAAAATGAAGACTCATGAGGGAACTCAGGCGTGGAGACAGGTGAGGGATGGGGAGGTGTTTGGGGAGCTCCCTGGGTGTTCACTACCTACTCCCGAGGCTGGTCTGTGGGACACGAACCCAATAATCTCATCAGGAGGTATCAATTACTGGGGCAATGCTGAGGATGCGACAGCTGCCCCTCCTGTCGCCTCTGCTGTGGTCATGTATCCCTGTCTACCTTCTAGACTGTGCACTTCTAGATCATGGACCATGTTCTCTTCTCTTCATTGTCCAGCCCCTGGCACAGGGCCTGCCACTCAGTGGTGGTTCGTCCCATCAGGGTTTATGGAACGATTCAGTGAGTGAGTGACTGAGAGGGTGTGTTTCCTTTTTTTGGATCACGGTTCTTGTCTGTATCCTGCACACTTTCATTCTTACGCTGCTTCTCTTTCTGAAATGCCCTTAAAGTAATCCACAGCTCTGGGGAGACTGGAACATGGAAACACAAATTCATGGGTTGAAGAAACAGGAAAAGCTGAGGAAGAACAATAAGAATTGCTTTCCTTTCTGAGCTCTTTGTGCCTTGGGGATCAACTCTGGGGGAGAAAGGAGACTTGGGAATTGGTCGCTGGTGGTGGGTGCGTGGGTGGGGCAGCAGGCATCTTCTGTGGAGAATTCGCCTGTCTTGACACAATAATGCTGTTCTGTAACTTGAAGGAGTTGTGGGCTCTGAAGACTTCTGGCCCTGGAAATAGGAGCTTTTTCAAAAAGAACCAGGAACTGACAAAATAAATCTGGAAATGGCTCCTATTGTTGTTAGGGTTGAAACAGGTGTCTTGTGAGTTTCCTGCATGCTGCTATGATTGTAAACCAGGGAACATCTTGATTTTATGTCGGTTTCCCTTGTTGCTCCCAAAACCTCTTACGGATCGTAACAACAGTGACATCAATGTGGACAGTGCCCTTTCTCTAAGGGCTTGCTCTACACCACCCTGTCTTATTTCTCACAACAACTCTGTAAGATTAGTGACAACCATGACCCCATTTTACAGATGAGGAAATGGAGGCTCAGAGAGGTCAAGTGATTTCCCCAAGGTCACACAGCCAGTCAACTTAATTTGAACCATGTTTGAATCCCAGCCTGAAAGCTACATCCATTCCCTCCTCCACCCCCTGAACTGCCTCCTTTGAAAAGTGTAAGGTTGAGTTTATTGATGAGGTTGTACAGACTTGCCTCTGAAGTATTTTCTAGGCAGTTCAAATAAACCCCTTCAAGATGCAGACTGTGTGTATTTCCCCGACAAGAAATCCTCCCCGTCCCAACACCTCCCTTCAAGGGGTTTTTAATAGACAGCGCCCCCTCCCACCCCCAGGGTTCAGCCTGGGGGAGAAAATGAGACAAGAAAACAAGGAAATAAAAGAAAACAAAAGACCCCAAGGCCTGTAACCAGTCATGAATGAAACATGCTTCCCCAGCCTCACAGAATGTCAGTCAGATTCTCTTTGTGCTCAAAGCTCTGGTTTCGCAGAGCATCAGTTTCCCCTAATAATAAGCTTTTTTATCCTTCATCTGATGATGCGGCCTGGTCTTGAGGGTTCTTATCATGTCTATTGCTCATCCAGGATGACAGACACACGCACAGAGAGTTTGTCACTTCCCTTCATTTCTTTTCCTTTCCCGTCACACGTGATTTCCGCCCCAGTGCAAGCAGGGGTCTGAGCAGCATCCCGCCTTTTCCTCCGCCCCCCGCCTCCCTCCCACACAGCTCTTTGAGTTCCCATGAGTAAGCTCGTCTTTCTCCACCCCTCCACGGCGACTTGTCAGCTGGGTGTGCCCCTGGGGGCCCGGTATTTCCGACAGGATGTATATTTGAGCTAACACGTGTCATGTATGAACTTTGTTCCAGGCACATGCTGAGAGCTTTGAACGGATTATCTCATTTGCTACTTACATCATCCCAAGGAGGAGGGTCCTGGCGGTAAACCCACTGTACAGATGCGGAAACTGAGGCACAAGATGTCCAAGGGCACATAGCCCTCTAGTGTCTAGAGTCTAGAGCCTATCTTCTTAACCAGCAGGACTCACCAGCTTAGGTTTTGTTCTGGAAACTTCCTTGTGCAACATCGGAGAGCCTTGAGAGTATCTCTGGTTTTTGAAGTTCTCAGCCCACAGGGCCCTAGAGCAGTGGTCCCCAACCTTTTTGGCACCAGGGACCGGTTTCATGGAAGACAGTTTTTCCACGGACAGGTTGAGGGGGGCCGGGGGTGTGGTTCAGGTGGTAATGCGAGCAATGAGGAGCGAAGGGGAGCCGCAGATGAAGCTTCGCTCGCTCTCCCGCCCGCTTGCCTCTCACCTCCTGCTGTGCGGCCCGGTTCCTAACAGGCCGCGGACCAGTATCTGTCCATGGCCCGGGGGTTGGGGACCCCTGCCCTAGAGAATCAAGGTGGACAGTAACCTCGGAAAGGTCAAGTCAAGCAGTAACAATGACTAGAGGGGTTTACAGACCATCCGCAGACCGTTTAAGGTAACCAAAACCTGACCATTCTCTCCCTGTAAGGAGAGCGCAGGAATGGTGGTGGGAATGGCCCCCTGCACCTGTCTCTGTCTGTCACCTCCTGCAAGACCTCCTCCCCATCATTTGCACCTTCCCCACACTTCTGTCATTACAGCCATCTATGGATAGGTAGGGTGACCTTAAGGACAGCAGTTCTTAAGGTTTCAGGGGGGTCAGGATCACTTAGGGAGCTTATCTAAAATCTGGATTCTGGAAATTCTGATTCAGGAGGCCTGGGAGAGGGACCTAGAATTTTCATTTTTCCAAGCACCTCTGGTGATCCTGATGCAAGAAGTCTCCAACCCGCTATTTAAAAGTAACCACTGCTTCTGGGACAATAGCATTAGGACAAGGAAGCAAAATGCAATGGAGGTCAGCTGCCTCGAGCAATCTCTCACAAGTGCCCGAGAGCAGGACTGTAATCCCGGGACCCCAGCATCACTTGGTTGCCCTGCTCTCTGCTCTTCACCCTTCACCTCTGTTGCTGGGGAGGATGCAGCTGAGGAGCTGTTCATCTTTATCTGCTGTGCTTATTGTAGGAGCTCAATAATATTCATTATTATTTATTATTCTTCTTAACTAGGATCAAGATTTTTATCTTCTGGTCTAATATCTCCTACCAAGGGATTCTCTAACCCGTTTAGAGACCAACTTTGACTGCCCATTTTGACCAACTGAAATGATCAGGAAAAAGTAGGGAAGAGATCCTGCACTAGAGACAGGTTATAAAGACAGCTGCATGTTTAGGTGTAGAGACAGCTGAAGGTGCCCCCAGCTTGGTTCCCTCTTTAAGTTGTGCTGGAGGCTTCACCTCCCACAGGAGGCCTTTTTCCGAAGAGGAGTGGCTACCCGTCCCATCCCAGATATAATCTGCGGGGCACTCCCATTGCTATGCTCAGTTTACAGCCAATCCGTCAATGTTAAGTGGCATGTAATCATTTGCTCTATCAGGTTAGTAATAAACCTCTGAACATGTCATTCTGCAATAAGTTATTTCATTTTCTTTGATCCATAGCGTGCTTCTAAAACCAGAGCTTTTCTGATGCCCACAAAGGCTGTAGACTCTACTAGGACAGGAAACACAAGGATCTTGAGAGAGCCGTGTAGTGCCTGACACACAGAAGGTGTGCCGTAAATGTTTGTTGATTAAGTGACTGTAATTCTGTGAATCCACAATGTTTTGAGGAGCGGTTGTCTCCAGATGAGACTCTGTGGGCTGGACCAGAATAAGTCCATGTAAAGTTGCACTCTTCTCAGACAAAAATGCAAAACTTTAGGGCAGTGTATTAAGTTTTTCATAAAGCTAAATTTAAAAGACTGTCTCTTCTGAGACTATGTTCTTCCTAATTTGGGTGTGTTAAAATTACCTCTATTCTATGAGGTGATAACAAGAGATGTGACCATATTGACTTAACTGACTCCACACCCCCCTCTTTTGTGTAGGCTCCTGCATTTCTTGCCTAGAAGACTGAAGTAGCCTCCAGAAGTAGCCTGCCTGAGCCCACTTCCCCCCTTTTATCTGTCAAGACTTTCAGTTACAATCCAGACAAGGGGATTCTAGCTGACCTGGGTATTTCCTCAAAGACAGAAAGACTATTTAAAAGAAGGTAGGCCTAAAGGCATGGTGCTATCCTCAGTTGGATCCTGGAAGAGAAAAAGGACATTAGTGGAAAGACTGGTAAAATCCAGATGAAGTTTGTAGTTTAGTTAATGGTAATCTATCACTGTTAGTGTCTTCATTGTGCTGACTACACCGTGGTTATGTAAGACGTTAGCGGTAGGAGAAACCGGGTGAAGGGTATAGGAAATCTCTGTGCTATTTTTGTAGCTTTTCCACGAATCTAAAATTATTCCAAAATAAATAATAAAAAAAAATTTAAAATAATGCCAACAGTCCATGTGCTCAAAAATCCATTTGATCAAAGTTACCTTTTGAATATGTAAATCAGAGCATATCAGTATGTTTGTTAAAGTCTTTCAGTGACTTCCCATTGCCCTGGGGATCAAATCCCACACCTATACCAGGACCTTGGGAACCAGCCCTGCTGTATCTCCCACCTCATGTCTGGTCTGTCCACTCTGCCTTTGATTACTCCAGTCACAGTGGCCTTCCTGCAGTTTCCTGACGAGGCCATGCTTGTTGCCTCCTTAGGCCTCTGCACCAGAGGGTTCTGTCTAGAACCCTCTTCCACCAGATGTTCGCATGGCTGACTCTGGACACTTAGGGCTCTTCTCCAGCACTTTTGCTGCCCACCCACTCTAGCGTAGCTTCTCTGCTGGTCACTGTCCTTCACTCCACTCTGCTTTGTGGTCTTCAAAACACCCAACACCATCTATCAAATTACTTAAATGATTTCTTTCCTTGGAGTTTATTTGTTTATTGTCTCCCCCTCCCCTTTGGATGTCAGGTCCATGAGGACTGGGGTTTTCTGTTCATCCCTGGATCCTCAGCACCTAGAGTAGCGTCTGGCACATACTAGGGGCTCTCTAATTATTTGCTGAAGGAACGAAAGCAGGGACATTTCATCCAGGAAGGCTCCCTGACCGCTGCTCAGGGATAAGATTCCCCGCCTCTGGTCCCACGGCCTCCTGCATTTCTCTCTTCTACAGCCTTTGCCCAACTGGGTTGTAACTGCCTGTTGGCCCTCTGTCTCCTTCACTAGGCCCTGAGCTCTGGTGGGTAGAATGATGTGATCCACCTTTGCACTTTTCGAACTTGCCCACACCTGGGACAGAGGGCCATTCAACAGCAGTGGAACTCATTAGGGCCTCTGGCTTGGACACTTGCTGGCTAACTTGGGGAGTCTGAGGTGAACCCTATTTTAGACAAGACCAGTCACTGACCACTTCATTCATCTTTGGACCGTCACTGCCTAGCATTAGAATGGGTTATATGGGTTTCCAAACCCTGCCTTGTAATGACTGAGTAACCTTGGGCAGGAAATGTAACCTCCCAGAGCCCTGCTCTCTTCATCCACAGGACGGGGATGTAGATGTTGATGGACATGTGCATACCCACATGTACACACACACACACTTCACATAGCTGATCTTCTTACCCTTTCAATCTCACTTTAAATCTTATCTGCTTTATCTAAAGTAGGTCCCTTGGCCTCAGCCATAGCACTTATCACAGTTTATAATGAAGTGATTTACATATGTTTTGTGTCATCTCCACCATCAGAGCGCAGGTAGGTGGTGTAATTAATTGGCATCACTGTATCCCAGATGTTGCAACAGCAGATAGTATAGAGTTGCTATATTATTATGCCATTATTTATACTTATATTATTTTTATGGACAGTGGGGAGTTATTGAAAAGAAGGAAAAAGAAAATCTCTGGGCAACAAGGTCCTCTTTGCTTGGTTACTGGAGAGGGTAATTTAGATTCACAAAGTCAAGTTGTAGTCTGGGGGTGCCGGCCAAGAGAAATTATTTCCCAAGAAGAGGTGGTGTGTGTTCTACTGATTGTCAATTTATGACCGGCCCCCGAGTTTGAAAAGATAAAGTTTCTTGGATACCTCTTCCCCTCAAGCCTGCTCATGTAGTTTCAATTTATTTTAGTAGTGAATTCAGTTGGTATTTTCTCTGGAACCCTGTTATTAAAACAAACTTGACAGAGACCGTGCTTGCAAATACAACAGCCTAGGAACGAAATGAACTCCGATGTACTATATGAGTTCCAATATTGGTTCAGCCACGGCATGACACTTAGAATGTGTGAGAGCGACGGGAATCTCATTAATCCTCACAATTTAGCACCAGCCTTAGGAAGAGGAGAAAAACACATCTGATCGAACTGTCCTGTTAGTCTTATAAATGTGTGTAAGGGAGGTATTAATGGGGGGCAGTAAAGGGAGCAGGAATATTTATCCCCATTCCTTGGTCATTTGCTGGTAGATCTAAGACAGAAGACTAACTGAGAAGGATTTATAGAAGTAAAATGAGGCTGCCTTCCAAAGGCTCAGATAAGTGGAGAGAACGTCAGTCATTCATCTTTCATTTATTGAGCATCTGCTATGTTCTGGGTGCTATTCGAGGCCATGTGGATCGAGTGTGAAGAAGCCAGTCGAAGTCCCTGCCCCCAAGGAGCTTACATTCTGGTGGGAAGAGGTAGACAACAACCAAATGAGCAAGTTAATCAGTAACTTTAGTAAAGAAAATAAAACAGGGTCACGTTATAGGCTGGTACTCGGATGGGGGTGGTAGGGACTGTTTAGGGTTGACGGTCAGAAAAGGCTTCTCTGAACATGTGACATGGAATGAAAAGCAGATGTTTGGGCGGAGGCAGCTGCTGAGAGATGGAAGTTCCTAGCAGCTCAGCTGAGGAACAGAACAGGAGAAGCCGTGAAATGAGCTCAACATCAGGGAGAAAACCAAAAGGTCTCTCAATCCCTGCCACGTACTAAAATACAAATAATGAACAATTTCACATTCTTTATTACTTACTAGTGATACTTATTACTTACCAGCAGTGTGACCTTAGACAAGGTATTCATCACTCTAATTTGACAGCCATAACATAGCAGTAGTAATGACTACACACCTCCTGGCCGTGTTATGAGACTTACATGTGATGGTAATAAGTACTGATAATTATTGAGTGCTTATAATGTGCCGGGCACTGTGCTAAGCGTTTCATTTACCAAAGCTCATTTAATCTTGTTGCTAACCTTCTTGATAAGGTTAGAAGCTAATATTATGTTCCTCATTTTGCAGATGAGGAAACTGAGTACAGAGAGGGTGAGCAACTTGCTCCAAGTCACCCAGCCAGTGAGTGACAGGGTGGGGATTTGAATCCAGGCACTCTTCGTCCGCAGTCCTCAGCCTTACCCCCTGTATCTTCCAGATTTAGCAGCCTTAGAACAGCACCCATCAGATACCTCGCCCAGTGCCGACAGTGATGACTCTCAATGCTCCTAGTTCTGTCATTACTACGCGCATTTTCTTCCACTTCGCAGCAACCGTGAGCGATCTTAGAACCTGCATTTTAGAATGTGACATTCAGAAGTCAGCGATTTGCCATCAGGTTGGAAGCCAGATCTGATTCCCAATGCACCGGTCTTTTCCCCATGGCACAACTCCCTGGAGTTTTTGCTTATTATACTTAAGCATATTTTGAAAGGAACCCTCAGAAATACACACTGAATTTGCTTCAGTAGATCCAGCTGTTTGTGAAACAATAGTTTCAATTTTCTTCCTTAATACTGCTTCTATTAATATTTAAAAGATCCCTCCATATTCATTGTTCCTATTTTGAGCTAAAAAAATCCCCCAAGCTTTTCAGTATTCATCAGCTGATGAAAGCCACCGCGATTCTGAATCGACCCCCACTCTGCCACCTGTCACCCGGACGTTGCTCTCGGTGCCTGTATTGCTCCTGCTTGTGTAGAGCCCAGGAATTCCAGGTCTCCTTGAGACTTCTCAGGCAGGAAACATTGTTCCCAGTGAGTTTGTTTTTGTTTTTTGCACATGGTCATTCCTATGTTCTTGGATCTCTAGAGCTGAACTTTCACCTTGAAAAACTTAAGAAAAAAAAAGTCTTCTTGGATAGGACTGTTAGAATATAGAAGATCCTCTGAGACCAGAGGAAAGCATGTTTGAGCTCACTGCCTGGCAAGGCAATTACAGTTACAAGGGGAGCAGGTGCAGCGACAGAGGAAAAGTAAGGCAGCCGGAGCAGCTTCCCCTTGATCTTTCTCTGAGGTGGGTGCAGGTGTGTCACTCCAGTCCAGATGTTTTCTCTGGAGTCGAGACTCTAATATTTGACCACCTACTCCGTGTCTCCACTTAGAAGTCTAAGAGGCAACTCAAGTTTAACAAGGTAACAACAAATGCCTGACCTTCACCCTCACGCTTGTTCCTCTCTTGGGCTTCCCCACATCTGTTAACAACAACTCTATCCTTTGAGGTGCTTGAGGGAAAACGTTGGCGTCTCCCCAACACTTTTCTTTCCCTGACAGGACCCATGTCCGATTCATCAGCAACACCTGTTGGCCTTCACTTTCAGACTAGATTCAGATTCTGACCATGTCTCACCACCTTCATGGCTGTCACCATGGACCGAGCCACCATCCTCTCTTTCCTGATTTCCATGGTCTCCTAACTGGCCTTGCGCTTTCACTCGTGCCCTTTTTCATACACAGGGTGGCAGCCAGAGTGATCCTTTGAAATCTGCGCGAGTGCATACCCCTCCTCTGCGCAAAACTCTCTAATGCTTTCCTGTCCTCAGAACAAAAGTTAAATCCTCAGAATGGCCTATTAAGCCCTCCAGGGTGCCCCTCCCCCATTACTGTTCTAATCTCATTTGATCTAGCCTGCTTGTCCACTCTAGAATGTAAGTTCCTTGAGGGCAGGAATATTTGTCTGTTTTTTCACACTATTTCCAGTGCCTAGAATAGTGCCTGGCACAGAGTAGGCACTTAAACACATTTCTTAAGTGAATGGATGACTGTTAAGGGATTCACATAGTGCCTGACTGTATGAAGTCCGGAATCATTTCATTACAAAAAGAAAACCAATTCAAATGGAATATGATTGGATCACTTCCAATGGGATAGAAATTCAGGGGTGCATTACTTTCAGGGCAGCTCTATCCAGGAACTCAAATGAAGCCAATAGTCACTTGCTTCCTTTGCCTATTGTCTCTTTTTCTTCCCTGTTAGCCTCATTCTCAGGCAGGCTTTCTTGGTCACCATAAACTTCAGCCTTACATAACACTACGTTAGCAATACCAGTGGGGAAAAAACAAACACGTCTTTCCCAACACTTCTATCCAAACTCCTAGGAGACAATCTCATTGACCTAGCTTGAATCAGACACCTCTCCCTGAACCAGCCACTGGGATGAAATGTTCCCATTGGTCAAGTCGAATCACCTGCGCATCCCTGGAGTAGAATGAGAGAGTAGGGGTACCAGGCCCCCCACCATCCATAGACTGAGACAGACGGAGGGCTGCTTCTGTAAAGGGAAGTATAGGTTCATCCCTCATTATTACCAGACTGATCTTTGCAAAACATGGTTCTGATCTTGTCATTATTATGCTCCAGGATCCTCACTGACTCCCTATTGAAATAAATGCGAAAATCCTTTGGGCTGGTATTCAAGGCTCCTCATAATGTGGTCCCAATCTATTCTTCTGGTTTTGTCTCACCATTCCCTCCCATCTTCCCTTTACTGCAGAAGCACGGGACTCTGCGCTATCCTTGGGACACCATTTATTCACTTACTTATATCTATCTATCTTTTTCTCATGAAGCACCTACTGTATGCCTCCCAGCCTTTGTCCTTTTGGTGACCACTCTCCAGAATGCCTTTTGCCTCCATGTATATAAAAGCCAACACATTCTTTATGGCCTAGGTTAAGTACCATATTTTCTAAGATGCCCTCATTCTTCTCCCCTCCACCCATCATGCAGCTCAGAATGATTTATTCCCTCCATCTCTGGTCATAGAAAAATTTATTCCTCTCCTGAGGCAGCATTTTTTTTAGCCTTAGGTTAATGTTTTATATACATATATATATATATGGGTTTGGCCAAAAAGTGCCTTTGTTTTGTTTTTTTAACATCTTTATTGGAGTATAATTGCTTTACAATGGTGTGTTAGTTTCTGCTATATAACAAAGTGAATCAGTTATACATATACATATGTTCCCATATCTCTTCCCTCTTGCATCTCCCTCCCTCCCACCCTCCTTCGGTTTTTAAAGTTAAAAATAAAAGACACATTTTTCATTTTCACCAAGAACTTCATTGAACAAAGTATTCACCTTCTGCCATTTTTCAGGCAACTTCATCATTCCATCTTCCCAAAACTTTTTATCTTTTTGAGCAAAGAACTGTTCCAGGTACCTTTTACAGTCTTCCAAGGAGTTGAAATTTTTTCCATTGAGAGAATTTTGTAAAGACCGAAATGAATGGAAATCCAAAGGTGCAATATCTGGTGACTACGGCAGATGAATCAGAACTTCCCAGCCAAGCTGTAACAGTTTCTGCCTGGTCATCAAAGAAATATGTGGTCTTGTGTTATCCTGATGGAAGATTATGCATTTTCTGTTGACTAATTCCTGACGCTTTTTGTAGAGTGCTGCTTTCATTTGGTAACTGGGAGCAGTACTTGTTGGAAATAATCATTTGGTTTTCCAGGAGCTCATGGTAGAGGACTCCCTTCCAGTCCCACCATATACACAACATCACCTTCTTTGGATGAAGACCAGCCTTGAGTGTGGTTGGTCGTGGTTCATGTCGCTTGCCTCACGATCTCTTCCGTTCCACATTATTGTTCAGTATCCACTTTTCATCACCTGTCACAATTTGTTTTAAAAAAAGGAATGTTTTCGTTACATTTAAGTAGAGAATTGCATGCAGAAATACAGTCAAGAAGGGTTTTTTCACTTAACTTACGTGGAACCCAAACACCAAACCGATTAACACAACCAAGCTGGTGCAAATGATTTTCAGTGCTTGATTTGGATATTTTGAGTATGTCAGCTATCTCCAGTGTGGTATAAAGTTGATTGTTTTCAATTAATGTCTCAATTTGATCACTATCAACTTTCAGCTGGTCTACCTGACCTTGGAGCGTCGTCCAGGGAGAAATCTCCAGCAGGAAACTTCACAAACCACTTTTGACACATTCGATCAGTCACAGCACCTTCTCCATACACTGCACAAATCTTTTTTTGCATTTCAGTTCAGTTTTTTCCTTTCTTGAAATAATAAAGCCTAATATGCTGAAAATGTTGCTTTTTTTCTTCCATCTTCGATATTAAAATGGCTACACAAAAATTCACCAATTTCGATAAGTTTTATTCAAATGCATGCTGATATGACAGCTGTCACAATACAATCTAACAAAATTGTTTCGAATGAAGTTAAGGACAACTAAGCGCTACTGGAGCCATCTTTCAGAAAAAAACAAATGAACTTTTGGCCAATCCAATATATATATACATATGTGTGTGTGTGTGTGTGTGTGTGTGTGTGTGTGTGTGTGTGTGTGTGTGTGTATACCTGTTTCCCCTATTGGACTCTAAATTCTTTGAGGGCTTGGACATCTCCTGCCACTGTACAACCAGCCAGTTATAATAGTATTTTACACATAGTAGATATCTAAGAAGTGTTTGTGAAATGAATCAATTACAAACTGAAGTGACTTAAACTTTCAGTTTCTCCTGCTTTATCATCACCTTTATCATCATCATTTATGTTATGTTTATTTGTATAGGACATCTTATTTGTATAGCATGTTGGGATTTTTTAAATGTTTTGGGGTTTTTCATCTTATTTACTTTCTATAATGGTATTCTGAACTGAATATTATCTCTTATCTTATGAAGAAACTGAATCTCAGGTCAGGTAACTTTTTGGCTGCACAGTGGTAAGGACAAGAATTGAATTTAAATCTTTGACTCTGTATTAGTCATAACTCTTTTGGCAACAAGTGAGAGCAACTCAAGTCAGCTTAAGTACAATAGGAAATTTATTGGTTAATTGATGGCCCCCAAAGAACTATGCTTTTTGGTACTCACACTTGTGTAGGGCCGGCCATCCCTCAGTGACTCTGAGCTTGGACATGTGACGTGTTTTGACTGATGGGATTTTAGCAAGCGTGATGTAAACAGAGGCTTGATAAATTGCTGGCAAATTGGGACTTGCCTACTTTGAATGCTCCTTCTTGGAACCCAACTGACATGCCCTAAAAAGCCCAAGCCACATGGAGAGACCATGGGGTAGAAGAAGCAGGATGCTCTCGTCAACAGCCCCAGCTGAGCCTTCAGCAGCCACTCAGCACCAATAGCCAGCATGAGTGAGCCTACTGGGTGCAGTGAGTGTCCCAGATGGTCCAGCCCAGGCCAGCCTCCAGCTGACTGCAATTCCAGCCAGAGAACCTTGAGGGAGAGTAAAATGGTTGTCACTTAAAGCCATTAAGTTTCAGGACAGTTTGGTCTACAGCAATAGGTAACAGAAGCATCAGGCAAGCGACTGATTTATTCCAAGTTCACCTGCCCAGCCCTGAACCAGTCACCGTGGCCATGGTGGTGGGGTCTTGTACCTCCTTGAGGACCGTATGGATCAGGGGAAGAGAGCCTCACAGAAGGTCTGAGAAACTGTGCAGAAGAGACAAGTGTAGGTCCTGGAACCTGGTAGAGACTGCAGAAAGCCAGCATAGCTCCTAGGGGAACCGGTGGAGGTCCTTCATATCCCGGAATCGTAGATTGTCAGAGTTAACAAGTTCAAGTCCAGTTCTTTCGTTTTACAGATACTGTAATTAAGGCCCAGTTCTAGGGTCAAGATCTACCAGTCATCAGGCCAGAAGCCCAGTATCCCAGTTCCTCCTCTGGGTCTTTTTCTGTCACCCCAGGTTTCCTCAGTGGTAATGGTTGGCGGGGGTGGGGTAGAGGTGGGGTGAGTGTGTGTGTTTCTGGGAATCTGACATGGGGTAGATTGGAGGGGCCTTGGGCTGGGGGTTTAGGGGGAGTGATGTAATCCTCCCAGAGCTCTGTGTGCTCCCAGTGCCCCTCTGGCCAGAGACCCATGTTCGCACATGAATCGGCTGCCTGGATTTGGAGTGAGTCAGACCCAGCTCAGCTCCAGTCACCCCTGCTCCGCAGCCTTTACCAACAGAGCTGATCGTTAAGCCAGGCAGTCCAGGACACATCTCTGAAGTGCTCTAAAATTTTCATAGGGAGGAAGCATTTACAGACAACATTTGGGACCTCAGGCTTCTCGTAATGCCCTGTTTGATGTGAATTTGTGGCTCTTTAGACAATTTAAGATCAATTTTTGTGAAATTTCCCAGAACGTTTTGTTTCCTCAGGCAAAAAATGGCTTTTGCTACATGAACAGCAGTTGAGCGTCTGCTCCAGAGGAAGACAATCAATTGTGGCCTCTGACAAATCAATAAATATAGATAGGAGGCAAGATTCTTCGTGTTCACTGCATCCATAATTCTCTTCCTTCCCATCACCACTGGAGACAGAGTTGTAGGATGTTCATTCTGAGAGATAATTTAGAGTTTCTTTGGTTTACTGATGATTTCAGAGATGGGAAAACAGGCTCAGAGAGGGCTAAGGGCTTGTTCCAGTTACACAGCAATGCTATGGATCGAGTTGGGACTAGACTCTCAGCTTCTGAGTCTGAGGCAAATCCTCCTTCCACAGCCCTGAAATCTTTTGGTGACTTTGGTGACAGCTCTGACACAGGATAGAGAGTAGGTCATGTAGAAGGGAGATAGGGAGGATGCTGCGTTTCCAAGGAAACTGATTTGTAGCAGGGGGACCACAGGGAGTGGAGAGAATGATCTAGATTTCTCCAGTAGAGACTCTGGACTTCAATGTCTGTCTTTAGCCACAAATAGGACACTTGGATATAAAATCTTTAAGAGGTTTTTATACTCACAAGTCCCCATAGAGAATTAGCCACGCTATGTTTTGTTTTCTCTGGGTCCTGACCCACTTCTCTAAGGTTTAGAGGGGTTAAACTGTTTACTCAAGATCATACAGTCAGAAAGAGCTGATTCCGTAGGCCGTGTCCTTTGCATTACCCTGTACTGCCTTTTAGGGGGGCAGGCATAGTCCTTACTGTAAATGGAATTGAAGGTATTTTGTCCCAAGGAAAAATAATCACAGGGTAATGTAGAAGTTTATTTATATTAAATACTGCACAGTGCAGATGGCTGAGGATGTGAGCTTCAGGGCCAGGTTTAAGTCCAAGGTCCATCAGTTATGTGTGTTCGACCTTTGGGGTGCATTTTTCCCCTGCAAGGTCTTATTTTACTTCTTATGTATACAATGGACATAAACATTTATTTCATAGTGTTGTCATGAGGGTAAAAATGAGAAAATGCTGGTCCATCACTTAACACTGTGCCTGGCACTCAAGTGCTCAAAAATGTTAGCTGTTATGTGATTTTATCATGCACGATATTAATTGGGGAATGGGATGATGCAAGAAGAGAAAATGTAAAAGAGAAAAGATGACCTTTTCTTCGTGCTTAATTTGGCTTCACGCACCAATTCCTTTGCATGTCCTGAGAACACGTCTCTCCTCCCTGGTGTATTAGAGTAGATCAGCTCGTTTCAAAGGTGAGAGATGAGTGAAACTGTTCACTGGGAAACCCAGCTGGATGTGCATAAAGGTACATGTAAGAGGATAACCTTTGCAATATCATTTATAATAGAGAAAACCTAGAAATAACCTAAGCATTAGCTTATAAAGAACAGGTTACATCAGCTATGGTACATCACAGTTAATGCAGTTCAGTACTTCCATGTGCTTAGGATAAATCACCTTTGATTCCTTTTTTCTCCCTCTCACTCCCCACGTGAATACCGTCAGTAAATCCTGTTGACTCTACCTTCAAAATATATGCAGAATCTGACCAGTTCTCATTATCTGCTAACCACCCTGATCTTAACCCACTGTCATCTCTCATAGATTTTTGCAGTCACCTTCGACCTAATCTTTCTTCTTCCACTTTTGCCCTTTCCAGCTGCTGTAGCATGCTCGCTGTTTCTTGAACCTATTAGTTACATTCCTACCTCAGGACCTTTGCACAGGCTGTTTCTGCTGCCTGGAAAACTCTTTCCCACAATGTCCTCATAGCTCTCTTTCTCATCTACTCAAGCCTGCTTCCCAGTGAGGCCTGCTCTATCCACCCTGTTTTTAGTTGCAATCCACCCCACTCTGAGTTTAGTATTCCCAATCTCCTTTATCCTATTCTGTATTTTCCATAGCAGTTATCACTTTTTCATGTGCATATATTATTAACTTATTTATTAAGTGTATTGCCTCTTTCTCTCCACTGGAATTTAAGCTCCATGAAGGCAAATGTTTTTGCCTTTTTTTTTTTTTTTTGCTTTTGTTGTTTACTGTTATATCCTCAGCACCTAGAATAGTTTCAAGCGTGTAGTAGATACTTAATAAACATTTGTTGAAGAATGAATGAATTCTTTACAATGAGTTAGTATGGAATCATAAAACCAATGAGGGAGATCTATCTGTATTGACATGGAAAGATCTCCAAGATATAATTTTAAATTAAATAAATCAAGTTGTAAAGCTATTAATATATATATATTTAAACATAAATGAAATTATAACGTATATCTGTATACATATGTATCTATGTATATATAACTTCATTTACATTTAAAAAACAAAACCATCTATTTGTATCTGCATTCATATGTATATAAATGCATAAAATGTTGGGGAGGCCACATTCTAGATGTATTAGTAACAGTTACTTTTTTTTACGTGGGCCTCTCACTGCTGTGGCCTCTCCCGCTGCGGAGCACAGGCTCCGGACACGCAGGCCCAGCGGCCACGGCTCACGGGTCCAGTGCCCCGCGGCACGTGGGATTCTCCCGGACCGGGGCACGAACCCGTGTCCCCTGCATTGGCAGGCGGACTCTCAACCACTGCACCACCAGGGAAGCCCAACAGTTCCTTTTTAAGAAGAATGAAGGAGACCTTTTATTTTCTTCTTTATTCCTCTCTAATTTAAAAAAATTTATCCTCTAAAAGCCTGTATTCATATATTACTTGTGTATGTTTTTCTAAATTGATGTAAATTTTGAAACAATATGAAATATATGTGCAGAAAATTTAGCACTCTTTGGTATATCTTCCTGGATCAACTGAACTGAACAGGTTGCTATCAGAGAGGATGGAAATGGATGGGGGTATCTCTGACCAGCTGATTATTTGTGCCCACTTAACCTTGATCCCCCCTCCCCAGACCCAAGTACTTTCCCACCCTGGACTGTGAGCTCCTTGGTAGCAGAGCCCTAATCGTTTGGGTCACTGCCATAGCCCTGTTTTCTAGCACAGTGCTTTGGACTTGGGAGATGCAAAGTATGTAGCTGTTTAATTGAGGCAGCTCTTTCACGTTCTCTGCGTTCTGGAATGCAGCCTCAGTTTGCTCTCCTACCTGCAGGTGGCAGTCTTCATCGGCTTGAGCCAGCCATGCTTCTTCCTAGAACAATGGTTCTACGTGCTTTCAGTAACACATTTCATAACACCCCTTTACTATTCTGGAATGAAATTACTAGATTAAATAATCCTCCTACTAATATAACTTTGAAAACCCATACAATGCCCTTGCTCTCATATAAAGAGAAATAAAGGAAAGTAATTGATAATAAAATGCTGTGTATTTTAATAGCAAATGCTTGGGTGTGATTTCTCTAGCAGATATCATGAAGTAGTCAGCTGCTTTACCTGTGTCTAGGACCCCTGTGAACGCCACAGCTACAGGTACTGTCTGATATAGGAGCAACATTTCAATCTGTGAAGCAATTTTTCAAAATATTATGCAATTCTTGGTAGAGCTCTGAATAAAACAAACTTCTATTAAGTTATATACATTTTCAGTTCCCCAAAATGTATATTAAAGCCAAGCGTACTGCTCTCACCAAAACAAACAGGTTCTAATTATAAACATGTGTTTAACCTATGTGGGAATCTGAGATGTGGGACAATGTCGTGTTGTGCAGAACTGCCCTTTATATTGCAGGATGTCTGCATCTCTGGCCTCCCACCCACTGCCTGTGAGTACAGTACTGAAAAAGAAATGTTTCCACACATTTCCATTATGCCCCTTAGGGGGCACTGCTGGCCCCATTAAGAACTCTTGCACAGCTGTGCTGTCTAATAGGGTAGCCACAAGCAGAATGTGGCCAGTGAGCCTTGAAATGTGGCTAGCGGGACTAAAGAACTAAACTTTTAATCTAATTCAACTTATACATATACTTTAAAAAAATAGATCTTTACTGGAGTATAATTGCTTTACAATACTATGTTAGTTTCTGTTGAATCAGCCATATGCATACATATATCCCCATATCCCCTCCCTCTTGAGCCTCCCTCCCACCCTCCCTATCCCACCCCTCTAGGTCATCGCAAAGCACCGAGCTGATCTCCCTGTGCTATGCTGCTGCTTCCCACTAGCTATTTTACTCGGTAGTATATATATGTTGACACTATTCTCACTTCACCCCAGTTTCCCCCTCCTCCCCCATGTCCTCAAGTCCATTCTCTACGTCTATGTCTTTATTCCTGCCCTGCCACTAGGTTCATCAGTACCATTTTTTTTTTTTTACATTCCATATATATGTGTTAGTGCACCGTATTTGTTTTTCTCTTTCTGAATTACTTCACTCTGTATGACAGACTCTAGGTCCATCCACCTCACTACAAATAACTCAATTTCCTTTCTTTTTATGGCTGAGTAATAGTCCATTGTATATATGTGCCACATCTTCTTTATCCGTTCATCTGTCAGTGGACATTTAGGTTGCTTCCATGTCTGACTATTGTAGATACCTGCTGCAAAGACCACGGCGGTACATGTCTCTTTTTGAATTATGGTTTTCTCAGGGTATATGCCCAGTAGTGGGATTGCTGTGTCATATGGTAGTTCTATTTTTAGTTTTTTAAGGAACCTCCATACTGTTCTCCATATTGGTTGTATCAATTTACATTTCCACCAAAAGTGCAGGAGGGTTCCCTTTTCACCGCAGCCTTTCCAGCATTTGTTTGTAGATTTTCTAATGGCCATTCTGACCAGTGTGAGGTGATACCTCATTGTAGTTTTGATTTGCATTTCTCTAATAATTAGTGATGTTGAGCATCTTTTCATGTGCCTCTTGGCCATCTCTATGTCTTCTTTGGTGAAATGTCTATTTAGGTCTTCTGCCCATTTTTTTTTTTTTTTCTTGCGGTACGTGGGCCTCTCACTGTTGTGGCCTCTCCCGTTGCGGAGCACAGGCTCCGGACGCGCAGGCTCAGCGGCCATGGCTCATGGGCCTAGCCGCTCCACGGCATGTGGGATCTTCCCGGACCAGGGCACGAACCCGTGTCCCCTGCATCGGAGGCAGACTCTCAACCACTGCGCTACCAGGGAAGCCATTCTGCCCATTTTTTAATTGAACTGTTTTGTTTTTTTGATATTGAGCTCCATGAGATGTTTATATATTTTGGAGATTAATCCTTTGTCTATTGTTTCATTTGCAAATATTTTCTCCCATTCTGAGGGTTGTCTTTTCATCTTGTTTATGGTTTCCTTTGCTGTGCAAAAGCTTTTAAGTTTCATTAGGTCCCATTTGTTTATCTTTGTTTTTATTTCTATTACTTTAGGAGGTGGGTCAAAAAAGATCTTGCTGTGGTTTATGTCAAAGAGTGTTTTTCCTATGCTTTCCTCTAAGAGTTTTATAGTGTCTCATCTTACATTTTGGTCTTTAATCCTTTTGGAGTTTATTTTTGTGTATGATGTTAGGTAGTGTTTAAATTTCATTGTTTTACATGTAGCTGTCCAGTTTTCCCAGTGCCACTTATTGAAGAGTCTGTCTTTTCTCATTGTATGTTCTTGCCTCCTTTGTCATAAATTAGGTGACCATATGTGCATGGATTTATCTCTGGGCTTTCTATCCTGTAGCATTGATCTATATTTTTGTTCTTGTGCCAGTACCATACTGTCTTTATTACTGTAGCTTTGTAGCATAGTTTGAAGTCAGGGAGCCTGATTCCTCCAGCTCCATTTTTCTTTCTTAAGATTATTTTGTCTATTCAGGGTCTTTTGTGTTTCCATACGAATTGAAACATTTTTTGTTCTAATTCTGTGAAGAATGCCATTGGTAGTTTGATAGGGATTGCATTGAATCTGTAGATTGCTATGGGTAGCATAGTCATTTTCACAATATTGATTCTTCCAATCCAAGAACATGGTCTATTTCTCCATCTGTTTATGTCATCTTTGATGTCTTTCATCGATGTTTTATAGTTTTCTGAGTACAAGTCTTTTGCCTCCTTAGGTAGGTTTATTCCTAGGTATTTTATTCTTTTTGTTGTGATGGTAAATGGGATTGTTTCCTTCATTTCTCTTTCTGATTTTTCATTGTTAGTATATAGGAATGCCAGAGATTTCTCTGCATTAATTTTGTATCCTGCAACTTTACCGAATTCGTTTATTAGCTCTAGTAGTTTTCTGGTGGTGTCTTTAGGATTTTCTATGTATAGTGTCATGTCATCTACAAACAGTGACGGTTTTACTTCTTCTTTTCCAGTTTGTATTCCTTATATTTCTTTTTCTTCTCTGATTGCTGTGGCTAGGACTTCCAAAACTATGTTGAATAAGAGTGGCAAGAGTGGACATCCTTGTGTTCTTCCTGATCTTAGTGGAAATGCTTTTAGTTTTTCACCAGTGAGTATGATGTTTGCTGTGGGTTTGTCATATATGGCCTTTATTATGTGGAGGTAGGTTCCCTCTATGCCCATTTTTTGGAGAGTTTTTATCATAAATTGGTGTTGAATTTTGTCAAAAGCTTTTTCTGCATCTATTGAGATGATCATATGGGTTTTATTCATTAATTTGTTAGTAAATGGTGTATCACACTGATTTGCATATATTGAAGAATCCTTTTATCCCTAGGATAAATCACACTTGATTGTGTTGTATGATCCTTTTAATATGTTGTTGGATTCTGTTTGCTAGTATTTTGTTCAGGATTTTTGCATCTATGTTCATCAGTGATATTGGTCTATAATTTTCTTTTTTTGTGATATCTTTTTCTGGGTTTGGTTTCAGGGTGATGGTGGCTTCGTAGAATGAATTTGGGGATGTTCTTCCCTCTTCAATTTTTTGGAAGAGTTTGAGAAGGATCAGAGTTAGCTCTTTAAATGTTTGACAGAAGTCACCTGTGAAGCCATCTGGTCCTGGACTTTTGTTTGTTGGAAGATTTCTAATTACAGTTTCAATTTTTTACTTGTGATAGGTCTGTTTATATTTTCTAATTCTTCCTGGTTCAGTCTTGGAAAATTGTATCTTTCCAAGAATTTGTCCATTTCTTCATGATTGTCCATTTAAATGGCATATAGTTGTTTGTAGTAGTCTCTTATAATCCTTTTTATTTCTGCGGTGTCAGTTGTGATTTCCCCTTTTTCATTTCTAAGTTAATTGATTTGCGTACTCTCCCTTTTTTTCTTGATGAGTCTGGCTAAGGGTTTATCAATTTTGTTTATCTTCTCAAAGAACCAGCTTTTAGTTTTATTGATCTTTGCTATTGTTTTCTTCGTTTCTATTTCTGCTCTGATCTTTATGATTTCTTTCCTTCTACTGACTTTGTGTTTTCTTTGTTCTTCTTTCTCTAGTTGCTTTAGGTGTAGGGTTAGATTGTTTATTTGAGATTTTTCTTGTTTCTTGAGGTGAGATTGAATTGCTGTAAACTTCCCTCTTAGAACTGCTTTTGCTGCATCCCATAGGTTTTGGTCATTATGTTTTCATTGTCATTTGTTTCTATGTAGTTTTAAATTTCTTCTTTGATTTCTGCAGTGATCTCTTGGCTGTTTAGTAGCACACTGTTTAGCTCCCATGTATTTGTGGTTTTTACAGTCTTTTTCCTGTAATTGATTTCCAATCTCATAATGCTGTGGTCAGGAAAGATGCTTGATATGATTTCAATTTTCTTAAATTTTCCAAGGCTTGATTTGTGACCCAAGATGTGATCTATCCTGGAGAATGTTCTGTGTGCACTTGAGAAGAAAGTGTATTCTGCCACTTTCAGGTGAAATGTTCTATAAATATCAATTAAAACTATATGGTCTGTTGTGTCATTTAAAACTTATGTTTCCTTATTTATTTTCTGTTTGGATGATCTGTCCATTGGTGTAAGTGGGGTGATAGGTCTCCTTCTGTTATTGTATTACTGTTGATTTCCCTTTTCATGGTTGTTAGCATTTGCCATATGTATTGAGGTGCTCCTATGTTGGGTGCATAAACATTTATAATTGTTATATCTTCTTCTTGGATTGATCCCTTCATCATTATGTAGTGTCCTTCCTTATCTCTTGTAACAGCCTTGATTTTAAAGTCTATTTTATCTGATACGAGTATTGCTACTCCAGCTTTCTTTTAATTTCCATTTGCATGGAATATCTTTTTCCATCCCTTCACTTTCAGTCTGTATGTGTCCCTAGGTCTGAAGTGGGTGTCTTGTAGGCAACATATATATGGTCTTGTTTTGGTATCCATTTAGCCAGTCTGTGTCTTTTGGTTGGAGCATGTAATGCATTTATATTCAAGGTTATTTTCGATATGTATGTTCCTATTACCATTTTCTTAATTGTTTTGGGTTTGTTTTTGTGGGTCGTTTTCTTCTCTTGTGTTTCCCACCTAGAGAAGTTTCTTTAGCATTTGTTGTAAAGCTGGTTTGGTGGTGCTGAATTCTCTTAGCTTTTGCTTGTCTGAAGAGCTTCTGATTTCTCCACCGAATCTGAATGAGATCCATGCTGGGTAGAGTAATCTTGGTTGTAAGTTTTTCTCTTTCATCACTTTAAGTATATCCTGCCACTCCCTTCTGGCCTGCAGAGTTTCTGGTAAAAATCAGCTGTTAACCTTATGGGGATTCCTTTGTATGTTAGTTTTTGTTTTTCCCTTGCTGATTTTAATATATATTTTTTTGAATTTAATTTTTGTTAGTTTGATTAATATGTGTCTTGGTGTGTTTTTCCTAGCATTTATCCTGTATGGGACTCTCTGTTCTTCCTGGACTTGGTGACTATTTCCTTTCTCATATTAGGGAAGTTTTCCACTATAATCTCTTCAAATATTTTCTCAGACGCTTTCTTTCTCTCTTCTTCTTCTGGGACGCCTATGATTTGAATGTTGGTGCATTTAGTGTTGTCCCAGACATCTCTGAAATTGTCCTCAATTCTTTTCATTCTTTTTTTATTCTGCTCCTCTGCCGTTATTCCACCATTTTGTCTTCCAGCTCACTTATTTGTTCTTCTGCCTCAGTTAGTCTGTCATTGATTCCTTTTAGTGTATTTTTCATTTCAGTTATTGTGTTATTCATCTCTGTTTGTTTGTTCTTTAGTTCTTCTAGATCTTTGTTAAACATTTCTTGTATTTTCTCAGTCCATGCCTCCATTCTATTTCTGAGATTCTGGATCAGCTTTACTATCATTACTGTGAATTCTTTTTCAGGTAGATTGCCTATTTCCACTTCATTTATTTGATCTTGTAGGTTTTTACCTTGCTCCTTCATCTGTGACATATTTATTTGCCATCTCATTTTTTTTTTCCTTTTTTTTTTTATGAGCGGGATTGTGTTCCTGTCTTACTGGTTGTTTGGCCTGAGGCTTCCAACACTGGAGTTTGTAGACTGTTGAGTAGAGCTGGGTCTTGGTGCTGAGATGAGGACCTCTGGGAGACCTCACTCTGATGAATGTTCCCTGGTGTCTGAAGTTCTCTGTTAGTCCAATGGTTCTGACATGGAGCTCCCACCACAGAAGCTTCAGCCTGACCCCTGGCTCATGAACCAAGATCCTGCAAACTGCGTGGGGCAGAAAAAAAAAGGGGGGAACAATAACAAAGTAAAAAATAAAATCAGACTACGAAACTGAAAGATGTATTAGAAAAAATATAAAAATATAGATGAAACAACACCTGGAAGGTAAAACAGAACTACAATAGTAAAAAAGAGGAGGAGAAAAAAAAAAAAGGTGGAAAAGGCATTGGCTGTGGAGGGTGGGGCCTAAGCAGGGTGAGGTTTGGGCAGTGGGCGGGGCCTATGCTTAGGACACACAGGGCTGCAAAAGGCCCTGGGGGTTGTGGGGGGTGGGGCTTAGGCTCAACAGAACAGAAGGGGCCCAGGCATACCTCCCGCCTCTGGTCTCAGGGGGCGGGGGGGACCCCACCTGGGAGCTCAGCAGGCTCCCCGGGCCCCCAGTGGGTGGGGCAAATCGTGTCCACTCCTCTCCCATTCCTCTCATCCTGGACAGCCCCTCCTGCCTGCCTCTGCTGATCTCCCCAGCCTCCCTCTTATTCACCCAGGACCCACACAGCTCCGAGGGTACTTTGGAGGGCAAGGGACCAGCCTGGGAGCCCAGGAGGCTCCCTGTGCCCCAGTAGGCGGAGCAAATGCCCTCCGCTCCTCTCCAGATCTTTGGTCCCCCTCACCTACCTCTCCTGTTCTCTCCTGGCCTCCCTCCTACACCTCCAGGACCAATCTGGCCCAGAGGGGACCTCTGAGGGTGTAGGACCCAGCCCAAGAGCCGGGCAGACTTCCCCCCAATTGGGCAGGGGAAATGCTGGGTGCTCTCCCTCCATCCAAGCCCCTGAGCGTCTCTCCTGGTGTGGGAACCCCTCCCCCGTCTTAGCCACCCCTCTGGGGCGCCAGTCCTGTATGGCCTCCACTTCTCCTCCCCCATCAGTCCCCCCACGTCTTACCGGTTTGCTTGGGGGTTCTTCCCATCTCCTTGGGTGTCGGGGTCCCCCCCAGCATCGAGCAGGCACCCTAGTTGTTGGGAGATGCGAACTCCGTGTCTTCCCACCCTGCCATCTTGACTCCCTACACATATATTTTTCAACTGATGCTCAAGTCTGTTACTGGAAGACTTTTTTAAGTGTGATTGGAACTACTTGGGTATGTGAATCTACTTCATCAACTATCAATCTTATGAAATTTGAGTACTGATAAAATGTTTCTAGTATTTCACTTGTTTCTTTGTACTTTTTTAAATGTTGCTAGTGGAAAATTTAAACATATATATGTGGGTTACGTTACATACATGTGTGTATTTCTACTGGAGCGTGCTGAGATCAAGAAAATTCAGGACCGTTTTGCAGCCTCTGAGAGCTCTCCTTGCTTTCTTTCTGGTAGCAATGACAGTAAGTCAGAAGTGAGAGAGGAGTTAGAAAAACGAGTTCCTTATTCTCTAGCTGGCAAACCAGGGGCCCTAGGGACAGGGTCTTTGCAATGGTAGAATAATCCCAAGTGATTATTATTTTTTAATGAAGTCCCAGATTTTGGCCTGTGGTTTCTGGCAGGGTTGATGTTTTTCCACTACACTCACCCTCTGCTCGGTCCTCTGGGAACCTTCCCTTTACCTTCTGACATGGGGGTTTTGGCCTGTGATGCAAAGACTTGTGCCAGCTCTGCTCAGAGGCAATGAGGAAAAGGCATTTCAAAGTGCAAGGAAGATGGCCTATCTCTCCATTCTGGTGAATTACAGATAATGCAGGTGATTAAATTTCAAAACAAACTATGGGGTCTCCTCTGAGACAGAACATAGAGACCCAACCACACTGGTGGCTAAGTTATATCCCAGCCACAGGGAGGCCTCACTGATCATATATTCAAAAGTCTATTATGGGTTTTAGATTACGACTAGACTTCTTAAAATTAATTTCTATCCCACTTTTTAAAAAAAATATTTATTTATTTGGCTGCAGCGGGTCTTATTTGTGGCTCAAGGGATCTTTCGTTGTGGCACGTGAGCCTCTCTCTCGTTGTGGGCGTGGGCTCCAGAGTGCACGGGCTCAGTAGTTGCGGTGTGTGGGCTCTCTAGTTGTGGCGTGTGCGGGCTCTAGAGCCGTGGGCTTAGTTGCCCCGTGGCATGTGGGATCTTAGTTCCTTGATCAGGGATCGAACCTGCATCCCCCGCACTGGAAGGTGTATTCTTAACCACTGGACCACCAGGAAAGTCCCCTCTATCCCACTTTTAAAGAATTGACCTTTTTCCCCCAAGTGGTCAATTTGATGATGTAAGAGAAGCATGAACTTTGGGGTCAGACCTAGGCGAGTATAGCAACTGACATTTCGTGTCTCTGGGACCCTGTGCAGATAACATAACCTCTCTGAGCTTCAGTTTCCAGTTTTCTTATCTGTGAAATACCTCTCACACATAGCAAATGCTTAATAAGCTGTAACTGTTTTTCACTATGAAGACGGTGAGAGTCAGAGGTGGGAGAATTTTTAAGCAGATAAGCATCTTCTAACAGCATCTCTGAGACATTTTTCTCAGAACACTGGTTTCCTGAAATAGAATTCCAACAATAAAAAGAGTTTTGTGGGCACTGCATTTTGGAAATGGTGTGTCCCCCGGTGGAAGTCGACAAAGTACATTAGCATATTTAATATTCTAAGAAGTTCTGCAGTAAAGAAATTAGTTTAACTTGACTTAACCCATAATTTCCCAAACTTATTTTATGAGGATTTTTTTTTCCAAGAAGTAACTTTTAGCTCTGTCGGTCACACTTTGGGAAATGATGGCGTGGAAGAAAATGTCTTACCCTCTAATCAGAGCCCTTGATCTCACACTTTGGATGGGCTGGTCTCCTCATCAGATTGTCCTGTGATATGGGGGAAAACAAGTCACCAGACTATGTTCCATATCACCTAGGTCCGTAATGAAAAACTCATTCCTGTGGGAGCTTAGACAACCTTGTAAAATTTAAAAAAAAAAATAGTAAGATATGAGTCTCTTGAAGTATTGCCTTGGAAATTTCTATTTTGGTTGTGATAGAGTAGGGGTACTCTAAACTTAGATTTTGTTTTTCATGTTTTTTATAAAGTTGCATGAACCCTCACAACTCTCTAGGAATGATCAATAACTATAACAATGTTCTGTCATAACAATATTTCAAAAGGAAATGCCAGACTGGGGTTTAAATACACACACACACGCGCACACACACACACACACACGCACACACACATTGTGTAGTAATGTATGAGCAGATTAAAAGGATATGTTTAATTTATAAGCCCTACTCTGATTAGAAAAGATAGATGTGGAAAGATCGCTAACGGATAATGTTTATACTCGATTTGCAATAATTGCACATTTCTTTCATCAAGACACATATTTAATATAATCTCCCAAATCCCAAAGTACACATAAAAATAAAGTCCAGTAAATGACATCAGACAGGATAGGATAAAGATTCTACTCCAAGAAGATTCAGAATACACTAGGTATAAATCAAAATGCATATAAGCAAACATCTGTGAATATTTTTCTAAGCACATTATTTGCCCCCAATTTTTATCATAAACATTTCAAACATTAAAAAATTAGAATAGTATAATAAACAACCGTAAAGAATTGTTAATATTTTTTCCATTTTTTTACTTTATATATATGCATATGTATTTAAGTATGCATATATACTGAGGGGATAAGCTTTTTTATAATAAATTGCAGACATCATGACATTTCACTTTAAATATTTTAGCATGTGTCTCCTACAAAAAGGACATTCTCACACATAATCACATAGTGTTATCCTGCATAAGAAAATGAAGAATAATTCTCTAGGTCCCTCTGATACCAACTCTAGAGTCAAGTTTCTCCAGGAACCAACCAAGGTTCATATATTACATTTGGTTATATCTCTTTAAATCTAAAATGTCCCACTCATCACAACATTTTTTCCCAACGTATTGACTTTTTGGTGAGACTGGTTGTCTTGTAGGATGTCCCACATACTGGCTTTGTCCATCTGTTTCCTCTTAGGGTCATTTCACTCATACTTCCATCACCTGTGTTTCTTGTAAATGAAAAGTTAGGTCTAAAGTCTTGATTACATAAATAGTAAATATTTTTGGCCAAAATACCTCATCAGTAGGGTGATTATTTATTCCCGTTTGTCTCCTGTCCCAGTGTAACTATAAATAGTGACTTTCAGTGTCAAGAACGTCTTGGTTTGGACACCCCATCTCTATATGAAGCATCTCATTAGGAGACACAGAATGTCAGTTTGTCCCACCATTAGGGACACCAAGTCTAATCACCTGGTTAGGTGTCCATCAGAGCTTTTAAAAATTAATGAGCCCCATAATGAGATTATAAATTGATTGATTTTGTTATGTAAGTCACCTCTACTTTCAATAACCCATCAAAATTTTCTGCATCTGAGTACAATCATGAGTAAATGATTCTACCCTAAGTTTGACTTAAGTTAAAATCACTTCTTTTTGTGTTAAAATGGTATGAAAAAAATATATTTTTACAATAAAATGATACAATTTCCTATTAGTTGAATTTATCCAGAAGAAAAATGGCAGTGGTTGAAGATTTAATTTTCTCCAGCCAATTGCATAAATTCATCTGTATTTTAAAATGTTAGGCAGTTTACTTTTAAAAAACCTGTTTTTTCCCTAATATTAAAATCAATATTAGCTAATTATGGGAAATTTAGAAAAATACAGAAAAGTATAAAAAAGAAAATAAAAATCACCCCAACTACCTTCTCAGACAGAACTATTTTTAACATGTTAATGGATTTACTTTTGTCTTTCTCTCATATAAAATTTTACATAGTAAAGTCTATATCACAGAACAAAAAATTTTGTTATACCTTTTCTCACTTAATTTGTTTCATAAGTATTTTTCCATATTATTTCAAGCTCTGTAAATCTTTTAAAAATGACTACATAATCTTTCATTTTGTGGAATTCCTATGTTGAACATTTAAGTTGTTTTCAAATCTTTTTCCTACTGTGAATAATTTATCCATACAAATATTTTTCTCCACTTGAAATCATCTCCTTAAGAGCACTCCTAACCACTTCCTGTTTAGCACTGATAGATTTGAATTGAGTTTTGCTCAAATAAACTCTTAAAAATTTTAATATGCCTCAGTTTATCTTTTCACAGGTCTGTTGACATAAGAGGGAACCCAAGGAGACCCCGAAGGCCCTCAGGAACAACGAGCGACAGCAGTGAAGGCACCTGCAGAGCCCCTTGCGTTGCTGGAGGTGGTGGGTAAGGTCCCTCCATCCTCCATCCACAGCTTCTGCATTATGTGCTTTCAGACTTTATTTGAACATTTCTTTCTGGAAACTGCTGAAGTTGGCCTGGGTCTACTTGAGAAACCAGACTGGGTCCAGGGTTGGACTGGTTCTGACTTAAACTGGACTGGGTCCAGTGTGAAGCCTCAGTTTCTGGTGACCAGGAGGAGTCCCGCTGGGACACCCCACCCTCTTCGGGGCCTGCAGATGGCATCCTGGGAAAACTGGCAGAAGCCCACAAGGGGTAAGAATCCTTACCAAAGTCAGCTCGCCCAGATCTCTGTGGTGTCTGCTCACGAGAGGAAGGTAAAATTTCACGTTGTCCCTTCCTTTCCAAATCCAGATTGGCAGGAAAAAATAGTTATCAATCCTTGGTTTCCCAGGGACATCTATTGCCTTCTTGTTTGTCTCAATTTGTGTCCTGAGAACTTGGCTTGACATCTGTTAGGTGGGGCCCCCAAAATATGACTGTACAGGACTGTGGGTTGCACTCCATTTGCAGCTAGGGTCCTACCGACTGTTGTCAGCTCTCAAGGGAATTTTCTAAGTCTTTCTTTTTCTTGCTTATCTTTGGGAGGAGTCCTGAGTCTTGGGAGGATCGTATCTTTTGCACCCTCTTTGGGGAATGCCTCTTCATCCAAGGGGTTCAGTACTGCCAGAATTTACTATTTGCCCTGATTGAAAGCTAACAAGACATTCAAAAGGTTTTTTTTTTTGTTGTTGTTGTGTGTGTGTGTGTGTGTGTGTGTGTGTGTGTGTGTGTGTGTGTGTGTGTTTTTAATAGCTCTATGGTCAGAAGTTGGCCAAATTAGAAGCTGATATTCAGAGCCTGGTAGGAACTTTTTTTTAGGCCTTCTCTCCTAGACTAAAATGAAACTGTGTATCCAGAGGGAAAGAAAACATTTTGAAGCCCTTGTGGAAGGGTTTACTCACGCATTTCAATGACACACGGCTCTCAAGCTATAGTACAGGAATATTTTGACTTCCATCTTAGTTGAAGATCTTTTCCCTGATATAACCAAGCAAACTGAGTGTGATGTAATTGGGTGGGTGGGTCAACCTCTTGATTGCGCAACCCAAGTCTTTAAGGAATGAAAAACAGCTGTGCTTGTCTTACAACTTGAGTCTTGACAAGAACAGAAATTCGGCTCTAGAAACAGTTCGAAGCCACCTATTCTTTTTTTATCCAGTCCCAGAATATCCCCTATTCATCTCAAAAGCCTTGCTGATATTGTGGAAGATCTGGAATTAGGGGGAAAAAGAGTCCTTTTTGGAGATAGCCCGTCCTTTCTCTGTGCCTTTGAGATGTAAATGTTCTACCTGGTCTTCTCTAGGAAACTACAGCCATCTCTTGAGATGCCAACTTAAAGGAGGTAATTCTGATCTAGAAAAAAAAAATTTTTTTTTGGAAATTAGCTGAATTAAAAATTTTGAAGTCTTGGGGGCTTCCCTGGTGGCGCAGTGGTTGGGAGTCCGCCTGCCGATGCAGGGGACACAGATTCGTGCCCCGGTCTGAGAAGATCCCACATGCCGCAGAGCGGCTGGGCCCGTGAGCCATGGCCGCTGGGCCTGCGCGTCTGGGGCCTGTGCTCCGCGGCGGGAGAGGCCACTGCAGTGAGAGGCCCGCGTACCGCAAAAAAAAAAAAAATCTTGAAGTCTTTACCCCAAATATTAGTAAGAGCCCTAGCCATCAGAGAGGTAACCTTAACTTATTGTATTCACCAGAAGCACAATTTGTATCCAAATGTTCTTTTATAAGCTAGTGAGTTTTATATTATTGTAACTGTCTCATGGCTAAAATTTTAAAATGAAAGATATAAGAGTTCTGCATTTGTCTGTATGTTTATGTATGTCTATGTATGTATGTTATAGATACGTGGTATTTTTCTACCTCTTAATGGTATTGCCAAAATTAATTGGTAAAGAGCTCTATTTAATTGGCTTAAAGACAAAAAACATTTATATAAATCAAGTATACTTTCAGAAATATAGAAACTAACCCATGTCTTTCAATTTCATGTGATCTAGGATAATCTCTGACAAATAAAAGCTAGTTTAAGCCTGTTGGTTTAATTAAAACAGGCATGTCTTTAGAGTTACAGTATTAAATAGAATGCTTTCATTCTACCTAGGTTTACTAAAATTCAAATAAGCTCATGTCTTCTCTGTTACAGAATTTGTCAGCAAGAAACATAACTTAAGATGACGGTTAGCTGTTTAATCTCCCATGAAATTTTCATGAGTAATCTAAACATAATTGTTAAGAACAAGTAAGTTAAATAGATGTAAGTAAGGTTAAAGCTTATAAATAAACTTTTCAACAATAATAATGCTTTAAGGAATGTCTACTTAAAAATAATTTCCAAAATATTTTTGATAAATTGAAACCTTAAAGTTATGTTGAGATCAGTTAAATGATGGATATTCATTGAATAGCCAGATCATTTCCAAATAAAATAAAGTATTGAAACATAAATTACTGACATAGGTTTATCCACTTTTGCCTTCCTTTTAGAGAGGAACTAAAGATACTTGGATCTATTAGTAGACACGTTTTGTAACACATTGAAAATTTTACTATGAGGAAGAATATACTTCTAGAAATTGTGAAATATATTTATGAATTGGCCAATCCACAGAATGCTACTGTAACAGTCCACAATTGCTTACTTCTTAGTTTTTATTAGGAATAAAGGATTCTAAGGGTTAAGAATTCTAATCAATAAATGTAATTAAAACTACTTAGAAAAGTTAAAGGAAACAACTGTGTGAAAAGTAGGTAAGGAAAGTAAAATGACGGGTTGTTCCGGATGAGGAAGAGAAAAACGTAGGACAAAACCTGAATGGATATTAAAATAAAAAGTTGTAAAAGTTTTGTGGAAAAGGAATTTTATGTGTGGTCAAGCTGACTAAAATGAGAATGGATTTATTTAAAATTGTAAAGTATGAGTTTTAGTATCAGAAGTACACTGATACAGAATTAGAATTTGGCTTTCTCTCTGTTAAAAGGACAGAGTTTTCTTGGAATGTGGGTTTCCTCTTGATTGTGAAAGTTTGTTGTTATTGTTGTTGTTGTTGAACTTTTTGGGTAATCTACCTGGAAAGCAAAGATTTGGTGTCTTCCAAAATAATTTATTGTGCTTTACTTTGTCTTTATCAGGTCTTTGATTACTTAAGAAAACCCAGTCTTCTCAATATTAAAAGATCTAAGTTTTGTTTACAGCTTTGTAACCTTCTGTGTTTGCTTTTAAAATCTTCTATTGTCAATTTAGTTAAATTGATAATTAAGTATTATTTCATAAAGATATGAGATCCTATTTAGTCAAATGTTCAAACCTTATGACATTTTGACAACTTCCCAAAATCAAAATATAAGTGCAGTCTTTTTGACCTCAAAGTAACTTTGAAATTTCCCAGAGGAAGCCTGGAAAATCTCAAAGGATTTGTTTCTCACCTTGTAAAAGAGAGATGTTAAACTAATTATGTTTATTTGGTATGTTAAATTATGTGGGGTGCATTGTCAAATAGTAAGTAATGACAAACCTTCTTAGGTTATATGTTGTTGGATATTTACTAATATAGGTATTCTAGAAATTGTTTAAAGTTTCTAGAAATTTGTCAGCACTCTAATAATCCAATTATTATCCTAAATTATTGTATACTATAGAAATAACTACATTTCCTTATCAAATGCACTCTCATCAGATGTTTGTCCATGGCCAGTTTAAAGTTTTGTGTTTTTTTATCATTTACAAACAGTTATTGTCTTACTGTGATGCTTTTGCAAAGGTGTTTCATCTTTAGAGAGATTCACGGGAAGGACTCTGACAAGTACTCTAGAATGTAAGTTTGTGATAAAGACCATAAAAGTGACTTGGGTGAGAATTTCCAGAACTAATGGGAAAACTGTATTCAGCAGAACAAGAATTAATAACATGGGATTGAATGAACTGATGAAGATGATTATAATTTTTTTACAACTTTTTCTTTGAAACATTGCTGAATCTTTAATATTCTTTCCCCCCTACCTCTCAGATTTAAGGAAAACTTGTTCTCTTTTCTCATCTATCTATGACTTAGAGTGATTTTGTAAAGTATACCTTTATAAACAGAACTGGAACATTTACTTTTTCTCCCTACCCAATCCCTCCAGAATTTAGAAAGCTGTTGCGTATTCTTATTTGCATAGCAATACAGTTATTTGCATAAGTTCAATAAGAATATTTTCTTCTTATCATAAGATACAATTGGAAACATTGGTTATATTACCAAAGCTTTGACTAGAATGTCATGTTTGAGAATATGCATAAAATCAGATTTGACCTGATACTTTTAAGGAACTCAGGTGGATTCTATGAGCCAATAAAAGCCCTTTGGAAAAACTGGCCTCTTACCTTGCTTAAGGATTCCTGGAAGCCCTACCTGGTGAATGAGGAAGCCCGCTTCCTGGCAGGCCCAGAACCTTAGGGTACCCTCAGAAAGAGAGGAATTCACTCACATCTGTAGGTATTCCAGGTGAAGTTTAATGTTGAGTTCTTGGCCTGGTCTCGTAGCCTGGAGAGGCTTTTAAAAGTCCAATCTGATTCCTTATGAAAAGTTCCCGCAAAGCAGATTTAAGAGAATCTATATGGTCAATCACTATTCTTGCTGCATTTATCTGAATAATCAGGCCAAATTTAATGAGACTACACTTGCAAACAAATTTGTCTTACTATGATTATCTTTGATAGAAATGAGGGTGATTGTAGAGGAAATAATTATATTTCATAGAAAATTATAACACAGTCTTGTGGATATCGGATTCTAGTCCCGTTCATTGTCTTTGAGGTTTTGTTATATACCAGTCAACTGACTGGATCCTTAATTCTAGTTTCCTCAAATATCTGGCTACAACTGTCCAAACTAATGATTCCAGTTTTCTGCCGCCCTTCTGATTTGGAATCACTAAGAACAAAGACTGCCCTTGAATCTCCTTGAAAGGGACCATACCAGGTCCTCCTCACTACCCAGATGGCAGCTGAATTTTAGGGACTTGAACCTTGGGTCTACATCCCCCAGTTATAAAGGGCTTCTCCAGACTCTTGGAACTGCATGCCAGCTGGAGATCTAAAATTAAAATTGACTAGGGAGGTTACTTCCCAGAAGCAGACAGCATCTTGAGGTGGACAGCTCTCCCAAGATCATGGATCGAGATCTTCATCTCCAGTGTGAAAACTTTATTCCTTTTGCATTTTTACTACTTGCTTTTCCTCTCTGTTAATACATAGGAAGACAATGCTCCTTAACTCTGGCAACTATCACAGAATCTACCGATAAGGCCATAGCTACACAACAGAAGTCCCTAGACTTTCTTGCTAAGGCAGTTTTACGTGATAGAATTCCTTTAGATTACTTGGCTGAAAAAGCAGTCTATGCCATAGCAAATACCTTCTGCTATACCTAGATCAGCACCTTTGGTATTGTAGCAAATACAAGAAATTAACAAATAAGCCACTTGGCTAAAACAGGTTGATGCCCTTTCAGGTATCTTCTTTGATTTATTTGATATCAACTGGTTTGGTTCACGGGGTCCCTGGCTAAGGAGTATACTTAAGTCTCTTGGTATTATCCTCCTATCAAAGGTCTTAAATGCATGTTTGTAGCCATCAGCAGTACATCAGATGGGCTTTCTGCACTTGGAGAAACAGAAACTAGATGAACAACGAGATGAACAGCAAAAACAATTCTTCTGTGGATCTGACATCATAATCTGTGCGACAATGAGACAAGAACAACTTAACTTTGATGGTGATTGAGAGGGGCACTAATAGCAAACGTTTGGTTGGTCTCTCATGTATGAGAAGATAGCAAAAAGAGGGGAACTGTTAAATTAATTAAACAAGGAGGCTATTAAATTGGTGTAGCTTTCATGCTGTGGTGGCCTATGTAAGCAAATCAAAGTCTAAGCCTGTAAATGCCTCATGGTTATGAAATCGAAACGCTAAGGCTGACCAGTCACAGACAGACAACTAGGCTTGGAGCTACAGCCAAACAATGATTGCCTTACTCTGCTTCTGCCTTTTCTCTATAAAAGTCTCTCCCCAGGCCCCTGTTGGTGGAACACTCCTAACCACTTCTGGATTGGTGCTGCCTGATTCAAATCAATTTTGCTCAAATAAACTTTTAAAATTAAAAAGAAAAATCATCTCCTTAAGAAAAATTATTGGGTTGAAAGTAATGAATTTTTTTTCATTTATTTTCCCCTGATTATTAAAGTAAGATACGTTTATCATAGTCAAGTAAAATATAATGAAACTGGGAAGGAAAAAATAGTCATTGAGAGTCTTCCACCTGGGGGCAACTCATGCTAATGTTTTGACATTATTTCTTCTGATTTATGTGATTATTTTCTCTTTAGTAACGTTCAAGGATGTGAACATTTTTAAAGTTTTGGATAATACTGCCAAAATTGTTTTCATTTTATCAATGTATGCTCCATCTGGATGTGTGTAAGTTGTGACTGTCCTGAAATCACTAACATCTAAAAATTATCAAGTAAGCATGATTGTTTCAAAACTTCCATGAGTTTGGTCTGGCTTGCTGAAAGTCTGTTTGCAAACGTGGGAATGGGTGTAAAAAATACAAAACAAATGTTACTTGGAAAACTCATTGCCAGCTTTTGATTTCTGCACATAACTAAAGGATTCTTTTTTTCATAGTGAGAATCCTATCCAATTCATCATAGTGAGAATCCTATCCAATTCATTCAGTTGTGTTCATAATTCTATCTTAATTTAAGCTTAACGAATTTTCAAGGTAGCAGAAGCACAATTGTGCAAAATGCATCAATGTATACACTCTGGTTGAAATCTACCCTTTTGAAAGTCTACCTTTTTAATGATGTTTATTCCGTGTTCAGTGGAGAATGCCTATTTACCAGGTAGTCATGGAAGTCCACTCACTGGTCCTCTGGGTGAAGATAGGCTATAAGTCACTTACTAATACTTGTTTCTTGGGATGGATAGAAGAAAATGTTCTTCTAGTTAGGGCTTCCTGGTCTTTTTCATGGCATGCTATACTTAGAAAATAATGGTACTTGTTTTTTTACACTGGAGGAAATAGATGAGGCTGATGTCATCCGAGGTGACCACCTGGGAGCCTGGGGCCCCACCTGGCTGTCCTGAGGGCTGAGGGGTCCATGTTTCAGCCTCCTGTCATCCATTCATGGCACATCACAGCCAGCTCTGCATCCTAGGGAACCTATAGGCATGTATCTTCTGATACTATGAAGACATATCTTTCTTTCTTTCTTGTTTTAAAATGTTGTCTCTGTGTGAGTGAGTATGTGTGTGTGTGTGTGTGTGTGTGTCTGTGTGTGTGTATGTGTTTAATCTACTCCTTGCATTGATTACACAGAGACCTTATAACCGGGAAACCCTTTTTTAGTAGAAATGTAGATGTTTTTCTTGACACCTTTCACCTCTTCACTGTTCTCCACAAAATGTGCTCATCTCCTGTTCTAAAAGTTTTATTTATTTGATTTCTCTCACCTGGAAGTCATTCATTGAATAATTATTAACTGAGTTTTATTAAATACTAGGCATTTTGATAAAAACTAGGGGTAAAGAAATGGTCAAGATAGCGCCTGACTCTGATGTGTTCACAGTTTCATGGAGAACACAGGAATGGTAAGAAAAAAACAAGAAGCAGTTAATGGTGGTAGGTCCAAAGTCCCATGGCCTTCTCCTTGCGGCAGGTGGGAAGGCTTCCCAGAAGCTGTGAGTTTGGAGGTGTGACTTGAAGGATGAGTGAAAGTTTGACATTTCAATCAGGAAACAGAGTTTGTACTGGATAGGAGACAGAAATCTGTGGTTTTGAGAAATAGGTGAGATTGTCAGTATGCCTGGAACACAAATTCCAGGCAGCACCCGGAAGAGACAGAGGACAGTCTGGAGAGGAAGACAGGGTTAGGTTTTGAGGAACTTTGCCTGCTGCATGAAGAGTTAGGACGTTTTATGCAGGAGAGTGGCATCCGCAGACTTGTGCTTTGGAAGCATAGCTCTGGCATCTATGTGGAGAATGGGCTTGTGGATGGGTGGGGAGGTCACCACGAGGCTGCCACAGCTCTGAAAACAGAAGTGATGAGGGCTTGAGCTGGGGCTGGAGAGGTGGGGCTGGATGGAAGAAGGCAGTGGTGATAGAATCCATGGGAATGGCTGCAGAAGTACGGGAGAAATCAATTTGGGCAACAAAGTCAATGATGATGTCGTTAGCAAAGACTGGGAGAAAGTCAACCTCCACCCTGTCAGCTCTTCAAATCCAACTCGTTCTTTTTTTTGCCAATACAAGGGCCCTTCCATTATAAGCCTTCTTCTTCCATCCTTGTCTCCTGAGGGACTGCTCTCTTCCCAGAATAGCTGTTCCGGCAGTTAGCAGTGGACGGTTTGCTCCCTAAGCAGGAAGCTGTTACTTCATACGTGTTAGGCCTGTTTCCTAAACTGAATTATAGGACTGTCATTCTCAAGCCCCATGTCTTGTGCTTCTCTGATATTCATCCCAGCAACTATCTCACAGTGTGGGCATTTACTAGGTGCTGTCTTCAGTAGGCATTGGGGCTCATGCTGTTCTTGCAGATGAAATCTTAAATATAAGATAGATATAAAGCGAAGGTGCATTGGTTAATGCAGGGGTAGAAGGCTCAGGAGGACCCATGGCTTCTTCCTGTCTAGGGCTCCATGAGACACAGTTTGAAAACTTTCGGCTTGGTGGACTGGTCATGGGTTTTGGAATCAGTTAGGACTGAGTTCGAATCCCTGCTCTGTCACTTACTTGCTGTAATAGAGTAAACTAATGGAGAATCTGCTGGGGCCCACACTTTCCCCTCTGTAAAACACAGATAATAATAGTTTCATTGTAGGTTTATTGTGAGGACAAAGTAAGATAATGCTTGTAAAAATCTCTGGCACCTACTAAATGCTCACTAGGTCATAGTTGTGGGTAAGAATAACAAGACCCTTGCTAACTGATCCCTGCTGAACTGATTACTTGTTCAGTCTAAATAAACCTACTCATGCTCCTATTAAGAAATGCCAGGGTTGGGGTGAAGGCACGGGCGAGTTTGGGATTCCGAGAGGACCCGGTCTTGTCTCATGCTCCGTCCACTCCATAGACCCGCAGCAGCCTGCCTCGGCATGAAGGCCTATCAATATTTAACGTGCAGGTGTCAGTTGCTGTAAACCGAGCATACCCCAGCACCAGCTTGAATTAATCATATGCAGGAGAGAAAATAAAATGCCTTTTTCTCAGAGCCCCAAGTTTCACTGGCTACACCAAAGCCTGGAAACCACAAGGTGAACCTTCTGCTGATGGAGGACCCTGCGAAGAAGCTGAACCAGAAGAGTGACGGCAAACCCCGGAAAGTACGATTTAAAATCTCTTCCTCCTACAGTGGCCGGGTGTTGAAGCAGGTCTTTGAGGATGGGCAGGAATTAGAGTCGCCAAAGGAGGAGTACCCTCACAGTTTCCTCCAAGAGTCCCTTGAACCAATGGATGGTGTTTATGGGTCTGGGGAAGCCCCCAAACCCCGGTCGTACTCCCCTAAGCTGACTGCTCAGAGGATCAGCGTGTTTCGAGAGGGTAGTGCCTACACCTTGGCGAGCAGCCAGCCTTTCTTCAATGATTACAAGGCGAATGACCGTAAGGTTGGTATTGCCCATGGTGTATAAGCTTTAAGGACTAAAATGTGGTTAGAGAAACACCTGAATTGTTCAGATTTGTATCTCGCTCCTACTCTGGTACTGACCAGAGCTATAGGTGCACCAAACGTGAAGCCGCTCTCAGAATAATATTTCTGGGATGAAAATAACATTCTTGTTGACTACCTATTGGAAAGTGCAATACGCATAGCTAGTATTCAAATTCCATCCAGGGTAGCAAATTGTAATTGGGTCTTTGGCTGGGCAATCTTGGTAAGTAAATGAAATAGAGATGCAGCGGTTTTCAGGTTGCCGGTCTGCCGTTTTAGAAAATTATGCAGCAACGAGTTGTTATTTTTCCTGAAAGAGCTAAGTGGTTGAAGGTGCTTACTTTATTCCAGCCAATTATTCAGCTTGTGGTTTATCCATGTCTTCTTTTATTTCTTATCTCCCTCCTGCTGCCTGCTTTTTTGTTTGTTTATTTATTTATTTTGCCTTTCCATTGCTTGTTAACATGAATGCTGGGTAGTTGGAGTCCTGGGAAGAAATGGTGAAAAGCAAATCAGCCAGAGGAAATGTTACGTGGGAAGACATTTGAGCTAATATTTCACTTGAAACATGTATTTTATCTGTGAATTTCAGTTATCTTCTCCAGTACCATGGATAATCAAAAGCCCATACATGATCTTCTTTGAAGCTAGAAGAACCTGGAAAATATTTGCTGATTTCCAAAAACAGAGATGTGTATATGCTCTCTGCCAGTAGGGCCATGAATGCCTTAAAAAAAAAAAAAAAGAGTGAATACAATGAAATAATGTACCAGGTTATTAATGAATAGCACACCAGGATATGTTTTCATCTTTAAAGTGTGAAATTCAGATAATTACTCTCTAATCATTTTTATTGTTCGTTTCCTAAGGGAACAGATTATACATCTATAGCAGACAAATGTATTGGCCTTGCTGGCATTGGTAAAAGTGTAATTATGGGCATGTCCACATTTATCAAAGATAATACCAGGTTTCTTTTTGATATTAAAGGGGGCTGGAATGAACAATCCCTCACGTTAGTGGAGTGACTTACGCATTACAAAGCACTATCACATTCTATCTCATTGAGTCTTCTTCACAACCTTGAGGAGAAAGGCAAAGTATGGTATTTTCCATTTTGCAAGTGAGGAAAATTGAGTTCCAAGTTGTAAGGGACCCACCCAATATTATAGGGTCATTAGGTGTAGAGTCAGAGTAAGAACCCAGGTCTTCTGATTCCTCATGCCCTTGGCCCTATGGAATGGTCCTTTTAAGAGAATAAGGCCATTAATAATAGTGATGATGATGATAATAATAGTTACCATTTATCAAGTGCTTATTACGTCCTAGGTACTTTGTTATATCCTGTACTTACAGGATTTCTTTTTAACTAAATCTCATTTGTAGCTTTAGAATTTATAAAGTCATAGTTTATACGAACCTTGTACAAGGCCATGGTTTATAATGTTGGACTTCTTGACCTTCATCAGTCATGTGTCATACTTGGCATTTATGTAAAAGTATGATTAGGCATGGACTTGATAAAACCAGCTACCGGAGTCTTCCTCGCAGCACGGCACAGTGGTTTTAAACATAGTACTCTAGAGACAAGGTTCAGGGTTTGATTTCTGCTTCATCCGGTTATCCTTGTTTTCTTTGTTGCCTGGACAAATGCCACATCCCACTTCTAGGCCGCCTCTGGTGTGAGAGTGATCAGGATGGATTCGTGCAGCTCCACCCACTGAAACAGGTTGTCAGTGCGGTACTTAGGAAAAATAAGGAAATGAGAGCTGGGAAGTCATGATTTTTCAATAGTGAATCCAACTGTAAAATAACCCTTAGTAAATATCGGCTTTGCAGCAACACTGGGTAGCAGTGAAACACAATAATTAAAAGCAAGGGCTCTGAACTTGAACAGGTATTTGTACACCAGTGTTCATAGCAGCATCATTGCCCATAGGTGCCCAAATATTCATCAGTAGGTGACTGAACAAACAAAACGTGGTATATACATACAGTAGAATATTATTCAGCCTTAAAAGGAAGGAAATTCTGATACACATTATAACATGCCTGAACCCTGAAGACCTTGAGCTAAGTGCAATAGCCGGTCACAAAAAGATAGTTGTATGATTCCACTTTCATGAGGTACTAGCATAGTCTAGTTTACGGAGACAGAAAGCAGAGTGGTGTTTGCCAGGGGTTGGGGAGAGGAGAAGGTGGAGTTTAACTGAAGAGTGTCAGTGTGGGAATAAGAAAACATTCTGAAGACACATGGTTGCACAATAATGTGAATGTACTGATGTCCCCGAACTGAACCTTAAGAAGGTTAAAGTGGTAAATTTTATGTTATGTATATTTTACCACAATAAAATAATAATCATAAAAAGCAAGGCTCTGGTGTCAATTAAACCTGGACTTGATGTCCGTTCTACCCACTTACTCTGTGAGCTTGAGCAAGCCACTTAACCTTGTGATAATAAAAGTACCTACTTTCAAAGATTATCACGGTGATTAAAAATATATGACATTAAAAGTACTTAGCATTGTGCCTGGCACATTGTATATGCTCAGTATATGTTACCTACCATTGTGATAATGACCAGGTTCTTATCTAGGAAATATGGAGTCTTTTAAAATTTTATGTGATGGATAGAGAAAGTGGTTATAAACAATCAGATATTTTAAGGAATTGAAACTGACTAAAATATAAGGTTCATTTAAAAAAATGAAAGGGAAAGGAAGAAGGAAAGTAACATTTATTGAACAGGTACTTTGTGGAAATTATGCAAATTTTTCTTCACAGTAACTCTGTGAGAGTTTTACAAATTGGAAAAACAAGTTTATAGGGCTTAAAAAAACTTGCAAATCTCACACAGTTTGAGAGATTTAAAATTTGAACTCAGGTCTGCCTTACCTCCAAAGGCCATTGAGTTTCTGGTACCCACTAGGCATGTCTGCATTTAAACACAGAGCAGTGGAAAGGTTTCATGGTCCCTGAATGGCAATTCCCAGTCCTGTTGCTTTTGACATCAGAGTATTTATGAATGTTTAATCACATAAGTTGCCATTCCGTGCATTGGAAGGACACAAAAAATTCCTGGCTCCATCCTGGTCCTCTATAATGTAAGAGTGGGTATTCCTCACAGGCAATTGGGTGTAACTGGATAATGTGAACTTTAGTTACACCCAGAGAGTTTCCTTAGACACAAGGAAGAACTTGGCTGTCAGGGTGACTGAAACTTAAACACACCTTAAAGGTGATTTGGGACCCTCCATCTTTGGAGTATCTTAAAAATATATTTACTATCCTGAGTGTCTCAGATGCTGACCAGCTTAGAGGCAGGAGGTTGGACCAGATGACTGCAATTTTTTTTTTTTTTTTTTGTATATTGAGAATTTTGCCTTGAAAAAACCAGCCCTATGTGTGAAAAAAGCTTCCTAGTAACTGAACCTCTTTGGCTATTACTGGAAAGAGATATGGAACCTTCCAAAAGTGCCACCATCTTTATCTTCTGATGCTCAGAAACTGATAGTCCAGAGTGTGAAACAGGAACCCAGCATGCATCAAACAGTAGGAAATGGAAGCTGCTACATGATCCCCTGAAGAGAGGGAGAGAATGCAGGGCCAGGCAGGAAGCTTGTGGCTCCGTAAATAATTATTGAAAACTCCATGGGTGTTTCAAGGAAGGGGACCTGAAGATTGAAGTCCTGCTCAAGCCAGGTTGTGACCGAATGCCTGATGGCTTTAAATAGGAGACTGCTTAACTGTGGCATCTAAATAAATTTGGTTTATACAGTTCTGTAAAAGCAGGGCCAGATATTTCATGCTGGGGAATGTAGTTGTGTAGCATGATTGTACGTGCATTACTAAAGAAGTTTCTAATACTAGTGGCAGTAACAGTGCCCATCACTTGCATAGTATCTTCAGCTTTTGCAAACTCTTACATATTCTTCATTGCACCCTCGCCCCTAGACGTTGATATAATTAGCCTCAGGGATGAGAGTCAAAATATTGAAGCACAGGAACACTGCTCAGTCAGCACAGAAGCCAGCAGAGTGCTGGGGCAGGGTCCTGAGACTGGGGTCTTAAGCATTAATGTCTACATTGCTGGGTTTGGGGATGTGAGAGGCTCCCTGAGGAGAGAGGCTGGGGAAACAGGAAGGCTCTCAGGAGTAGCAGGACAGCACCTGATAACCAACCACCCGGTATGGAAATATTCATATATTTTAATAAGTAATTTGTCTCTGGTGGTGCCCATTAGTTGGATGTCAACCCATTTGCGTGAGCAAACAGGTTCTGAGAGGCCAAATGGCTCTCCCCATCTCACAACTGGTGGACAATGGAACTGGGATCTAGTGTTGTTTCCCCCCAAGCTATCCTAGCTCTGCGAAACATTTCCTCCCCAGGCTTCTCTACTGCATTGTAGTATTGCCCAAGTTGTTTCTCAGCAAATGATGAAGTAACACATGATAAATCCATACAAGGGAACATAGGCTATTAATAATGATGCTATAGAAGTACATTTATTGACATAAAAAATTTTCATATTATATGAATAATGAACACACACACACACACACACACACACACACATATATCTTATCTGGTGGTTGTGGGGAATGTTTATGAGTACTACAGTATAGGTGTTAAGAATATGGTCCTTAGGGTGAGACAGACCTGGGTTTGAATCCTGGCCACAAACGCTGAGTAACTCTGTAAATGTGGAAGACTCTTAACCACACTGAACCTCAGTCTCCTTCTCTGTAAAATGTAGAAATCATAGCATCTACCTCATAGGGATGTTTGGGAGGGAAGTGAGGTAATGTTTGTAAAATGTTTAGTATGAAGCCTGACCCAAAACAAATGCTATCCACTATAATAATAATAATAGTAGTAATTCAATAAATTGTGTCTACTGTTATTATTTATGCATAAAAATGTTGGAGAGAGATTTGTTTATTTTTTTAGAAATACAGTTACTTTATTGATTTCTTACAATCAAATACTGCCAACTAGCATTACTTCCATTCATGCATCATTAAAAACAAAAAGATATTTCCTTGGTATTTTCAAACGATGCACATTACACAATAAACAAAAAAAGTTGGAACTTAAAAGTCACCCTGCTTAATTATGTAAACTGGTAATTTTTTTTAAAAAAGCATAACTAGTAATTTGGTTGCTGAGAGATTTATTTTTTAAAAGCTTTCCTTTGTATGCATTAAGCACTCACTGTGCCCAGCCCTGCACCAGATCCCATGGTATGTAGCAGGAATAGAAGCTCAGACCCTGTCCTGCAGAGTCCTACATTCTAGTTACATGATTAATTCAGCTTTGGCTGGTTACCATCAACAGGAAGAAAGAAGCTGTTGTTCAGGGTTTTCAGACCAAGCAAAGAAACCAGAGAATGAATTGTAGCTTTGGGCTGTGATGGGATCCCTAGTGCCAGACCATATCTCTCTTTCCTGGGATGTTGAAAAGGTTCTGCAGCCCTGTATTTGGTGACTCCTGGTGAATGACCATGCTCATTCTTCATTTCTCTAGTCCCCACCTATTATAGATTTTGGAAAGATAATCATCTACACGAATAACCTGAAAATCATTCGAACTCCAATGGACAAGAGAGATTTCATGAGGAAAATGCTCCAGAAGGAAGAGGAGGCTGAGGAAGAGTCTCTGATGAGCAAAGAAGAAATCTATGGAGACCAGAACGATGGGCCTTTGGCAGAGACGGGAGGCACCTTCCCCCATAACCAGTACCCACAGGTATGTCAGAACGGTTCACTGCCCTGCGCAGAGCTGGCCCTATAGCCATGGTCTCCAAATTGTTCTCACTGTGCACTATTTAAGTAAGAACTTTTGAATGTGAATACTTATGTCTAAACGTTAAAGATGTTGAGGAATTTTAAGTTTATTATATTCTAGTGGTTTATCACATTTTATTGTTAGCAATAATAGTTATAAGCCCATATTTCAAATACTCATAATTTGAATTATTTTGAATGATTTAAGATCTGATTAGGAACTTATCGTTTTCACTTTGCATTGAGGCTTAGAACAGCTTGTTCTAGAGATGGAAAAAAATCAGCTCTGTCCTTTTCTCATGGGTTTGCTTGTGCTCCTATTACTGTTGGTAATTCTCAGCCCAGTTTCCTTAAAGAAATCTAATAAATCTATTTGTCTTTAGAGTTTGTGGAGATTAGTTTAGTTAAAACTAAGCAATATCATCTGTAAATCCACTAGACCAGACACTAGTGAACCACATGTTGTAATATGCTGAAAGTGAACGAATGAGCAGGGTCGTCATTGTCACTTTATGTAAAGTGAGGTCACTTTACATCATGTATACAACAGGGTCCCTTGGGTACCACCTATGTTAAGCGACTGCCCAACTTAGTGAGGGTGCTGGTGTCACCTTGTTTATTAAAAATCAATATAACCTTTTCTTATGAAGATATTATTAAAGCTTAATTTCTTGATTTGTTTTCTTTAGATAAAAAATAAATATAGATAGTACGAATGTTTTTTTCTCCCCACACGTTTCAGAGGTGTGCACACCCCACCTTGCTCAGACATGCTCAGACAAGCGGGAAGGTGATGACATTCGTTAGTTCACAGTATGGGGTTGAGGGTGAGAAAAGCAATTTTGGTGAATTTAAGCTAAGAGAGTAAAAGCTTGGAAAGCAGCAGAAATGAATTTTCTCTCTTTAGATTCCATCTCTTGGGACTTGAAGCTGAACCTCCCATGGGTTAGCGTGACAAAATGGGCCAGGGGCTTCCTTGCACTTGAGTCAAGGGAATGAGAAAGCCATGACCAGACTCCAGTTCTCCTCAGAACAATTCCTGTCTCTTTCCGACCTGATCTCACACTTGATAAAATATAGTTGAAATGCAAATCTGATCATGCCATCCCTTGCTCACAGCCCCCCACCCCTGCTGCCAAAAGAAAACAACTTTCAGTAGGCTCTTATCACTTGGGATAAAACCAAAACTCCTCACTTGTTCTAGAAAGCACTGTGTGGCCTGGCTTTTTCAGCCTCATCTCGTACACATATCTGCTAATTCTCTGCCCTATGCACACTGCCCATCTGGCTACCCCTTAGATGTTCTTTGCTGGCAACTTCCCTGTGCCTAGAATATTCTCCAGACTCCCTACCTCCTTGCCCACAGATCTCAGTGGAGGCATCGCTTCTACAGAGAGGCCTCCCCTGGTTTCCATGAGGATAAAATCCCATGAGGATAAAAATCCACAAGGATGGACCCCTCAAGGCACCTCCCCCTCCCCCTGCACATGTAATCTTACATTTATTTGTGTGATTCTTTGGTTAATGTTTGCTCTTACCCACTAGGATTTGGTCTCTATTAGGTCAGGGGGCATGTTTATGTTGGGTGTAACATAGTAGTTCCAATGCTAAAAAAAATAGAGCCTGACATTTAATAGGTGCTCAGTAAATATTAGGTAAATGTTTGTGGAAAGAATACTGGAATTTGGAATGAAAATGCCAACTGATAAGAAATATTCTGCCTCTGCCTTCTCTCGCTTTCTACAAAGCACTATTCAGAGCCTAGCATAGCAGCAGTCAGACAACTAAACTTTGTGATCCAAAGCATTACCGTCCCACTTTAAAATTCATTAATGCTATCCTTTTCCATACCGTATTGTAACTTGGAGCATGCATTTTCAGAAGAGGACCAGAAATGCAGGTCACATTGCAGGCCTGAATGAAAAAGCAACAACAAGCCTGCTATGACAATTACCTTTCAATTCAATTTGGAGAGAACGGTGTTTTTTAGCTATAATGCCACAAACCAAGACAGAGGTGGGCAGCAGAAAGTTGCTGTGAAAGGTTATACTCCACTTGCCTGTCCTTTAAGCTCTATTTTATTTTATTTATTTATAATTAATTAATTAATTAATTGATTGATTGTTGCCTGCGTTGAGTCTTCATTGTTGCACGCGGGCTTTCTTTTTTTAGTTGTGGCGAGCGGGGGCCACTCTTCATTGCGGTGCGTGGACTTCTCATTGCAGTGGCTTCTCTTGTTGTGGAGCACGGGCTCTAGGCACGTGGGCCTTAGTAGTTGAGCACTCGGGCTTCAGTAGCTGTGGCTTGCAGCCTCTAGAGCACAGCCTCAGTAGTTGTGGTGCATGGGCTTAGGTGCTCCACGGCATGTGGGATCTTCCCAGACCAGGGCTCGAACCCGTGTCCCCTGCATCGGCAGGCGGATTCGTAACCACTGCGCCACCAGGGAAGTCCCTAAGCTCTGTTTGAAATTGCTATTTGTTTGCCCCATCCCTCATGTAGTAAATGCCCAGACAACTTTTATTCTAAAGCAGAGGGTCAAAGAACATCAAGGAGCCCATTCTGACCAAGAGACTCTTTGTTGTGTTATATGGAACAGGGAAACAGTAGGACCTTGATGAAAGAGCAGGGAGGGCTAAAAGCCAGGCCATGCTTGAACGTCTGTATTAACTATAAAAGAAAAGGAGAGGAATAATTGAATTGAGCCACAATGAAAAGTAGAAGGAGAAAAATCTGACCCTGTATTCAGTGGATTTGAGACCATAAGTCATCTGGGCTTCTTTATGATTTAGTTGATCTTACCTTTGAAACAGAATAATGATAATAATAATAATAACTACCATTTTTTGAGGGTTCATGTTAGCCAGGCCCCATGCCCAGTGCTTTCCATGCAGTAGTCCATTTCATCCTCACAAGGACTCTGTGAGGTGGGTATTATCTGTAGTCCCATTCTGCAGCTGGGGAAACTAAGGCTCAGAGAAGTTAAGTAACTCGCCAGAGGTCACCGGGGTCAGTAGTCAAACCCGGGTCCATCTGACTACCAATCTCATGATCTTAATCACTCTGCTGATCGACCTCCAGATTGGTGCTGGTTACCATCTTCAGGGCCACGCAAGCCTTTGAGTCTCTGATGAAAGCTGAGACCCCTTTTCTTGGTCATGGAGCTAATGAGAGGTGGTTTGGGTAGGTTGTTGGGTTCTCGAACCTAAGTTATGCTGTGCAGCGATGTTCTATATCTTCTTACTAAATGTTTTCTGGGAAGAATTTTTAAAAATATTGAGACTGGTATGCAGACGCTGATATCATGCATGCCTTATATAGAGTAGAGGCTCAATAAATACCTGTTGAGTTAACTGAATGATTAAAAGGAGCATATTGAGAGCAAACAATTGGAGGAAAGGTGGTAACTTAGGATAAGAATGGAAACTCCAGGCCTTCCCTGGTGGCGCAGTGGTTGGGAGTCTGCCTGCCGATGCAGGGGACACGGGTTCGTGCCCCGGTCCGGGAAGATCCCACATGCCGCGGAGCGGCTGGGCCCGTGAGCCATGGCCGCTTAGCCTGCGCGTCCGGAGCCTGTGCTCCACAACGGGAGAGGCCACAACAGTGAGAGACCCGCGTACCACACACACACACAAAAAGAATGGAAACTCCAGTGAAACCTCTAACAATGTGTCATATAACCATGTGACATGAGATGAGATTTGATTGATGATTTGTCCTTGTTCTTTATGGCAGGCTCACCAGGTCATTTCACTAATCTTTCAATATCTGGCCTGGCATTCTATGCAAATGAATTTTTGGATCACATGTATAGCATTATGGTAGGATTTTACTGTATTTTCTTTGACAACATTGACTTATATCATTAAAATCTCAGTGGGATCAAGTGCAAAACAAAAACATGATGGATTTGGCAGGAAAATGGACCATGACAATTTGCTTTAAGAATATTTTGGCAAATATATTTATTCTGCATACTTTAAGGGAAGAAAACCAATTTCCCCATTGTTACCATATCAGAATATGGCAACAATCAGTAAAATATTAACAAAAGGGGACATGGACATCATCTGGGATTTTGTCAGCTGGAAAATGACCTCCATTCCCTACATCTAGAATAAATACAGTTTAATACCTACTTAGGCACTTTGCAGTGCGATGGGGCTATTTTTAGAACATAGGCCTCCCTTTTCAGAGATGATTTGTATTCTTAGGTTACAAAAGAAATCTGTGTTAGCTGGTTGAGGCACCCAGGGAACTCCAGCTGTCTTGTTAGTTCCTAGAATTTAAGAACACTAAGGGATCTCCAGACATCATTGTTTTGTTTGTTTATTCATTCAGCAAGTATGTGAACAGCAAATATTGTGCCAGGTACTACACTAGATGTCAGGAAGTGATGGAGAGAGGCACTAGCCCAGAACACTTCCTGTCTAGTCAGCAGGAACTTTCAGGGGAGTGTGAGACCTGCCAGGCTTGTAGGGGCAGTGGGGTGGGACTCCTGGTCCAGAGGTACGAGTGGGCAAGGCTTGCTGGAGGAAGTGCTGCTAAGCTGACATCTGAGAACAGGTAGGAGCTGGTTGGGTTGAGAGTGGGGAAAGTTTCCTCGACACCAGCTAGAGAGAGACCTAAGGATGAGAGCCTGATGTAAGAAGTAACTGACAATGTACATCAGCTAAGGAGATTTTTTTTTCAATAAATTTATTTATCTATCTATCTTTGGCTGTGTTGGGTCTGCATTGCTGCACGCGGGCTTTCTCTAGTTGCAGCGAGCAGTGGCTACTCATCGTTGCGTTGCGTGGGCTTTTCATTGCGGTGGCTTCTCTTGTTGCGAAGCACGGGCCCTAGGCACGCGGGCTTCAGTAGTTGTGGCGCACAGGCTTCGTTGCTCCGCGGCATGTGGGATCTTCCCGGACCAGGGCTCGAACCCGTGTCCCCTGCAGTGGCAGGCGGATTCTTAACCACTGAGCCACCAGGGAAGTCCCAGGGATTGGGTTTTAACCTGAAGTTTATCTGGTGGGCAGGTGTTCATTACAAGGTTTCTTGGGTGCTTTCTATGTGGCAATCACAACTGTAGGTTCATGAGATTGGTATCCATGGTGAGAACATCCCACAAGCCCGGAGGCAGGAACTATGCTGAGTTCCTGCCAGAATCGATAGGTGTCTGGATCGGGATTGTGGTTGTGGAGGGGAAACTGAAGAGATTCGAGAGATGTTCAAAAGGTGAAATGGACAGGAATTGGTGCTGAATCTACCTGGTATCGATCTGGTATTACCCCTTATTTCACAGAAGGTTCGTGGTCTGTGCACGGTCATTGCATGGCAGCGCAAAATTGCCAGTTTCCTTGAGATGTCTTAGGGGAAGAGCACAGCGATAGCCAAGGGGCATAGTCTGGTGTCCCTGGCAGGAGGGGACAAGGCTTAGAAGTAAACTAACTTTAATGGAGAACCTATAATATGCCAGATAACATATTAGGGCATTTACATATACTCTCTCATTTAATATTCCAGCTACTCAGAGAGGTAAGCAATATCTCTCCCAGATCACAGGTAAAGAAACTGAGATTTAGGGAGGTTAAGGGAACCGTCCCAGGTGCACAGTTGTTGTCAGAGGCAGGCCTCAGCTCCAGGCTGCTGACTCCAGAGCCGAGCTCTTAATCACAGGGCCTTTTCATGGCTCTCCAAGAGCATAAAGATAAAAGTTTGCAGGAATTCAGAGCTACGCTCCAAAGGATTGCAACATCCATTCATCCGTCCCCTCAGTCACACAGAACAATCCTGGGCACCTACTGCTGGGCAACTCTGATGAGGGCTGCATATGGAGTCAGTAGGAGCATGACCTCTGGCGCCCGACCCCCTGGGACCCAAGCCTGCCTCCTTCTCTTCAAGCTGTGTGACCACTGGCACAGAGAGAGCTCTTAGAACAGTGCCCAGGGAATTCCCTGGCAGTCCAGTGGTTAGGCCTCTGCACTCTCACTGCCGAGGGCTCGGGTACAGCGCCTGACACCTCCCAGGTGTTTCACAAGTGTTCACTATTAGTTTGGCAATGAGGAACATTAAGTCCTGCCCTTATGGGTACGGAAATAACGTGTCAGATGGTGACAAGAGAGATGAAAAAGGTCAAGTTGTGGAGTGCACGGCCTGGTGGCAGGAGTTGCTGTCTTAGAGAGGTCCATCAGGGAAATCTCCGATAAAGTGCTGAGCTTATTCTGTGCCTCTGGCCAGGTCCCTCGTTGGCACGTGTGGGACGCATTTTCCTCGAATTCTGCCCCGGCCTCTTCAGGCTCCCAGTGCTATTTTGACTTGTGTGTGAACAATGGATTTGAACTGCTGCTGTGACTTAACCCTGACCTGTCTCTTGCAGGAAGGGGAACTTCCCGAGGACAACTGTTTTCACTGCCGAGGATCGGGCAGTGCCACCTGCTCTCTGTGCCACGGCAGCAAGTTCTCGATGCTGGCCAACAGATTTAAGGAGTCCTATCGGGCCCTGCGGTGCCCTGCCTGCAATGAGAATGGCCTGCAGCCTTGCCAGATTTGCAATCAATAGCCCGTGGCTTTGTATGTCCGCTTTTATCGCATCCTCCCTAAAGCTATTTGTAATCAACTGCCCCTCCTCCACCTTCTCCTCCCTCTCCCAGCAAGGAAGCCACGTGGCCGCGATCACTTCCACCACTGGCACAACTCAGTTACTCGATGATATTTCGTGAGGCTGGTAACATCTCCATGTGGGTCTAAGTGGCAGAGGCATTTTTGAATTAGAATCTGCTTTGAAACTGGTTCTCAAATGATCCTTCCAGGACCGTGTGCACGTATCTCACTTGACTTAGCTCAGGTTTCTCCTTGCACAAGTGAACAAATAAATGTACAATTCAGGCAGCAGGCTGAAGTCATTTCCCGGTTGGGAGTTATTTGAAAAATTATGCAGAGAGAAAGGAATAAAAAATGTCAGGTTTCTGATGAACTGCCTTCTTGTTGCTTATAATGCATTTCACACAGTTATTGGTCAAATTGCATTTTTCATTAAGCAGAGGAGGAAAGGGAGGCCCGATGTTGAATGCACTAGCAGGCCGCTGAAAACAAAACAAGATGTGTTTGCTTCTTGCTGAAGAGAGGCGAGCTGAGGAGCCCCTTTTTTTCAAAGTCCTGAGTCTCTCCTGTGTGATGTGCTTGGGTAATATGCATGCAGGCAATGAGCAATGCTACTTCTTAGGACAAGATGAGATAAGACATTTCTGTGCACCTCTACACTACTGAGGTTATAAGCCAAGTCAAAGCTATTTATGATAAATTTGGTGCTTAAGTATATGGGTGTGTGTGATAACGACTTCTTCCAGCCCCCAAGTTATTACCAAATGAATGCATTTATTTTAAGGCGAAGATATAGCCATGATCTCTTCATAAAAGACTGTGGGTATTTTATAGGTATTTATTGGAAACTTCTAAAAAAAAAACTCACCAAGGCTGATATCTAGTAATTATGTTTCTACTGTCTATGAATATGCATACTAAGGATAATTTTTCCTCTTAAAGTTGGTTGTAAAATTAGAAAAATACGTTTGTTAAATGAACTTTTGCAGCTCTAACAGCCATTCCCCTTCCCCCTTGAGAATAACACTGTAAAATCTGTTATCTATTTATACGCATTGCTTTTCTATGGTAATTATTTTGATTTTCGTAACTTAATTTTTTCAAGATTTGTTTGTTATTCTCTAATATTCAGCTGTTAATATAATTCAACAGTGGAGTGATCTTCAGACAATATACATACTTCTAATAAAAATATTAAACTATTTTTCAAGACCAAGATAATTTTGCCTGTTCTCTTTCAGCCAAAACAATGGCACTATTGCTCACCAACTTTCTTTGCTTCTGTACTTAACTATTTCCTGACTCTGTTTATGTTTCCTTACAGCTATTGGCTCTTCTGTCTTTCCAGAATATCACAGGAAGGAATGATGTCGAGAGATCCTAAGACCTTTAAGTGTATTCTTCTGCTTTTTGACAGTGACATTCGACCACAGATACTGTTTGTTGGACATGCAGGATGGTATTACCAGGTGCTTGATGTGCAATGTTTCCCAGATGGGCACCACCCTTTGGTATCTTATGGGACTTAGAGTTTCAGCGGAGGAGACAGATATATAAACAGATAATTACAATATAGTGTGACAAGTTCTGGGAAAGGGGAATTCCAGGGAGCATTTGGAGCACATGGAAGGGACACCTAACATAGCCTGAGTGGGGTTAGAGTGGCTTCCCAGAGGAAGAGGTGTGAACTCTGTTGGTTTCTTTTCCTTACCCCAAGCTCTTAAGATCATTTAATACTTTTCATGTCATAATAAATACATCTACTAATGATTACATTTATTTATTCAGTTAAGTATTTATTGAATACTGGGGATGCATCACTAGACAAAACGGACAAAGTCCTGGTCCCTGTGGAGCTTACATTTTGGTGGGGTGATATTGACAACTAAAATATATGTATTTAGAGACAACTACAAATATGTAATACAGAATAAAAAGATACTTATCTGATTAAACTATATATGTATGTATATAATTTATAGTGTGTTAGAGAAGGATAAATGTTTGATGAAAAATAAAACATTGGGGCTTCCCTGGTGGTGCAGTGGTTGAGAGTCTGCCTGCCGATGCAGGGGACACGGGTTCGTGCCCCGGTCCAGGAAGATCCCACATGCCGCGGAGCGGCTGGGCCCGTGAGCCATGGCCACTGAGCCTGCGCGTCCGGAGCCTGCGCTCCGCAACGGGAGAGGCCACAGCAGTGAGAGGCCCGTGTACCGCAAAACATAAATAAATAAATAAATAAAAATAATAAAAAAAAAAAAAGAAAAAGAAAACATTGGTGAGGATCGGGAGTTAGGAGGGGTTGCATTTTTAAATTAGTTTTCAGGGAAGTGTCCTTGAGAAGGTGTCCTTTAAATAAAGGCTTAAAGGGGATGAAGGAGTTGCGAAGTTATCTGGGGTAGGACTATTCCAGGCAGAGGAAACAGCACAGGAAGGAGGACATGGTGTGTTTGAAGAGCAACGAAGCCAGCGTGGCTGGAGCACAGTGAGCAAGATGACAAGAGGAGGTCAGAAAAGAAGGCGTGTGCGTGTGTCGGGACCAGGCGGTGCCTTCTTGTGAAACCGTCGTAAGAACTTGGGTGTTACCGTGAGAGAGGTGCTGCTCTGGATGGGAGCTGTTTTCTGAAACCCCTCACCCTCTCCTTCAGCTCCCTCCTCTTACTGCTGGGGCAGGGGACCTGCAAACTACACTTCCCAGAGTCCCTTTCCCGCTGGCGTCCTCTTTGGTTCTGCCCTGGGAGGTGCTGGCAGGACTGTAAGAAGGGAGGAAGGAAGAGCCTTTCTTGTTTTTCCAGCTGAGGGTCCTGGCGGCCTTTCCCATGTGGCAGCTGCCCTAAAACCAATGGCAGCTGGGGACTCTGGCTCAGGCAGCTCCTTCCAGCCATGGTCCCTTCAGTGGCTCTGATTGCAGGTTCCATGTCACGCCATATTCCCTCTGTTCCTCCAGCCTGAGGGTGGCAGTGGCTTCCTGCAGTTACTCCTCTTTGTCATCAATTCCTTATAATCCGTAGCCTCTCTCTCTGAGATATCTAGAGTGGTTTCTGGTTTCCTGATTGGATGCCGACTGATACAAATGTTTGGAGCAGCAGAGGGTCACCATCTAATTTACGTTTTAACAAGCTACTCTGGCTGCTGTGTTGAGGGAAGATGCTACGGGGCAAAAGTGAAAGTGGGAGGCCAGTTAGGAGACCACTGCAGTAAGCCTGGTGACGGCTAATGGTGGCCTAGGCCAGGGCGGCTCCAGCAGAAGGGGTAAAGATGGTCAGATTGTGGATATATTTTGAAGGTAGAGATGTAGGGTCTACTTACTGTCCTTTGTATGCAGAAATATTGCTTGTGACCTACTTAACTGTATACAAAACTTTCCTGAGTTCTTTGCTTACTAGTGGAGATAAGTTTGCACAAAAATCCGCTTTCTGATTTGTGTACTACAAGCATTACCAGTGGGTTGGGCAGTGTCAGGGGTAGGTTTAGGGCAAGGTTAGCCAACCAGGACGCCTAAGACGATGAGAATTCCTTCAGAGCTAGAGACAAATAAGAGGGTTAGAAAGTATCACAGTGATGCTGTGGTCAAAATAAAAATAATGCTATATCCTTTGAAAACTCAAAAAATTTTCAATGAATACATGTTTTCAGAAGGCACACTATCTATCCATTCATTTATATTCCAGCAAGATCAGATTCCAGGAAGCTAAAGTCTAAGCATTAATCTCTTTCTTATTTTGAGATCTAAAAAATATTATACATAAAAGACATTATATATAATATAATATCACAGTGTATTTGTATAGTCTTAGTAGCTATTTTTTCCTGTTTGGTTTCATAGACTTTTGTGTGTACTCTTCTTTTGTTTGTTATGTGTACTCTTTTAAATCATGCTTCTATTTAATAAAGAATTAATAAGTAGGGGATTCAAAGATGAAAATACACTTAGTATTTCGCATTAATGAGATTATAATCTTGGGCCTCTGGTCAGCATAATGAGTGAATCTGGCCTTACAGCTCGGGGAGGATGCAGTTACCTCCTCTGCTACTTCCTCCAGTGACTTTTGGTTCGTGTGCTGGCCCAGGTCAGCTGTATTGCAGAGTTAATTTACTTGTTTATTTTAACAAGTACATATCAGCTGTACTGTGTGCAAGACACTGTTCTTTTATTTTTCTTTTAAAATTTTAATTTTCATTATTATAATAATACTTTTTTTAATTTTAGAATTTTATTTATTTTTTTATACAGCAGGTTCTTATTAGTTATCCATTTCATACATATTAGCGTACATATGTCAATCCCAATCTCCCAATTCATCACAAGACACTGTTCTTAGCACTCCACATTTACTAACACCTTGAATCGTCCTAACAATTGAATTAATTCAGTTTAGGGATCACCTCTTAGTCCTGATGCCAACAACTCAGCCTCTCTGCACCAGTGCCGAATGAACTCTTCGAAACAAGAGTTCTGGGTGACGTAGAAACGAGCAGCTTTACTGCTTTGCTAGGCAAAGGGGGCCACAGTGGGTTTGTGCCTCTCAAAACTCTGTGTCCCAACCTGGGGAGATTTGGTAAGGAGTTTCTTAATATAAATTTATATTTATTTATTTATTGTTGGCTGCGTTGGGTCTTCGTTGCTGTGCATAGGCTTTCTCTAGTTGCGGTGAGCAGGGGCTACTCTTCATTGCGGTGCGCGGGCTTCTCATTGCGGTGGCTTCTCTTGTTGTGAAGCACAGGCTCTAGGCACGTGGGCTCAGTAGTTGTGGCTCGCAGGCTCAGTAGTTGCAGCGCACGGGCTTCGTTGCTCCGCGGCATGTGGGATATTCCCGGACCAGGGCTCGAACCCATGTACCCTGCATTGGCAGGTGGATTCTTAACCACTGGGCCACCAGGGAAGTCCCTGGTAAGGAGTTTTATAGCAAAGCTTCAAGGGCGGAGTTGCTGATAGGGATCAGAGTGTGTGCAGGGCCTGCACTCTTTTAATCCTGCCTCCTGATGAACTTCTCTGGTTCCTTTAATGTGGCCTCAGGTAGTCCTGATGAGTTTCTCGAGGTTGTCAAACTGTGACTTTCTCTCTGGGACATCTTCCAGTTGGTGGAGGTTTTAGATCTGCAGAAGAGCTTAAAGATATTGTTATGTTGTGTATCCCTTGAGGTGGAACCAGGATCCTGTTCCAAGGCTGCACTATTGTTTCTTGGTGGCTCCGCCCGTGTCTCTGCATCTCCCTCCCTTCCCTGATTAGCAACTGTTGGAATCTGCCCTTTGGATCTCAGGGAAGGTCATGGAGGCTGGAAACTATTCCTTACAAACAAGAAATGGGGGACACGGAAAGGCTTCCATGCCCAGGAGCCCCACAGGGTCCTGCTCGATTTCAGTCCCACACAGGATATTCCTTTCCATTGGGTGCCACGTTCACCCAGACTATACACCTGCAGGCCCTTGCTGTGGCCCTCACAAACGTCTTGCCTCACTATGCCTTTGTGAAAGGAACAAGCTGTATGAAAACGGGGGCTGACCTTTTATGATTGTAATGAGGCAACCTAACTCAGCAAGACTACCTTTGCTGACTGTGCTGGCCACTTGCCACCATCCTGCTGGTCCTTCCTTTCTTTTCTAGTTCACCCTCTGTTTTTATTAATCTGTTGGGTAGAGTGACTCATCTTCATGGCCCCTGTTCCCAAACACGGCTTAGCCTCAACGCCTATCTGCTTCTCCACAGGCCAAGGTCTGCAGGTCCAGGGGTTCTCTTTCACACACCCAACACTTCTTGGAAGACGCTTGTGGTTTGAAATGACTTATCTTCCCTTTCCTTCCTGTCCAGGGGATTCTGTGGGGTGAGGAGGGCAAGAGTCCATACTCCTGAAACCTTTGCCCCTAGAATAACTCTACGATTTTTCTGTTTTTACTTTGGTTCCTTTATTTTTTTCCAGGTAAGATTCCTCTTGAGGAGAATGTTGCATATTTAAAATATTTTTGAAATCCACATAATTTACCTTTCCAAAGACATGAATTAAGCTTACATTTATAGAGAAGATGTTGTTCTTATTCTAAGTCTTCTGAAAACATGAATCGCTGTGGTAAAATATTCATTTAGACCTGTGCCGGTGACATTTATAAAAAACTTCTGTGGTTCACTAGAGCTTAAGCTGAGTGAATTTTATGCTAAAGGTAAATTTGAAAGAAATGTTCACAGTTGTTTTTATCACCTGTCCTCATTAGTTGCGTCTCCTCATTTTCTAATTAACCACAGTAATTATAGAGAGTTTGCATTCCTGCAATTATGTGAGAGAGAAATGGAGTTATGTCAGTGTCAGATTGTGGCAAATAATTACTGCCTGTGTTAAAGAACGAGTACAGCCCAGAGAAGAGAAGACTTGCAACCATAATACGGTAGAACTTCCTCATTGCTTGGGGGTGGGAGAGTGGGGGAAGGAAGTAGGAGGGGGAAGTTAAATCAGGCCTTGACAAAATTAGAGTCAACCTGTATCTCCTTTAACATGACGAGATTCCTCTTTGTACATTTCCCTTAGCATCACTTTTGTCCAGCTCCCAAGTCCTTCTTTCCCTATTAATGATTAATTCTCAGAAGACTGAGGCCGTTAATTCACATTTAGGTGTGAATGGCTAGTAGATTATTGACCATGGCTGCTTTTTAGGTTCAAAGTGTTATGCTGTTGAAAGCCTCCTATGAGTCAGGCCATGTGCAAGACACGAGGAGCCAGAAGATGAAACAGACATAGTAGCTTCTCTCTGGGACATTATAGTCTCACAGGGAACCAGAGATTTAAATAAATATTTGCAAAATAAAATTATGTTTGCCATAGGAGAGGAAGAGAAGAGAGAGTGGCTAACTCTCCTTGAATTGTGGGTCTCTTTCATTGAGCTATGAGCTCCTTAAGGGCAGGAAGTGTGCCTCATCTATCACTGTATCCCCAGCATCTCCTACAAAGCCTGGTGCCTAGAAGGTGCTCAGTAAATGATTGGTGATTTGGTGTTTGCAGAGACATGACATTTGGTTGCACACACATGGCCCTCAGTGTATTGCCGTATGGGCCAGTGCCTTGGGAAATTTCACATGTAGACAGCTTCTAAAATGGCTCCCAATGATCCCCACCTTCTGGTAATCATCCTGTGCAACCATCCCCTTGAGTGTGAACTGGACTGAGTGATGTGCTTCAAACAGTAGGCTATGGCAAAAATGATGGGATGCCATCTCTGAGAATAGATTATAAAAGACTATGACTCTTTCTCTGGCTTTTCTTGCTTTCTCACCTGATGAAGCCAGCTACCGTGCTGTGAGCTGCGTTATAGAGAGGTCACATGGCCATGAACAGAGGGTGGCTCCTGGCCAACAGCCAAGGAGGAATGGAGGTCCTCAGTCCAGCAACCACTAGGAACTAAATCCTGCCGACAACCACGTGTGTGAGCTTGGAAGAGACCCCTTCCCTAGGTGAGCTTGAGACTCAACCAGAGTTGACCTCTTAATTTCAGCCTTGTGAGGGACCTGGGGCCACAGCCACCCAGTTAAGCCCTGCCCAGATCTCTGGCCTGTGGGATGCTGAACTTTGAGATAATAAATGTTGTTTTAAGCCAGTAAGTTTGGGGAACATTAGTTACATAGGGATAGATAATTAACACAATGTAAGACCACCTTCTCTCTAGGTCTTTATTGACAGATCATTTCTTTTGTTTTGTTTTGTTTTTGACAGATCATTTAAATCCAAAAGGTTCTCCCATGGAAAGGAATACACAGAATCATTTGTTCTTTGTTTAATGTTCAATTTATTAAACTCATGAATCTAATACCCCAAACTGAAAATGAATTTTTTCTCGGGGCCTTTAAATATTGATTACAGATTTATTAAGCATATCATTTTAAACAGTTTAAACTAACTGTAATTATATATTTAGAACAGCTGATCCTTTTAAACACTTCGAAACCATAATTCACAAACATATAAAACAAAGGCTACAGAACTTACTGTTATAGTTTCACTTAAATTTCCTCTAAAACATCAATATCATAGGTTTAATGTCTTTCTTATTTCTCTTCTTGTTTTTCTATATGTGTTTTTAGATACCCTCAGAGTTTCAGCATTATTAATTTTATTCCTTTCCTTGGGTCATAAAATTCTTAGCAGATCCTGAAGAAAAGATTACCTTATCAGAATTGCCTAGATTGCAGAACTTTGGTTTATTGACTGACTAATTCTTGATTATACTTGTTTGTTTCTCTCAAGGTGATTCTAACCCAAACTACCTTTCTATATTAAGCTTTTCTATGAAAGCTTAACTATAAAAATTAACTATAATTTTCTATAGTTAAATTACACCTGTTAATTCCAGTGCGGCTATTTCAGGCCTTATCTTATGCCTAGGGTTTTAATTTTGCAACCTAGTATTTATCTCTGATTAAAAAAAAAATCACTTGGCCATTGTTATATATAACCTATTATCTTGTCGTATTCAAATATTGATTTTTGTCTCTTAGCATTAAAAAGTTACATCTCCCTTATTAGCATTGAGATTTAATCTCCTAGGGGTTGAGAGATTAAGTCTGTGTAGTTAGTGTTCCTCTGTAGGTCATCTGGCAAACACTGTGGAACCCCCTTTCTGGTTGGTTATTGTGGGTGCCCACCCAAACTGAATAGTCCTTCTTGTTCTTGGCATATACATTTTCTGGGGCTTTTTGACTTACACTGTCCAGTGTTGATTCTTAACAGATAAAGTAGACATATGACTGTGCTTTATAAACATACAAGATTCATAGAAGAAATATCAAACCCTCTTAATTATTAAAATCAATAAAAAATAAACATGATCTATTATAGTCACTACATTCTATTATAGTAATCTTTTGGGCAAACTTCATAATAACTTTTCTATTTTGAGTCATTTTGAATTCATGGTCTTTCACAAAACTCATCTTGTCCTGTAAACCATGATGATGATTATGATGGTGATGGTGATGGTGATGATGATGGTGATGGTGACGGTGCTTTTGATGCTCAAATTGTAACTTCATCCTAAGAGATGCATCTTCTTTTGAATGGGCAAGAGTAAACTATAGTGTTTAAGGATGCACATTTGGGTGATAAAATCAAAAAAACAAGAAACAAGAAAGTTATTATTATAAAAGTGAGGAGATGAGGAAGGGGAAGGGGGTGTGATCAGAATGAGGCTCATGGTAGGAGCTTATGGAATAGGTGGCAAAGTTCTATTTTTTGATCTGGGCAAACATTTGACTTGTGTGTGTGTGTGTGTGTGTGTGTGTTATATCTGCTCTATTTGTATAATAGTAATTTTATTTAAAAAACTGTCACCGTATGGTCACTGGGGGGCCCTTTATGTTGACTCCTTTATCCTTTATACACTGCCCCTAATATTCTTGAAAACTCTTTTGCTTTTTTGGCAACAATAGGATGTTGGAGAGATGTTCTGAAATTTTTTTTTTCCATCATAAATCATGAAATTAGCTACCTTCCAAAGGATTCTGTTTTCTTGTAATAGGAAATAATTCTAAAGACCAGGAGCTGGGCTCTGGGGATGCACATGGAAATGTGTGGGGAGCAAGAATGCATTCCTGTTGCTACTGGGTCACTGAGAGCTGAAAACATACTTATTAAGGTTATTATTTCACACTGGTATTTCCAATTTAACTTACGGTACTGCTATTCCATACTTCTCTTGTATTATATAAGGTTTCATCAAGTACAAGCCTTTCTCCTGAATTGACAGTCTTTTTGGTCTGATGAAGCTCCTGAATGGGACCAAGACATGCTTTATATCACATTCTGCTCTTTGGTACAATAATTCTCAAACTTTTGTCAGTCACATAATTCCTAAATTTTTTTCTACAAATTTGCTAAGTTTATAATTTTGTATCATTTATATTATTGTTTTCTTAATATTTTTGTTTAATCAACATTAAAGTGACCCCCTTAAAAGAATGATATTCATATTAGGCAATAATATCTGTGGAAATATAAGGTTTCATTAATGGGCCATATATTTTTTCCAATATCTATTAAGATGGATGTGAGTGTTGGAATTTGAGGCGACTCAATAAATGTCATCTTTCTCACTCAAGTTTAGCGCCACCTGAAAGGTAGACAAAAATCAGGAAAAAAGAGCTCAAAATATGAGGTTCATTACTAATAAAGGCTGCACTGGGGATGTTGCTTAGGAGCTGAATGATTACGGGCTCCCTTAGAGTGGACCCCAGGCTTGGATAGACACATCCACCGACAGACTTGACCTGCAGTGTGGCCCCATTTTCCTCATAGCCAAGGACAGCACAGAAGTTGTCCTCTCTGAAGGAGACAGATTCAAACAGTAAGGAGAGAAAGACTGAGCTTCCATACTTAGTTTTTTCTCCAAACTCACCAATCAGGCAGGAATGAGTAAGGGAGCAGAGAGGGGCCAGGGAACATTAAGCTAATGGATATTTCTGTAAATAAAACACAAAGTCAGGGGAAATAACTACTAAAAATACATGTTTGTCCATGTATCGAGTTAAAGCATCTAAGTACAACTTTTGGGAAATGCTGCTATAGTGAACAGTGTTACGATAAAGTGCCTGTGAAGTTCACCTTGTCCAATATTTCTTGGGTACCTTCCCTGCATCTCAGTTTATTTGTTACATTTGGAGGAACATATTTAATGTAGAAGAGTCTGTCTGAGTCCAAATCAGAGTGAGTCATATTGACAATGTAGCACATATGCCATCTGGGTCATTTTTCAGATACTTGCGTTAAATAAACTATCATTATGAAATCATAATCAAAAGGTTCCAGCCCTTCTTATGCCACTGGGTGTTATTTTACCTGCACTATTCACAAAGCGACTATACTATGGCAAAATCTTCTGAGTTTTCATTCTTTATTTCCTTAATTGAGTCGGGGACACTTATCCCATTCAAATATTTTGATATGGTAGTTTCCTCTGTTCAGGCTCCATAGAATGACAGTGCTTAAAGGAAAAAGTAGAGATACCCTGACTCCCCCCTTGTGTTATAGAGATGAGAAGTGAAGGTCTGAAAAGGCAAAGGACTTGTCCAAAGTCACATCCTACTTAACTGACTTAACCTCGGATTTGGGGTCTTCTAACTCTCAGTTCATTAATTTTTTAATGCTGCCCCTGGGCTGTTAAACATAAAGTCAAAATGAGAAAGCAAGGAGTCTTAGCAGAGAAAAATTATTTCCTATCATTTTCTATCTCTAAAATATATTTTGAATCTCTCCATTCTTTTCCATGTTCCATACCATCACCATAGTCCAGTCAACATCACCTCCTACCTGGATCACTGAAGTAACCTCAAAACACGTCTTCCCCATTTTCAACCTCCAATTCAGTTTCTTCCCTTCACATGAGTTGTTCACGGGAATGCTTTATCTTTTATTTTTCACCACTCAGAACTCAAGCCCTAACTTTTTTGATTCCTCATACTGTGATCTCTAATAGAACACAAACTTTCCCCCATATTTAGATGATTTAAAGATCTGTAAAATGAAAATATAGGTACTAATTTATTGGAAAAACTCCACCTATAAGTGGACCCATGCAATTCAAACCTGTGTTGTTCAAGGGTCAACTGTATATCTATTTTGTTTATTGATGTTTCCTCAGTGTCTGGAAAACTGCCTGTATGTGATGGCTCCCCAAAAAAATATTTATTGAAAGAAATAACAGCAAACACTACCCATTGGATACTTACAGATTTTAAGATAAAGACATGGAACAGAATTTTGGGGATTTTGGCTCAAAGATACATGGCCTGGTATGTCTAGGTTAACAAGGAGATGCTTTTTTCTTTTTAAATTTTATTTATTTATTTATTTTTGGCTGCGTTGGGTCTTCGTTGCTGTGCAAGGGCTTTCTCCAGTTGTGGCAAGCAGGGGCTACTCTTCGTTGCGGTGCGCGGGCTTCTCATCACAGTGGCTTCTCTTGTTGCGGAGCCCGGGTTCTCGGCGTGCGGGCTCAGTAGTTGTGGCACACAGGCTTAGTTGCTCTGCAGCACGTGCGATCTTCCTGGACCAGGGATCGAACCCGTGTCCCCTGCATTGGCAGGCGGATTCTTAACCACTGCGCCACCAGGGAAGTCCAAGAAGTTGCATTTTAGTAAGACAGTACAGCTAACAGATTGCAGTAATAGCATGGATTATCAAATGCTTCTACAATAACTTTTAGACTGCAGCAAAATGAAAAAAAAGGGTTTCCAAGAATCTATAAATCAACATAGCATATTAAAGTGTTGTAAAAAACTAAGCAAATCTATATTTTTCAACCTCTCATCCTGTCAAGAAGATGAAACACAATCCTGTTATGAACTGGCTTAGGTAAGTCCTATTGGTTGAAGTATGGAGACTTTAAGGTTTTCTTTTTATTAGTCATTAGTTAACTACTGAGAATTTTCATCTTAAGCAAACTTTCTTATAAGTATCTGAGTAGGCGTGTTGGGCCTCACCTTCTTTGTCTGTAAACTGTGGATATAACAGTTCCTGGCTATTGTGGTGAGGATGAAATAAAACACATGCAAATTACTCAAAGCAATTACACAAAGAACAGTGCCTGACTCATATTAAGTGCCCAAGAAATGTTACCTATTATTACGAAAAGCTTGTATTCGTGCTTTAGTTCCTTTATTATTTTATTTATTTTATTATTTAGTTCCTTTATTATTTTATTTGAATAGCAATTTCCTCTATCAGAGAACTTATTTATACATCACCTTATCTGAATTGCATGAAAGATTCAGCACTTAGTGTTTGCAGGGTGCCAGAGATACAAAGAAACGTAAGACCCAGTCCCATCTTTGAGAAATATGCAATTGAGTTCCAGCAAAGTACTTTATCCTATGGCTTGCTTTTAGAAAATACCACTCCAAGGGAGCTAAATTTGGACTGTCAGCTTTTTACCAATTAGGATTCTCTAGGTTGCAAGTAAGAGTAGCCAGCTCAGACTGGCTTGGACTACAAAGTGGATTTGTTAGCCCATGTATGGGGCAATGAAAATAGTGTGGTGTAATTGGGGGTAATTGGTGAGGGGTTCCATAGTGTTCACTTTAAGGCCGAGATTAAAAAAAAAAAAAAAGACTGGGAATTCCCTGGCAATCCAGTGGTTAGGTCTCCACGCTTCCATTGCAGGGGGAATGGGTTCAATCTCTGGTCAGGGAACTAAGATCCCACAAGCTGTGCGGTGTGGCAAAAAAAAAAAAAGAAAAAAAGGCCTAGAATTTCCTATCTGTTGTTTCACAGATAGGAATGCCACAGGGATGGCATCAAACCAAGGCTGTGGCCCCAGTAAACCTCTCTTTATGTCTCACAGGTCCAGACTGGGTCAGATGCCCATTCTACTGCCAATCAGTGGTAATGGAGATCTTTCCTAGGCCAGTAAGGCCCACCACTGAAGCTAGGGGTCGAGTGAACACCTGAAGAAAAACAGGGTTCTATCCTGAAGACAGAGGGCAGGATGAATGCAGAGTAAACGACCATCAATTCCCAGCCTACACTTCGAAGGGGGAACTGTATCTTACTTTTCTTTATGTTCTAACACGTTCTGTGCCAGCTGCACAGAAGATGCTTAATAAATACTAGCAGAAAGTCTGGGTAGTGAATAGACCTAGGAAGAATTATTTATTCACCTTACATAAGCCTCCTGCGTCCTAGAAATGCTTGTCCCAGGAACTAGCATGACCAGTGCTTTCTTGTTTAATTGCCTTTTCCCTTAGCAATATAACCATGGGTTCCATCCAGTCCCAGTAGTGCTAGAGGGGAGGTCTGGATTGACCCTTCCTTCTGGAGCCCCATCGTTGTTTAATTATAAGTTGTGATGTTCCTCATTCATTCCCAGGTCATGGGGCATCTTTTGGCTCGTTGGTATCGTACGTCATGGTAGATGAGTCAATCTTCTAAGGTTTGTGCCCAGAGAAATTGCCATTTAAGCTCCCTCTTTATTTCAGCTCTGAGGTTAGGGAAGCAGATGTTGATGGACTAATTAGCATCTGAGGAGGACTCAAAATGATCTCCTGATCCTTAAACTGTTGTTTAATCGGTTGTCCCAGAGAGACACTGAGAGCCTCACTGGAATGTTGCTTCATGCAGAAAAAAACAGCCCGGCCTAGCCTCCAAGTCATCATAGGTAATGACAATGGTAACAACTATAGTAAAAAAAAAAAAAAAAAAGAAAGAAAAGCAAGTCTAACGCCTGGTCACAAGTAAGAATAATGTTAGGTACATGTGACATTGGTAAATGTGTTACATCCCTGGAATTAACCCTTTGACTTGCATGCTCAGCTTATCTTTTAGCTCATCTCTAACTAAGACAGCATCCGTATTTTAGGGGTAGGCTTGGGGTAACCAAGTACATACAACCACTGCATAATATCATCTTCAATAGTCATTTAAGCTTTTGGGGAGCTAAAAGCAAAGTCAGGAGCCGCTTTATTCTGAGACATCACTACCACATTAATTAGATATGCTCTTACTGGTAAGATCAGCCTTCTTGGCGAGCAAACAAAGGCCGTTGCTTGACGGCTTAAGTTAATCTTGATGTGACTGTTCTAGGAAAAGAATATTTTTTTCCAAAGAGGAAAGAATTATTCAAAGTCCTTGCATGAATCGTCTATTTCTAGGGGTACTTTCTCTAATATTTATGTTTACCTCGAATTTTATTTTCTCATGCTTTCATGAGTCACCAATACCTCTTTTGATTGGCTTATTCTTTCTTCAGAATTATGAATGCCTTTAAACGCTCTTTTGTGTTCTGCCTTCTAATCATTCCAGTTTTCTTCCAGTGACTTTGTGTCTATTAGTTTGCACCTCTGCAGGGAAAAATTTGGGGAGACTGGATTCTACTCCCTGTGGATGAGTTAACCTCTGCAAGCTTCAGTTTATTCATCTGTACACTGTGGATAGGAATGATAATGGATGTGGTACTCTACCCGGATCCCCTCTTCAGGACCTATGCTTCCTCCAACCCCCAACCGAAAGCCGTGCTCCTCACTGGGAATTGTCCTGCACTGCAAGGGAATTGCCTCCCCTAGCCCCTCGCCTCAGTGGGACTCACCCAGAACCAGAGCTTCTGCTCCTGTAGGGTTGGCTGAGACTCAGTTGGAACCATATTTTGGGTTAGATTATCTCTTTGCCTAATCTTGCATTCTTCACTACTGGTGGTTGTATCTCCCAAAGCACCCCCAATCCTCCTGTACGTCATTGACTGATGACATTCACATTTCTGCCTGATCTCATCAATCAGATAGTCCTTTGAGAAAAGTAATAACTAACTCAAGGCAGAGTTAAGTTGTCTTAAGTTTGTTATTTGTCCCTAAACTCACTCTTCTTTTGCTCTGGGGCTCTTCATGGTTGCCTCTTTCTCCTCCAACAGTTCCAGCCCTCCAATTCCTTACTGCTCACACCTTCTTGCCCTAGAAAAATAGGTGGGAAGGGAAAAGACTTGGTAAACTTATTCTCATTGAGGCTGAACATGTTACCCCTTAGCTTTCTAAGTTACACTTCTTTTGAAATTCTCTATGTGTGCCTTTTGTTTTATTATCATTGTTCCCTGTATTATGACCACAGCTGCCCTTCCGTAATTTCTGGTTTTCAGTCTGGTGTGAGATCAGTCTTTTAAAATTCGTCTTCTCAGACAGGAAATATCTTAGATTCTTTTATAATTCATGCCATTAATTGCTACCGCTATTACAAAGAAAATTTCCCCTTTTGTATGAACATCATGAGGTAAATTGGCCTTAAAGGATGCAGTTTTACCAAACAAAATAAATAAAATTCTCAGTGGATTTCTAAACAATCAAGGTGGAAAAAGTAAAAAGAAAGAGTTGAAAATATAAATGTGAAAGGCAGCTCAACTTTCAAAGGTATCAAGAGTTGGGTTGATTTGCAGATGGAATAAGGCCTGGCAGGCAATAAGGGGTTCTTTTCTCTTTTCTTTTTTTCCTGGCATATGAACTCATAACAGCTAAATTTTTCTCCCACTTTATATTAGGCAGGAGTCTCAGTTGAAAGTGTTAGAAAACTCAGCTCAAATTAAGTTAAGCAGAAAAGGCGATTTACTAGAAGGATTCCGGAGAAACTCAGAAAACCCAAGGAGCTGCAGGAAACAGGGCAGCTCATGGGATTCAGGGACTAGACCTGGAAATCCGGTTCCACCAGCCTCTCTTTTCATCTTTGATCTCTGCTTGTTTGTGTCTGGTGTTGTGGGTTGATACCTTTGTCCTCTAAAAAGTATTGAAGTCCTAATGCCCAGTACCTGTGAATACCTTATTTGGAAAGAGAATTTTAATAGATGAGCAAATTAAGATGATGTGTTAGTTTGTTGGGGTTGCCATAACAAAGTACTACAGACTGCATGGCTCAGACAATATAAATTTATTTCCTGAGAATTCCCTGGAGGTCCAGGGTTAGGACTCTGTGCTCTCACTGCCGAGAGCCCGGGTTCAATCCCTGGTCAGGGAACTAAGATCCCACAGGCTGCGTGGCATGGCCAAGAAAAATAAATAAAGAAATTTATTTCCTTACAGTTCTGGTGGCTGGAAGTCTAAGATCAAGATGTTGACAGGGTTAAAATGGTCCTCAAACAAAAGTCCTATCTTTTTACCCTGTAACTACCCTTCAAGGACTCTGTTCTAAAAAAGCAATGAAACATGCTGATAAAAATTTACCCACCAGGATTTTCATGATAGCAATAGTTCCTACCATGTCCCTCCCCAGCTCAAAGTTTTCAGTAACTTCCCATTTCACGCAGAGATAAAGCCAAAATCTTCACCAATGGCCTAGAAGACTCTATGTGACCTACATCCCTATTACTTTTTTGACCTTTTCTCCCAGGACTCTGCTCCAGCCACACTGGCCTCAGTTCTCAAATACACCAGGCAAAGGAGTGCTGTCTTAGGGCCTTTGAACTTGCTACTCCCTCTGCCTGGAATGATCATCCTTCAAGTATGAACATGACTTGCTCCCTCTCTTCTTTCAAATCTTCTACTTAAATGTCACTTTGTCTGGGAAGTCTTCCCTTCTGCCCTGCCCCCATTTATCATCCTTCTTCTCCACTTTTTCTCCTTAGCACACATACTTGTGTAATACCAGATATTTTACATATTTGTTTTGCTCTGCGTTGGAAATTGAATGCCTTCTAGGTTCTCTATAACACGTGGATGGTATGATGACCAGCTGGCTCCTTGCCCTGGAACGTTTCTTCTCTGCCTGATTAAAATTCTTGAACTTCCTTTGTGTTGAGCTGCACCCCTCAGGCCTGCAAGCCCTTTACTTGCCCAGCCTCAAGACTGAAGAAAGAGCCCGGAGTCAGGGACAGAGACATCACCGGTTTAATGGATGGGAGAGCTTACACGTCTAAAGCAAGGACCTGGAGCTATACCCCACTGTCACCCCACCGTCTGTAGATGCAGGACAGGGCATGGCAGAAGTCTTTGGCTGGGGAGGAATGTGTATGTGTTACCAGTTGCATAGGGAATTGAAGTCAGGTTACCAGGGAAACCAGCAGAGGGACACGCCCCTTTGATAAATTATCATAGTGGAGATAGTTCTGATCTAAAGATTAGAACAGTCACTAGTTGGGGCTAGGGGCAAGTATGTAGGCATTTACCAATTAGGCTCTATGATTTAGAGGGAAGGTCAGTCATGTGAGTAGGTGTAGTTAAAGCAGGGGATGTACAGAGAGCAAGAGAACCGCTATTCTGAGTGACCTGACCATACACTCTGTCTCCTCAGTGTCATCCTTAGTCAATTGGGGGAAGAGAAGTCTGGTTCAATGATGCCATGGGTCTAACTTACCCTGACATTGTGAACTTGTTCTGAGACTTTGCCTTGTTTTCCCTGCAGATTTCTGCTTTGTGCCCTTGTATCCATGTTGCCTGCCCTGAGTCTCTAGTCCATAGCTGAAATCTCAGGGAGCTAGAAGGGAATTTAGAGATAAAATTGGCCCATGTGGTCCTTTTGTTGATGGTGAAACTGAGGTGCCGGGGCGGGAAGGAACTCGCTCAAGGTCATATTCTATGTTAAGTACATTCATGAATTTATTCAATATATACTATGTGCTAGGCACTTGTAGACTAATAGAAAAAAAATATATTGATCTCTGCCCCCCTCCCCCCTACACTCCCCTCTCCCACCTCTTAAACTCCTCCTGGCACAGAGCTCCTAAAACCCTTGTCATATCCTAAGTGATAAAAGCACTAGGAGCATATTTTTTTCTAATATTTGGTCTTTGACTCTGTTTCCGACACCAAGCTCCTAAATCCCCTGGAAATTTCTGGGTGATAGGAGTGTCTTTTGTTCTAATGAGGCAACTCTGGCTAGGCTGCTGGATGGGGGCTGATCACCAGAAAGACCAAACCAGGATTAGAAACTTGGAATTTTCAGCCGCATCCCCCATGCTCCAGAGACGGGAAATGGGCTGGAAGTGGAGTTAATGATTGATCCTGCCTATGTGTGATGAAGCCTTCATAAAAATCCCCAAAGTTTGGGGCTTGGAGAGCTTCCAGGTTGCTGAACATGTGGAGGTGCTGGGGGAGTGGGATGGCCGGAGAGGGCATGGAAGCTCGATGTCCCTTCCCACCTAGTCCTATGCAACTCTTCCATCTGGATGTTCATCTCTAACCTTTGTCATATCCTTTTATAATAAACCGGTAAACAGTAAGTAAACTGTTTCCCTGAGTTCTGTAAGCTGCTCTAGCAAATTAATTGAACCATGGGAACCTCTGATTGATAGCCCATCAGGTAATCACCTTGACATGGGCTTGACATCTGGAGGGAGGGGCAGTCTTGTGGGAGTGAGCCCTTAACCTGTGGGGTCTGAAGCTATCTCCAGATAGATCGTGTAAGAATTGTGTTAAATTGGAGGACACCCAGTGTGACACCCAGGTGTCACAGAATTGCCTGATGTGAGGGAAACCCCTACGCATCTAGTGTCAGAAGTGTGAGTGTGGTAGTTATGTGAGAATAAAAGAAACACAAGAGGCGGACTGAGGTTTTTCCTACTCAGCACTGAATAGGGAAGAGTGAATAAGACACAGTTCTTTCCAGTCTGGACAACCTCACAGTTCAATGGAGAATTCACATAAACAGACAATTACAAGACTGGATAAAAAAGATCAGTGAGGGCTTCCCTGGTGGCGCAGTGGTTGAGAGTCCGCCTGCCGATGCAGGGGACACGGGTTCGTGCCCCGGTCCGGGAAGATCCCACATGCCGGAGAGCGGCTGGGCCCGTGAGCCATGGCCGCTGAGCCTGTGCATCCGGAGCGTGTGCTCCGCAATGGGAGAGGCCACAACAGTGAGAGGCCCGCATACCACAAAAAAAAAAAAACAAAAAAACCCCCAAAAAACCCTATTAAAAAAAAAAAAGATCAGTGAGAGAGAGATGGTCAGCATGAAGAGGGTGAGAACGGCACAGAGGTGAGAGGGCAAGGAGAGAAGGTCAGGGCTGAAGCTCTCCATCCACTTAAATCTCACAGTATTTATAAAGGGCCAATCATCCATTCTTTCCATCCAAATGTATTGGATGTTCTTCTACTGGGCCTTGCCTTGAAGATACAAAGATGAGTCTGGTATCTTAAAGGTCAAATAAGGTCATGAACTTGTGAGGTTGGCCCCCAAATTTCCAAACTCGAGTCCCTGACTGGTTAAGCCACTCAATTTCAAAGCAAAGGAAATTTGTTTCACAGCCCCTTCCTCTTCCTTGGGACACAGTGAGTAAGTTGTGCAAACTGGCTGTGATTCTGAGCCACAAGACTGCTTGGAGGTGGCCTCCCTTGTCAAGCCCGGCACCCCTTTTCACCTTCAGAGTGCTCTGATGTCCTTGGAACGGGCAGGTAGTGTTTGTTCTTACACAAGGCAGTTGGCCAGCCAGCCCAAGTAGAGCCAACAGGTGCTGGGTCCTTTAATCTTTCAGGACACAACCTTGGCCTTTTGTGGCTGGTTAATCAGGAGTGGGTGAGCAGCTGTCCAAGGATACATTCTGGAAGAAATCGGTGGTCCGGGTGGAGCGTGGGCACAGGGTCCAATCTGGTAGGAGCTTCTCTTTCACACCCAGTATCCAACTGCTGTCTGGTTGCAGAGGCAGATTAGAGACACCATCAACTCCACAAGTAAATTATCTCTCCTTTGTAGGCCTGTGTAATTCCCCAGGCACATTGGTGTTTGTTCTTTTCCTGTAAGGATGGGCTGGTGATATAGTAGAGTTGCTTTATACATACATTCAACATGTAATGGCTTTGGTGCCTAACTCTCCACCCCACTTCTCATTCAGTATTTCAAGGTAATGGAGCCCATAGGTTTAGTAAGGTGGGGATTAAGAATTAACTAGTGGGTTTAGCAATTTGGTCCTTGGTGACCTTGACAGCAGTAAGTTCAGTGGAGTGCCAGGGGCCTGAACTGGCTGGAGTGGGTTCAAGAGATTATAAGAAGAAAATGGAGCAGAGAGTTGAAATAGAGCTGGAAGAAGATATGGGGTTAAGAGTAGATTTTTTTTTTTTAAGATGGAAGAAATCACAGTGTACTTGTATGCCGGTTGTAATGATCCAGTAGAGGCAAAACTGATGATTCAGAAAAGAGGGAGTGGTTATGGCTTGAGATGTCCTTGAACCAGAAAGAGGACAAAGAACTTTTAGGGATGTGGTAGAGCTGTGTAGGGGAGGAAAAAGTTTTCCTTGACCCTCTTAGAGTCCCTGGCTAGATGTGAAAATTAAACTGACAAAGACAGATTAACAGGAGAAAAGCAGACACATTTACTTCCTGTAAGTTTTATAAGTGACATGGGAGCCTTCATCAGGAAATGAAGACCTGAAGAAATGGTTAAACCTAAGTGTTTTTATTCTAGGTTTGATGAAGAGTGGGCAGTTGTGGAGAAATATGATAGGACAAAGGGTACGAGGTAAGTGTAGCAAACTGGGGGAAACTTGGCAAGACCTGTTTGTTCGGATTCTTCCTGGTGACCCTTCTTCCTGGAGATAAAGATGCTTCTTTCCTCCGGGTATAGAGGGGCACCTGTTAGAAGAGGGTCTTATGACCTGCTTCAGGGGAGAAGGGTGGGGGACAGCCAGAGAGATCTTCCTGCTTCTGCTGTTTTCTCAGACTCCTTCAGCTTAAAATATCCTATATGCTAAGGTGCATGTTTTGGGCTACTGTGTTCTGAACCTCATCAGCTGGTTGTTAAACACAACTGTAATTAAATATTAAATTATATAAATTTACTATTAAATAAACAATATTTTAAAAGGTAATAGATATCCAAAAAGCTTCCCTTCCTAACTTCATTACTACCTTTACCATGGTCTGTGTTCTTGCAGTTATGTCTATCGTGAGTGGGTGGTAGAAATGACACCATGCTGGTCATTTCAAATTGGCCGTGGTGGGAGTATTTACACCACAAAAATTGCAGCCATTAGACATCAGGGCCTTGTTTGGTTTGTTTTTTAAAGGAGAGCTGTTTGTTAACCATCTGCAGCCCATGCCTGGATTTGGTGGACAAGTGGAGAGATTGGCCCTCAACTAAGTGGCAATAGTTTGTCCACAAGAACAGGAGAGAAGGCAGGGCATTTGGACAGGTGGGTAGATAGGTGTGGTAGAGAGATGTTTCCTATTTACTAAGGGAAAAAGGAAGCAAGGTAATCACCTGAGAATAAGACTGGGGAGGGAGGTGTTGGAGGTTTGAAGAGAGAGGAGCCTGGGACAGTAAGTGGGTTAGAGAAATGCAGTGTTTTTGTCTAAGCACCATTAAAAAGGCCCCTTGAGGTTGGTGGTTATGAATCTAAAGAGAGGCCTGGGTGTATAGTTTTCCTCCAGGCCCTTTCGGTGGCTTGGGTGAGGCAGTAAGTGGAGAGCTGGATTTTTCCAAGGCTAGGGTTTTGCCAGTCCAGTATGACTATGTGTAAGAGAGATTATAAACGTATAAATGAAAAAACCACCACTTCAAAGACCTCCCTTATTTATCCGAGCTAAAATCATGCCGCCTGTAACTTTGACCTATAATCCTGCTGCTTTTCTATTTTGTGTTAAATCATCTGACAGCAGGGACTGTGCTTTCCTTACTGCGGAATCCAGTGCCTACCACAGTGCTTGGCACATAGTAGGTGGTCAGGAAGTAACATGTTGGATAAATTATCGGATTAATGGATTCACTTGCTTGCTCCATGGTGTTTAACCTTTCATGAGCGTAGGATTTCCTTACGGAGTCAGATGCAGATACGGGCAATTTTTAAGTACTTGAGATGCAACCTAAAGCCTCAGAGGCAGCTGCCCGGGTAGTGTGAGTAACGCAGTTGTTGGTCTTTGTCACACAGGACTCGGCAACACGAGGAGGTTTATATTACAATCCCTAAACTTGGAGGGAGGGTAGTTTATGTATTTATTATTACTGTTTTTTAGTGCTGCCAATAGCGGCTTAAGGCTCCAGGAGAGGTGATGTCAAAAGCCCCAGCGGCGAGGTCCAAGCCTCCAAGGAACTGTGCCGCGGCTCCCGGGCGGATACTTGGGTCCATAGGCGTGGTCGGGGGCGTGGCGTGGCCAGGACGAGGCGTGGCCGGCGCGGGAAGGGCGGGGCCGGGGCCGGGCCGCTCCAGGCGCCTCCAGCCGATACCGCCAGGGGCCCCGGCACCTCCCGCGCCCGCCGCCCGACGGGACGCTGGCGGAAGGGGGCGGGGGCGTGACCGACTGTCTGCTTCTCTGGACAATAAAGTTTAGAAAGTTTGAAGAAGGAGGAGAAAAAAACCTCCCACGCCCCTTCGGCTACCCTGGCGCGGACGCCTGCGGCCCGGCACATACAGAGCTCCAGCAGCAGTGTGCTCGCGGAGGCGTGGCAGGCGCGCCGGAATGGGAGTCACCGTGGACGTGCACGAGGTGTTCAAGTACCCCTTCGAGCAGGTGGTCGCCAGCTTCCTCCGAAAGGTATTCACCCAACTCCGTCTCGGCCGGGGCTCGCATTCTCCCGCGCTGCCCCGGTGGCCCAGCGGTCTGCGCTCCGGGCAGCGGGCGCCCGCAGCTCCCCTCACCTCCACTCTGCACCCCTCTGCCCGCTTGGAGGTCCACACCCACGGTCGGTCTCCCCTTCCAACTGTGGGTTTCGCCTCTGGGATGTGCTGGGCGAGGGCGGGGGTGGATTTCCTTGAGAGCTCCCCCACCAGGATGAGGGAAAGGCTCCGTGCGCGGCAACACGTTCACACCCTGCCCCAGCTGGAGGGAGAGTCGCGGGGAACCCAAGTTCTGGAGCCCCGGTGAGGCTGCACGGGGTTTCTCCATCTCTCTAGTACATCATTGACTCCTTCAAAGCTAGTGGAGGCTGTTGAAGCCGTCAGCTACCACCTCACCACTTTCTCTTTCATTAACAGCTTAGGACTTTGGGCAGTCCCCATGCCTTAGTTTTGTAATATGTAAAATGGGAAAAATACTAGTAACAACTCAGGAGTTGTGAGGATTCAAGTGAAATAATTCCCATAAAGTGCTTATCACAGTGACTGATGCTTGCTAAGTTCTTTAAAATATATTGTTGTTGTTTGTGCTACTATAACTGTACACCCTAGCCTCAATATTCAGTGGCCCTCTTTATCTCAAGGGCTGCTCCTGGGACTGTGGCTCGTAACAGTAGAATGGGAAATATCTTTCTAGCCTGGTTCTGCCTTTAGTTAGTTCACTTGATGGCCTTGGTCAAGGGTCATTTTCTCTCTAGGCTTCAGTTTCTGCATCTAAGATGTGTCCACTTAAAAAAAATGCACAACCTAAAAGTTGAGAATTATGTTTTATTGGGCAGACTTGCTGAGGACTTAAGCCTGGATACAGCCTCTGAGATAGCTCCTTGGGGCTGGTCTGAGGAGGTAAGGGAGGGGCCAGGATATATAGGAGTTCAAACAAAGAAAAGGATAGTTGACCATCCAAAGATTACTGCTAATTAAAGAAAACGGACATCTCAAGTTAATGAAATTAGTGTTTTTCTGTGTATGGAACAATGCAAGAGTCTGGGCTCATTGAAATTCATTTGATAAGTGCCTTAACTATCTAGGACCTGTATCCTGTTTTACTCTGTCCTGAATCCCTTCAGGGTGCACCGCTGGGGATGGCTGCAGAGGCTGAAGGACTTATGGCCACAACATCATTGGTTCATTGAAATGGCAAGTGACATTTTTTGTCCACAGATGAGTGTTGTATCAGATCTTCTTTCGGCTTTCATGATCTTGAGGAAGATTTGCAAGAATTGTAATTTGCCTTGGACAGCTGCCACCGGCAGTGCTCCCGGTGTGCCACCTGGAAGCCGGGAGATGGATTTTTTTAAGTGATAAGACCTGACCTCCATTAGAGGATGCACTTGGGGGCCCAGGTCACAAAGGAGTGAGTAGGACCCTGGTTAACATGATGTTGCCATGGAGGCCTTTTTGGCGGGGGAATGTCAGCTGGTTAATATTGTTAATTATCTCCTGTATGTAGTACCTGGTACCTACTAGGTGCTCAGTACAAGTCTGATGAATGATGAATGAATAAATGAATTACAGATGTGCTGTAGACTTTGCCTTAGGCTAGGCTTCTGGGTCCTAAAGAGAAAAAGCCAACACCCCATTTTTGTTTTAGGGCTGGCACTTTGGAGTGTGGATTCTCCAGTGTCACTGCCCCTTTGGAAAGCCTTTCTGGATTGTCCTCATCAGGAGGCAATCTCTGCCTTGTCAGAGCTGGAGGGACACTTTGGGCCTCAGTGACCGTCTTCTACAGTGTTGGGTAGTTACTACTGCATGTATCTTTTCCCTCATTAGACTCTAACCTTCCTCGGGGTAGGTCTCACTCCTGAAGAAGCACGTAGCACAGTGCCAAGCTCTCATTTACAGAGTACTTGGCATGTGTCAAGCTTCTGGGCTAAATGCTTTTCTTTCATTCAGCAGGTGTTTAGAGACACATTGTGTGCCAGGCTCCGTGCTGGGTGTAGGGCACCACAGACAGACTCTCTTCTCATGGAGCTGATGGTCTCTGGTGGGTGAGACTGACATTAATCAATGATTAACAAGTGAACATGTAACTCCAGCTGATGATGTGTATTTACACAGGGAAAGTTCACAGTGTTGTGAAGTCCCGGGGGGTGGCATTAGGGAAGACTTCTTCGAGAAAGCGACATTTGTGAAGTGATGGCTGAAACGTGAGACGAGTTTCCTAGGCCAGCGGGGCGGGGGAGGAAGTGCTGTCATACATTATCGTTTTTACAGCTTCAGGAATTAGTTATGATTGACTTCCATTCCATGGTCTGGAGAAACTGCGGTTCAGCTTCCAAGTTCCCACAGCTAGCAAGTGGGAGAGCCAGGATTTCAACACATCTGACTCTCAGCTCACACCCCCGAATCGCCAGGCTGTGCTGCGTTGCACATAATAGACACTCAGCTAATCACTGAGGGAATACAGTGCTGTAGACTCTACTTTGCGTGCTCTTTATCCAGTCTCAGTTTCCTTTTGCCTGCAGTCTTCTCTCAGGGTTTATTCATCTCCATCCGGTTGTGCCTGGTCTAAGGGTATAGCTTTGAAGGTGCGAGGGTGAGAAAATACATTGTTTTGGTTGTCTGCTGTGTAACAGATCACCCTAGTGATTTAGTGGCCTAAACCAATGGTAAGCTTTTGATGGAAAGCTTTTAATTCTCACATTTCTACGAGTTGACTGGGCTCAGGTGGGCAGGTTTTAGGTGCCATGTGTTATAGCTGAGGTCGCTTCTATAGCTGGGTTCAGTTAGGATCTGGAAGAGTTTTTTTTTTTTTTTCTGCGGTACGCGGGCCTCTCACTGCTGTGGCCTCTCCCGTTGCGGAGCATAGGCTCCGGACGCGCAGGCTCAGCGGCCATGGCTCACGGACCCAGCTGCTCCGCGGCATGTGGGATCTTCCCGGACCGGGGCACGAACCCGCGTCCACTGCATCGGCAGGCGGACTCTCAACCACTGTGCCACCAGGGAAGCCCTGGAAGAGTTCTTATACAATACTTAGCAAAGTGCCTGGCACATAGTAAGTAAAAACTGAGGAGGACATTTTGGAAGGTAAGGCTAGGGAAAGTGGAGGAGAACATTTGCAGAAAAGGTGTAGGGGTGGGACAGTGTTATCTCTGTGGACATTACACTTGCATTCTTTCTATTCACAAGGTAGTCCTTCAGAGATCCCTGGATGGGGCTATGTGACTGTCTCTAGGATGTCAGTAAATTCAGTTGCTCTGAGAATTTTCACCTTATTTTACATTATTCATTCTTTTTTCTTTTCTTTTCTCTCTCTCTTTTTTTTTTTTTTTGGCTGCGCGGCATGCGGGATCTTAGTTCCCTGACCAGGGATCAAACCTGTGCCCCCTGCAGTAGAAGCGAGGAGTCTTAACCACTGGACCACCAGGGAGGTCCCCACCTTACATTATTTAAAGCCATGAACTGGAAGTCAGTAGACCTGGGTCCCAATCATTGTGCTTCCTTCATTAAAAGCAGTTTTGAGGTGGCCTTGGGAAACAGTTTTCACCAGCCTATACTGTGCCCTTGAGCAAATTAGAAAGGGGCATCATCTAGGTGGTCTACACCCATAAGCCCACAGTAAATGGGGCTAGTGGGAGGTGTATGGGGCTACTTATGCAAGTTAGAAAAACGTGCTCCTCCTTCTACTAGGTGCCCAATGGCCTGCTTGACTGGAAAACCTTGTGCAGTGAGCAACATGCACAACCTTATGAGACAACCCTACTGTCTTAATTTCTTATCTGTGAAATGATGTGCTATGTACCCCACCAGTCTCCCAGGATTGTTGTGAGGATCAGATGTGTAACAGTTTGACAAGCATATGTTTCTTTTAAAGCATAAGGTAGTAAGAATGATCCTTTTGGCAAAATACCTTTTATTTTTCTTTTAGTCTTTTTGTATTTTTTTTTATTCAAAGGAAAGCACTTGGCAGAAGGGACAATCATAGGATCTCTGGGAAGCATTTAATCTGATTTTGCACAATGGTATGTTTGAAGGTGCTACAGCACTGAGGAAGTTCTATTTTAAATAGAGTCTACTGATCTCTGGCTTTGGTATGTTAGGGCTTGCCTTCCAAGTTATAATATCCTGCTATTTTTAAAACCTGAGGAATGTTTGCTCTTCTTACACCTGCCTGTTGGATACTACAGGCAAAATATTAGCTACATGCTTTCAAAGCTAAGTGGCACCTTGAAAGCAAACACCACAATACTCTTTGTTCGTGGAGTGCAATGTTTCTCGTTGAACTCTTCATGGAGGAGTGCTGTGAAAACCAAAATGGTTTATTCATAAGATGCTAAACTGTACTTTCCATGAACTACAGTGTCAGTGCTCTTGACAGTGTGTTTTGGTTTCTTTCTTTGAATGACTCTTAGCTTTCTAGTTCTCATCGTTTATAGCTGTTTCCTTCCTTCTACTTAAAACCATCTGCAAAGAGAACACACTGTTGCATAGATGGATATAGCAGCTGATAGGCTTACTCATCTCTGGAAGCTAACATGGGTCCGTTTAATGGGCTTGCCTTGCATGAGCTGGATTCCTAGATTTTCTAAAAAGTTCTTCCTAAAAGATTTCCTAAATTTTGTCTACCTGAAATTTAAAGTCATACAAAAGGCCATTATGTGGCCTGGATTTTTCTTGTTTATTCTTAAATGAGGCCAGAGAAGCTACAGTTTTTCTTAGCATAGAGTTGTTCAGGTTGATTTTCTTGTTATGCTGTAGGTAAAAGAGTCACTGTGAAGAGTGTAAGCTTCATGGGTGGAGATTTTATCATCTGTTCCTGATGTATCTCAAGTATCCAAAGAGATCCCGGAACATAGTAGGGACTCAGCAAATCCTTATTGAATGAATGAGTGAAATACTCCCTTCAGGATTTAGCCTTATGTAATTTCAGACCGAAGCCCGTGTGGATTCAGTAATATGTCCTTACTTTGGGTACTGTAATCAAATGGACAGATCAAAATAATTTCTTTGCTTCAACACAGTGGCCTCGGATTTTATTCATTCTAGCCAGGAGCTTGATGTTGTGAACAAAATGGTTTGAATGTTTACCCTTAAACTCAGAAAGGGGATTTATGAATGGCTGTTTCCGTTTAGAGTAGAAAGTTGATTGGGTAATTAATAATGTTTCCATTTCTGATCCTATTTTTTCTTCCTTGCATATCTGACACGTGTGGGGAACATCTCTCCCTACAGAGCTCCTGAAATATTGGGAGTGGACCTGTATTTCCAAAATAAGTGATTTGAAAATGATAGGCCTGGGTTAGCATAATGGTTATTTATCTTTTTGTTCACACTCTAATAGTCTTTCTTCACTTTTATCTTCCTATCCTCAATTCTACTTGAAAATTAGGCGCAACGGGAAGAAGGTGAAGACAGGAAGAGCGTGGGCTCTGACATCAGCCAGGTGTCGGGGTGCTTCTAGCTGTGTGAGTTTGGGCAAGTCAGTTCATTTTTCTATGCCTCAGTTTTATCATCTGCATAATATTAATAATATCTTCTGGAGTTGTTGGGAGAAAGTAAGTTGGATAATGCGCACAGTTGCATACAATATACATAGTTTAATGTCACCACACAGTAGGTGCTTTAGTACTTGTTTAAAACAAGTACTTTTAAAGTACTTGTTAAAAATCGTTATAGTAATACTAACAGAAATAATTTATGACATGTAAATCCATGAACTTGAAAATAAAAAGCTGAGAGAAGTAGTCTGCAGAAATCTTTTTAACTTGGAGTAATTAAAGGGAGAGTAAGCATGAATAAAGGTGCGTATTTGAATTATGACTTTTTTTTTTTTTTTTTTGTGGTACGCGGGCCTCTCACTGTTGTGGCCTCTCCCGTTGCGGAGCACAGGCTCCGGACGCGCAGGCTCAGTGGCCATGGCTCACGGGCCCTGCCGCTCCGTGGCATGTGGGATTTTCCCGGACCGGGACACGAACCTGTGTCCCCTGCATCAGCAGGCGGACTCTCAACCACTGCGCCACCAGGGAAGCCCTGAATTATGACTTATTTTTAAAATGTCATTTAAATAATATTAAAGCATACTTAGTGAGTTACCTAGTAGAGGTTGTGGCTTAATCAGTGCCTGAAAGATAGGAAGATTTTAACTATCAAAGTATAGTAGTTAAACATTCATTATATTTCTCCTAATAGAAATCCACAATAGATCTGTGTATCATTTGGCCCTTGGGAGATGAAAAGCTAAATAAAACATAGCCCTGGCCTCAAGGAGCTCACTGTCAAAGGGGACAAAGGGAAATAAATTAATTTTTGTGATAAGTGCCTTCTCAGGGGCATATCACAGACATACATTGTGGCGCAAGATTCATGTTTTAATTATAAATCTGTAAGAGCTTTTAGAGTACTTAGAGTTTGTTGCCTTTTTTAAAAGTAAGTATTCTCTCTATTCTCTTCTCCAATGTGGCGCTTTCCCTAATGCTAGTGGGCAGGGATGTGTCAAGGAGTCCTTGTCGTATCTTCTGCAAATTCTGCAATGGTAAAGCATGAGCTTGTGAGGTTTTACTAGTCTAGGAAAATAAGAAATATCTTCTAGTAATTTTTGAGTAATCATTTAAATATATCTGAATTGCAAATGGACACTAATAGTATACTTAATACGACACCACAGTAAGTTACAAGATAAAGACTGAAGTCTTGAAAGTAAGTTTTCAAAAATATTGAGTCATTTTTTAGTAGCAAAACCAGTAAGGTGCCAGGTGTTACACTTTACATAAAATTATTTCCTTGAATTCCTATAACAGCTCTTTGAGGTAGATTTTTTTGTTTTGTTTTGTTTTTGTTTTTCTAATTTTACAGATGAGAAAACTGTGGCTGACTGAGATAATTTGCCAGAGACTCCCATAGGTGGGCTTCAACTGAGGTCTCTTAGATTCTAAAACTCATTCTGTTTCCCAAACTGTCTTTATTTTACTTTCATTTATTTCTTAACTTTTCATTTAGAAATAATTTGACTTACAAAATGTTGCAAAAACAGACAGAAAATTCATGTCCTTAACTTCCTCAAACCACTATATAATTTTTAAAATCAGGGAATTAACACTGATACCGTGTTAACTGTCCTATAAACATTATTCACATTTTGGCACTTGTTTACTAATACGATTTTTTTTTAGTCTAGGATTCAATCCAGGATCCCACATTACATTTAGTTGTTGTATCTTAGTCTCCTCTTCAGTTCCTTAGTGCTTTCTGGACCATGGTGCTTTCCAAGAGTACTGATTAGTTACTTTGTAGACTTTGTAACTTTAAATGCATTGGGTTTGTGTATGCATTTTTTTAAAAAAATAGATCTTTATTGGAATATAATTGTTTTACAATACCGTGTTAGTTTCTGTTGCACACCAGAGTGAATCAGCCATACGCATACATATGTCCCCATATGCCCTCCTTCTTGAGCCTCCCTCCCATCCTCCTTGTCCCACCCCTCTAAGTCATCGCAAAGCACCGAGCTGATCTCCTGAGCTGTGCTGCTGCTTCCCACTAGCTATCTATTTTACATTCAGTAGTGTACATATGTCCATGCTACTCTCACTTTACCCCAGCTTCCCCCTCCCTGCCCCCGTGTCCTCAAGTCCATTCTCTATGTCTATGTCTTTATTCCTGCCCTGCAGCTGTGCTCATCAGTATCATTTATTTATTTATTTTTTTAAGATTCCATGTATATGTGTTAGCATACAGTATTTGTTTTTCTCTTCCTGACTTACTTCACTCTGTATGACAGACTCTAGGTCCATCCATCTCACTACAAATAACTCAGTTTCCTTTCTTTTTATGGCTAATATTCCATTGTATATATGTGCCACATCTTTATCCATTCATCTGTCGATGGACATTTAGGTTGGTTCCATGTCTTGGCTATTGTAAATAGTGCTGCATTTAATGTTTAGGGAAGAGGATTTTCCTTGGTGTCACAATTGTATGAATGATTCTTTTTAATACACTTCATTATGTCATTGCCAATTATTGGGACATTTTGGTATGAATGAGCGTGAAGTGACGTTGGTTGGCCTTTGTTTAGAATCATAACTTGTCCCAGCAGAAGGGCCTTTGAGGATCATCTGGTGGTCTACCACCCGGGCTTCACAGATGGCAGCATCACAGTCTGCACATCTTGCCTCCTTGTCCTTTGTTTCTTCTACTTCATCCTCCTACTGCGAAGGCCAACGAACAGCCATTCAAAATGTCTGTTGACTTAAATGTGTTTAGTCTTTGACATTTTGACTCATCATTTGGTCTTGGTATAAAGTCAACTTTGCTTTTCTTTTAAGATAGACAATAGTATGTAGCTCATAAAGGGAATTTGGCACAGCTCGCAGTGATTTCTCTGTGTAGTTAAATGCCATATCTGTTTTCAACAGCTCCATCCCTTTGTGTGTACATGTTTGGAATCAGCCTGGGTAGCAGAGATTCCCTTAATGCTTATAGAACTGATATGTTAATATACCAGACTTACTTTAGGTCTCCTTGGCCTTGTTTGAAGGACTAATACAGATATATCAGCTTAACTGCTTCCTCGTGCTCTCTTGGATAATGCCAGTTGGAAGTTGGTAAACAATGGCTTCTTTGGAGGTCATTGACTTTTTTGGTGGGAGTATTATAAGAGGCAGGCATAGACTTCTGAGCTTTTTGGAAAGTTGTGTCTTTCTTTTTTTTTTTTTTTTTTTTTGCGGTACGCGGACCTCTCACTGTTGTGGCCTCTCCCGTTGCAGAGCACAGCCTCCGGACGCGCAGGCTCAGCGGCCTAGCCGCTCCGCGGCATGAGGGATCTTCCCAGACTGGGGCACGAACCCGTGTCCCCTGCATTGGCAGGCGGACTCTCAACCACTGCGCCACAAGGGAAGCCCCTTTCTTTTTTTTTAAAATATTAATTATTTATTTATTTGGCTGCATGAGGTCGTAGTTGCGGCATGCATGCGGGATCTAGTTCCCTGACCAGGGATCGAACCCTGGGCCCCTGCATAGGGAGTTTGGAGTCTTAACCACTGGACCACCGAAGTCCTGGAAAGTTGATATGTTAATAACTCATTACTCTCTTAAGAGTCGGCGTTACGAAAGCTTATTATATTTTCCCCCTGTAAATAAGAAACGTAAATATACCCTATCTTCATGGATCTACCCCCAGAAATATACTGAATGTTATTCCTGTAGTTAGATGGACTCTATTTTTTGACCTCTCACTCTTCACAGCTATGTATTTGTTTTAATGTGTATTTTGTTTTTTACCCATTATTTTGAAATTTTTGGCCTCTTACCTTTTAATATGTAAAACACATGAAAGCAAGGTATATGACAGTGTAGGAGAGTCTATGTTTTACTCTTGTTAGACTGTTACATACATATAATATAAGCAGTGATATTTGCAACACATTTATGTCTTGGGGAAAGGGAAGGGATTAGTTTATACATTCTGTGAAGAATGTAAAAATTATAAGTAAATTCAGAATGAACTCAAATATACCTTGAAACATCCCTTGTGTCACCCAGAAAGTATGGCAAATGTGCAGAGCCCTGTGCAGTAATTATTAGCCACTGCAGTTTGTGGTCCCCTGATTGAGGTCCAAGGATGGCAAGGGTTTTTGGTAGATATTTGGGTCATCAGTCCACTTTGCTTCCATGAAAGCCACTAGTGTGGAGCGGGGACCGGAAGATCCCAGGGTTGCCCTGCTCGTGTGCAGGTCTTAGGCCATTATGTTTTTAACATGGAGACTCCTTGTCTTAACACTTGTAAGAGATTTACTCATTTTGAGGAGGACAAAATGAGATAATACATATGGTGACCTCTAATACGGCACTCTGCACGGGCAAAGTAGATGTGCAATTAAGTCTTTGATGGGCTTGATCCTGATCTAGCTTAACCCTTTCCACTGTCACACTGTGTTTGTACAGGTGTCCAGAAAAACCCGGTCACCTGCTTCCTGTCTTCCCAGTTGGCATTCCTGGTGGTGACCCTCTCTGAGCAGCCTTCCCTCTCTCGACCCCTTATTCGCTGACTTCAGATACATTTTTGTGAATTCAATCATGAATATTCAAGTTACCACAATATGGTGTCAGAAAATTTTGAGTAATGCCAGGTAGGGGGCGCCTCAGCACAATAAATCTTTATTTTAAAAAAAGTTAAAATAGATGCCTTTCATGTCATGGTATTTAGCTATTGTAAATAAACCTCTGATTTCTTTTTCCATTCTCGTATGGAAGGAGACTCGAGGCTCGCGTCTCTTCAACTCCAAAAGTAGTTGCATAGGAAAATGCCTTGAATCTTGCAGATGAGTTTACTGGAGTGAATAGCTTAGGACTTCTTGTGTTTGGCTGAGGCAACTTCCGTTCTACTTTGTAATTTGCAAGAATTGTCGAATGAGTAACCCTTAAGTATTTTACAATGGTTCCTCTTCATGATTTCCCAAGCCCCTGTTATCCCTTAGTCTGATTTATTTTCGCCTTATATATTTTATTTTTTGTTCTTCTGACTAACGTGTAAACTCTCGAAGAGGCTACAATTTTGTTTGTTTCATTACTCTGTCCCTAGTGCCTGGAACAGTGCCTAGGTAGTCGGAAAACTGTTAAGTGAAGAATAGTGTCACTATTATTTAAATCGATACCCTTCACCCTAATAAGCAGATATTAAAGTTATAGAAAAGCGTGAGTAAAGCATTTGAGTTTATAATCTTTAGGAATTTCACTGATAACTTTGTGAAATAATCAGAACTTGGGAACTTTTTATCATTAGCCTTCTCTGGTGATTATGTTTCCAACCTCTTTCATAATTTAGTTCAGTCATCTTCCTACAGCTTACAGTGTATTTATAATATTCAGTCAGTCAGGATGTATTGATGAATATAATAAAATGAGTAAAATAGAACTGTAGTAGAGGCAATATTCTCATACTCTCATTTTACCTTAGTATAAAAGTTCTGATTTCTATACACACACACACACAATAAAAATTAAAGGCATCTGTGTGAGTCTCAGATGTCTCCCTCACTTCAAGGGTGTTGTGTAAGTGAAGCCCCCTTGCTGAGGGACAGAACAGCTAAACCTGACCCCCTGTGATGGACATTATCTTCAAAAAAATACTGAAGGTTAAACTTCAAGAAAACAAGCATCGTAATTTTGAGCATTTTTTTCTGGAGCAAACATGAATGAATGAATACATAAATATTTAAACAGCCATGTTGGGAAATTCCTTGGCAGTCCAGTGGTTAGGACTTGGTGCTTTCACTGCTGGGGCCTGGGTTTGATCCCTGGTCGGGGAACTAAGATCATAAAAGCCGAGCGTGTGGCCACAAACAAACAAACAAAAAGGCAAGTTGTTGATTTGTTATCAAGATTGCAGCTGCCCGGATGGGAGTGTGACTGGCAGCGTTTACGGCATGGGGTGTGATGTGGTGTTGAGGATGCCAAGGACTGAGCCCACTGCTCACTTCATAGATTGGTTCCCCTGGTCCTCGAAGGGAGTAAGGTTTAGTTTCCACATTGGTCCCGGAGGTCAGCAAGGTTTATCTTCCAGATTGTTCATTCATTCGGCAAATATTCATTGAGTGCCTGCTATGTGCCAGACCTGTGCTGGCTGGTGGAGATACAGAATTCCTGCTCTTGCAGAGTCTGTGTTCTTATCCCAGGTCTTTTGGGGCCACAGATATCTGTAACAATGTGTGAAAGTGACGGATCCTTTTCCCTGAAAAATCAGTCACTCAGTCAACCTCTTATACAAACTGATGCATGCAGACACAGAGCTGCTGTGGGGTGGGGAAGAGCCCTGCTCGCTGAGTTTTGTAGACCATTTCCTGGGTTCAGAAGGCTTAAAGCTCAAGCTTACCAAGTGGAGGGCCCTGTCCCCCCCCCCACCCCCACCGCCGAGCCTGTTCGCTGCTCTCATCTCCCCCTCAGCACCTTACGGTGTTTTGGGTAAGACTTCCCTGTGATTTTCCTTTCCTATTAGATCGCATGATGAAGCAGTACACCTCTGGGAACAGAGCCTGACAGGCGCTCAGCAGGCCTGGTCAGCAGCCTGCTTGTCCTCTGGCTTTGAGGACTTCTACTGTCTGAGTCTCTTTTTGCATCTGAGCAGTGCAAAGGGTGGGGTTTGAGTGACTGAGGTGTTTGAGGGTAGGTTAGGTGGGCAGGCCTTGAAGGCAAAAGAAAGTATCTGTGGCTGAATTACAGTCTTGATGCTCATTAACTAGGGGATTTTGAGCAAATGACTTAGTTTAATTTCTCACAAGCTTAATTTCTCACAAGTGAAAGGGAAAAAAAAAACCCAGAATGTAACTCATGGAATAGTTTTGAGAATTAAACTGAAATAATTAAACTGAAATAATATATTAAACTGCCTAGGACAAAAATGGTAGCTATTATCAGTTTTTTTTTCCCATAAATTTATTTTTGGCTGTGTTGGGTCTTCGTTGCTACACGCAACCTTTCTAGTTGTGGCGAGCAGGGGCTACTCTTCGTTGTGGTGCACGCGCGGGCTTCTCATTGCGGTGGCTTCTCTTGTTGCGGAGCACGGGCTCTAGGCACGCGGGCTCAGTAGTTGTGGCGCACGGGCTTAGTTGCTCCGTGGCATGTGCGATCTTCCCGGACCAGGGCTCAAACCCATGTCCCCTGCATTGGCAGGTGGATCTTTTTTTTTCTTCTTTCTTATTAATTAATTAATTTATTTTTGGCAGCGTTGGGTCTTCGTTGCTGCTTGTGGGCTTTCTTTTTAGTTGCGATGAGCGGGGGCTACTCGTCATTGCCGTGCGCAGGCTTCTCATTGCGGTGGCCTCTCTTGTCGCAGAGCACCAGCTCTAGACGCACAGGCTCTAGAGTGCAGGCTCAGTAGTTGTGGCGCACGGGCATAGCTGCTCTGCAGCATGTGGGATCTTCCTGAACGAGGGCTCGGACCCGTGTCCCCTGCATTGGCAGGCGGATTCCTAACCACTGCGCCACCGGGGAAGCCCTGGCAGGCGGATTCTTAACCACTGTGCCACCAGGGAAGCCCTGTCAGCTTTTTATTAACATGAAATTGTGTTTCAGGGGAATTTAATCAACTTATTTTTTTGTATTTTTTTCTTTATTGAAATATAGTTGATTTACAGTGCTGTGCCAGTTTCTTCTGTACAGCAGAGTGACTCACCATACACATATATACATAAATAAACTATTGAGCACCTGGCACAGACTCCTTCTGTGATTATATTCCTGTGATGCTGACCCAGCCACCAGGCAATAGTAAAGGACAATAGTGAAGGAATTCACTATGTATTGATACTAGGCCTGATTTAATTTTGTGGCTCTACCACTAACCAGCTGGGTGACCCTAAGCTTTCTGATTTTATTTAGTTTCCATTTAGTTTCTGAAAGATGGGATAATGATATCCCATGACCCAATCACAACAGAGAGGCTGATTTGAGAAAAGATCATGCAAGTAAAGCATTCCACACAGTGCCTCATACAAAGAACACGCTTGATTTACGTAAGGCTGGTTCAGTATTAATAGTATTATTTATTAATTAGCTTAACCTAACCTCCCCGTCTCCATCCAGAGCTAGGTTGACTCCAAAGAAGGTTTCTCCGGATTTCATACAGGTCCAGTTGATGACAGCATCTACTTACCTATTCCAAACTAGTAAAATTAAGACTCTTGATTGAAAACTGGCCTTAGAGATTGCTTGGATAATATTTACTGTTTCTGCAAATAACTGGTTACTGTGAAGTAATTCACTTTGGTAAAAAAAAGAATGGTAATTTTTCTTTATGTGTTTTCATTTAGTATCCAAACCCCATGGATAAAAATGTCATCTCTGTAAAAATTGTGGAGGAAAAGAAAGGTAAGTGCTACTGATCTTTGTGAAGATGTGTGTCTTTGTGTGTGTGTGTGGCCTGTTATATATATATATTTTTTTTTGCGGTACGCAGGCCTCTCACTGTTGTGGCCTCTCCCGTTGTGGAGCACAGGCTCTGGACATGCAGGCTCAGAGGCCATGGCTCACGGGCCCAGCCGCTCCGCGGCATGTGGGATCTTCCCGGACCGGGGCACGAACCCCCGTCCCCTGCATCAGCAGGCGGACTCTCAACCACTGCGCCACCAGGGAAGCCCTGGCCTGTTATATTTTAAACAGGTATATTAACAGGTATAGTTCTGTATTCGAGGCGACTGATAGAAAAGAGCACCCGGCATTTCCAGCAGTAGAAGGCTTGCCTTATGCTCTTGTCACTTTCTCCATTAAGAATTGACGACAGCTGTGACAGTTTACATTTTTGAACACTTAATGTGTGCCAGGCACTCTTACTTTTATTAATTTAATCCTCAGAACAATGAGGTCACATGGCTATGTCTCTTGATATATTCGTATATCATTTTATAGATGGCAAAATAGATATTACTAATAGCATGTATATGAGATGTGACTGTAAAATGATTGGATTATGGAATCAAAACTGCTTAACAATATGGTTCAGTATTGACTAGAGTGGGGCTTGACAAATTATGCTTGTGTTGCCTGTTGTTGTAAATAAAGTTTTATTGGCACACAGCTATGCCCATTTGTTTATGTATTATCTGTGCTTACTTCCTTATCACAACAATAGAGTTGTGGTAACAGAGACTGTATGGCCCACAAAACCTAAAATATTAATATTTACCATCTGGCGCTTTACAGAAGATGTTTACTGATCCTTGGACTGGAGTGTAGGAGTCTTTCCTGTTCTCTGTCATTTACATCTCCGGTAGAAGCGTTTTCACTGTCAGTGTTTGAACTCGAGAGCTGGCACTGAAGGAAGCTATAATGTTGCACATCATCAATGTGTAAACCTTTGAAGACACCCAGGCTCGGTCTACCATGCTCTTGAACCTTCTGAGAAAATGTATGAGATGTTCATTTCGTGACCCTGAGCCATTCTCTCTGTTTGGTGAAGAGAGAACTGTCTTTGCGAGGGTATTTCCTGCACTTCCATAACTCTGTAAATATGATTAAAAGCCGTTTTCTCAGGTACCTGCACTCGTAGGAGAAAGGTTTTATATGGCATTAGAAAAGTCTGATTTCAGGTCCTGATTTTGTTACTATCTACATGAACTAACTTCTTGGAGGCTCTATTTCTTCATCTGTTAAATGGGAAAATAATAACAAACTGCCTTTAGGTTGTTGAGAAGATCAAATGATAGAACAATGTGCATATTTCTAAGTGGTTAATTATAATTTCTACCACTGACAGGGGCATCTTTGCCTCCGGGAGTGGCTCATCCATTTTCACTACGTGTACTGCAGACATTGGATGAGATGGCCAAAGGCATGCCAGTAGGCAGAGGAGGTGAACCCATTTCTCACCCTACCAACAACTTCTGGGCACTCAGGGTGTTTGCACCAAGGTTCAGGGCTGTTATAGCCAGAGCTTTGAGAAACTGTAGGAACATGCTGAGTCACAGTAATTCACAGAGCAAAAGACAACACTTCAGAGTTTATATTTTTCTCTGATTTGGTTTCCTTTTTTCCTCAACTCACATTTATTGTGTTTTTTTTTTTATGTCCCTCGTGCTATTCTGTAAACTTCTTTCCAAAACAGAATAGTTCCAGCCACAGGGAGTCTGCTCCCCTACGAGAGAAGAGTATGCCCAATATAATTAATAAGAGGTTTATTCAAAAAGAGTCATGTACCAAAATGTTCATTGCAGCTTTATTTATAGTAACCCGGAGATGGAAACAACCTAAGTGTCCATCATCGGATGAATGGATAAAGAAGATGTGGCACATATATACAATGGAATATTACTCAGCCATAAAAAGAAACGAAATTGAGTTATTTGTAGTGAGATGGATGGACCTAGAGTCTGTCATACAGAGTGAAGTAAGTCAGAAAGAGAAAGACAAATACCGTATGCTAACACATATATATGAAATTTAAGAAAAAAAAATGTCATGAAGAACCTAGGGATAAGACAGGAATAAAGACACAAACCTACTAGAGAATGGACTTGAGGATATAGGGAGTGGGAAGGGTAAGCTGTGACAAAGCGAGAGAGAAGCATGGACATATATACACTACCAAACGTAAAACAGGTAGCTAGTGGGAAGCAGCCACATAGCTCAGGGAGATCAGCTCGGTGCTTTGTGACCACCTGGAGGGGTGGGATAGGGAGGGTGGGAGGGAGGGAGACACAAGAGGGAAGAGATATGGGAACATATGTATATGTATAACTGATTCACTTTGTTATAAAGCAGAAACTAACACACCATTGTAAAGCAATTATACTCCAATAAAGATGTAAAAAAAAAAAAAAAAGTTTAAATTTGTAGCCAGAAACCTGTGCTTGAAAACATGTTTGGTGCAGAAGGTGGCAGCATCAGATTCTCCATCGTTTTGTTAAAACATTCTCTTCGTTGGAGCTGAGCAGGGGGCTCATTGGCCATGGCCATTGGAGTGTTGACATTGATAGTCCTGAGCAGTGAACGATTTACGATTCTTTTGTCCTTGAATTTAGAATGTGCAGTGTGAGTGGCTAGCTATTTTATCCTTATTCCTTGCTCACAGATATTTGCAGGGATTTGGCCCAGAAAAGTGGTCAGGGATGCTGGGTTTTGAGTTAAATATTTTCTCTGGGAATTCTACATATCGAAAATTGACATTGACATTAAAAGTTTTATTGACATTAAAACAAGAATACATTTCCGTCAGTTCTTTTTTGAGTGTAAAAATTTTCTGTTTCTAGATGTGTCAACAGGGATCATCTATAGAAAGAGGATTGCAGTCTGTCAAAATGTGGTTCCAGAAATTTTAAGGAAGGTAAATTCATTTCAAAATTTAATCAGATTTGGTGTAACGTTGGGTGTTTTCCAAATAGTCATGGAAAGAGATAGCATTTTCTGATGTGAAGGAGTGTTAGAACTTCCCCAGTTCTCCTACCTCAGAGCCCTTCTAAGGAAGAAATCTGTCTCCTGTCCGACCTCAGTTTTGACAGGTGCTACCAGAGAGTTTTTTTCCTGTCTGTTCTGTCTCTTTTGTGGAGGGCTCTTAGTGTACATAGAGATGGGCAACAATTATTTTAAAAGATACTTTGGACATTTTGCATGAAGTGACCATCTTTTCTAATCTGTCCATGGTTAGATATGACTCTTAGGTAAGAATGATCAGAAGTGGGCAGATGGTAAGTATTAACTTCAGTAAGGAAGAGAAAAGCTTCAGTTTCCATTTTACTGTCAGTAAGAATGGCTTTGAGAGTATAGTGTTTTCAGCACCCTCTGTAAGTCTTTTTGTGTGTGTTTCTGTAAAGTAATGGTATTGATGATGAAATCTTCATGATAGCAAATTGTTTTCTCTCTTTGAAATCCTTGAGCACTCTGGTGATTGTTGGAAAAAGGTGAGTGAAATTTTTAATCACATTGCTTTAACCGTAGAGGGATTATTGACAAGAGTCCTTTTAGAATCATTAGGAAATAGAGGAGAGTGTCTTGCTGCGTACTTTTAAGAATGTCTCCGTCTTTTCAACCTGGAAGTGATCCTGTGTGTGATATAAAACCCAGTGGGGCTCCTGCCGGTTAGCTTGCAAATTGCTTTGCTGTGCTGTATGTAGAAAACATGGCAGCTTCCATCACTTTCTTATCATGGATTAAGACTCTGTTGCTTTCTTTAGTGGAAAGAAGGCTGATATGACAATGAAAATGAACTTTCTTTTATTTTCCAGATAATAATATGTTGCAGTATGTGCAGCAAATTATTGCTGGCTTTTTCCCCAGAGTGTGTACCCTGCCTTTGCCCTGTATACATGCTTTGCATCTATTATTTAAAAAGGCATTCAACTTTGTCTTGTATCTCCATTCTTAAATAATTTAAGAACACCCTGACTTGTACAATTCTGCCTTTGTAGCTTTGCATGTTTCCTCCACCTAGGAAAGCATACATTTCTAGATATTGGGCAGAGTTTAAAATGAAGAAAATATTTTATCTGATACTGGCCTGCATGTGAGCCCATAAGTGGGCCCAATTAGAATCCGTCAATTTAAGAAGGCCATAACCAGCCCTAGAGGAGACACGAAGGAGGCTGATGCTTTGCTTAATGTTTAGCAGTTAGGGGAATCAGGCCAGGGACTACACAGGCTGTGTAAATCCTGGGCCATTTGCATGTCCTTACCAACATTTAGTAAGGTCATAGTGTGTTTGATTATCAAGGACTTACCGCCATTGGTGAGTCGTCATCCCTATATCAGGATCACTTGTCCTCTTAATTCCCTGAGACTAAAAGCAACTCTGGACACAGTCCTTATGTAGCTTGTTCCTCCTAAATTCAGAAAACCATCTTCTGTCTTTTGGACAGGTGAACATTTTAAAGGTACCTAATGTCCAGTTAGAAGAGGAATCATGGTTCAATCCTCAGGAAAGGAACATGGCTATAAGGAGTCACTGCCTTACGTGGACACAATATGCATCCATGAAGGAAGAGTCTGTCTTCCGGGAAAGTATAGAAAATCCAAATTGGTAAGATCACCTGTGTGTGTGTGTGTGTGTGTGTGCGCGCGCGCATGTAGGTTGGGTGCGGGGAAGCACAAATGAGCACACATATTAAAAAGCTATGATTCCATACTTATAACCTCTGTTTACAACTCACATAAATTATATACTATTAATTTTTAATCACACAAGTAATCAGTAAATAGATTTCCCTTTGGGGGAAAAATGACAGCCCAACTCCTTTCTGACTGTCCTATCCAATTTGGTGCCTTTTTGCCTTCTCCAGAGGCAGTGAGTGTTATCAGTGTATTGAGTATTCTTCCAGACCTTTAAGAGATACCTCTAGATACTCATAGAACCTGTATAGTATGGTTTTGATTATCTTTTTTACATACATGCTTTCATTCTGTGTAAATCATTGTGCACTTATCTTTTTTGTTTAGTAGAAGTTTCTAAACTTTATCCAGTTGATGTCTGTAAAATCTAGCTTATTCCTTTGAACTGCTGCATAGTGTTCAATCCTATCATTATACTACATTCTATTTAGCTTTTTTCCTTTTGGACAGATGTTCAGATGGTTTCTAGTTACTCTTATATATATAAGCAGTACTGTAATATTTGTGAAGCGTACGATCCTTGTATATTCTATATGTGAATGTTTCTCTAAAGGAGAATTGATTTTATTATTGAAATATAGTTGACATACAGTATTATGTTAAAGGAGAATTTTTAGTTGTCAGGTTTATTGAGTTATTATTTACATACAAAATTTATTCTTCTTAGTGTACAATTCAATGAGTTTTGGCAAACACACACATATACAGTTGTGTATATTGCCACAATCAAGCTACAGAACACTTCAGGTAGATTTTAAAGAGCTATATGCCGGGATAATTCCATGAGGAAAGAGTATTCTTTTCAACAAATGGTGCTGGCACAATTGCATATCCACATTCAAAAGAACGAAGATGGACCTCTGTCTCACACCAAATACAAAATTAACTCAAAATGGATCAAAGAACTAAATGAAAGAGTTAAGACTATAAAACTATTAGGAGAAAACATAGGTGTAAGTCTGTGCGATCTTGGATAAGGCAGTAGTTTCTTAGATATGACACCAAAAGCCCAAGCAACAAAAGAAAAAAATAGGTAAAATTGACTTCATCAAAATGAAAAACTTTTGTGCTTCAAAGGACACAGTCAAGAAGGTGAAAAGACAGCCCAACAAATGGGAGAAACTATTCGCAAACTGTATAACTGATAAGGGTTTAGTATCTAGCATATGTAAAAGACTGTTACAACTCAGTAATAAAAAGACAACCCAGTTAATAAAGGGGCAAGGCATTTGAGTAGATATTTATCCAGAAAGGTATACAGATGACCAATAAGTACATGAAAAGATGCTCAACATCTTTAGTGTTTCGGAAAATGCAAATTGAAACCACTTTGAGATACCGCTTCAAACCTGCCAGGATGGCTGTAATAAAAAAGAGACACAGTAACAAGCGTTGGAAAGGATGTGGAGAAATTGGAACCCTCGCACACTGCTGGTGGGAATGTAAATGGTGCAGCTGCTGTGGAAAACGGTTTTTCAGTGCCTCAAACAGTTAAATGTAGAGTTACCACTTGACCCAGCAATTCTACATTGTATTGAAAAAATCCACAAAAATTTGCAGGAATGTTCATAGCCCCATTATTTGTAATAGGCAGAATGTGGAAACAAGCCAAATGTCCTTCATCTGATGAATATATAACCAAATGTGGTATATCCATACAATGGAATATTATTCAGCCATAAAAAGAAATGGAGCAATGATTCATGTTACAATGTGGATGAAGCTTGAACACACTGTTTTCAGCGAAAGAAGCCAGTTACAAAAGACCATATATTGTTTGAGTCAGTTGATTTGAAATGTCCGTAACAGGCAGATCCATAGGGACAGAAAGTAGATTAGTGGTTGCCATGGGCAAGGAGGACAGGAGAAGAGGGAGTGAACTGCTGATGGGTATGGAATTTCTCTTTGGGGTGATGAAAATATCCTGGAACTAGCGTTGATGGTTGCACACCTCTGAAAATACTAAGACCACTGAACTGTATACCTTAAAGGGGTGAATTTCATGGTATATGAATTATTCCTCGATAAAAGAAAGTTATGTGGCTGGTTCTCAGGACATGCATCTTTTAAGTTTATACAGATTCTGTCACCAATATATTAATAAGTTAATTTACACTCTCAGCAGCAGCACATGAAAGCTCATTTCCTACAATATTGCCAGGACTTAATATTAACATACTTTTTTATTTTTGCCAGTGTAATGGGTGAGAATGATTAATTCCTTTGAAATAGGTTTACAAACAAAAGCAAACTCTAACAAGCACCACATGTTAATAGTGATTATTGCTGTGAACTGTGATTTCAGAGGATAATTTACTGTATGTTTTTCTGTTCTATATGGTTTGAGATTTTTATTTACCTGTCATTTTAAGGGAAATAAAGCCCTCAAACCCAAGTAACTAAAAATCAGAAATCTAAAATCCGTCTGAAGCCCCATCACTTGTTCAAATCATTTCTGCTCCCCATAATTTTGGTCCTATAGTGATAATTCTAGAATGTTCCAGCAGCACACTGGGTGAGTATGAATGCCAAGTCTTATTAGCGTCTGAGGTAGGCTTGCTCTGAACCACCCACTAGCTTTTTTCTTCTTAGTCTCCCACATGTCAAGAGCTTCACATAGAACATAGATGTTTAGGATTAACTATAAAAGTTGTGGGTAAAGAATAGAGCTTTTCTTCTTCTTTTTTTGTAGAAGTAGTAAAAGGACAGAATTGGCTGATTTTATGCAAAAAGCACAGAAGTCTTTCATATACCTCATTTTAGCCTCATTTTATCAGCTACCTGGGCTGTCGGCTGGTCTGAAAAGCAGTACTAAACCTTCATCAGTTCTTTGTAAAATAATAACTGTCCTGGAGAATCCAAGAAAATGTCCTGCAGGACCTTTTTCCATTGTGTGTTTTTAAAATTATTTTTTAAATAGTCATTCTGATTTTGGAAAAAATGTTAAATGTATCTTGTAAAAAACACTAAATTCAGGGAAAAAAGAAGCAATTTTCATCATCTAACAATAGTGTCTGTTTACATAACTTTCTTGGTCCAATCCTAATGGCATTTAGATTGTTTCTGATTTTTCGCTATTATGAAGAATGCTGTGATGAGATCCCTATGATTACATATATCCTCACTTATTCAATGACCTTTTAAGGTCGATGGGACAGGTGGGATTTCTGGGTCAATTCAAAGGTTATGTGCATTTTATATTTTGATGCATATTACCAGATTCCTCTGTAAAAAAGTTCGACCAACTACAACTTTTCCTTTCTTTGGTTTGTTATGTTCCTGTCCTCTGCAAAACACTCTCTTTTTAATGATTGACACAGCAGGCCAGTATTTATTGGCTCCTATTATGTCAAGGTCAAAGCTAGATCCTTCACCTGAGGTGTTTTGAAGCTAAGGTTAAATAACTTACCCAATATGTGACCACATCTTGAGCAAAGTGGTGACACAGGAATATGGACATTTTTAAAGGATGGACTGAATCTCAAGCTATAGGTTGCTTTGGGTTCCAGGTTATGGAGAACGGGTTTTGTTCTTCTGGCAACAAGCAGTCACACAAAGGTTTCTGAGCAGGGGGTGATGTAATGACAGCTGTGATTTAGGCTCTGGGAAACATGTTTTCTTAGGTCTTGACATGGATTTAGAAAGGCATTTTAGGTGGACATTCTAAATGAGTGGGGAATCTTGGGGGGACATGAAAGAAAGGACCCATTATTATTTCCATCCCCCTCCTTTGCAGGGAATGTGAGAGTAAGGGCTATCCGCTGCACCCAGAAGAGGAAATATGGACAATCTTTTTTTAAAGGAAAAAAAATGCTGTCACGGCTGCTGAGTCTAAAATTAGACCTTCAAGCTGTGTGTTGGTTAGCAGGTGTGGATGTGTGACGGGAAACCAGATGTCATTCTGTCCCTGTGCGTGACCCGTCGGCTCAGTGCAGGGATGGCCTGAAATGGGTTTCCCGTAGAATCTGGCCAAGCCTTGATCTGTGTCTCTTTACTAGATCCAGTTTTGGCTTTCTGCTGACGTCTCTGCAGTTGTGGCACCTTCTTGGGCAAGAGCTCCTTCGGTCTTTCTCTGTCTGTGTATCACACAGCTGGGTATTTCTAATGTGCTTTCTTCCTTTATTAACTTCATTGGGCATTTTTTCTCTGCAGTTTTTATGGAATGGAGTTTACATCCTTTTCAGAAGCTAGAGTGATGTGATGTTTTGCACTCATCTCAAACTTTCCAGAGTCCAGCTTGGCACTCCATGCCTCAGAGACGTCCTCCTATATTAGTTCTGTCCCTTCTCCTATACCCATCAGGCCACCTTCCACAGCAAATTACAGACACCCTGACTCAGGTGATTCCAGCCATCACTTATTTATGTTTACTAGGTGCCAGCCTCTGTTCTAAGTGCTTGATATATGTATGTATTTGTGTATATATGAGTTTATATATATAAATTCATTTAATTCTCATAGCAACCCTATGAGGTTGGAACTATGATTATGCCCATTTTACAACTTGAGGCTTAGAGAAGTTAAGTAACTTATACTAGCTAAGATGGCCAGTAAGTGTCAGAGTCAGATTCAAACCCCAGGTGGTTTGGCTGCAGAATCTATGCTGCTGGCAATGACGCTGTCCTTCCTCTTAGTAAGGAGCTCTATTATCTCATAACCAAGTGGGGTACAGTTTCATAGTTGTTCTTTCGGCTCCACCTTTCCCTGTGTATCCGATTTTTTTTTTCAAGTTTGTTTAGCTCATGGCTGCCAGCAGCAGCTAGGGTAGCACACATACTTGTCCTCATTTAGTGAGGGAAAGAGACCTGTGAGAGTGAGAGAACCCATCCCAACCAAGAGGGAAAAGGCCTTTCCCTGAATCTCTTTGCGACAGCCTCAGTCACCTGCTACCTCGTGGACCAGTAAGAGTGATCAGAGGCTGATACCGGCTGACTGGCCCTCACCAGTCAGGATCTGCCCCTAGAGCTGGGGGTGGGATCCCTTCCCTCTGAAACACATGGGCTGCATGGGAGAGGGATGGGCACCTGGACACAAACACCACTAGAGTATAGTAAGAAGGACCACTGCATACTGGTTTTCCCTTCAACATGGTACCCATTGTCTTTGTTATGCTTTGGAAGTGATAAACACTACAGCAAGTGAATACAGGGATATCTCTGTACCAGTCATCGGGCCTCCCAAGGGACAGGAACCAGGAACTAAGGCAGTCTCACAGTCTCTTGTCTTTCCATACCTAGCTCAATTGTCCAAAATACAGATCTACTTCATTACACAGGCAGCCTGGCTCCTCCAGGCCCGTGCAGGGTCTCTCCTGTCCTGTGTCACGGTAACTGACTAGATTCTGGGGTTAGAAACCACCTCTGAAACTAAAATTATATGCCCTGGCACAATTTATTCCTCTTCTCTAAGCCTCAGTGTTCTCATCTGTATGATGGGGATGATATCCCTACCTTGGAGGGCTGTTGTGAGAATCAAATGAGTTGGTACATGCAGAGAGCTTAGAGCAGCACCTGCCCGTAGTGGTCAATAAATGTTATTGCTCAACATCGTGACTTACTGTTGCTGTCATCCTCATCTTCTTAAAAATTCACATGACTTTTGATTCTAATCCTAAGCATGTGCTATTTTAATACAGAAACAGTGTTTATGGTTATTTCCATCACGCCGCAGGGAGATGTTCCACGTTGTGGTTTTGCATTCCCCTGGTTCACCGTCTCTGGGGGTATGAGCTCCTCAGTTCGAGAGTCATGGGAGTAGGAACACTTCTCTGTTAGTTCCAGAGTGAGGTCAAAGCGCTGGAGAGCATAGCCTGCAGGGCATGGATTGAATTCTCCTGGATTTGGGGTTCTCGGCACCTGCTATGACCAGGGCTGCTGTAGACCCAGGACTGACACGCGCAGTGCTCTGAGGAACTGACTGGGTTTCCAGAATCAGAGACGCTGGGGGCGAGGCACAGCATGGCCTTGGGACACTTGGGCCAAAGCAGAGAATAGAAAAATGAATCTTAATCTGAAATAAAAAAAATCAGAAGTCAGCTCTCGGGGAAACGTGCTTTATTTTTCTTTCTTTATTTATGTATTTGGCTGTGCCACATGGCCTGCGGGATCTTCCCTGACCAGGGATCGAACCCCAGTCTGCTGCATTGGGAGCACTGAGTCTTAACCAATGGACTGCAAGGGAAGTCCTCTGCTTTGTTTATTATGTAGAGTAGGATACAAGCATTTACTCTTGGAAGTGGGGAAAGGAGTGCACTATTTTAGATTTTTCAGAATGAAAAGTCATGATTTCTGCCCTCTGAACATTACTTTCCAAGATAAACGTATTAATTTCTTACTCTTCTGCGTTTGCTTCTAGACATTTTAATTTTTAAAAATTTTTAAACATCTTTACTGGAGTATAATTGCTTTACAATGGTGTGTTAGTTTCTGCTTTATAACAAAGTGAATCAGCTCTACATATACATATATCCCCATATCTCTTCCCTCTTGTGTCTCCCTCCCTCCCACCCTCCCTATCCCACCCATCTAGGTGGTCACAAAGCACTGAGCTGATATCCCTGTGCTATGCGGCTGCTTCCCACTAGCTATCTATTTTACATTTGGTAGTGTATATATGTCCATGTCACTCTCTCACTTCGCCCCAGCTTACCCTTACCCCTCCCTGTGTCCTCAAGTCCGTTCGCTAGTGGTTCTGCGTCTTTATTCACATCCTGCCTCTAGGTTCTTCATGACCACTTTTTTTTTTTTTTTTAGATTCCATATATATGTGTTAGCATAGGGTATTTGTTTTTCTCTTTCTGACTTGCTTCACTCTGTATGACAGACTCTAGGTCCATCCACCTCACTATAAATAACTCAATTTCGTTTCTTTTTATGACTGAGTAATATTTCATTGTATATATGTGCCACATCTTCTTTTTCCATTCATCTGTCGATGGACACTTAGGTTGCTTCCATGTCCTGGCTGTTGTAAATAGAGCTGCAGTGAACATTTTGGTACATGACTCTTTTTGTATTATGGTTTTCTCAGGGTATATGCCCAGTAGTGGGATTGCTGGGTCATATGGTAGTTCTATTTTAGTTTTTTAAGGAACCTCCATACTGTTCTCCATAGTGGCTGTATCAATTTACATTCCCACCAACAGTGCAAGAGTGTTCCCTTTTCTCCACATCCTCTCCATCATTTATTGTTTGTAGATTTTTTGATGATGGTCATTCTGACTGGTGTGAGGTCATATCTCATTGTAGTTTTGATTTGCATTTCTCTAATGATTAATGATGTTGAGCATTCTTTCATGTGTTTATTGGCAATCTGTATATCTTCTTTGGAGAAATATCTATTTAGGTCTTCTGCCCATTTTTAGATTGGGTTGTTTGTTTTGTTGATATTGAGCTGCATGAGCTGCTTGTAGATTTTGGAGATTAATCCTTTGTCAGTTGCTTCATTTGCAAATAGCTTCTCACATTTTGAGGGTTGTCTTTTGGTCTTGTTTATGGTTTCCTTTGCTGTGCAAAAGTTTTTAAGTTTCATTAGGTCCTGTTTGTTTATTTTTGTTTTTATTTCCATTTCTCTAGGAGGTGGGTCAAAAAGGATCTTTCTGTGATTTATGTCATAGAGTGTTCTGCCTATGTTTCCCTCCAAGACTTTTACAGTGTCTGGCCTTATATTTAGGTCTTTAATCCATTTTGAGTTCATTTTTGTGTATGGTGTTAGGGAGCATTCTAATTTCATTCTTTTACATGTAGCTGTCCAGTTTTCCCAGCACCAGTTATTGAAGAGGCTGTCTTTTCTCCATTGTATATTCTTGCCTCCTTAATCAAAAATAAGTTGACCATATGTGTGTGGGTTTACCTCTGGGCTTTCTGTCCTGTTCCATTGATCTGTATTTCTGTTTTTGTGCCAGTACCATACTGTCTTGATTACTGTAGCTTTGTAGTATAGTCTGAAGTCAGGGAGCCTGACTCCTCCAGCTCCATTTTTCGTTCTCAAGATTGCTTTGACTATTCGGGGTCTTTTGTGTTTCCATACAAATTGTGAAATTTTTTGTTCTAGTTCTGTGAAAAATGCCATTGCTAGTTTGATAGGGATTGCATTGAATCTGTAGATTGCTTTGGGTAGTAGAGTCATTTTCACAATGTTGATTCTTCCAATCCAAGAACATGGTATATCTCTCCATCTATTTGTATCATCTTTAATTTCTTTCATCAGTGTCTTATAATTTTCTGCATACAGGTCTTTTGTCTCCTTAGGTAGGTTTATTCCTAGATATTTTATTCTTTTTGTTACAGTGGTAAATGGGAGTGTTTTCTTAATTTCTCTTTCAGATTTTTCATCATTAATGTATAGGAATGCAAGAGATTTTCATGCATTAATTTTGTATCCTGCTACTTTACCAAATTCATTGATTAGCTCTAGTAGTTTTTTGGTAGCATCTTTAGGATTTTCTATGTATAGTATCTTGTCATCTGTGAACAGTGACAGCTTTACTTCTTCTTTTCTGATTTGGATTCCTTTTATTTCTTTTTCTTCTCTGATTGCTGTGGCTAAAACTTCCAAAACAATGTTAAATAGTAGTGGTGAGAGTGGGCAACCTTGTCCTGTTCCTGATGTTAGTGGAAATGGTTTCAGTTTTTCACCATTGAGGACGATGTTGGCTGTGGGTTTGTCATATATGGCCTGTATTATGTTGAGGAAAGTTCTCTCTATCCCTACTTTCTGGAGGGTTTTTATCATAAATGGGTGTTGAATTTTGTCCACAGCTTTTTCTGTATCTACTGAGATGATCATGTGGTTTTTATTCTTCAGTTTGTTAATATGGTGTATCACATTGATTGATGTGCATATATTGAAGAATCCTTGCATTCCTGGGATAAACCCCACTTGATCATGGTGTCTGATCCTTTTAATGTGCTGTTGGATTCTGTTTGCTAGTATTTTGTTGACGAGTTTTGCATCTATGTTCGTCAGTGATATTGGCCTGTAGTTTTCTTTCTTTGTGACATCTTTGTCTGGTTTTGGTATCACGCTGATGGTGGCCTCATAGAATGAGTTTGGGAGTGTTCCTCCCTCTGCTATATTTTGGAAGAGTTTGAGAAGGATAGGTGTTAGCTCTTCTCTAAATGTTTGATAGAATTCGCTTGTGAAGCCATCAGTTCCTGGGGTTTTGTTTGTTGGAAGGTTTTTAATCACAGTTTCAATTTCAGTGCTTGTGATTGGTCTGTTTATATTTTCTATTTCTTCCTGGTTCAGTCTTGGAAGGTTGTACTTTTTAAGAATTTGTCCATTTCTTCCAGGCTGTCCATTTTATTGGAATATAGTTTCTTGTAGTAATCGTTCACGATCCTTTGTATTTCTGCAGTGTCAGCTGTTACTTCTCCTTTTTCATTTCTAATTCTATTGATTTGAGTCTTCTCCCTTTTTTTCTTGATGAGTCAGGCTAATGGTTTATCAATTTTGTTTATCTGCTTAAAGAACCAGATTTTAGTTTTATTGATGTTTGCTCTCGTTTCCTTCATTTCTTTTTCATTTATTTCTTGGTGTGATCTTTATGATTTCTTCTTTCTGCTAACTTTGGGTTTTTTTGTTCTTCTTTCTCTAATTGCTTTAGGTGTAAAGTTAGGTTGTTTATTTGAGATGTTTCTTGTTTCTTAAGGTAGGATTGTATCGCTATAAACTTCCCTCTTAGAAATGCCTTTGCTGCATCCCATAGGTTTTGGGTCATCGTGTTTTCATTGTCATTTGTTTCTAGGTATTTTTTGATTTCCTCTTGGATTTCTGCAGTGATCTCTTGGTTATTAAGTAGTGTATTGTTTAGCCTCCATGTGTTTGTATTTTTTACAGATTTTTTCCTGTGATTGATATCTAGTGTCATAGTGTGTGGTCGGAAAGGATACTTCATATGATATGATCTCAGTTTTCTTAAATTTACCAAGGCTTGATTTGTGACCCAAGATATGATCTGTCCTGGAGAATGTTCCATGAGCACTTGAGGAGAAAGTGTATTCTGTCGTTTTTGGATGGAATGTCCTATAAATATCAATTAAGTCCATCTTGTTTAATATAGCATTTAAAGCTTGTGTTTCCTTATTTATTTGCATTTTGGATGATCTGTCCATTGGTGAAAGTGGGGTGTTAAGGTCCCCTACTATGATTATGTTACTGTCGATTTCCGCCTTGCATACTGTCGATTTCCCCTTTCATGGCTGTTAGCATTTGCCTTATGTATTGAGGTGCTTCTATGTTGGGTGCATAAATATTTACAATTGTTATATATTCTTCTTGATTTTTGGATTGAGCCCTTGATCATTATGTAGTGTCCTTCTTTGTCTCTTGTAATAGTCTTTGTAACAAAGTCTATTTGTCTGATATGAGAATTGCTACTCCAGCTTTCTTTTGATTTCCATTTGCATGGAATATCTTTTTCCATCCCCTCACTTTCAGTCTGTATGTGTCCCTGGGTCTGAAGTGGGTCTCTTGTAGACAGCATATATACAGGTCTTGTTTTTGTATCCATTCAGCCAGTCTATGTCTTTTGGTTGGACCACTTAATCCATTTACATTTAAGGTAATTATTGATATGTATGTTCCTATTACCATTTACTTGTTTTGTGTTTGTTATTGTAGGTCTTTTCCTTCTCTTGTGTTTCCTGCCTAGAGAAGTTCCTTTAGCATTTGTTGTAAAGCTGGTTTGGAGGTGCTGAATTCTCTTAGCTTTTCTTGTCTGTAAAGCTTTTAATTTCTCCATCAAATCTGAATGAGATCCTTGCTGGGTAGAGTAATCTTGGTTGGCGGTTTTTCCCTTTCATCACTTTAAGTATGTCCTGCCACTCCCTTCTTGCTTGCAGTTTCTGCTGAAAAGTAAGCTGTTAACCTTATGGGGATTCCCTTGTATGTTATTTGTTGTTTTTCTCTTGCTGCTTTTAATATTTTTTCTCTGTATTTAATTTTTGATAGCTTGATTAATGTGTCGTGGTGTGTTTCTCCTTGGATTTATCCCTGTATGGGACTCTGTGCTTCCTGGACTTGATTAACTATTTCCTTTCCCATATTAGGGAAGTTTTCAACTATAATCTCTTCAAATATTTTCTCAGTCCCTTTCTTTTTCCCTTCTTCTTCTGGGACCCCTATAATTTGAATCTTGTTGCGTTTAATGTTGTCCCAGAGGTCTCTGAGACTGTCCTCAATTCTTTTCATTCTTTTTTCTTTATTCTTCTCTGCGCTAGTTATTTCCACTAATTTATCCTCCAGGTCACTTATCCATTCTCCAGCCTCAGTTATTCTGCTATTGATTCCTTCTAGAGAATTTTTAAGTGTATTTACTGTGTCGTTCATCATTGTTTGTTTGCTCTTTAGTTTTTCTAGGTTCTTTTTAAACGTTTCTTATATTTTCTCCATTCTATTTCCAAGATTTTGGATCATCTTTACTATCATTACTCTGAATTCTGTTTCAGGTAGACTTCCTATTTCCTCTTCATTTGTTAGGTCTGGTGGGTTTTTATCTTGCTTCTTCATCTGCTGTGTGTTTTTCTATCTTCTCATTTTGTTTATCTTACTGTGTTTGGGGTCTCCTTTTTGCAGGCTGCAGGTTCGTAGTTCCCGTTGTTTTTGGTGTCTGTCCCCAGTGGCTAGGGTTGGTTCAGTGGGTTGTGTAGGCTTCCTGGTGGAGGGGACTGGTGCCTGTGTTCTGGTGGATGAGGCTGGATCTTGTCTTTCTGGTGGGCAGGTCTGCGTCCGGTGGTGTGTTTTGGGGTGTCTGTGACCTTATTATGTTTTTAGGCAGCCTCTGTGCTAATGGGTGGAGTTGTGTTCCTGTCTTGCTAGTTGTTTGGCATAGGATGTCCAGCACTGTAGCTTGCTGGTTGTCGAGTATAGCTGGGTCTTGCTGTTGAGATGGCGATCTCTGGGAGATTTTCGCCATTTGATATTACGTGGAGCAGGGAGGTCTCTGTTGGCCCAGTGTCCTGAACTCGGCTCTCCTACCTCAGGGGCACAGGTGTGACGCTCAGCCGGAGCAGCAAGACCCTGTCATCTACATGGCTCAGAATAAAAGGAAGAAGCAAGGAAGGAAGGAAGGAAGGAAGGGAGGAAGAAAGAAGGAAGAGAGTAAAATAAAATAAAGTTATTAAAATAAAAAATAATTATTAAAAATAAAAGTTGAAAAGTCATAAAAAAAGAGAAAGAAAGAAAGAAGAGAGCAACCAAACCAAAAAACAAATCCACCAATGATAACAAGCGCTAAAAACTATCCTAAAAAAAAAATCCAAAAAAAAAAAAAGAAAAACACGGACAGACAGAACCCTAGGACAAATGGTAAAAGCAAAACTGTACAGACAAAATCACACACAGAAGCATACACATGCACCCTCACAAAAAGAGAAAAAGGAAAAAATATATATATCATTGCTCCCAAAGTCCACCTCCTCAATTTGGGATGATTCATTGTCTATTCATGTATTCCACAGATGCAGGGTACATCAAGTTGATTGTGGTCATTTAATCCGCTGCTCCTGAGGCTGCTGGGAGAGATTTCCCTTTCTCTTCTTTGTTCGCCCAGCTCCTGGGGTTCAGCTTTGGATTTGGCCCCGCCTCTGTGTGTAGGTTGCCCGAGGGCGTCTGTTCTTCGCTCAGACAGGACAGGGTTAAAGGAGCAGCTGATTCGGGGGCTCTGGCTCACTCAGGCCGGGGGTGAGGGAGGGGCACAGAGTGCAGGGCGAGCCTGCGGCGGCAGAGGTCAGAGTGACGTTGCACCAGCCTGAGGCACGCCGTGCGTTCTCCCGGGAAGCTGTCCCTGGATCAGGGGACCCTGGCAGTGGCGGGCTGCACAGGTTCCAGGGAGGGGGGTGTGGATAGTGACCGGTGCTCGCACACAGGCTTCTTGGTGGTGGCAGCAGCAGCCTTAGCGTCCCATGCCCGTCTCTGCGGTCCACTCTGATAGCCGTGGCTCGCGCCCGTCCCTGGAGCTCGTTTAGGCGGTGCTCTGAATCCCCTCTCCTCTCGCATGCCGAAACAATGGTCTCTTGTCTCTTAGCCAGTTCCAGAGTTTTTCCCAGACTCCCTCCCGGCTAGTTGTGGCGCACTAGCCCCCTTCATTCTGTGTTCATGCAGCCAACCACAGTTCTTTCCCTTGCATCTGACCTCCAAAGCCCGAGCCTCAGCTCCCAGCCCCCGCCCGCCCCCGCGGGTGAGCAGACAAGCCTCTCGGGCTGGTGAGTGCCGGTCGGCCCTGATCCTCTGTGCGGGAATCTCTCCGCTTTGCCCCCCGCACCCCTGTTACTGAGCTGTCCTCCGCGGCTTCGAAGCTCCCCCCCTCCGCCACCCGCAGTCTCCGCCCGCGAAGGGGCTTCCTATTGTGTGGAAACCTTTCCTCCTTCACAGCTCCCTCCCACTGGTGCAGGTCCCGTCCCTATTCTTTTGTCTCTGTTTTTTCTTTTTTCTTTTGCCTACCCAGGTACGTGGGGGAGTTTCTTGCCTTTTGGGAGGTCTGAGGTCTTCTGCCAGCGTTCAGTAGGTGTTCTGTAGGAGCTGTTCCACATGTAGATGTATTTCTGATGTATCTGTGGGGAGGAAGGTGATCTCCACATCTTACTCCTCCATCTTGAAGCTCCTCCTGCTTCTAGACTTTAAAATGTATTTATCTATCAGTCCTGGTTCTGTCCTAATAAATAGATTTTTATGTACTATGTGGGAATGTAACTGATATGCACTGGATTTGGTTTTAATAACGTTTACTGTATCCAAGTAATGTAATTCTAAAAGATAATCATCTTGTAAAAGTATTTTCTTGGGCTTTTCTCTTTCACCATAACTGTGTGTGTTTTGGTGGTAAGTAAAAACGGTTATCTTGAAGCAGGATTTAAATTATCACTGTCACTGGAGACTCAGGCTGTTCATGAGGGTACGGAGCTGGGTTTTGCTTCTGAGTGACAAGACCATAATCCCATACTCAGCACTGAGCATCATGATGGCTCATGTCTTCACCTTTCCGTGTCTAAGAGCTTCTGCTTATCCACTGAGGCTTGCCAACCTTATTTCTGAGATTTGGAGATGTTCAGCCTAGTAGAATGTGTGTTAATAACATTGGTTATGTTGACTCAACATTTATAAGATATCAAAAAAAATCCTACCTGCAATATAGTAAAAGAGACAAAATCAAACTTTACACACAGATTAAATGACTCGGATGAGCAGCTGTTCTTAGTTCAGTCAGTTTTCGTCATCACTGAAGTGATTCATGTGAATATTCTTTGTTCTGTTAAATAAGGTATATAATATTTTTAATTTTTAAATTTCTGGATTAAAACATCCCAAGTCTCAAGTATTCATTTGGTGATTCACAAATAGTATAATTTGCCTGTTTCGAGGGACTAATGGTTGGGCATTTTTTGTTGGTATTTGTTTTTTCCGTACTCTGATGTATTTTTTTCCCAGGAGCAAATTGGATAGTTTGGTGACTTGCATGCATTTGGCAATAGCCTTTTTAGTTGACCTCCAAGCTTGTTTTCACTGAGGTATTAAAATATTCTGGCTTTGTCAACTTTACTTAGGAATGGTTCCTAAGCCTCGATCATGATGATAAAGGTCTTGAAGGTGTTGTTATCTAATATCCTGAATAAAACCCACTGTATTCATCCCCAAACAGGATGCCCTGTGCTTATATTGACCTCATTTCCCATGCACTAGTGGGTGATGAGATAATTAGCAGAACGTACTGCCAGTTATAGAGCACGGAGCACCAGTGCCGTTTCTGTAAATATGGCAGGTGTCTGGGCAAGAGCCTTATTTTCCACTCAGTCAGAGTGCCCTACAAAGATAACGTTTGTGTCCATATAATCAGGGCCTTCTCTGCTTTTCCATCCTGTTGCACCCCTGCATCTGGCACAGTGCTGGGCTCACAGAGGAGGCTCCGTGGCCGTTTGTTGAATGAATAGCAGATTATGCTTCTTATGGGCTGAAAAGGGGACTGGCAGAAAGGGCACATGCAGACTGGGGAAGTCTGATAGGATTTGGTAGGAAATTCGGTGTAGAGGGACTCTTGAACCCAGTAATGTGGATACTTCTCTGCTGGTTTTTGCTGCTTGGTCGCTTACATGCTGTTGGACTCTGGGAGAAGGGATAAAGCTGGCCTGAGATCCCTCACAGAGTGGTGTGAAGATTTAATAAGATAATAAATGCCCTACACTTGGGGAGTATAAAGCACTAGATAATGTAGGTTGTTGTTGGAACTAATGGTGAATAAATGCTGTTTTCAAAGTGCCATGTTTCCTTAAAGGTAACTAACTTTGACAAGTGGAGTAAGCTGTTTTATTGAAAATGGAGGTGATGATTGAACTGGAAACAATGATGTTTAGCCAAGAGAGCATTTTGTGCCATTTACAAGTAAGAGCTTTTGAAATATATTAGTGAATGCCTATTGATTTTTTTTTTTTTCCTCTCCCATCCTCCTTTGCCCTTTGGTTTTCAGTTGTGTATTAGTGAAGGGTTGGGGGGAGTTTAAATGTGTGGGTTCATTGTGGTGATTCTATTTTTGTCGGCTTGGGCTGGCTCCTGGGAGTCAATATATTTAAAGTTTTCCCGGTGAATCTGTTGAGCCTCCAGATCTGGGAACCCTTGATAACTAGTTAGTATCCTGTGGTTACAGTGGAAAGCAGACATACAGCTGTCACCCCTTTTGGAGCTCTGTTTTGTGCAAAGTTCCTGTTAATCTTATAAAGCATGACCAGTTGATAATCTGACTCTCCAGCAAACAGTAAACACTTCTTGGCAGAAACACCCTGCTGGAAAGTTTAGCAAAATTTGGATTAACTCTTCTGGAATCTCTTATGGAGCAGAGAGGCCAGTTTAATTTCCTTCCTTCCTTCCTTCCTTCCTCCCTTCCTTCCTTCCTCCCTTCCTTCCTTCCTTCCCTCCCTCCCTCCCTCCCTCCCTTCCTTCCTTCCTTCCTTCCTCTCTTTCTCTTATTTTTTTTCCTTTCTACTTTCTCCCTCCCCTCCCCTCCACCCTCCCCTTTCCTTCTCTTCCTCCATCCATCTCTAGTAAATAAAAAATTTGGGTATTAAAAATTAGAATGTTTTACCAACCAAGAATCGATGCCATGCAGAAACCCTAACGGTCCTGGGACAGTAGCCAGGAGCCTGATGACTGTCCTCCCAGTGTAAGGGTCTGCCTCCTCCATCAGGTTGCAGGTCAACGCCTGGGAGCTGTTCACCCTGTTTTTAATCATGGCTAGTGTTGGTAGCTAAGCAAAGAGATGGGAAAAAAATTGACCAGCTGAGTTCGTTTTCCTGGTTTGAATTCACAGCTACAGTTTAAGACATTTTCTGTGCTGGAGGTGGAGGCTGTTCCATTTCCTATGTGTCTGACCTCAAGAGAGGTGTCGTCTTGAGAGAAATCTAAGTGGTAATTCCTAGCTTGTTCTGTTTTATTCTCTGCTCTGCTCTGGGAAGACTCAACAGCCTCTTTTCTGAAGGTAGGAAAACCTTCTGGCCCTCACATACGTCCTGTTTGGATGAGTCTTGTTCCAAGTATTCTTTATTATCATGTTTAAAAATAACGTTTCCTCTTTTTTTCACAAGTATTACATGTTCATTGTAGGACAGTTACAAGATACATAAAAGAAAAAAACAATATATTCATGCCCTCTTCAGGTCAGTGCTGTTTCTAGGCAGTGACCCCAGAGGAAACAGTATTCTGACATCCATCTTTATAGATTAGTTTTGTCTCTTGTTGATCTTCACATGGAATGGAATCGTATAGTATGTATTCTGTCATATTAGTTTTTTGTCGTCGTTGTTTTTTTGTTCGGCATTGTGTCTAGGAGCTTCATCTTGTGTGTATCAGCAGTTTAGTTTGTTCTTTTCCCATTGCTGCATAGCATTCCATGGTAGGAGCATACTGCAGTTGCTACAATTTATTTACTCATTGGGCAGAATTTTGACAGACTCGGAATCATACTGTACATGGTATTCTGACTTTTACAATTTAACATTGCATTTGGGACTGTCTTTCCTTATTGAATGTGTCATTTGAAAATGATTTTTAAAAATGTATTTATTGGATAAAATTATTCAAGTGTGTTTAATTATTGGGCATTGCATTATAGATAGTGATGTGATGAATATGTTTGTAGGCTAGTCTAGGCCCTCATCTAAGATTTTTTGCTCAGAACCCATTGTTAGAGGTAGACGTTATGGGTCCAAGGGTTTGCACATACTTGAGGCTTTTATTAGGTATTGCTAAACTGAAGTATGTATTCCTAAGCATCTCATAAAACTTCCCAGGGACCTGGCAGTTGGCAGTGTTGTATAGACTTATGTTTGAAATGGGATCAGGAACAGCTACATAATTTGCAGCAGCCAGTGCAAAATGAAAATGCAGAGTCCCTGTTAAAAAATATGGGAAGGACTTCCCTGGTGGCGCAGTGGTTGAGTCCGCCTGCCGATGCAGGGGACGCGGGTTCGTGCCCCGGTCTGGGAAGATCCCACATGCCGCGGAGCGGCTGGGCCCGTGAGCCATGGCCGCTGAGCCTGCGCGTCCGGAGCCTGTGCTCCGCAACGGGAGAGGCCACAGCAGTGAGAGGCCCGCGTACCGCAAAAATAAATAAATAGATAAGAATTCTGAAACAGGGACAGTGGAGCATTCAACTGAGTGTGTAGCCCTTCTGATAGCTAAGCCCTGTGCCACCCCCTAGAACATACATCCTTGAAGCCAGCCTGAATGGGATACACGCGCTGGTGGGCCCGATATCCCAAGACAAGCCTCCAGTTGGACCAGTTCACAGACTTGTGTATTTTGAAGCTTTGTCCACCACTTAGGATGCCAGTAAGCTTGCACTGAATAGGCACATTTCTAGGAGGCAGGATTGTGGGAAGGGACACAGGAGCTGATGTTACCTGTGTGGATTCAGAAAGTGGTCATGCCAGTTACTTTTGGGTGACCTTAGCAAGTTTGCCACTCGGAACCTCAGTTTTTTCATCTGTAAAATGAGGTTAGCATTATCTACCTCATAAGATAGATAGTGAGAATTAACTGAAATGTGTATATAAAAGACTTAATACCGTGCTTCTGCACGATAGGCTATTGGTAAGATAGATTGTGAGAATGAATGCTATGTTTTAAGAGACTGAGCCACCCTGCCCTGTAATGTTTACCCACATTGGACTGCTAGGCTCCTGAGAGCCACCGTTTACTTACTCCCTGTTCCTGCTCCTGGTTAATCATTTAGGCCGCAACCCAGTGGTTCCTGGGATGGGTTAAAGGAGAGCCGCTCAGAGGGGAAGGGCTTTAGGAGTGAAGGTTATAGAGACCAGCAGGGTGTTTGGTCTCTGTGGCCGCTGTGCTGGGTGTGTGACATGGGATAGCAGGGAGGGAGGGAAGGCTGGAAAGATGGAGGGTTCTGGAGCTCCGAGGGCCTTGAATGCCAGCATGGGGAGGGAGGGACTCCTGGCCAAGTAGTTTATGGGGATCGAGTGCCATCTAGATGCCAGTGAAGTGGAAATACTTTGGAGTTTACTGGAGCTGGATTTGTACTGTGGGCATTTAACTTCCCAGACACTGTGCCCTTCTTTTTGCAAATGGGAATCATAATGATGGTAGTAGTAAATAGCATTATTACTACCAGTGTTAGTATGATTCACTAACATGTAGCGAATGCTTACGCACATTACCTTGAGTGCTTCACGCCTATTACCTTATTCACCTTTGGAACAAAGTTTGAGTAGGTGTGATTAACCCCAGTTTACAGAGGAGACTGGGCTTCAGGAACTTGCCTACGTGGGCGGGTCCCCATTCCGTGTTAGAGAGGAGATGTGAGTCCAAGCCATCTGACTCCAGGAACCATATGCCTAATCATGTCCTGTAAAGATATATATATTTAAAACAGATATATAAAATATAAGAAGCACATGTATAATTATGTGTGTTCGTGTTAAGGCTAAAAAGTGCTTAGCGCTGACGGAGGACCCTGTAAATTGAATTAGGTCTCTGAGGAAGCACAGTTCTGTAAGTGGGTCTGGTAAGCTGGGGGGAGGGACCGCGTGTCCTGGCATGGTGCAGTGCACGCATGGGCAGGGCAGTCTCCGCAGCAGTGTTGGGCCCTGCCTGTGCCTTGGGCCACCCCTCTGTGTGGTTACAGGAGAATGCCGAAAACAGCCTGACTAGAACTGAGATGTCATCACAACAAGCATATCCGTGGAACCATCTTTCCTTCTCAAAGACACTTTAATTAAATTCCCATCGTGAAAACAATTGGGCAAGATTTGCCATACCCAACCAGTCATTAATTCAGGGACAGGATCTCATTAAGAGCTTTGCTTTCTGGAAACTGCTGTTTTGAGGATTCAGAGCTGGTGGCTGTGTGCTCTGGGGATTAATTCCTGATCCATGTTTCCTCTGAACTTTTTTATTTCCCCAAATTCAGAAGGAAACACATTTTTAAATGACCCCAGAGTAGGAGACTGATGGTATAAGCTGTCATTCACTGTCACAAAGGTGTTCCTAGCTTTGAGCTGCGCGCTCTGTCATGATTCCATTGTGTTCTGTGTTGAATTCTGTCCGCCCATGGACAAAGCGATAGATGTGAGTCAGGTATAGGCACCATGTGAGTGAGTGAGCCTCCTCTTTGAACACGTTTCCAGATACTGTGCTGGCTTATCTCTCAGCCAGGTGAAGGCTGCCCCCTACTGACACTAGCAAGTGACCTCCTGAGACATTTGGTTCAATTTCCCTGACAGAAGTATTGAGATGTACCATAAATTTCTCTTCTCTTGCTTCTCCCCTCCCCTCCCTCCTCTCTCCATCCTTCTGCCCCTAATGCATTATTGATTTCTTACCATGTGCTAAGTCATTACAATTGGAAATGATTCAATGAAGAAAACATAAATAGGTACAACCATTTAGAAAAACATTTGGCATGTTTTCCCCCGGTTTCTTTTTTTTTTTTTTTTGGCCACGCTGCACGGTATGCCGGATATTAGTTCCCTGACCAGGGATCGAACCTGTGCCCCCCTGCAGTGGAAGTGCAGAGTCTTAACCACTGGACCGCTAGGGAAGTCCCGGCATTTTTTAAAAGTTGAAACTGTGCATGTCCTGTGACCCAGATATTTGACCACTAGACACTCTAGAGACACTTGTGCACATATGTAGCTGGATGCATTATAGATATTTACTTTACAGAACTATTAGTAGCCCCAAACTGAGTCCACATTAAATGTCCATCTTCAGTAGAGTGGATAAATAATATGGAGTATTTTCAAGCAATAGAACAGTATGCAGCAATGAAAACTAACAAACAACAGGTTCATGCAACAGTCTGGGTGAATCTCCACTGAGCATGCGGGTTTAATTCCCTGTGCCTTAGTGAACAGTGACAAGATCAGGGTGTGCTTAGAAAGCTGACGGGGCGGGCTTCCCTGGTGGCGCAGTGGTTGGGAGTCCGCCTGCTGATGCAGGGGACGTGGGTTCGTGCCCCGGGCCGGGAAGATCCCACATGCCGCGGAGCTGCAGGGCCCGTGAGCCATGGCCGCTGAGCCTGCGCGTCCGGAGCCTGTGCTCCACAACGGGAGAGGCCACAACAGTGAGAGGCCCGCGTACCACAAAAAAAAAAAAAAGAAAGCTGACGGGGCAGTGTGGGTTATGAGGAGCCCACGCTGGAGGCAAGGATCCCATTGGGAGGCAGTTTTGGTGGTCCTGGAGAGAGAAAGTGCTGTGCTAAACCCAGGCAGTAGCAGCAGCAAGAGAGAGAATGACATGGACTGTTGAGTAACATTAGAAGTAAAATAAACACAATCTGGGGACTGAGTGAATGTTTGGATTGATTAGAAAAAGAACCATTTAACCTGTTGCTGAGACTTCTAATCTCATAGACTAGGATGATGGTTGTCTCCTTCAGTGAGATAGGAGCAGGACTTGGGTTTTGAGGTGGTAGATATGAAGCTGCATGACATTAAGCTGTGACCTCAGGCAAGTTATTTAACTTTTCTTTGCCACAGTTTCCTCATGTGTAAAAGCGAGAAAACATATTAAGAGTAACAACCTCAGAACATAGTACAGTGTCTGATACATAATACACGTTGTTACTATACAGCTTTTTGAAGAATAAGTGTGACCCTGAGTATATAAAATCATAAATGGATGCAGTCATTCCTTTAGGCTTAACAGAGATAAGACAGGTGTAGGAAAACTTGAATCATCTTTATATATCTCTTGAGTGAAACATCAAACAAAACTTGGGGGCAGGAGCAAGTCTTAGGTCAAAAGGCACAAAAAGGGCTTCCCTGGTGGTGCAGTGGTCGAGAGTCCGCCTGCCGATGCAGGGGACATGGGTTCGTGCCCCGGTCCGGGAAGATCCCACGTACCGCGGAGCGGCTGGGCCCGTAAGCCATGGCCGCTGAGCCTGCGCGTCCGGAGCCTGTGCTCTGCAATGGGAGAGGGGGAAAAAAAAAAAAGACACAAAGAAATGGAATTACATAGTGTGAGAAAAGGAAAGCCAAGAGGTGATTTAATGAGACTTTAAATGAAGGATAAGTCCGGAGTTAACATGTCCCGGGCCTTCCCTGGTGGCACAGTGGTTAAGAATCCACCTGCCAATTCAGGGGACATGGGTTTGAGCCCTAGTCTGGGAAGATCCCACATGCTACAGAGCAACGAAGCCCGTGCACCACAACTACTGAGCCTGTGCTCTAGATCCCTCAAGCCACAACTACTGAGCCCGTGTGCTGCAACTACTGAAGCCCATACATTTAGAGGCCGTGCTCCGCAACAAAGAGAAGCTACCACAATGAGAAGCCTGCTTGCTGCAACTAGAAGAAAGCCCACATGCAGCAATGAAGACCCAACGTAGCCAAAAATAAATAAATTAAATTAATTAAAAAACAGTGGCAGGATACACATTTAAATAAAAGTTAGCAAGTCCCTTTGCTGAAAATGGTTCTTGGTAGCACAGAGCCTTTTAAAGAATAACTTTTTATTTATATAAAAATGATCCTCAGGGATTTATTAGTGATGTTTTTTGGTGATTGCCAAGTAATACATCTTTATTACAGAAATTAGTAAAAAGAACAAAGTAAATAAATAATACCTATAATTCTCATGCCCGGAGAGACTGTTCATATTTCAGCTCTGTCCATTTTTCTGTCTGTCCATCCGTCCATCCATCCATCCATCTTTTTCTCTTTCTTTTTTTAAAAAAGAGCTGAGGACTTCCCTGGCGGTGCAGTGGTTGAGAGTCTGCCTGCCAATGCAGGGGACATGGGTTCGAGCCCTGGTCTGGGAGGATCCCACATGCTGCGGAGCAGCTAGGCCCGTGTGCCACAACTGCTGAGCCTGCGCTCTGGAGCCCGCAAGCCACAACTACTGATCCCGTGTGCCACGACTACTGAAGCCTGCGTGCCTAGAGCCCATGCTCTGCAGCAAGAGAGGCCACTGCAATGAGAAGCCCACGCAGTGCAACGAAGAGTAGCCCCTGCTCGCCATAACTAGAGAAAGGCTGCACCCAGCAACGAAAAACCCAATGCACCCAAAAAATAAACAAAGAAATTAAAAAATAAAAATAAAAAAGAGCTGAAATTAAACCTGTAAATTGTTGTGTAAGCTGCTGTGTTTTGTGTAGGAACTTAAATGGAGGCTTATCTAACATGAGAGATTTAGGTTAGCTATGTGTATTAAGAAGAAAATGTCTGGTGTGCTTTGTCAATGAGTTATTGAGAGAAAGCACAGCAGTTCCTTCTCTGGCAGTCTTAAAATATAGTAGGATAAACTCTTATCTCATTGATGGCAAGGGCCTGACCCTGCTTTACCGCCCTGTTATTCTCTTATATGTGGGCCAAGCCCGAGAGTGCTTTTCTGAGCACTTGCTTCTCCCAAAAGTGGCAGAAAGAAATGTTGGTTAGAATATGATGTGAGGCTTTTATTAATCTCTCACCTACGTTTTCCTTGCAGACTGAAGAGTACATTTCTCCTAAGAGTGTAAGAAAGACTGCTCAACTTTTCATTCTGAAATATTAAAATCACTGTAAATTTCTACTCTGACTAATCTGGAACAAAGACAGGAAAGATTAGTGTCACCAGGATATAGTTTTACATGAGCAAATCATTTAAAATAGGCTTAAGTCTAAGGTGGAAGCTGCTTTGCTTAGACTGACTAGTTGCCTAGACTATTTATGTCATATTGGCTAAGATAACTGTGTGTGTGGGGGGAGGGGAGAGGGGAGAGAGGAGAGGGTAGACAGGAGAGGGTGAGGGAGAGAGAAGTATTCTGAAGGCTTCCTTTCACTATATGCATGATCTAAATGTAGAGGCTACTGCTATTAGAGAATTAGAGACAAGGTCTAATTAAGAGGTTATAGTAGCTATTTTTACCAAAACACAGCTTTTTGAATTCATAGTTTTCTCAATATATTTCTTAGTGTTAGTGAATGTGCTCATATATACATGTACAAATACACCCAAGTACACCTATGGGAGATTTGGCTCCCATTTCCTTTCCTTAGAGATATAAGAAGGTAGGGGGAAGTTTTTTGTTGTTGCGGAATATTTTTGATTGTAAAGAAATTTAATATTAATTTATCCATTTAACAAATACTCATTGAACTCATTGAATGCAGGCACTGTGCCGAAAATGGGGAGAGGAAGTCATCTAAAAACATTAAGGAATGGCAACAAGCCTTTTAGGCAATGGTGCACATGTAACTGTTCATCTGTACCTGTTACTTGGTGGCCTCAGAGGCGAAGTCCTTCTTGCCTTCAGGGTAAAGTCTAAACTCCTCAGTCTGGGAATACCATTTGCAACCTGGTCTCCATCTGTCCTTCCAGCCTTATCTCCTAACATCTCCCACACCCACCTTATACTCTAGTCATTTTTATGGGAAAAAATTGATCAAGCCCCTTACTAAGTATTGGGTATTTTCAGATAACTGGCTGCTCTTCAGACATTCTCTGCTCCTTCACACACCTTCTTGTCTGAGACCTTGTGGTTTTCCTCTGGTAGAATGCTTTGCCTGCATTTGCTGGTGTGACATTCACCCTCTTGTCTATGTGTCTTTCCAACTAGTCAGTGAGATCCTGGAGGACAGAAACTGTCCTTCCCTGTGGGGCTCTTGAACCCAGTAAGGTGCTTAGTAGATAGTAGCCACTCAGGCAGTGTGTATTGAACAAATGAATAAATGAGGCAAAGTCCAGTATCTTGTGGTGATGAACTCCCTTAGCATTGTTTATCTGGGAAGCCTTAATTTCACCTTCATTATTATTTTTATATTTTTCCATTTTTATTGGAGTATAATTGCTTTACAGTGGTGTGTTAGTTTCTGCTTTATAACAAAGTGAACCAGTTATACATATACATATGTTCCCATATCTCTTCCCTCCTGCGTCTGCCGCCCTCCTGCGTCTCCCTCCCTCCCACCTTCCCTATCCCACCCCTCTAGGTGGTCACAGAGGACCAAGCTGATCTCCCTATGCTTTGCGGCTGCTTCCCACTAGCTATCTATTTTACGTTTGGTAGTGTGTATATGTCCATGCCACTCTCTCACTTTGTCCCAGCTTACCCTTCCCCCTCCCCATATCCTCAAGTCCATTCTCTAGTAGGTCTGTGTGTTTATTCCCGTCTTACCCCTAGGTTCTTCATGACTTTTTTTCTTAAATTCCATATATATGTGTTAGCATATGGTATTTGTCTTTCTCTTTCTGACTTACTTCACTCTGTATGACAGACTCTGGGTCCATCCACCTCATTACAAATAGCTCAATTTCGTTTCTTTTTATGGCTGAGTAATATTCCATTGTATATATGTGCCACATCTTCTTTATCCATTCATCCGATGATGGACACTTAGGTTGTTTCCATCTCCGGGCTATTGTGAATAGAGCTGCAATGAATATTTTGGTACATGACTCTTTTTGTATTATGGTTTTCTCAGGGTATATGCCCAGTAGTGGGATTCCTGGGTCATATGGTAGTTCTATTTGTAGTATTTTAAGGAACCTCCATACTTTTCTCCATAGTGGCTGTACCAATTCACATTCCCACCAGCAGTGCAAGAGTGTTCCCTTTTCTCCACACCCTCTCCATCATTTATTGTTTCTAGATTTTTTGATGATGGCCATTCTGACTGGTTTGAGATGATATCTCATTGTAGTTTTGATTTGCATTTCTCTAATGATTAATGATGTTGAGCATTCTTTCATGTGTTTGTTGGCAGTCTGTATATCTTCTTTGGAGAAATGTCTATCTAGGTCTTCTGCCCATTTTTGGATTACGTTGTTTGTTTTTTTGTTATTGAGCTGCGTGAGCTGCTTGTAAATTTTGGAGATTAATCCTTTGTCAGTTGCTTCATTTGCAAATATTTTCTCCCATTCTGAGGGTTGTCTTTTGGTCTTGTTTATGGTTTCCTTTGCTGTGCAAAAGTTTTGAAGTTTCATTAGGTCCCACTTGTTTATTTTTGTTTTTATTTCCATTTCTCTAGGAGGTGGGTCAAAAAGGATCGTGCTGTGATTTATGTCATAGAGTGTTCTGCCTATGTTTTCTTCTAAGAGTTTGATAGTTTCTGGCCTTACATTTAGGTCTTTAATCCATTTTGAGCTTATTTTTGTGTATGGTGTTAGGGAGTGATCTAATTTCATACTTTTACATGTATCTGTCCAGTTTTCCCAGCACCACTTATTGAAGAGGCTGTCCTTTCTCCACTGTATATTCCTGCCTCCTTTATCAAAGATAAAGTGACCATATGTGTGTGGGTTTATCTCTGGGCTTTCTATCCTGTTCCATTGATGTATCTTTCTGTTTTTGTGCCAGTACCATACTGTCTTGATTACTGTAGCTTTGTAGTATAGTCTGAAGTCAGGGAGCCTGATTCCTCCAGCTCCGTTTTTCGTTCTCAAGATTGCTTTGGCTATCGGGATCTTTTGTGTTTCCCTACAAATTGTGAAATTTTTTGTTCTAGTTCTGTGACAAATGTCAGTGTTGGTTTGATAGGGATTGCATTGAATCTGTAGATTGCTTTGGGTAGTAGAGTCATTTTCACAATGTTGGTTCTTCCAATCCAAGAACATGGTATATCTCTCCATCTGTTTGTATCATCTTTAACTTCTTTCATCAGTGTCTTATGATTTTCTGCATACAGGTCTTTTGTCTCCTTAGGTAGGTTTATTCCTAGATATTTTATTCCTTTCATTGCAATGGTAAATGGGAGTGTTTTCTTGATTTCAGTTTCAGATTTTTCCTCATTAGTGTACAGGAATGCCAGAGATTTCTGTGCATTAATTTTGTATCCTGCTACTTTACCAAATTCATTGATTAGCTCTAGTAGTTTTCGGGTAGCATCTTTAGGATTCTCTATGTATAGTATCATGTCATCTGCAAACAGTGACAGTTTTACTTCTTCTTTTCCGATTTGGATTCGTTTTATTTCCTTTTCTTCTCTGATGGCTGTGGCTAAAACTTCCAAAACTATGTTGAATAAGAGTGATGAGAGTGGGCAGCCTTGTTTTGTTCCTGGTTTTAGTGGAAATGCTTTCAGTTTTTCACCATTGAGGACGATGTTGGCTGTGGATTTGTCATATATGGCCTTTATTATGTTGAGGAAAGTTCCCTCTATGTCTACTTTCTGGAGAGTTTTTTATCATAAATGGGTGTTGAATATGGTCGAAAGCTTTCTCTGCATCTATTGAGATGACCATATGGTTTTTCTCCTTCAGTTTGTTAATATGGTGTATCACATTGATTGATTTGCGTATATTGAAGAATCCTTGCATTCCTGGAATAAACCCCACTTGATCATGGTGTATGATCCTTTTAATGTGCTGTTGGATTCTGTTTGCTAGTATTCTGTTGAGGATTTTTGCATCTGTGTTCATCAGTGATATTGGCCTGTAGTTTTCTTTCTTTGTGACATCCGTGTCTGGTTTTGGTATCAAGGTGATGGTGGCCTTGTAGAATGAGTTTGGGAGTGTTCCTCCCTCTGCTATATTTTGGAAGAGTTTGAGAAGGATAGGTGTTAGCTTTTCTCTAAATGTTTGATAGAATTCTCCTGTGAAGCCTTCTGGTCCTGGGATTTTGTTTGTTGGAAGATTTTTAATCACAGTTTCAATTTCAGTGCTTGTGATTGGTCTGTTCATATTTTCTATTTCTTGCTGATTTAGTTTTGGCAGGTTGTGCATTTCTAACAATTTGTCCATTTCTTCCAGGTTGTCCATTTTATTGGCATAAGTTGCTTGTAGTAATCTCTCATGATCTTTTGTATTTCTGCAGTGTCAGTTGTTACTTCTCCTTTTTCATTTCTAATTCTATTGATTTGAGTCTTCTCCTTTTTTCTCTTGATGAGTCTTGCTAATGGTTTATCAATTTTGTTTATCTTCTCAAACAACCAGCTTTTAGTTTTATTGATCTTTGCTATCATTTCCTTCATTTCTGTTTTATTTCTGATCTGATCTTTATGATTTCTTTCCTTCTGCTAACTTTGAGGTTCTTTTGTTCTTCTTTCTCTAACTGCTTTAGGTACAAGGTTAGGTTGTTTATTCGAGATGTTTCTTGTTTCTTAAGGTAGGATTGTATTGCTATAAACTTCTCTCTTAGAACTGCTTTTGCTTCATCCCATACGTTTGGGGTCCTCGTGTCTCCATTGTCATTTGTTTCTCGGTATTTTTTTATTTCTTCTTGATTTCTTCAGTGATCGCTTCGTTATTAAGTAGTGTATTGTTTAGCCTCCATGTGTTTGTATTTTTTACAGATCTTTTCCTGTAATTGATATCTAGTCTCATAGTGTTGTGGTCGGAAAAGTTACTTGATACAATTTCAATTTTCTTAAATTTACCAAGGCTTGATTTGTGACCCAGATATGATCTATCCTGCAGAATGTTCCATGAGCACTTGAGAAAAATGTGTATTCTGTTATTTTTGGATGGAATGTCCTATAAATATCAATTAAGTCCATCGTGTTTAATGTATCATTTAAAGCTTGTGTTTCCTTATTTATTTTCATTTTGGATGATCTGTCTATTGGTGAAAGTGGGGTGTTAAAGTCCCCTACTATAAATGTGTTACTGTCGATTTCTCCTTTTATGGCTGTTAGTATTTGCCTTATGTATTGAGGTGCTCATATGTTGGGTGCATAAATATTTACAATTGTTATATATTCTTCTTGGATCAATCCCTTAATCATTATGTAGTGTCCTTCTTTGTCTCTTCTAATAGTCTTTATTGTAAAGTGCATTTTGTCTGATATGAGAATTGCTACTCCAGCTTTCTTTTGGTTTCCATTTGCATGGAATATCTTTTTCCATCCCCTTACTTTCAGTCTGTATGTGTCCCTAGGTCTGAAGTGGGTCTCTTGTAGACAGCATATATATGGGTCTTGTTTTTGTATCCATTCAGCCAGTCTGTGTCTTTTGGTGGGAGCATTTAGTCGATTTACATTTAAGGTAATTATCGAGATGTATGTTCCTATTCCCATTTTCTTAATTGTTTAATTTTTGACAGCTTGATTAATATGTGTCTTGGTGTATTTCTCCTTGGATTTATCCTGTATGGGACTCTGTGTGCTTCCTGGAATTGATTAACTATTTCCTCTCCCATATTAGGGAAGTTTTCAACTATAATCTCTTCAAAAATTTTCTCAGTCCCTTTCTTTTTCTCATCTTCTTCTGGAACCCCTATAATTCGAATGTTGGTGCGTTTAATGTTGTCCCAGAGGTCTCTGAGACTGTCCCCAGTTCTTTTCATTCTTTTTTCTTTATTCTGCTCTGCCGTAGTTATTTCCACTATTTTATCTTCCAGGTCACTTATCTGTTCTTCTGGCTCAGTGATTCTGCTATTGATCCCATCTAGAGTACTTTTAATTTCATTTATTGTGTTGTTCATTGTTGCTTGTTTCATCTTTAGTTCTTCTAGGTCCTTGTTAAATGTTTCTTGCATTTTGTCTATTCTATTTACAAGATTTTGGATCATCTTTACTATCATTATTCTGAATTCTTTTTCAGGTAGACTTCCTATTTCCTCTTCATTTGTTAGGTCTGGTGGGTTTTTATCTTGCTCCTTCATCTGATGTGTGTTTTTCTGTCTTCTCATTTTGCTTATCTTACTGTGTTTGTCGTCTCCTTTTTTCAGGCTGCAGGTTCGTAGTTCCCGTTGTTTTTTGTGTCTGTCCCCAATGGCTAAAGTTGGTTCAGTGGGTTGTGTAGGCTTTCTGGTGGAGGGGACTAGTGCTTGTGTTTTGGTGGATGAGGCTGGATCTTGTCTTTCTGGTGGGCAGGTCCATGTCTGGTGGTGTGTTTTGGGGTGTCTATGGACTTATTATGATTTTAGACAGCCTCTCTGCTAATGGGTGGGGTTGTGTTCCTGTCTTGCTAGTTGTTTGGCATAGGGTGTCCAGCACTGTGGCTTGCTGGTCGTTGAGTGAAGCTGGGTGTTGGTGTTGAGATGCAGATCTCTGGGAGATTTTCACCATTTGATATTACGTGGAGTTGGGTGGTCTCTTGTGGACCAGTGTCCTGAAGTTGGCTCTCGAACCTCAGAGGCAGAGCACTGACTCCTAGCTGCAGCACCAAGAACCTTTCATCCACATGTCTCAGAATAAAAGGGAGATAAAGTAGAAAGAAAGAAAGAAAGAAAGAAAGAGGATAAAACAAAATAAAATAACATAAGGTAAAATAAAATAAAGTTTTTAAAATAAAAGATAATTATTAAGAAAAGTTTTTTAAAAAGTAAAAAAAAAAACAAAAGAAAAATGGACAGAAAAAACCCTAGGACAAATGTTGAAAGCAAAGCTGTACAGACAAAATCTCACACAGAAGCATATACATACACACTCTCAAAAAGAGGAAAAGGAGAAAAAATAGTAAATCTTGCTGTCACAGTTCACCTCCTCAATTTGGGATGATTCATTGTCTATTCAGGAATTCCACAGATGCAGGGTACATCAAGATGATTGTGAAGATTTAATCCGCTGCTCCTGAGGCTGTTGGGAGAGATTTCCCTTTCTCTTCTTTGATTGTACAGCTCACAGGGGCTCAGCCTTGGATTTGGCCCTGCCTCTGCGTGTAGGTTGCCAGAGGGCATCTGTTCTTCGCTCAGACAGGACGGGGTTAAAGGGGCTCCAGCTCACTCAGGCCAGGCGGAGGGAGGGATATGGAGTGCGGGGCGAGCCTGCGGCGGCAGAGGCCAGTGTGACATTGCACCAGCCTGAGGTGCGCCGTGCGTTCTCCCAGGGAAGTTGTCCCTGGATCCTGGGACCCTGGCAGTGGCGGGCTGCACAGGCTCCCCGGAAGGGGGTGTGGATAGTGACCTGTGCTCACACACAGGCTTCTTGGTGGCGGCAGCAGCAGCCTTAGCGTCTCATGCTTGTCTCTGGGGTCTGCGCTGTTAGCTGCAGCTTGCACCCGTCTCTGAACCTCCTTTAAGCAGTGCTCTGAACACCCTCTCCTCGCCCACCAGGAAACAAAGAGCTCAGCTTCATTGTTGAAGGATAGTTTTAACAAATACAGTATTCTTGGTTTACAGTGGTTTTTTTTCTTTAGCACTTTGAATATATCATATCAATTTTTTGTGAACTAAGTTTCTCCTGAGAAATCGCTGAAAATTTTATGTGGGCTCCCTTGTATGTGACAAGTTGCTTTTTTTCTTGCTGCTTTCAAGATTCTCTCTCATTGTCTGCGACTTGATGATTTGATTATAAAAGTCTTGATGTGGGTCTCTTTAGGATTTATCCTCTTTGGCATCATTGAGCTTCTTGAATTTGGATGTCCATTTTCTTCCTCAAATTTGGGAAGTTTTCTGCCATTATTTCTTCAAATAGGCTTTTTGCTTCTTTCTTTCTCTCCTCTCCTTCTGGCACTCCCGTTATGTGCACATTGACCACTTCATGATGTCCTGTAAGTCCATTAGGCCATCTTAACTTTTCTTCATTCTTTTTTCTTTTTCATTTTTCATTCTCCTCTGACTCAGTAATTTTAAATGACTTGTCTTCAAGTTCACTGATTCTTTCTGCTGCTTGATCAGATCTGGTGTTTAACCCTTCTAGTGAATTTTTCAGTTTTTATATTTTATTCTTCCGTTCCTGGATTACTGTTTTTTGTTTTTTTTTTCTTAAAATTAGTTTCTGTCTCTTTGTTGATATTCTTATTTTGTTCATGCCTCATTTTCCTGATTTCATTTAGTTGTCTACCTCTGTTCTCTTTTAACTCATTGACCATCTTTCATGTGGTTATTTTGAATTCTTTGTCAGGTAATTAATAGATTTCTATTTCTTTAGGATTGGTTTCCAGAGATTTATCTTGTCATTTTGGTTGGGGCTTGTTTCCTTGTTTCTTTGTTTACTTTGTGATCTTTTGTTGAGACTTGGGCATTTGAAAAGACAGCCACCTCTCCCAACCTCTGCAGACTGGCTTTGTGCAGGGGAAGACCTTCACCCATCAGCCTGGGTAGAGATTTTGGGGGGGGGTGGCCCTCATGTCTTTTGTGAGGATGTTTCTCTTTGGGGCTTGTGTGTGTAATTTTCCAGTTAGAAGGTTTGCCCCTGTTATCAAGAGCTCATATTCTCTTGCTCCCCCTGGTGTCTGTTTGTGGTACTGCAGATTCTTTGGTGCTATAACAAGCCACCATGCTTGCTTTTGTTCTTAGCAGCCCCCAGACATCCAAAGTATGCTGCTGTTCCCTTCAGCCTTCTGAGTCAGGCAAGACAGAAACCAGTTCCTTGGACAGCCCACTGTAAAGTCAGAATGTTAGCTGTACATTCTGCTCGTTTCTTTCCTTTCAAGGAGAAGCCAGGAGACAGGGTTTTTTTCCTGATTGTGGTGCCCTGTGCTGGGTGGATGGGGACTGTGGCAGGTAAATGCAACAAACATTTTTGTTCACTTCAGTGTGGCTCTGCTTGGCTTTGTACTCGCCTGGGGTGCTGCAGTCTCTTAGCTGGTTTATGCACTTCTCATAAAGGCAACTTGGCCCATAAGTTGGGGTCTCTGTGGGGGAATGAGGGCCTGGGGCTTCCTATCCTGCCATCTTTATGACATCACTCTCAAGTGTTATTCAAATCTTTACTTTATGAAATGGAGATAATTAATATTGGTAGAACTTTTTTTATTTTTAATAAATGTATTTATTTATTTATTTATTTTTGGCTGTGTTGGGTCTTCGTTGCTGTGTGCGGGCTTTCTCTAGTTGCAGTGAGTGGGGGCTACTCTTCATTGCGGTGCACTGGCTTCTCATTGCGGTGGCTTCTCTTGTTATGGAGCATGGGCTCTAGGCTCATGGGCTTCTGTAGTTGTGGCACACGGGCTTCAGTAGTTGTGGCTCGCGGGCTCTAGAGCGCAGGCTCAGTAGTTGTGGCACACAGGCTTAGTTGCTCCATGGCATGTGGGATCTTCCCGGACCAGGGCTCAAACCCGTGTCCCCTTCACTGGCAGGCAGATTCTTAACCACTGTGCCACCAGGGAAGTCCCAATATTGGTAGAACTTTAAATAGGTTAGTGGCACATATAATCTGTCTCACCTCCTTTTCTAATCAAAGATTAAAGAAGTCATTCCAGGCTTCTTTCCTGTCTCTGTCTGTCTATCTCTCTTTAGTAATGGTGGCTAACATATAATAAGTTCCTTACTTTGTGTCAGGAACTGTTCATGTTCCTGTTGTATGTATTAATTCATTTACTTCTGACACTAGTTGTAAAAGGAAGATACTATAATTATTCCCAATTTTCATGGGAAGAAACTGAGTTAAGAGAATCTAAGTAATTTACCTGAGGTCATACAGCTGATTATTGTCTCATACTCAATTTTAACAAGACATTTTGTAGCATGGAATGAGAAATATATATATATAAATACATATATATATATATATATACATATTAGAATAAGTTAAATTTATTTATTTTGGGACAGGTAGAGATTTTTAAAGTTTGTTGACTGTCCTGACTATTACAGTTTGATCATTGAATTATTTGTTAGGTATAAATAAAAATTCTGTGTTCTGCAGTTTTTATAATCAGCATAATGTACCCATGTGTTTTCTCTTCTTTCCAGCTTTGAGATGTAAGTGACATGTAATATTGTGTGAGTTTAAGATGTACAGTGTAATGATTTGATATATGTATATATTGTAAAATAATTATTACAATAAGGTTATTTAACACATCCGTTACCTCACATAGTTACAGTTTGTGTGTGTGGTGAGAACTTTTAAAATCTACTTTCTTAGCAACTTGAAATGAATAGCCTTTAATTTGAGTATAATACGTTGCTTATATTATATAAACTGGAAGTCTCCTTTTGATAAAATCTTTGTTGTAATAGGCAATTAATGAATTATTATGGATATTATTTTGTGTTGATTATAAGTGGTAATAATGCTGTTGGAAATCCCTATAATTTAAATATTCAAATATAGAATGACACCAAAGGTGACACCAATGACACCAAATGTGTGTGTGTGTGTGTGTGTATGTATTTTTTTTTTTCTTTTTAATTTTTATTGGAGTATAGTTGCTTTACAATGTTGTGTTACAAAGATGTATATTTTTGTTTTTTGCAGGACAGAGTTCATTCAAAAAGGCAGGATTTCAATCACAGGGGCTGGTTTTCTCAACTGCGTTTTGGAAACTTTTGCCAGCACATTTTTAAGACAGGGTGCCCAGAAGGTAAGCTTCTTTTCACTTTGAACCAACATTAATTTTAAGAAACCATGGAGATTCCCACTGGGTTCTTGAACAAGGCTCATGAACAGACAAAACAAGAAAAATATACAATTAATAAATATATGCAAAGATAATTACCCTCACTTATTATTACATAAATCCAAATCAAAGTAAAAGTGAAGTGCCATTTGTGGCTCATTAAGTTAAAAACATGCCAATGAAGAATATGTGACAATATGGGAATACGTATAGTCTAATAAAGAGAAATAATCAGAATGAATAATTATATTTACTGTATATACAATGTGATGACAGCTATTTAGTAAAAAAGATACTAATAGCTAATATTTACGGAGTGCTTACCATGTGCTACTCACTAAAAAGAATATTTAATCATCAATTCATTTAATGCTCGCAAACCTTGGAAATAGCTGTTATTGTTGTCCTGATATTCTGGACAAAGAAGACACAGAGCTCTGGAGCTGCTGATTGCCTTTTATTGTGGTTTTCAAGCTCTATACTTGTGGGAGCTTAGGCTTCCATGAATGTTATTCAGAGGCCACCTTGAAGTTCTAAGGTCCTGTGTTAACCCTGTGTTTTAAGTAGTGCTATTCTTTTTTTCATCTGTTTTATATAGTATTACATAAGAGACTCATATATCCTGTTTTCTCGCCTAGGAAAGTCCATTTCTTACGCACCTTTATATGCCTATTGTAGGTGTTCCAAAATATTTTAAAATTATTTTATTAGTATTTGTTTTATTTATTATATTTAAAAATTATTTGTCATTATTATTGTTATTAATTATGTTGGTGAACATAATCACTTATTTCCAGGGTTTACTCAGGTATGATGCATGTTACCTAGTTTTGTTTTGTGGGATAGGCTTAATGGCTGGTCTAAAGAACTATCATTATGACCTTAGATTTTATGGGTAATAGACCTTGGTTCTCGTTTTACAGATCTAGGTTCAAGAATGAACCTCGACCACAGTGTGTTAATCTGGGAGGCTGAGGGTGATGGATGAATATTTGGTACTGTACTGTACTCCATAGACATACTGTCTAGATTGATGATGTGTTCCTGACCCTGGTGAGCACATCGCCAGGCTGGCCCTGCCTGTGTAAGCCTGGGCTTGAAGTGGATAGTTGAGCTTCTGCAAGGTCTGATGTGACTGTCACCTACTCCGACATTATTGCGGGTTTACCCTGCTATCTTGCAAAATATGCATTTGTAAACAGCCCCATCTTCTGCAAAATTGCACTCTAAAAATAATAGTGCTGAGGAGAAGATAACTTTGGTTCTATGTCCCTGACTGAGTTGACTTCTTGGACATTGTTTGTTTGTTTATTTATTTATTTATGGATGCACTGCGTGGCTTGCAGGATCCTAGTACCCCAACCAGGGATTGAACTGTAATCTTTGCAGTGGACGTCAGAGTCCTAACCACTGGACCACCAGGGAATTCCCAGGGACATTGTTTAGATTAAAAGTGGCAAAGTTTTTCTGTAAAGAGCCAGATAGTAAATTTGTTAGACTTTGTGGGCCAATAGACAAAATCAAGATACTGTGTGGGTGCTTTGTAACAAGAGAGAACCAAATGTGCACACATTTTTTATTGACAAAATTAAAATTATAATAATAGTAATTGAGTATAGTTTTTACAATAAAAGTCTACTAAGCATATAATTCTTAAAAGAATGGAATTCTTTTTTGGGGGGAGATAACATTTACCTGAGTTGGGGTTAAAAATTAGTATTCCCTACCATCAAATTGGTTGCCAATGTTCATTTGTAAAAACCATTGTTATCTTGTGGACCATACAAACACAGGTGGTGGCTGGATTTGGCCTGTGGGCTATAGTTTGGCAGCCCACAGATAAATAAATATTTAGATAAATAAATATTGTTTGTTTGATCCGAGTGGGTCTCTGTTTGACCTGCCCATCATTCTGAACCTTTTAGTGACTTTTAATCACACAGTGATCGTGTACATTCTGATTCTGTGAGATACATAAAGAGACATTATTATTCCCATTTTATTGGTGAGAAATGTCTTGAAGAGGTAAGTGCACCCAGTCTGTAGGTGGCTGCTTGCCCAGAGTCCTTCCTCTTGCAGATATATTTTGAGTACCCGCTTTGTGGGAGGCACTGTGTTGAGTGTGGGCTAAATGGATTTACTCAAGGTCACAGGACTGGCAAAGGGTGGAGACTGGACTCACACCCCCATCTTTTATTACTTACTGTGCCACTCACTGTTCAAGATGTGTTCAGGTGAACGAAGCAGAATGCTAGCCAACTCAGCATCGTGTTGTGCTTTAGATGGTCTTAACAGTAGTACTAGGCTCTTGATGACAGAGTGACAGTTTCATTCATCTTACACCCAGTCCCCCCAACCATAGTACCTAGGACAGTGCTCAGTACATAACGTGGACATGAGTAAAAAGGAAATAGAATGCACAGCAAGGTCCACAGCTGGTTTCTGGTGACTTATCTGGAAATCATCAAGTGACTAAATTTTTAAAGTGAGTAATCCAGTGACTCCTCTGAATTCCCACTTATTTATGCTCAGAAGGAAGAATATATTTTTCCTGCTAGCTTTTGCCTTTTCTGACTTTACTTTTTTTTTTTTTAAAGAGGCTTAGTTTAATTAGTTAGCTTTTCAATTTTAGGAGCCACTCATGCTTAAGTATCTTTTATCTTTTACCCAAGTGGTGATGTTTTCCGGTATCAGCCTGACTTCCTGATAAACCTTCACAGCTGAGCCTGATTAAGTGGTTTCTGTAGAAGTCATCATTAGAGTGTTTTAGGTGACTTTATTTTCAGTTTAGAACTTTATCCCTGAGGCTCTTTAGTGGGGACGTTACCAGATTGATCGTTGGACCATAGCTCAGCAGAAGCCCCCTGCCTCGGTGGTGGCGAAGGTTCTTTTTCCATTTGGATTCAGACAGCCAATAATGAAACGATGCTGTGACTGAAACAGCACAAATTTTATTCAATGGCCAGAGACTGGAGAAGCAGGAAATTAGTTCGCAAATCAACTTCTGGGGGTGGGGAGTTGATCAAGGCGAGATTTTTAAAGGCAGGGTTAATGGTGGTGGTGGGTACGTATGCATTGGTTTTCTGGGAAAAGGCAGGGTTCTTCCTGCAACTGGGTGCCACTTCTTTTTCTTCCTTCTGTGGTCCGGTACTTCCTGTCATGGCACTGGTAGGTGTGTCATTCAGCATGATATTGTTATCATGAGCATATAATGAGGCTCAGGGTCTGCTGGAGGTCAGGTCTTCCACCTTCTTGGATTTGACTCGTTCTAACCGATTCTGGTGGCCTCTTGTTTTTCTGTTCTGGCGGTTTCCTGTAAGACAATATAACACTTCCCTTCCTTCCAGGAAGAGGGCAGGTTAGAGCTTGAGGCTAATAGTCATGGTAACAGTGGTGAAGGTGGGAGCTGTTTTTTTTCCCAGAAAAAGAAAAACTAGGTGCTCACTAAGTACATATATATATCTGTGTGTATAAATTAAAACCTAGTTCTAGATGTGGACCCCCAAGGTGAGATTGAAACTGTGCAACCCAGACTGGGACTTGAACCCACGGTCATTTTTTTTTTTTTGATATATGCATTCTACTTTAATGATTTTAATTGTGCCCTATGTGACCATGGGAGAGAAGGAGATTAATCTTGAGATGTTATGGAATGCCTTCTTATTTATTTATTTTTTTAACATCTTTATTGGAGTATAATTGCTTTACAATGGTGTGTTAGTTTCTGCTGTATAACAAAGTGAATCAGTTATACATATACATATATCCCCATATCTCCTCCCTCTTGCATCTCCCTCCCACCCTCCCTAGTCCACCCCTCTAGGTGGTCACAAAGCACTGAGCTGATCTCCCTGTGCTATGTGGCTGCTTCCCACTAGCTATCTGTTTTACATTTGGTAGTATATATATGTCCATGCCACCCTCTTACTTCTTCCCAGCTTACCCTTCCCCCTCCCCATGTCCTCAAGTCCATTCTCTACGTCTGCATCTTTATTCTTGTCCTGCCCCTAGGTTCGTCATACCCTTTTTTTTTTTTTTAGATTCCATATATATGTGTTAGCATACGGTATTTGTTTTTCTCTTTGTGACTTACTCTGTATGACAGACTCTAGGTCCATCCACCTCACTACAGATAACTCAATTTCGTTTCTTTTTATGGCTGAGTAATATTCCATAGTATATATGTGCCACATCTTTATCCATTCATCTGTCGATGGGCACTTAGGTTGCTTCCATGTCCTGGCTATTGTAAATAGAGCTGCAATGAACGTTGAACCCACGGCCTTTTAATTGAGATCGCACACCTGGTCTCAGGACTTAATGAAACTCAGGTTCTTGATTCTTGTCACAGAAAGAATTCAGTGAGAGACAAAGTGATAGGTAAGAAGTGGATTTATTTGAGAGAAACGCACTCCACAGACAGAGTGTGGGCCGTCTTAGAAGGTGAGAGGGACCAGGGTACGGGGGTTGTCAGTGTTTATAGGGGTGGATAATTTCATAGGCTAATGAGTGGTAGGAGTATTTCAGCTGTTATGGGGAAGGAGTGGGGAATTGGACCATGGCCCACTTTTTGACCTTTTATGGTTGGCCTTGGAACTGTCATGGCGCCTGTGGGTTTGTCATTTAACGTGCTGATGTGTTACAGTGAGCGTATCCTGAGGCTCAAGGTCTACTGGAAGTCGAATCTTCTGCCATCTTGGACCTAGTTAGTTCTCACCAGTTTTTGTAATGTCCTATGGCTGTCTTTCTTTTAAAGGTTGTGCCCTGCCCCCTTCCCTCCTGTTTCAGGATCACTTCTGATTTTGTTCCTCTGGGGGCTTGTTCAACTGCTTTTCTCTTTTCCCTTTACCACTTTGAGGTGACTTGCAATTCGGGGGCCTTTCTGACACAAAACGTTGCTACTATGAACAAAGGTGAATAAATATCTGTTTAAATCTCTGCTTTCAGTTCTTTGCTGGATTATATGGTAATTCTGTGTTTAATTTTTCAAGGAAACTTCCTGAAAGTTTCTTTTAGAGATAGCTGTCTATCTTTGTCCATGACAGCAATGGACAGTGTCATTACTGTGTATTTTTCTCATACTGTGGACAAGTAGTATGCTAGTTGTCAAATACATATTTTGCCATATACATACAGATACATATGCCTCCAGGTAAGCAAGCACTCAAAAAACTGACTAAGGAAACAGAGGAAGATCTGAAGGAAAATAGGGATTGGTGGAAATCTGGGAAACATGTAAGGCTTCATACACATTTCTGCAGCCTAGGGGAATGGCCAGCAACTGTGAAGCAGAGCTGGTTGTAACCCACGCCAGCCAAATCTAACCTCAGGGATCCTCAGAACAGGAAACAGAGATCAGGATATTACCTGGGGCAGACATGGCTCTGCAGGTGCTCCCCAATTCTGGGAAGGCAACCCTCAGGCCAGTGTTGCTTAGTCTTTTTTCCATTATCACCCCCTGACTAAGGATCCTTTGTAGACTTTTTTCCTAATTGTCCCCCCCACCCAATGTTAATACTGATATCCTATAGTATTATCCTATAATTATGATAAATATCCTAATTATCTGTTTATACACTGTATTATATCTTTGCTATATACATAAAAAGTGCAAGATATTTTTCACTTCCATGAACAAATTGTCATCTGGTTTCAGTATTGTCCCCACTGAGAAAGCGTGCTTTATACTGCATTGGGTGTAACTGTCTTTTGTAGTTTTTGTCTCCATCTCTCCAAATCAAAAGAAAACAATCACCAGTTCATCCCCCACTCCCCTACCACCCCCCAAATTCCAAACAAAAATCAAAAGAACTATTTGGTGAACTCCCATGTGGTTCTTGTAAATCCCACATTTTACTTTTCTGGGAGAGGTGCAGGAGATAATATGGGTGATAACAGTCTTGTCATGCAAGAGTTCTTTTTTTAGTCCAGTTGTCTGAGTACTTCGGGATGACTACAAATGCTGCGGAAATGCAGGGCCTTCATTATGCACTCACACAGAGATATTTTTTTTTAAGTTTATGAAATACATTTTCAACGTGTGATAAAATAATTTGTTATTTCAGCCACTCTCCTGGCAAGGCCCCGTTATTGGTTCCATCATTATTCTTATCGTGTTGATTGGGAGGCTGAAGCAGAAAGAGATTGAATTCAACAGCATGTGAAATATTTGTCACTGAAACAATGTGGGCAAGTCAAACAACTTGTGCATCTTTTTAAAGAAGGTCTGGCCTAGACATGTTATGGCTAAAGAGATCTGAATATGCTGCTTCCTTAGGGTGTGTGCTTATTTGAGCCTTATGAAATCCATTTTAATAGTGGAAGATAATTCTTTGAGACAGAAGATACTGTTCTTGTATATATACTAGTGTATATATATGTATACCAGTGTACATATATGTATGTTGTGTGTGTGTATATATACTGTATGCATGTATGTGGCTATATGGATATATACACCCATACACACTATATGCTATATGTATATAGTATAGTATATTCAGGTACTATATATGTAGTCCAAATGGGCATTGGAAGAATCTGTTGCATCATTTTTTTAAACTAACTGTATTAGTTATCTGTTGCTGTGTAACAGACTACCTCAACACTCCACAGCTTGCAGCAGCACACGTTCATTGTCTCTCAGTTTCTGTGGGTCAGGAGTCTGGCATGGCTTAGTTGGGTGCTCAGCCTTCTGGTTGCACAAGGATGTAGTCAAGTTGTTGGCTGGGGCTGCGATCTCATCTGAAGGCTCAATGGAGAGGATTCAGTTCCAAACGCTCACGTGGTTGCTGGTAGGATTCTGCCGGCCTCCCTTGGTCCCTTGCCATGTGGGCCTTTCTATACAGCATCTCACAACCTGGCAGCAAACAAGAGGGAGGACAAGAGGGTGCAAGGAAGGCAAAAGCCATAGTTTTTTTGTTTCCTAATCACAGCAGTGACATCCCTTTATTTTCTGTGTTCTGTTCATGAGGAGCAAGTCACCAGGTGTAGCCCACAGTCAAGGGAAGGGTTTACACAAGGGCATAAATACCAAGAGGTCAGGAACACTAGGAGCAGTGTCGGAGTTGCCTGTCGTACTGACCTAAGCAGATGGGTATATGCCAGGTTGTATGTACAGCTGTTAACGTCTTTTTGGTACCTATTGGGAATGGTGAGGGTCAGCTGCACCCTCATAACCTCACTACCAGCTTATGAAAAAGTTCTGCAACACACACAGATGCTTTGTTAATCATTTACAAGGAGACCCAAAGTAGCTTCCTGTTCTGTAAGTTTGCTTACATCTCCGTCCTTCTGGGTGCTTCGTTCTCTGCAGGCAGAGCTGATGATATTCCAAAGGCAAGATTCAGCTATTTTACAGATAGCATCAGGTAGCCAGGATCTTCTGTCCAGTGTCTGGCTACAGGACTATTTAGTCATAAACTGTGGGTGCCTTCCCTAAAGTTGGCAGGTGAAGGCATTGCTAACAGTCTTAAATCCTCATTGCAAGGACGAGTGTCACTCTAGAATTTTGAGCTAATCCCCATATCTCAAGTTCTACTAATTGAGGTAATGAGAGTCCATTTCTAATATCCATTATGCTAGTTAGCAAGCCAGTGAAAATTCACTATTTTAACATTACTTATGCTAATCATCAAAGCCTCTGGTGGTTGCTGATGAAGATAACTGAGGTTTCTGTAGAGTGAAGATTGCTGATTAGAATGCTCATAGCCACCGCCTGGAGTGTGAAGCCTACATTAGGGCAACTTACTACCTGGTGTGTAACTCGAGCTAACACATGCACCATAACATTATGCTGCACATGCTGAAGTACTTTGAAGCAAATTATAGACATCCTATTAATCGTTTTCCACATGCCAACTCCTGAACTAAAAGCCTAGTATGTTCTGCCTTTAGAAAGATTATTCGGTGTGAAACGAGGTTTTGCCTGTGTGCTTAACAAACGTGAAGCTTTAGAGAAGTGCCCCTTGGTACATGATCTGGTTTTCTTATTTCCCAGATGTCACGTCTCACATCTTGGACCCTCAAATCTCTCACCTCTAAAATGGAGTGATAATAATCTTTCACAGGGTTATTTTAAGGGTTATGTGAGGGCATATATATGAAATATGCCTGGCACATAGAAAAACTTAAATAATCACTAGTATTAAGAGAAATTCTCTAATAAGAAATATATATATATATATATATATTTTTTTTTTTTTGCTGTTCGCGGGCCTCTCACCGCTGTGGCCTCTCCCGTTGCAGAGCACAGGCTCCGGACGCGCAGGCTAAGCGGCCATGGCTCACGGGCCCAGCCGCTCCGCGGCATGTGGGACCCTCCCGGACGGGGTCACAAACCCGCGTCCCCTGCATCGGCAGGCGGACCCTCAACCACTGCGCCACCAGGGAAGCCCCAGAAGTATATTTTTTAAGTAAATAGGCTTTTAAATATTTATCCAAACAAAAATTTTACATAGCAGCAGTATGGGTAAGGTTTCGTTTCTTTAAAAATTATTTTTCTAATCATTTTTTAGGTCCATAATTTTATTACTTGTATCTACATTTAACATTTTGATATAGATCCTTCCATATGTCCTTGTGTATGTTTGCATATGTATGTATATGTTTTTTTTTTTGAATAACAAAATTGGAATTGTTCTGTTTATTTAGCCCGACCTTGTCATTTATGGACATACTGTGAACATTTTTCTGTGCCATTACACATTCCTTGAAAACATGATTTTTGATGCTTTCATAATATTCCACTGGCATGATGGCTCTTATTGTTGTTTTCTATTTTTTTCACTATTATAGATAATATTATAGTAAATCCATGAATGTAAATATTTGTGTATATTTCTGATCACTTCCTAGGCTAACAAGTGTGCACATTTTAAAGACCTTTGATGTGTAACGCCAATTTGCTTCCAGAAGAATTCTGCCCATTTGTAGCTTCCACCACCAGCTGGCTCTGGGTATTATCAGCTTTCTTGCTGTATGACTTGAATGAATCACAGCCTCTTAGGAACTTGCATTTGTCACTAGGAAAGCAGGGCTAATTAGTCCATCCTCATGGGATTGTTGTGAAGAAGAAATGAAGTTGTTAGCTCCAGTCTTCTGATTCTTACTCCAAAGACAGTGAAAGTTAATGCTTCTGTTGTTAACTAGTTGTGTGACCTCAGTCCTCCTCCAAGGTTTTAATTGTGTTACCTTGGGCTAGTTGCCCTGAACTGCTCAATTCCTTATCTATGAATTGACTATATAGTGTCCACATAGGCATCGCAGTCACAACCCTAAAAAGAGTGGACATTTCAAAACCCAGTAATAATTCCAAGGTAGAGGAAAAGAGCAAATAAAACTGTTATTCAAAAGAATAAACTCACAAAGATGACATAAGAACACTAGTGTAGGGGCTTCCCTGGTGGCGCAGTGGTTGAGAGTCCGCCTGCCGATGCAGGGGACACGGCTTCGTGCCCCGGTCCGGGAAGATCCCACATGCTGCGGAGCGGCTGGGCCCGTGAGCCATGGCCGCTGAGCCTGTGCGTCCGGAGCCTGTGCTCCGCAACGGGAGAGGCCACAACAGTGAGAGGCCCGCGTACTGCAAAGGAAAAAAAAAAAAAGAACACTAGTGTAATGTTCTGCTGACTATATATTAGAGACTTCTGTTTCCTGCTTGATTATGTGAATTCTTTCAAGATTCTTTTCATTACTTGAATCACTTGAAGAACTGATGAAATATGTTCTGTCCCTCTTATTTCCCAGCTTTCAATTTAAATCTGTTGATAATACTTTTTAATCCCACTCTTGAGTGCTCAAATAGATTGATTTACTTGATGTTTATTCATTAGATGCCATGAGAATATTACCAGGATTCTGATTTTTAACAACTTGTTTCTAGATCAGTTAAGTGATAGTAGCTGCTCTCTTTTTGCATATCCATCGCTCCCCATCAACTCATCTCAGCCTGCTCTTATCTCTAGAGTTTTTAGTCCTGAGAAATACAACCTTTGCAGTGAAAACATCTTAGTGAAAATGAGTATTCTGCAACTGATAACAGTTTTTGTTCCTTCCACGAAGTTTAAATCCATGCCTTTACCTTGACTGTGAGACTCAGGAATCCAAAACCACTCAATGGCTCATTTGAATTCATCATGGTTGTGATAGAATACTCAGCGGTAAAGCTTCTGGGAATCCCTTAAGTCAGCCAGCTGAAATTCTGGGGTATTATCTTCTATGAAACTAGATGAAACCTGGGAAGTTAAGCTCTTTCCCGAAATGATAGAAAGTGGTTTCCTGAGCTTGAGATGAGTCTCTGTCATTATTTGCATAGTGATCAGAAGCCACGTCCCTGCACAGTGGACTGTGCAGCACGGGGGCCAGGAATCAGGAAATCTGAGCTCTGGCCCTCCCTTGGCTGCACTCTCCAGGCCAAGGTGCTTGGACTAGTTATTCTCAACTTCGCTATCATTTTTTGTAAAATCAGGGATTGCACTAGGAGGTCATTTTCAATTCTGACACTGTGTGATTTTTTTTTCTTTTTTCCGAAACCACCCTGCTTTCCTCCAATGGGTAAATACCAAGATTTTTAACTGTGATTAAAAATCTTCCAACAAACAAAAGCCCAGAACCAGGTGGCTTCACAGGCGAATTCTATCAAACATTTAGAGAAGAGCTAACACCTATTCTTCTCAGATTCTTCCAAAATATAGCAGAGGGAGGAACACTCCCAACTCATTCTATGAGGCCACCATCACCCTGACACTAAAACCAGACAAAGATGTCACAAACAAAGAAAACTACAGGCCAATATCACTGATGAATATAGGTGCAGAAATCCTCAACAGAATACTAGCAAACAGAATCCAACAGCGCATTAAAAGGATCATACACCAGGATGAAGTGGAGTTTATCCCAGGAATGCAAGGATTCTTCAATATATGCAAATCAATTAATGTGATACACCATATTAACAAACTGAAGGATAAAACCCATATGATAATCTCAGTAGGTGCAGAAAAAGCTTTAGACAGAATTCAACACTGATTTATGATAAAAACTCTCCAGAAAGTAGGTATAGAGGGAACTTACCTCAACATAATAAAGGCCATATATGACGAAGCCACAGCCAACATCATTCTCAATGGTGAAAAACTGAAACCATTTCCACTAAGATCAGGAACAAGACAAGGATGCCCGCTCTCACCGCTGTTATTCAACACAGTTTTGGAAGTTTTAGTGACAGCAATCAGAGAAGAAAAAGAAATAAAAGGAATCCAAATCGGAAAAGAAGCAAAACTGTCACTATTTGCAGATGACAGGATACTATACATAGAGAATCCTAAAGATGCTACCAGAAAACTAGTAGAGCTAATCAATGAATTTGGTAAAGTAGCAAGATACAAAATTAATGCACAGAAATCTCTGGCATTCCTATACACTAATGATGGCAAATCTGAAAGAGAAATTAAGGAAACACTCCCATTTACCACTGCAACAAAAAGAATAAAATATCTAGGAATAAACCTACCTAAGGAGACAAAAGACCTGTATTCAGAAAACTATAAGACACTGATGAAAGAAATTAAAGATGATACAAACCGATGGAGAGATATACCATGTTCTTGGATTGGAAGAATCAACATTGTGAAAGTAACTATTATCCAAAGCAATCTACAGATTCAGTGCAATCCCTATCAAATTACCAATGGCATTTTTCACAGAACTAGAACAAAACATTTCACAATTTGTATGGAAACACAAAAGACCCCGAATAGCCAAAGCAATCTTGAGAAATAAAAATGGAGCTGGAGGAATCAGGCTCCTGGACTACAAAGCTACAGTAATCAAGACAGCATGGTACTGGCACACAAACAGAAATATAGATCAATGGAACAAGATAGAAAGCCCAGAGATAAACGCACACACATATGGGCACCTTATTTTTGATAAAGGAGGCAAGAGTATACAATGGAGAAAAGACAGTGTCTTCAATAAATGGTGCTGGGAAAACTGGACAGCTACATGTAAAAGAATGAAAGTAGAACGCTCCCTAACACCATACACAAACTCAAAATGGATTAAAGACCAAAATATAAGGCCAGACACTATAAAACTCTTAGAGGAAAATGTAGGCAGAACACTCTAGGACATAAATCACAGCAAGATCCTTTTTGACCCACCTCCTAGAGAAAAGGAAATAAAAACAAAAATAAACAAAAGAGACCTAATGAAACTTAAAAGCTTTTGTACAGCAAAGGAAACCATAACTAAGACAAAAAGACAACCCTCAGAAGAGGAGAAAATATTTGCAAATGAAACAACAGACAAAGGATTAATCTCCAAAATATACAAACAGCTCATGGAGCTCAATATCAAAAAAACAAACAATCCAGTTAAAAAATGGGCAAATGGACATTTCACTGAGGAAGACATACAGATGGCCAAGAGGCTCATGAAAAGATGCTCAACATCACTAATTATTAGAGAAATGCAACTCAAAACTACAATGAGGTATCACCTCACACCGATCAGAATGCCGTTATCAAAATAGCTAGAAACAATAAATGCTGGAATGGGTGTGATGTAAAGGGAACCCTCCTATACTGTTGGTGGGAATGTAAATTGATACAACCACTGTGGAAAACAGTATGGAGGTTCCTTAAAAAACTAAAAGTAGAACTACCATATGACCCAGCAATCCCACTACTGGGCATATACCCTGAGAAAACCATAATTCAAAAAGAGACATGTACCACAATGTTCAATGCAGCACCATTTACAATAGCCAGGACATGGAACCAACCCAAATGTCCATCGACAGATGAATGGATAAAGATGATGTGGCACATATATACAATGGAATATTATTCAGCCATAAAAAGAAATGAAATTGAGTTATTTGTAGTGAGGTGGATGGACCTAGAGTCTGTCATACAGAGTGAAGAAAGTCAGAAAGAGAAAAACAAATACCATATGCTAATGCAAGTATATGGAACCAAAAAAAAAAAAAAGGTACTGATGAACCTAGTTGCAGGGCAGGGATAAAGAGGTAGACATAGAGAATGGACTTGATGGCATGGGGTGGGACGGTGAAGCTGGGGCGAAGTGAGAGTAGCATCGACGTACATGCACTACCGAATGTAAAATAGTTGGCTGGTGGGAAGCAGCCGCATAGCACAGGGAGATCTGCTCTGTGCTTTGCGATGACCTAGAGGGGTGGGATAGGGAGGATGGGAGGGAGGCTCAAGAGGGAGGGGATTTGGGGACATGTGTATGTATATGGCTGATTCACTTTGTTATACAGCAGAAACTAACACAGCATTGTAAAGCAACTATACTCCGAAAAAGATGTTAAAAAATATTTTTAAATTTGTCTGACAAAGTCTTGAAGTCTGCAAAAAAATTCAGGAGTTGAAGCTAAGTATGGATCCAAGACCATCAGAGATAATTCACGTAACAAGTAGATGGTCAAGGGTTGAGGTGTTGGTAACAAAATATTTAAAAATAAGACACACACTTTTACATTTTTTCTTTTGCCATGCCACGCAGCTTGTGGGATCTTAGTTCCCCAACCAGGTATTGAACCTGGGCCCTTGGCAGTGAAAGCGCAAAGTCCTAACCACTGAACCACCAGGGAATTCCCAGACACGTGCTTTTAAAAAATACTAATTAGCAAGAGAGGGTAGTAAGCACGTGGTACTGATGTTCCAATTTCATTTTAAAATCCTATGCACGTGAGCTGAATACACCGCATATTACAAAGATTTGTAAATCTCTTAAATGTCTGAGTATTGGTGCCTGGTAATAGATATGTTGGCTTGTTTTCAGTCCGTGTCTTCTGTAAATGCAGACTCTTCTAGAAAATTTGGAGAAAGCCAGTTACAGTAATAATAGTTGTAGCTATAATTTATTGAGTGCTTACCAGGAGCCAGGCCCTGATGAGGAAGTGGAGGCACACGGAGGTTAAATTACCTGCACGGTGTCATCAGCCAGTGTACAGAGCTTAGTACACATACGACTTTGAAGTAGACACTCCAAGTGTACAGTATTGTACTTGCTTTGCTGTTGCTCGTTTACGCTCACAGCCGACAGGAATCTTTGGAAATTTGGGAGCCATGTTCTCCTGACTGTTCTGGATGGAATTTCCAACCAGTCTGTTACTTTTCTGGGCCCGTTCTTGTACTTTGTTGTGCTAAATTCAGAGACAATGAGAAAATAGGAATTTGTGGCCACCATAAATCTTCACGTACCTCACGTAAACCTAAGGCGGACACAGAATTGAAAACTGAAACAGCTCTGGCTGGGCTGCATTGAAATAGCAGAAAGATAGGGGCTGCATCCACAGCTTGTGTGGACTAAGAGTGTTTTAGTCACAGATCTTTGGTGGATCAAATCTGTTGTAGGATCGGGCTTGGATTCAGCTAGGCTCTTGGCGCAAAATTAAGGCTGTTAGTTTGACCAACAAGGCCAGGGATTAATACAGAATTCTGGGCAGAGCAACTTGAATTGCAAAGCTAATTTAATTTCTTGAAGGTACATCTAATAGTTAAACTTCAGTTGTGTGCTTAAGCCCTGGAGCATGCTAATTAAATGCCCCTTGAGCTCTCCGAGGTGTCCAGCTGTTCCTCTTGGTCATTCTCACCCCTTCTGTCAGTGGTCATTTCTTATTCTGTATCCCCACTCTATGATAGAACTTCATCTCTTGCTGAAGGACCCCTTGGTGTGCCCACACTGTGTGGGACTAGGGGCACCAGGTAGAACCCCAAGCAGATGATGGGGAGGACGCTGGGGTGTCTGCCTGTTAAGGAGAAAAGAAGCCTTGTATTTCATGAACCCAGGTTTGTTGGAGTGATATTTCTTGTCACTTTCAATATCCTCAGAATTCCATTTACTGCCTGGGATTTGACCCCTTATTCTTTGTCTAGCTTGCTTTCTTAGATTCTGGCTAAACTATTTTTTTCTGAATTTCCTTGGTAAAGGAAAATGGTGGGTTTTTGAGAGTTGAGTTGTTGATACCCAGTTTAAGAAGAATTTAAAGGCTATAATTAAAAATTTTCTTGATCACTGGCCTTTGGTGAGGATATAGCTTTTGTTACTTTTAAAGACATTGATGTTTGTTAAAGTCCACTAGTTTTTCTACTCTTTGCACTTCTTGATATGTTTGAAATATTTCGTAATTTAAACAATTGCCGCACTCCCCCCAAAAAAGACTTGTTCCGTTTTTAAGCAGAATTAAAAAAAAAACATTTTATATAAAATGTTTTTGAGTAGGTATTACCTGCACGTAAATGTTTTAAATTATATTTGCAGCAGAGCCATTTATGTTCTTTTGCTCTCGCGCTCTCTGAAAGCAGCGTACCCTGTACTGACCTGCTATGTGACCTTGGGCAAGCCGTTTAATTTTCTGAGTCTCACTGTTGCCATCTGTAAAATGAGGATAATACAGGAACCCATTTCAGAGAGTACTTGCGAGGAGTGAATGAGTTACATACATAAAATGCTTAGGAGCCGACTTGGCATACAGTAAATGATCAGTTGTTACTGTTTTTTAAAATATTTATTTATTTGGCTGTGCCGGGTCTTAGTTGCGGCATGCGGGATCTAGTTCCCTGCCTGGGGATCCAACCCAGGCCCCCTGCATTGGGAGAGAGGAGTCTTACCCACTGGACCACCAGGGAAGTCCCAGTTGTTACTATTATTTAAAAAGAAAAATGCAAGGAAATTATAGGCAAAAACTTAATTTTTTCATTATGACATGATAGACAAATGTTTAGCGGTTATAATGAGGCTGTTTTGGAGTCAACCCAACCTGATTTTAAATCTCCGTCCCCTCTCTGATAGGGTATATACGAACTTAAGATAAAAAGAGAATTATCTGGGCACCCATTGGATTTGTTTATTGTCTAGGCATCAGTTGAATTTACTTACTCTGTTAGAGACAATTCATTGATTAAATGTACAAGCATGCTGCTAACCATTTTCTCTCTCAGAATAGGGAAGAAACAAGGGGAAATTATGACTGAGCTTAAATCTGATGAATAGTGAAAAAAATGGCTAATAAAGGGAATTGATAGGAACCTTGTTGTTTTTTTTGTTTGGTAGTATAAGAGTTGGTACAAGACTTGGTACTAGGACCCTTTGGTGCCAGGCGCCGAGCCAGTGCTGCTTCAATGTAAGGAAGATCGTCTTACAATTAGGCCTGAGACAGAGGGAATAAGGAGTATAAAGCATCCCATCCGTGGAGGTTTCTAAGCAAGATCACAATTGTCAGAAATGTCATGGGTGGATGTGGCACTGCATGGGAGGCTGGCTTTGATGTTTAAAAAAATTACTGATAATTATACCCAACAGATACACATGAACAAGCCATATTTTGCATGAAGTCTAAGTCAGAAAAACTGAAATTATATACAAGTCACATTTAAAAAAACTAAAAATGGAAATAGACTTATTGAGTCACACTGGAGGGTGGGAGACCAGTGACTAAATGCCTTTTAGCCAACAAAAGGTTCGTGTCAGATCAGGGTTTATATGCAAATTGGCAATAGGGAAATGGCTTTGTCATCTTCCATTGTGATATTTGATCCCAGGACAACTCCTGGGCCACTTTCATTTCTTTGCTGAGAGTTTCCTATCTGGACTAGATAATATAATGTGCTTTCCAATTTTTAAATTTTATTATTTTGGAATATATTCTTTTCCTTTACAAACTGTGAGATTAAATGTTCTCCTTAAGGAGAGAGGAAGCTTTATAATGTGAAGCAAAGACATCTAAATTACTGTATCAGTTTAATGTTCTGCAGTTACACCTAAAGATTTTGAGTTACTTATCAAAATAAAAGTGAATCTTACTCAATAGTTTATTAGCCCCTGTGGGAAAATTATATTGAAGTCATACAGTCTGTTAGGATATTCCTACTTGAAAAGCATTATATTTAAAATAATTTGTAGATGCGATTAAATATTGATTTGTATATTAAGAATCATGCCATTTAGTTTGGGCGTAGGGCTGAAATACCTGCTTTATGTATCAGGCTTTTTGAACATAATCAATAGGGAAGGGAAGGAAAGCCCTTGCTGTGTACCCAGCATCATACTAGGTGTCTTCACACATGCAATCTCATTAAAACCCTACAGCCCCCAGTGTTGTAAGATCCTGGATCCTGGATTCTTAATCCAGATTGCCTTGGGTCAAATCAAGGCTCTACCTCTTGGTTATTATGTGATTTTGGTCCAGATGCTTAATTTCTCTGAGCCTTGGGTCTCATCCAAAAGAAGAAAATACTCTCTAAGGCAGATAGGAGGGTAAAATAAGCCAGTGCAGATGAAGTACTCAGCACAGTTCCTGGCACACAGTATGTGCCAGTACATTTGAACCCCTGTTGTTTGGTGTTATCCTAGTTTTATAGATGAGAAATCCTAAATATAAAAGAATTGGACAGCATCAGATTAAAGGATACTTTATTGTGGCAAAGAATCTTCTCCTGGAGAAGCATTGAGCAGTGTTTCTCTCTCTTTTTTTTTTTTTTTTTTGCGGTACGTGGGCCTCTTACTGTTGTGGCCTCTCCCGTTGCAGTGCACAGGCTCCGGACGCGCAGGCCCAGCGGCCATGGCTCACGGGCCCAGCCGCTCTGCGGCATGTGGGATCTTCCCGGACCGGGGCACGAACCCGTGTCCCCTGCATCGGCAGGTGGACTCTCAACCACTGTGCCACCAGGGGAGCCCCTCTCTTATCTTTTGGTGAGAAAACTGAATGCGGATTCCTCCCTTCTTCCCTCCCTGCGGTTGAAGTGGGCTAGAGGCAGATCAGACAGAGCTTTATGTTTTAAGAGCAGTGGAACACTGTTGAAGGGTTGAAGCAGGGAAGCGACATTTTCTTTTTTCTACCATTTATTCATACTGTTATGATTCTACATAAAGTAAATGAAAAGATTCCGAGAAAGTTTTATGTAAATGAACTTAATAAAAAAAGTTTAGATTCAAGAGGGAAGTGAGATTTTTAAAGTAAACTCGATGTGTACCTTTTTATCAAAAGGTGAGTGGTTTTATAATGCACACTTCAGCATCTGAGATTATGTCACTTTCTAACTCCTCTCGGCTAATCAGGATTCTTCAGGACTCATTTTAAGTCCCTGCTTTGCTGTCAGTTCTTTCCGCAGGATTCCCTTCCTTTTATCTTTCATTCTTTATTCTTTCCTTGTTTGGTTTTTTCTCGTTTCCTATGGCAGCCCCTGTTATCCTGACCTTTCACCACACTTTCTAGGATGCCAACTACTGGGCAGATTGCACTATAATTCCAAAATTCACACTCATCAGCCTGGCATTCAAAAGTATCAGTGGGTCCGTCTTATGATTCATCAACATTGAGCATGTATTTTGTGCCAGATTCTGCACCAGACAATAAGGATTCAAACGTAAGTAACTTTTGTTCCCTGTTTCTGAGCACCTTACCATCTAGTGTGGTAGACTTGTAAGCTGATGATTGATGGGTTGACTGATTGATTCATTTGTTCATTCAGTAGACATTTACTGCATGCCTTCTGTGTACTGGGCATTGTTTTCCTAGGGGTTACATCTTGAACAAGACAGACGAGGCCCCTAGCCTTATGGGATTTGAATTCTAGTGGGATTAGATGATCACGAAAGAGATTTAGATGAACAACCATTTACTGAGTGTTTACCAGAGGCTAGGTACTGTGGTAACCAGATCAGACATTATTTTGACAAATTCTTAGCACAAACCCATGTTACTATATTATCTCCATTCAAAGATGAGGCAGTTGAAGGTTGGAGAATTTAAGTAAAGTGCCCAAGGTTTCACAGCTAGCTTGGACTCAACCCTAAAACCTTTTCAGAGTGTTGTTGCATAATTACAGGGCTATTTGTGAGATGTTTTATGTGCTGTTGTCTCTTCCAGGAAAGAGCAGAACTAAGGTGGGAGGAAGAGTATGTGTGAGCAGGTGGGGAGTTTGCGGGGGAGTGGAAACATTGGAAGTGTAATAGTCTCATCTCCTGCTGCATCCAGTCCGCTTAACTGCACATGGACTGATGTTCCCACCGCCATGCCTTTTGTTAATCCCTCTGCTTGGACCTTCCCCTCACTCTGTACGTCACACTCATAACCAGGCTTGGGTCTTATACAAACCATTCACCTTCTAGCAGCTTCTGCAGGTCCTCCGTTCACGCAAGATCAGTCTCTACTTCCCTTCTTCCATTGACCTTTTTTTTGTTTTCCCAAGTGTGGTAATGTTTCTCAGAGGCTGTGTTGTTTTTCAGTTATTTTGCATTCCTCTAATTCCTCCCAAGAGACCGATGATGCCCTCTTGAGTAGAAACATCAAGTCTTATATGCATCTCATTCCTCACAGCAGCAGTGCAGTCTTTTACACACAATGGGCATGGATACTGTTTCCGGTACTTATTCCAAAGCCATGATCCAAAAGAAATCTTGTTTTCAGTGGCGGGAGGAGAGGTCTTCCAGTGCGTAATCTGCTTATCACAGTACCTAGCTTCTGGTAAACACTCAGTACACAAACAGTTGTTCTTCATCTAATTATGGCCAATCTTTTATCATTGTGATAACTAACTGAGCAATTCTCTTTTGTTAAGAGCTCCCTATATATGTGTCTTTTGAGTGCTTTAGAATTTTGTAATTTTTTTTTTTTTTTTTTGGCTGTGCCGCACAGCTTGTGGGATCTTAGTTCCGCAACCAGGGATCGAACCCAGGCCCCTGGCAGTGGAAGCACAGAGTCCTAACCACTGGATGGCCAGGGAACTCCCCAAGAACTTTGTAATTTTTATAACATCTAATATTACCCTCTTCTCCTCTGCTTGGACCTTCCCCTCACTCTGTATGTCACACTCATAACCAGGCTTGGGTCTTATTCAAACCATTCATCTTCTAGCAGCTTCTGCAGGTCCTCCCTTCATGCAGCCCTCTTTGGGGACTCATAGGTAAATCAGAGCTTCTTAAGGAAGCATCAGTTGGATAACAGAATAAAGATAGCATCTGGATCTAGCCACATTTAGTTCCAACTTATTCTGCCTTCTCTTCAGGCAAGCTTTTCGTTTTCTGTAATAATCAGCTATTTTTCAGATACTTCTGGAGTGGGGAATTGGTGAAGTGTTTTGAATCTGAAAGACGTGACTCTGGGACTCCTCTGTGGGAACGTGTCTGGCCAGCACAGCCCTGGTATTAGGGAAATGAGCCTGAGAGGGCTCCCTTGTCTGTACCTTGGCAAATACAAAAAGATGGCCTGGTAACAGGGAGAAAAAATTCTCGGAGGGGAAGGACATAATAAAATCAAGCTGGTTTATGGTTTGTTAGTCCAAAAAGCTTTTAAGTTAAGCTCTATCTATAAAGGTGGATCCACGTAATATTTGTTCTGCAATTCAGGCGTCACTGTGTGATAAGTGGTGTAAATTTAGCCCCTTTAAGCCTGATCTCTTAGGGGTTGAATTTTAAGCATTGAAACTATTCGAAAGGACTCTATCGATTGGGTTTTGATTTGGTCCTTCCTTACCAAAGAGACAGACTAAATAATGGCTTGGCCTCCCTGGTAGGTTTTTTGTTTTTTGTTTTTAATTCATTTATAGATCTCTCTCTGTTTGCCCCTGTTCTCCACCTTCTGTTTCTAACTGTTCTGCTTAAAAAGACTAAAGAGGTATGAGAGAGGGGGAAAAAAGGGAAAGAAAATCAACTGTCACAGTCTGAGCATAATTGATTCAATAAATAATGTCTTTCAATTCCCAAGGCAAACCCCAGCGTCTTCACTTATGTCAGTTAGCGCTCAGCTCAGTAGATGGTGGCGTTCTTAATTTAGACAGATGGGAAGAGCTCACCTGTGCTCACTTCCTAAGGAAGGAGTCTGCTTTTCTGGTTTTAAAGACATACCGACAAGACTTATGGGCCCACTGTGCAAAAAAGAAGCTTGCAACTGTGACGTAACATGGCTATTTTTATTCTTCCTGAAAATAGAAGGCAGGCATTTAATTATTGCTCAGGGGTTTGTTGAAACAAACAAAAGAAGTTGAGACAAGGGGAATGAAATCTATTAGTCTGTAAGTTCCATGAATGCAGGGACTTAGGTTTGTTCACTTAATCTCCAGTGCACACAGCAGGTACACAATAAATATTTGTTAACTGTTCTGTGGTTGAGTGAGAGAGAGCAGAAGCGAGCACAATTCAAATCTTAGGTTAAGAATTAAGTTAAATTTCATTCCACTGGTTGTTTCATCCCCCAACCCCTCCTTTTCCCCCTAATTCTTAAAAAGGTGAGTAGCTCTAAGAGTACAAGAGTATATACTGTATCTTCACAAATGATTAAGGGCAATTCTTTCCTCAATTCCCAGGCTTGCAGAGGTGGTATCAAGCTGCTTTTTACAAATTCTAGTATATGAGCTAGTTGTGCTTCAGAACCACATGAGCAATGTTTGCAGATTCCGTGCCCCAGCCCTCGAAGTTCTGGTTGAATGGGTCTGGGTAGGGCTTGGGAATCTGTACTCGCTTTTGTGGGTTCCCCCAGTAGTTCTGGTGTGTGCCTGCACTATCCAGTCAACCTCCCAGGCCCCTTAGCTCTCTGGTCTAAGCTACAACTTTGTAAAAGTGATTAGCCTAAGGTACCCAGCAGAATAATTGGCAGGGCTGTGACCAGAACCCAGGTCTCTTGACTCTGACAACAGGGCTCCTGGTCCTACAGTCTACTGTTTTGGCTCACCCCACAGTCCGTGCTCCTTGGCATTGTCAAGATCCTTTAATTAATACTTTCTCCTCTCCAGCTAGTGGCAGTATTTGTGGTGACAGCCAGCTAGAATCTGAAGGACCTTCAAGGAAACGTTAGATTTTGTTCAGTGTACTTTGGTACTCAATATATCTTATTGTCTTCTCGAGGTGCATCCCCCTCCCGTGGCTCAGAACAAACCCCAGGTAAGAAGTCCCTGCCTTTCACTTGGAGGCCCACTCAGTGTCTCCCAGCCCCGCCTGACCATGGCGAGCAGCTGGTACTCGTTAAAGGTACAGCTCTCTGGGGCCTCCTTGAGTCCTATGAAATCAAAGCCTTCCTGTGCGGGGCCTGGGGACCTGCAGTTTAAGTTAGTGTTGATCATTATTACTCCCTGTCATCCACACTCCTGTCCCTGAGAGCATCGTGTCCCATTCCCCACAATCCAGCTTTGAGTTCCTTAACACCCCAGTTCATAATTACATCACAATCCTGCCTTTCCGTCTGAAGGTTCAGCCTCTGGTACAGAACTTGTCCTTGAAGGAGGAAAGAGGGAGTATCTGCTTCCTCTTTCTTCCAGGGTAGAATTTGACCGGCCGGGGTGGGTAGGTAGTCAACTTGATGCGTCCAAACAGCTTGATACATACAGTCATGGAGTGAGCCTTGCAAGGTTAAGGGGTGCCCTTGAAACCAGAATTCAGTGTCTGTTCCTTCCCTGGCTTTATAACTTAATAGCTGTATAACGCTGGGAAAATTACTTAACTCTCTTTGAATTTCTGTTTTTCTCATCAGTAAAACAGGGGTAAGAATAGTACTTGTTCATAGATTTTGTGTGTATTAAACAAGGTGTCCTAGTTGGCTCTCGGACACAGACTCAGATGGACATTTTTATGTGGAGGGTCACTGGAGAGGGTTCTCGGAAACAACTCTTGTAAGGGAGTGAGGCAAGCAGGGTTAGGTAGAAGGTGACGTTGAACTGCGATGCAGTTGTGATGTAGGTCCCAGCTGATCCCGTGGGGAACTGTGGCGATGGGATGCTGTTCAGAGTTGTCCCGAATTGTGGGCGGGGGCTGGGCCTTTCTACACTATACCCACCAGCCATGAGATGTGGGCCACCTCTGCAGAGGGGCATGACCTCAGGGAATGCATCTCCCTTTCGCTGAGGGTAGCTGTGTGCCAGTCTATGGTGCTGGCAGAAGGGGGAGGAGTGCCTGAGCCCTGGGGGTATCTCCGTGGTGCGCCCTGCACCCACTACCTCAGATAATGCACATACAGACCTTAGCAGTGAGTCTAACACATTTGTAAGTGTTCAGTGAGCACAGGCGTACCTCGTTTTATCATGCTTTGCTCTAGCACACTTCGCAGATATTGCGCTTTTTACAAGCTCAAGGTTTGTGGCTACCCTGCATCAGGCAAGTCTTTCGGCATTATTTTTCCAGCATCGTCTGCTCACTTTGTGTCTCTGTGTCACATTTTAGTGATTTCAGACTTTTTCGATATCATTATACTCGTTATGGTGATCTGTGATTTTTAATGTCACTGTTGTAGTATTAACTATTACCATGATTATTCCAGCGCTAGCAGTGCCACTCAGTAACTGGGCCACTTTCAGGAAGTTCTTAACATCCCTTGGATGGCTTTCTTAGATTTAAAATGGAAGATTCACAGTTCTGCTCTGCCTGCTTCCCTGAGTAGTTCTGAGCCCATGTGAAGATAATGTATGTGAAATTGCTGAGTGGAATTTTATAAAAATGTAAAGTATGACTACGAGCCTTTTCTGAAAAGAATATATGGCCATGGCTTGGATTCCTCGAAGGGAAAGGTGGTGATAAATGTAAAAGTGCTCGTCCGTGAAATGTGGCATTTTGATTTTTCTTTCTTCTCTCCATAGGGAATTAGAATAATGGAGATGCTGTTAAAGGAACAGTGTGGTGCCCCCTTAGCTGAATAAAGAATCATCAGTGAGTACCAAAAGCAAAATCAGAATTATTTACTCAAGCCATGTCTTCATGCTTATAAGCCTGAGTATTATGCATCAGCCTCCCTGGGCTCTTCATGCTGTACGTTTCCCCGTTATATGCGTGGGATACTGCCTCACAGGTTTTTGTTATCCGTTCTGTACCTTTATTTACTTGGTTCTTTGATTTTCAAAGCAGTTTTGTACTACGTTCTGTGTTACAACTGCACTCAAATTGTTTAAACTGTTTAACACAATCCACCATGATTAGCACCCTCAAGGTGGCATAGGTTTGTAGAGACTGCAGTTCAGAATTAACTGAAGCTTAATTTTATTGTCCTGAGAACAGTGAAAGGAGGGGTTTAAAATTGTATTTGGAGCAGCTTTAAACTGCTTCAACTGTTTAAAAGAAAACAAGACAGGGGCATGTTGATTGGCCAGTGAAATACAGACATTTTACGAGTCATGAATACTCCTCCCGATTTGGGGGCAGGGGTGCTCCCTGAAATGCTATTGAGAAGGATTCCAAGGCCTTGAGAATAACTCTCCAGCTCTGGGTAAGAGTGCTATGATTGATTAGCGATGTCTGCCACGGCACAGGATGAAGAATATAGCACTTGTGCTGTAGCACATGGCACTTTTAGGGCAAGTGATGTAGGGTTAACAGATAAGCAGGGGGATTTTGGAATGACTTCCTTTTTTTATTCCTTAAGTTTTTATTGTCTGCCTCAAGGACAATGGTCTTCATGGTGGAAAGGGCAGAACAGAATTATCTGAGAGACTCAAAGCCTAAAATAAATTTGTATAGTGGATTTGCATCTTACAAGATTGATTGGACTTTGATTTTTAACGTCTGAGAGAAGGTAAAACCTTTGAGTAGAGCACACATTGTTGTGGGTAGTTCAGAATTACCTCAAATTTCCTTATGTTGACTTAAAACTAGAGTATACATGGTTTTGTGTAAGCAACTTGGTCTCTAATTTTGATATACAATAAAGTTTGAGAACAGTTAACCAAAGAGGAAGCACAAGGAATATTTGTGTACGAGGACCTCAGCGTTCAAAGCATGCTGGCCAGGCCTGTGAACGAGAATTGGAGAATTATAAAGGTTTCTGCTTGTTTGCGGGTTTGACTCCATTCTGATTAATATCAAGCCTCTGTATACATAACACATACTAATACATTTATTTATTATTGGAACGGCTAAGCAAGATAATTTCATTTAGCACAAGCCCAGAACATGGCAGGTGCTCAAAAAATGTTGGCATGGAATCTGAATGTGGCGTGCTCCCACATCTCTGTACGTGGAAAGGCTGTGGAGAAGAACTTGGCCATATCCCCCTGTTTTTCCAGGCTGGCCTCCTGTCAGGCTCACCAAGCGCCACTAGTACTTGTGCACTTGAGCCCAGAGCCCATCTTATCCTGCAGGGTGGGATCTAAAGTCAGCTCCAAGTTAAAAGAGAGGGCGAGGAGACTCCACTTACAAGTGTACATTGGTTTTCAGACTTTAAATTAGTGATTTGGAAACTTTAGTGAATATCAGAATCATCTGGAGAATTTGGTAAACACAGCTTGGTGAGTCCCACTCTCAGAATTTCTGATTCATTAGGTCTGCAGGGAGGGGAGCCTGAGAATTTGTGCTTCTAGCCAGTTCCCAGGTGATGTTGGTGAGGCTGATCCATGGAACACACTTTGAGAACGATCGCTTTAAATAAGTTCTTATCTCTGAGTTTGAGACAGATGAAACGCAAGCCCCGCGAAAGCTAATAGCTGGGGTTTTGAAAGTGTTGTCACGTATTCCATCGACTTTAGATTAATCAGAGGAGGAATGATTTTCTTTGTGGGGCCTTTCCCTGATTTTAGCATCTCTGCTTCTGCTTGTTTGCCCTTTTTTCTTTTTTTCTTCCCCCTGCTTGAATGTTGACAGGCTCCACAGTGGAGCAAAGATGACTGAAAAGAAAAGAGTTGAGATTCAACAACAACTCGTATTTGAAATTATCAACTTGTGTTTGTGATTTAAAGTGTTGCTAATGGGAAAGAGGAAACTAAACAAGTATTACCTCCTGTCTTAAATGACCCATGGTTTTGTTTTTTTGTTTTGCTTTTACTGTGGTGGAGAGCTAAGTCATGAACTCAGGGCTTTGTATTTCCTTTTTTTTTAAATTTTAATTTATTGTATTTTATTTATTTTTGGCTGTGTTGGGTCTTCGTTGCTGTGCATGGGCCTTCTCTAGTTGAGGCAAGTGGGCTCTACTTCGGTTGCAGTGCCGGGCTTCTCATTGCCATTGCTGTCGCTTCTCTTGTTGTGGAGCACGGGCTCTAGGTGCACAGACTTCCATAGTTGAGGCACATAGGCTCAGTAGTTGTGGCACATGGGCTTAGTTGCTCCACAGCATGTGGGGTCTTCCTGGACCAGGTATCGAACCTGTGTCCCCTGCATTGGCAAGCGGATTCTTAACCACTGTGCCACCCTGTATTGTTTCTAAAAAGCACCCAATTCCTCCTCGCTGAAGTGAAATAGTTGAGGTCTGGATAACTATTAGTTTAGTGCAGGACAGGTGCATTTAATGCAACAGAGTTCCCGAAGGATTTACATAGTTGGAACTGTCATAATTTATGACCAGTTTTCTCAGGAGCAAACATGAAGTAAGAGGTGTATACTCTTACCACTTGGATCTATAATTACTGCAAATTAGGGGCTATTGCTGAGACTTTAAGCTTTTTTCAAAATCAGCTTCATTTAGGTATCATCTGTGCACAGGTAAAATGACTGATTTCAATGTAGGATTTGGTAAGTTTTGACACATATGTACAGTTATGTAAGCATCACGAAAAACATGATATGGAGCATTTTGAGGCATTGCTGTTGCTGCAGTGCTGTTGCCAGCTTATTACTTTTAGCTCATTTTCTTGACTGACTTTACAAAGTTTGGCAAGTTTGAAATACACCTGTTTTAATGGAACTTTTTATTTTCTCAAAATTATATCTACTGGAAGTGGGAGAATGTTTGTAGATGGGGGAACTACCTTTTATGAGCAGTAAAATGCTACGTTAAAAGAAAAGGCTGGGGGGGGATTAGCTCCATAGCTGTAGAGCAGAGGTCAGCCAACTGTAACCTGGGGGCCAAATCTAGCCTGTGGCCTCCATTTGTAAATAAAGTTTTATTATAAAACACCTATGTTCCTGGCTATGTTCCAGCTACAACAGAAAAGTGAAGAACTGTGACAGAGATCTTACAGCTTACAAAGCCTAAAATATTTACTGTCTGGTCCTTTAAGAAAAAGTTGTCTCTCCCTGGGATTAGAGTTTGCCTAAATTAACATCAGGTGGCCTCGTGGTGGTGGTTTGGCCTTTTTTTAATGTAGCATTTGATCACATCTTACCTCTATTCCAAAGTTAATAGTGCAAGAGTTTATTTTTTCTGCATTAGCGCCAACATAACCACTTGGATGGTATTATTTTAAGGCATAAAAAAGCATTAAAATAATCACAACAAGGAAGTTAAGATACCAGCAATAGTGATCATTAAAATTGCTTCATAAAGTTCCAATGCATGTGCATGAATGGGGTAGGAATATAGGCATTTTGTTTAGCAGATAAGATAGCACTGGGATGTGGCAATAGCGTAGGTGCCGTATACAGTGTACTCAAATTTTGAGCTTTGGAATTTTGCAGTTCTTAATGTTTTAAAAAAACATCTTAATGTTTTAAAAAAACGGGCCTGCACACGTGTGCCTAAGGAGACATTATTTAATATTTTTATATTCTACCACATTTCAAATTTGCATACTTTAAAGTCACATAGAACGTGACCACATTGTGTAGGGCACCTCACACTAAAGATGCTCCCTAGATCTCTCTGGCCTGTATATCTGAGTGGGCGTTTGACAGTTAAAAAGCTTAGAAAGTGATTTTGTCCTGAGCCAAAATGGAGGTGCATAAATCTCACTAATCAGTGGGCTTGGGGTGTTGCTGCTGACACATCCATCTGATAGATTTTTGAGTTCCTGTCATTTTTGAAGAAAACAAGTAGCTCTGACATCTGTTTGTTCTTGCTGCTGGCAGTTGGGAGACCGGGCTTGGTGAGGTTCGAAAACACAGTAGAGTTCTTTCACATCGGAATGAGTAAGACCTTAATTTTAGCTAGATCTTAACTCCCCTTTGAACCAGCTCCTCTGGGCAGTTGGTAGTTTATTAATAAAATGAGGTGCTTGCTTCGTTTGAAGATCATTAGGAGGCGGAAATGCAATTTCTTCAAGAATTATCCGTAGTGATAGAATTCAAGTGACTCTTAAGAGTTGCTTCAGAAAAGAGGGCAAATAAGTATTGATTGTTGAGACATGTTTATTAGGTGATAAAGCCTGTTTGCTTTCTCTTGCAGGGAAGCTGTGTTGTGTCTACTTTTGCTCGAGAATCTTTTCTCGGACACAACACATCCAAAGACACAGTTTTCGAAATACAGGTATAAGAATGCGGTGTTGGCAGCTTACAGAAGAGGAAACCTTTCTGCCGGGATATGACATGATGCACTCCCCCTGGGAGCCGACCTCAGATAGCGGCTCTCGTGGAGCTGAGACCTTCTGGCTGATTCTTATGGCACAATCTCGACGGTTTTACAAATAAAGGAAAAATCCCATAGAAGGTGATGTCTGCCCTTCTTCAGGATGTCCTGCTGAGTGCCTGGTGGCGGTGTTGGGGCAGCCAAGGATGGGCCAGAGGCATGGAAAATGCTGCTTTTGCCTGTTTGTTCTCTCCGTCGTTGCTCATAGGATTCATGAGAGGATTCTGGGGCGAATAAAAGACTTAAACCTGATACCTGATTCTTAGGTGGCCTGGAACAGACAGGAATATACCATACCTGTGTTGAAGTTAAGCCACATTCACAGTAATGTTGAAGATTCTCAGAAATCAGGAGCATTTGATTTCTCCCCATCAGTACTACCTGCTGTCAGCTAGCTTTTATAATATAACACATGAACTGTGATTGGTCCTTAAAAGCACCTGGGGAGTGGGGAGACAGGCTCCTTCTAACTCATTCTGGGCTGTGGAGCAGATGATGTGATCTCTCTGTTTTTCATTGGGCAAATGGGGATAATTGGGCACAGGTCTTTCTATTTGTGATGATTAAACAAGGTTGTTTGGTATGCAAAGCACAGGTTTGGGAGTCAGAAGGACTCCGGTTTGCGTCTGAGCAGGGCCACGCAGCAGCTCGGTGATTACGTATGTAATTTAAAATCTTTCTTAAAGATCTTTCCTAGATTCCTTTTTTAGGTTTATAAAATGGGATTATAGAGTTAACCTTATGAGGCTGTTGGAACAATTGGAGATCATGTGATAAAGTGCCTAGCGTGCTACGTGGTACACAGAAGTAAACAGAAGCTATTATTAGTACTTGAAACCATTTTGGAAATATACTTTTCTAATGTAAGGTAATGTAGTAGTATTGTTTGAAAATTAGGTGACGGGAGTTTGCATTCCCCATGATCCGAAGCCAAAATGTAAATGCACGCTACCTAAAAGAAAGCTTGAAGAGGGGCGATAATTTGGAATTCATTGTCTTAAGTTAAAACAAGTTGGGCCATTACTGGAAAGTCCTGGGGAAATTATCTTTTTTAATATTTGAAAAATTTTCCATTTAGTGAATGATGAATTTCAAAGCAATTGTTTTTTTAAATGTATTTTTCTTTATCTTTTTTTAAACTTTAATACAAGCCTGCCACTGTGAGCTCCTCTTATTGCATTTGAGCTGTTTGTGCTGCCTGAGTTTTGTGTCTTAGGATAATTTCCCTTCATTTCCTTAGTGTTTCATTCTTCAGTTGTGTTGGAGGGAAAATGAATGGTAGAAACCAGAACACGCTTTGACCTTTTTCCAGTTTGTAAATGGCAGTTGGTAGGCTTTAGGAATAAGAGCGCATTTACACAAGTAAAAGGTGATGTGAATTATCACAGAGGTGAGAGGCGAGAAATCTGTACTTGGAGGTTGACGTTAGAATAAACGTAATTCTGGGAGTTCCCTGGTGGCCTGATGGTTAGGACTCCAAGCTTTTCACTGCCAGGGTCTGGGTCCAATCCCTGGTTGGGGAACTGAGATCCGGCAAGTCTCCTGGCACAGCCAAAAAAAAAAAGAAAGAATGAATGTAACCCTTCATACTCAACAACTTGCATTCTGTGAAAGCAGTTCTCAACCTTGACTGTCCATTAGAACCACCTGGGAGCTTTCTGCACTCCTGCTGCCTACCTTATTACATCTGGGACTAATATGTCAGAATCTCTGGGGGTGGAACCCAGTCAGCAGTATTTTTTAAAGCTCCCTAGGTGATTCCAATGGCCAGCGAACACTACAGTTCTGGGTGATTTGCAGATATTATCTGATTCCTTTCTTCACATCTCCAAGGTAGGAAAGTATCTTTGGAGTAAGAATTATTGTTAGAGTGAAGCACAGAGAGGCTGATTTTTTGCCTTAATTCCTTGAAGCTGACGTGGCCAGTGCAAATGCCTGCAGGGGTCTGGCAGGTGATGTGATGTGTGCAGCAGGCTGGCGGCCAGTGGGGAGACCCCAGGAGTACCGTGGCTGTGGTGAAAGGTGGGCAGCTGCTGCCCGGCTCCAGCACAGTGTTGCCAAGTGGCTGGTTTTTCTAGTTCTTCCAATTTCCAATTTTCCAGGAAAAGATAGTATTAAAAAAAAGAAAGAAATCACCCAATTTTTATGTGTTGGCAACGAATTCAGGATTGTTTAAAACATTGTGCTTGCCAAACAAAACATGTTTGCCAGTAGTTTCCAGCCTTTGCTTCAAGAGTGTTAAGGACCAGCTTAAACATCTCAGCCAACTTTTAAGAGATTTGCGTTTCCCTATTCTGGTTGTAAGCTGCTTTCTGCCTCTCCTCCAAGACTGCTTTTACATGTATTTTCCTCCCCATTCCCAAGCAATCCTCTGAACTTGCATCAGACACTTATCCTCAGTTTCCACCCCCCACCCCCGCGGGCATCCATTACTTCAGGTTTCACATATATGGCTTAGAAATCGTATGCTCCTTTTAAAATTAGTTAGGGCTTGTTAAACTTTATTTTTATTATGTGTCAGAATCTTCTTCCTGTGATAAAACATTTAGAAGTCCACATGTAATTTGATTATCTGTAAAATGTCAAAACCGGGAGTATAGCCTTACTGGGTGCGTTAGGAACAAGGGTGGGAAGGGTTAATTCAGAGATCTGACCAGTCTCCTCCTGACTGGGTTGCTGAACCTACACACGGAAGGTGCAGATGTATTACAGTGATTCCCAGGCTTCTACTTGTACCAGAAATCCTTGGGTAGGTGGGCTCAACTGCAGGTTCCCAGGGCCTCCCCCAGAGATTCTGATTTATGGAATTTCATTTGGGACTCGGGGATCTGCATTTTAAAACGAGTTCACCAGCAGTCTTGGTTGTGCTGTTTCGCAGACCAGATTTTGAGAAACAGTGATTTAGGGGAGGTGTTTGTGGCCTCTGTGTCTTCTATCATTGAAGAAGGGTTTATAGTCAGTTGGGCCTACTGATCAATACAGCTGATCACTCAGGACATAATATAAAGTTCTCATGCACAGAGAAGCTGACTGAGGCTGTCCCTACATGGTTGAGGTGCTTTTTACCATGAACGGGCTTTTATGGTTTCAATCGTGGGAATAAAAAGGTGCTATATTCTTTTGATATAAATGGCTTTGTGTATTTTACAAGCAGTACCTGCGTAGTAATATCCCATTTATCAGACGTCGTGGGTGCATGGTATAGCTGACTCAAGGTTATTCTTTTAAGTGTCACATCTTTTTTGCTCTATTTCTGCCATTTACACGGAGCTCTTTTTTTTTTCACATCTTCATTGGAGCATAAATGCTTTACAATGTTGTGTTAGTTTCTGCTGTACAACAAAGTGAATCAGCTCTACGTATTATATATCCCCATATTGCCTCCCTCTTGAGCCTCCTCCTAATTTAGTATACATTTCCCTGCTTTTGCAAACAGAATCTACTGAAGATAATGAAATCATTTCAGAGTCATCATTTATGTTTTGAATTCTTTCAGGTCCTATTTAGGTTTGTTAAAGCCCCTCCACTGAATGGCTCTGCTCTTTGAGTTTTGCCATGGTTTTCATAGTTTCTTCTTTTCCGTCACTGTTCCCTGTCGTGTCTCTCTTCCTTCACTCTGCCTGTCTCTAGGAACTTTGCTCTCCTTTACTATATGGAGTTGGGAATTGCTGTAATTGCATACTGTATGTCAAGTAACAGTAAACAGGAGCTGAGTCAGTCTTTGGGAGGCTTTTTTCAGCAGTGAAATGGAGGAACGTTGCTGCATTGACTTGGTGACATTATTTTAGTGGCTCTGCTACTTCCTCTAACTTACTTCCTCATCCTCGACTGCAGTTGTCTGATCTGTGACCTCAAGATAACCGAGATATTGCTACAAATGATTTACTTAGATCTGTAAGCTGTTGTCTCCCCAGCTGTGTTAGTGTTTTTATATGTCCAGTTTTATAATGTGAAACGTAAGTAGATTACAAGTGAACATTTCTGTGCCAAGTTTCTGTGCAGGATAAAGTGTTTTTGATGCAGTGTTACTGTGATCTAGAGCTATAAATCAGTTGTATACCTGTGAAATTCAATCCTGCCGTCCTTCTGAAATAAAGGTGTCACAACTAATATTTATGTGTGAATTTTAATTTCTTGAGGGTATCACATCGCCTGGCAGAGCTTGTGTTTATCATTTGTAGTAGTGATTCTAGTCCTTTCAGCAGCCCCAGATAAGAGTGTTACACCAGCCAGATGATGTTAGCTCCCCACTTCCCCCAAGTTGAGCCGTTAACGTTTCTCCCAGAATTAAGCAGAAGCTGCTGTTACTGGGTGACAGAATGGGCCATGTGCTAATGGAGCAAAGGACCAGGATATGCGGAGCAAGAAGAAATGAAGCACAAACAGTGGTGTGAAGTCATGGGGTCCCAAAGGGGGAGGGAGAGACAGGGCAACTGCTTGTTGACCTGCTTGTGAGGCTCAGCTATACCTTCTGTACTTGGTTTCCGTGAGATTTGCCTTTATCCTTTTATTTGTCCGCCTTTTACTTGAATGTATGCGAGTGGATTTCTGTGCCTGGTTTCCAGAGTGCCTTGTCCAAGCCCTGTTGATGCCTTTCTTTTGTTAGAGCCTGAGGGCCTGTAGGGGTAGAGTCCTTGGTTCATCCAGCACTTACTGAGTACCTGCTGCATGCAAGAGAAAGGCAGGATTTGTCTTCTCTTTTGACTTGATCCAGTGGGTTTCCAGGAGGCTTGCACCTTCATTGTACTGACAGAGGGCAGTAATGGGCACCAATTGATGGTAAGATCAGACACATTTACCTCTTGGGTAAATCACACCATGATTGCTTAAAGGATGCAGAAAATAGCACAGGAGGCATAGCATAATGGAGAGCTTAGCACAAAATGTATAGCTTGATGGCCCCAGAGCCTCACCAGCAGATTGCACGGTTGTGTAATCATGTCTGAATTAGTGGGGGGCACCTCATCCCTTTTTGGAAGATAACGGGTTCTCTCCAGCCTCAGCCTTATATACGGAAAGGTGGAGCTGCCCTCCATGAGACCGCCTTCTCATCTGAGCCACACACAGTGCACAATGACTGCAGGGTGCAGGATTTTCTGGCATAAAAGTCTTTTACTTTCAGACTGTTCTGTTACAGCCTGATCTGAGGACGTCCCTGAATTCAGGGCTGCAGTATCAGTGTCTTGTTTCCCTGATGTCTGGGTGGTCATGCTAACTAGTTCTGGCTAATCCTGCAGACGCCAGAACCTTAACATGAGCCTTGGAGAGACGGAGGCAGATAGAGGGGTAGAGTCCTAAGAATGACAAACCCAGTGTGGTGAGGACTCGGAATAAAAATTAACTTACAGAAACAATTGACAGAAATTTAAAATGCAGTATTTAATTTTTAACATGCAGTATTTCTTACATTCCTCGACTGCCAATAGGAACCCCCTGAGGAGCTTCAAAAATACTGATGCTTGGATCCCACCCCCTGAGATTCTAGGCTGCAGCCTCTGCATCAGGAATGCATCAAGCTCCCCAGGTGATCCTGATGCCATGGCCAGCAATTCTGTCAACTTCAGAAGTAACGTTTGTTCTCCCAAAAGGGGTTATCCTTAAGCTAGCTGGCAGGAGTTTACAGTATGAGAACTCTTTTTTTCTAATGTTTTGCCTCTAGTCCTTAAGAAAAATATAATTCACTGTCTAAGAAAAAGGTGCTCCACTGTCTCTTAAATGCTAATAGAAGAAAAGAGAGCCTAAAAATATTTCACCATGCTCAGCCTCCTTTGTTATGATCAAAAGTTTGGGTTGTATTTGGTGGAACAGAATCCCGTGCAGAAAAAGGATTCCATAATAACTCAAGACCCTTATTTGTCTGAAAGGGTTAAACTGAGTAACTGTACTTCCAGACCTTAAGATGTAGTGCTCTGAGCTATGGACAGCCGTGCTGTGCAGGAGGTAACGGGGAGAAAATAGCAGCCCCCATCCTGCTAAATTCAACTTCATGGAGCTCTTCTGCGGCATTCTCAGAGAAGGTTAGAGCCATTTTGTGCCTGCCATCTGTTAGGCTGCTGGTGGAATCATTACTTCGTTGTGTAGGTGCCAGGATGAGCATTTAGATACGATGACAAAGGAAAATGCTAACTGTTCAGTTGTATGTTTTTGTTTTCCTATTTTGAGTTTAGGTGTCTTCTTAAATTCAGAAGTCCTTAAATTGTTCAAACTTTGAAATCATCCCATTGCCAGTTTCTTTAGAAGTTTAGGGGAAATTATTTTCTGGGCTGAAGCTCCTCTGTTATTTGTGTTTGTTTAAGGATGTAGTCGTTAGTGTAGTCAAAACCAAAGTCATTCTTGTCAGTCAGTCCAAAAAAAATTCCCCTGGTCCTCAGGACAAGAGGTTTACAAAAGTAGCCAGAAATATTTTAATGAATGAATTACCCCCACGTAACATTATTGTAAATGGGAACAGAATTTGGGGCAAGGAGGGAGAGAAATGTACAAGGTCATACCTGTCACTCATTAGGGTGACTACCAGGAAACCTTTACTGTCTGAAAGTTTCTTTCCCAAGTGACATTTCAGAGTTGGGGGATATAGCATGGAAGTTTAGAGCCTTAATTCATGTCTTAAAAAAAAATATATCTGAACATATCCATAGGTACAGCGGAAAAAAGTTCAGTACAGTTCTTCTGGTATCTTGATGATTGGATTTAAAGCCTTTGGAAAACTTGGAGTCACATCTGAGGCACTAGATGGCTATGATTTTTAATTACAGTTTTAAATTGGATTAAACTATGCCTCAGAATACAATTAGAATGATTGTATGGGAAGTAGTATGGGAAGTAGTCTTTTTGTCTGTGTGAAGTTAGAGCTAGCATTATAACTTGTTTCCTTAGGTGTTAATCGTTCTGTCAAGTGTTATGAGTCCATTTCCTCCTGGAAAAATAAATGCTAACAATGTTTTTGGGCCTTATCAAAGGCAGAGATTTTGCAGAGAAGAATTGGGGAATAGCAAAGTGCTAGCCAGGCATTTATTTCCCTCGATCTGCCTCTGAAACCTCTTCCTGGGGTATCACCTGCTATAATCAAAGCAGGGTATGTAGTTGTAGCGGGAATGTATGGCTGTCTATGTGAGGGAGGTGTGAAGCCACAAGATAGATGGGCAAAATGTTCCTCTTAGAACATTTTTCTCAAAGATTTGTGGGGAAAACATTTTTATTAAAACAAATGTATAACTTCGTAGAGGGTAAGATTGGAATGGATTCTTAATTTTTATTTATTTATTTATTTTTTGTGCAGTATGCGGGCCTCTCACTGCTGTGGCCTCTCCCGTTGCGGAGCACAGGCTCCGGACGCGCAGGCTCAGCGGCCATGGCTCACGGGCCCAGCCGCTCCGCGGCATGTGGGATCTTCCCGGACCAGGGCACGAACCCGTGTCCCCTGCATCGGCAGGCGGACTCTCAACCACTGCGCCACCAGGGAAGCCCGGGATTCTTAATTTTTAAAAAAGGAGACGTAGAAGACATTTTGCTTGGGACGCTGCTTAGAAAGCTGCATTGTACGCATCAGATGTTATATTAGGTTGAATATAATGGAAATACCAAAGGATAATAATTACTTATGCTCAGCCTGATAGAAGCACTTGCAATTAGTACATCCTCAAACACTGCAGGGCCTTGTTCTGCTGGACAGAGGTCCCTCTTTGGAAAAGTTGGAGAAACCCTGATGTAGGCCACCTCCAATCCCTGGAACTCCCAGAATTCCCATGCCCCTCGGAGTTGGTCTTCCCTCCCAGCAGCATGGCCTTTGTCTGCCAGTGTCTTGTAATATAAAATGGGTAAACCTTGCCTTCAGGGGCATCACAGATTATTTTGAGGGCTGAGTTAATGTCTCTTAGTTGTTGAGAAAGAAGAACATAAGTAGGAAGAGCAATTATTGAATATTAAAATTTAAATTATTTTTCACTATAATTTTTTGGGGGGCAGTTGTATTTCCACTTTTGTTCAGAGAAAACATTAGTCAGGAAAATTTTGTCAATATAATGTTTTTCACATACTGTTTTCTCCTAAACAGAGGCAGTTCAGATGCACCTATAAACCACAGCTTTCTCTAACCAGGCTGTCTGCAGTGTTTAACCCAGGGTGCTAGATAAAATCAATGGGAAGGGGGGTGATTAGTCTTGATGAGGTAAAATAACAAACGCAGGGAAAAATTAATGAAGCAGTGTTTTGATTCTTGTAATTATAGTGGTGTGACTGGCTCTGCTATAGTGAAGCTCTTATCATTTCCAAGAAGAAACCTCTTTTCTGGTTTACAGATATATTTTAACTGTCATGTAGATGGAAATTGTATGGCAGCTGATAGCAGGAATTTTTGTTTACAAAACACATATTTCTATTGAGAATGCCAACTTTGGTATTACCCCAGCTTCTTTGTCGAAATAGCACATCCTGGTCAGATCTGAATTTCCCTTCACAAAAGTGATGTTTGACAATAAATGTGGCATTAGATTAAAATACAAGAAATCTGAGCATGTGATTGGATTCAAACATAGCCCCAAGGTTTAAACTAGAATCCTAGTTATGCTGTGCTAGCTGTGTACATAAACTCTCTGCGCTTCGTTTTCCTCATATGGGGTGGAGTAATAATAGGGACTATTTTATAGGGTTGTTGAAAGGATTAAATGAGTTCCAGACATGTAAAAACAGTTGGAATGGAACCGTGCCTGGCACATAGTAAACACTCAGCAGTCTCTGGAAGAGACTGTGGCGTTAATTCTTTAAACATTTGGTAGAATTCGCCAGTGAAAGTATTCAGGCCTCAGATTTTTGTTTTAGGGAGATTTTTAATTACAAATGTGGTCTGTGTAATAGTTGTAGAGCTATTTGAATGTTCTGTTTCATACTGGGTGAGTTGAGGCAGTTTGTGTTTTTCGAGTAATTGCTGTATATTATATAAATTGTCAAATTTATATGTGTAGAGTTGTTCATAGTATTTTCGTATTATCTTTTTGATGTCTGCCTGGTCTTTAATGATAAGCTCTATTTGTCAATTTTATCAGTCTTTTCAAAGAACCAGCTCTTTCTTTCATTGATTTTTCTCTGTTGCTTTCCTGGTGTATTTTATGGACTTCTGCTCTTTAGTATTTCTGTCTCCTGCTTGCTTTGGGTTTATTTTTCTCTTCTTTTATAGGTATTGAGGTGGGAGCTTTAGAGTATTCTTTTGAGACTTTCCCACTTTTCTTATGTGTACATTGAGTGCTATAAATTTCCCTCCTAGCACTGCTTTAACTGTGTTCTACAAATTTTGATATGGTGTATTTTCATTTTCATTCAGTTCAATGTATTTTTAAAAATATCTCTCAAGACTTTCTTTTTGACCCATGGATTATTTAGAAGTGTGTTGTTTAGTCTTCCAATTGGGGATTTTCTAGATGTCTTTTTTTTTTTTTTTTTAACATCTTTATTGGAGTATAATTGCTTTACAATGGTGTGTTAATTTCTGCTTTACAACAAAGCGAATCAGCTATACACATACATATATCCCCATTATCTCCTCCCTCTTGTGTCTCCCTCCCACCTTCCCTATCCCACCCCTCTAGGTGGTCACAGAGTGAGGTAAGTCAAAAATAGATGTCTTTTTTGCAATTCATTTTAATCTGCTTACACTGTGATTGGAGAACACACCCTCTATGATTTCAACTCTTTAAATCTGCTGGGGTTTGTTTTCTGGCCCAGGATGTATAAACTACCTTGGTATATGTTTCATGGGCACTTGAAAAGAATGGATATTCTGTTATTTTGGGGGGAAGTGTTTTGCAAATGTTGATTAGCTCCTCTTGGTTAATGGTGTTGTTGAGTTCTTCTGTATTCTATCTGATGTTCTGTCTAGTTGTACTATCACTTACTGAGAGAAGGGTACTGAGATCTCAAACTGCAGTTGTGGATTTGTCTGTTCCTTCTTTTATGTCTATAGATTTTTGCTTTACATATTTTGTAGCTCTGTTGTTTGGTACGTAACACGTTTAGGGTTGCTATGTCTTCTTTTTGGATTAACCTTTTTATCATTTTATAATGTTGCTCTCTGTCATTGATAATTTTCTTTGCCCTGAAGTTTCCTTTAGCTAGAGTACCTTTAATAGGAGTGCCTATATTTCTTTTTATTAACATTACATTTTAAGTGCATTTCTTATAAATTGCATACAGTTGAGTCATGTTTTTTAATCTGCTTTGCCAATCTCTGACTTTTAATTGGTGACTTAGATAATTTGCATTTAATGTAATTATTGATTTATTAGGGCTTAAGTCTTCCTTTTCAAAAAAAAACTTTGTTCTTTTAGAGTGGCGGCCTTCCTTGGGGTTATTCAGACACATTTTAGAAATCGTGTTTGGTTTATCAATACAGTGTTCTTGAGTGAATCTCTTTGTATAGCCTTTTCTTCTAGTGATTGCTAGGCTGCCCCTTTCCTGGTCCTCTGCCTAGAGAGAGAAGGCTTTTATTGTTTTTGTTTGTTGTTTTTGTTTTTGTCTGTGCCTCTTGGCATTTCCAGGTTGCTGGCTTCTCTAGCACTCAGTCTGAAATATGAGTGTCACGGAGAGAATTCAGAAAACTCATTGCAGTGTTGTCATTTGGGTTTCAAGTTTCCTGGTTGGTTTGCATTCTTTACTTCATTTTTTCATAGCATTCTGTTTTTGTATGTCATGTTCAGGGTTTTTTTTTTTTTATTTGGGGTATAGTTGCTTTACAATGTTGTATTAATTTCTGCTGTACGATGATGTGAATCAGCTATATGTATACATATATCCCCTCCCCTTTGGACCTCCATCCCCACCCCCATCCCACCCATGTAGGTCACCACAGAGCACCGAGCTGAGCTCCCTGTGCTATACAGCAGGTTCCCGCTAGCTCTCTGTTTTACACATGGTAGTGTATATATGTCAATTCCAATCTCCCAATTCATCCCCCCACCGTGTCCACACATCCGTTCTTTACCTCTGTGTCTCTATTCCTGCCCTGCAAATAGGTTCATTTGTACCATTTTTCTAGATTCCACATATATGCATTAATATGCAATATTTGTTTTTCTCTTTCTGACTTACTTCACTCTGTATGACAGACTCTAGGTTGATCCACGTCTCTACGAATGACCCAATTTTGTTCCTTATTATGGCTGAGTAATACTCCATTGTATATGTGTACCACATCTTCTTTATCCATTCCTCTGTAGTTGGACATTTAGGTTGCTTCCATGTCCTGGTGAATTATTAGAGAAATGCAGATCAAAACTACAATGAGGTATCACCTCATACCAGTCAGAATGGCCATCATCAAAAAATCTAGAAACAATAAATGCTGGAGAGGGCGTGGAGAAAAGGAAACCCTCTTGCACTGTTGGTGGGGCTATAAATTGATACAACCACTAGGGAGAACAGTATGGAGGTTCCTTAAAAAACTAAAAAAAGAACTACCATATGACCCAGCAATCCCACTACTGGGCATATACCCTGAGACAACCATAATTCAAAGACACATGCACCCCAGTGTTCATTGTTCAGGGGTTTAAGTTTACTACTACTCACTTTTTATGAGTCCAAAGTCATTGGGCTCCTTTCTCTACTTCAATCCTACCTGTCTTTCAAGTCTTAGCTGAAGTGTCATTTCTGTGAAACTCCCTTTGAGTCTACGCCCTAGGCTGGGGCTCCATTTCTCTTTCCCATAGCACTCTGCACTTCTTGTTCTAATGACTTTGTTCAGTGTCTGTCTCCTCCATTTGACAGCTCTGAGGGCAGGGATTTGGTCCCATCCTGAATAAATGAGTGACATCATTTGTAAAACGAGGGAGTTGAAATAGATGAACTTGGAGATCCTTCATCTCTCCCTTCTTTTCCTTTTTTCTTCCCCTTTTTCTCTCTTTCTCTCTCTCCTTTTCTCCCACCTCCCCCTTCCAAATAATTTCCAAAATAGAATCATACCTGAAATCTTCTCCTTCTGTGCCTTGCCAACATTAGGTTTTATCATGGAAAACAAAATCAAAATTTTGGGTATGTTAGATGAATAATGACATCTTACTGTGGTTCTATTTTGCACTCATTTGAATACCAGGAAAGTTTATTCATCCTGTCAGCAAATATTGAACATCTACTATGCTCCAAACTCTGTGGAAGAAGGCCCTAGAGGTAGAACAATTCACAAAACAAAGGCCTTGCTCTCATGGAGCTTACAGTTGAGGTTTTCTCATATTATTATTGATCATTTACATATCTTCTGTGAATTACATTTCCACATTAGCTGCTTATCCACCTGCCACCCTCTCTTTTTTTAGTGTTCATTTAACAAATATTTTGCTCAGGAGTATGGGAGTTGTAACGTTAAGACAGTCCATTTCACAATTCACTTAGCATCTATTCTGCCTCACCAGTACATACATTCAAACAAAAATGTTTTTCTCAAAAAACAGGTCTGAGTAGCCCACTTGTCACTATATTGTACACTCGATAAAAACTTTATTTTGAAAAAAAGGCCAAAGTGGTTGTGATTTTTGGCATTTTATTTTTATAACAAATGTGTGGCCTCACTGTGTAGCAGCAGTTAAATACCATACGTTGAAAGAGGGAATTGAGCAGTTGGATTTAATGGAACCATTTTAACAAGGACCAGTTGCAGTGTTAGGTTGTAATTGCAAAGGAACCTGCCTGGACTTTAATTTGTCATCTTGTTTTATTTAAAAATATACTCAATTTGCATTTTCCAGACGCCAGAGGCAGTAATGAAAGGTCCTGGGTGACAAGTCTGTAACATCAGCAAGGTTTTATCTTTTAAATTTATTTCATTTTTAACATCTTTATTGGAGTATAATTCCTTTACATTGTTGTGTTAGTAGCTACTGTATAACAAGGTGAATCAGCTATACGTATACATATATCCCCATATTCCCTCTCTCTTGCATCTCCCTCCCATCCTCCCTGTCCCACCCCTCTAGGTGATCACAAAGCACCGAGCTGATCTCCCTGTGCTATGCAGCTGCTTCCCACTAGCTATCTGTTTTACATTTGGTAGTGTATATATGTCAGTGCCACTCTCTCACTTCCACTCAGCTTACCCTTCCCCCTCCCCGTGTCCTCAAGTCCATTCTGTACATCTACGTCTTTATTCCTGTCCTGCCCCTAGGTTCTTCAGAACAATTTTGTGTGTGTTTTTTTTTTTTAGATTCCTTATATATGTGTTAGCATACGGTATTTGTTTTTCTCTTTCTGACTTACTTCACTCTGTATGACAGACTCTAGGTCCATCCACCTCACTACAAATAACTCAATTTCGTTTCTTCTTATGGCTGAGTAATATTCCATTGTATACATGTGCCACATCTTCTTTATCCATTCATCTGTCGATGGACACTTAGGTTTCTTCCATGTCCTGGCTATTGTAAATAGTGCTGCAATGAACAATGTGGTACCTGACTCTCTTCGAATTATGGTTTTCTCAGGGTATATGCCCAGTAGTGGGATTGCTGGGTCATATGGTAGTTGTATTTTTAGTTTTTTAAGGAACCTCCATACTTTCTCCATAGTGGCTGTATCAATTTACATTCCCACCAACAGTGCAAGAGGGTTCCCTTTTCTCCACAGCCTCTCCAGCATTTATTGTTTCTAGATTTTTTGATGATGGACATTCTGACTGCTGTGAGGTGATACCTCATTGTAGTTTTGATCTGCCTTTTTCTAGTGATTAGTGATGTTGAGCATCCTTTCATGTGTTTGTTGGCAATCTGTATATCTTCTTTGGAGAAATGTCTATTTAGGTCTTCTGCCCATTTTTGGATTGGGTTGTTTGTTTTTTTTTTGATATTGAGCTGCATGAGCTGCTTGTATATTTTGGAGATTAATCCTTTGTCAGTTGCTTCATTTGCAAATATTTTCTCCCATTCTGAGGGTTGTCTTTTGGTCTTGTTTATGGTTTCCTTTGCTGTGCAAAACCTTTAAGTTTCATTAGGTCCCATTTCTTTATTTTTGTTTTTATTTCCATTTCTCTAGGAGGTGGGTCAGAAAGGATCTTGCTGTGATTTATGTCCTAGAGTGTTCTGCCTATGTTTTCCTCTAAGAGTTTTATAGTGTCTGGCCTTATATTTAGGTCTTTAATCCATTTTGGGTTTATTTTTGTGTATGGTGTTAGGGAGTGTTCTAATTTCATTCTTTTACATGTAGCTGTCCAGTTTTCCCAGCACCACTTATTGAAGAGGCTGTCTTTTCTCCACTATATATTCTTGCCTCCTTTATCAAATATAAGGTGGCCATATGTGTGTGGGTTTATCTCTGAGTTTTCTATCCTGTTCCATTGATCTATGTTTCTGTTTTTGTGCCAGTACCATACTGTTGTTATTACTGTAGCTTTGTAAATAGTCTGAAGTCAGGGAGCCTGATTCCTCCAGCTCCTTTTTTCCTTTTCAAGATTGCTTTGGCTATCTTTGTCTTTTGTGTTTCCATGCAAATTGTGAAATGTTTTGTTCTAGTTCTGTGAAAATGCCATTGGTAGTTTGATAGGGCTTGCATTGAATCTGTAGATTGCTTTGGGTATCTACTACATGAATTTTTACTTTTATCTATTATTTTCTTCTTTGTGCTTTATTTTGGTTAACTTTACTGTTCTTTTAAAAAACAATTTTTGAGAGTAAACGTCAGAATATCATGGAGGGCCTCCGTATGTCTGGGTTCCCTCTAAAAAGATATATTTTTAGTTTGCAATAAGCATATAAATCAATTTTTTTCTTCTGATTACTGCTTGAATGTATTCCATAAATTCTAATATGTAGTAGTTTCATTATCATATTTTAGAAATTTTGAAATTTGGAGCTGTATTTCCTCTTTCACTTAATATTTATTTAAGAGAAAAATTTATTGCTTATTTTATTGCATTATAATTAGGGAGTGGGTTTGTAATATTTCTTCTCCATAGGACTTACTGATGCTTTCTTTGTGACCTAAGAGTTGAGTGGTCAATTTTGTAAATGTTCTGTGCTGCTTGAGAGGAAAATATATATTTCATTATCAGGGTTTAATGTTTGCTATGTTTCCATAAGATCTATTTTATTGAGAATGTTGTTTAGGTGTTCTATAGCCCTGTTAACTTTTTGTCTACTTCACCTGTGTTATAATGAAAGTAGTTTGCTGAAGTCTATTATCAGGGTATTTTTGTGTACTTCTACCTGCTTCTCTTGTAGTTTCAGCTCTATGAAGATGATTGCTCAGTTATTTGGTGCATAGACACTTCTGAATATTATAGCTCTATTTTGAATTGCAGCTTTTAGCATTAGTAGTGCCCTTGTTGTCACATTAATATTTTTTTGTTTTGGGCTTGCATCCTACTTTGACTGATATCAGGATTGCAAACACTGCTTTCTTATTGATTTCATTTGCCTGTTGTGCCTGTATCCATCCTTATATGTTTAGCCTTTCAGAATCACTTTTTTTTTTTAGGTGTGGCTCTTGTATACCAAAGGTTCGATATTTCTTTATGAGTCATTTTGGAAATATTTTTCTCTTAAAAAATGAGTTAAGCTAACTCACATTTATTAATATACTTGTTATGTTGGGTCTCTGTCATGTTATTTTAATTATAATTACTATCTCATCTTATTAAATTTTCTCTGTTTCTCTACGTGACGTGTTTGCTTTGGTCTTTAATAACAAAACATTTTTTTAAAAATTAGGATTAGGTATCTGTTGATAAGCTCTGTACTTATACCTTTTTAAATGCCCTTCTCTACTGTTTTCTTAGTTAACCTTTATTATCTGGTGTGTCAGTTTCTAATGTATCCTTTGACTCCTCCCTTTTATCTGTACAACAGATGTTCTCAAAGTGTGGTCTACTGGAGGCCCCTGAAACCCTTTCAGAGGGTCTGTGATGTCAAAACTGTTTTCATAATAATACTAAGACTTTACTTTGCTTTTCCACTCTCACTCTGTCATGAATGCAAATGAACCTTTTCCAGGGGCTACATGATATGTGATGATATTATCCTTTTGATAGCTAATGAAATGTGTGAAACACATATGAAAATTCAGGTGTCTTCTATTAAGCCAGACCTTAAAGGGATTTGCAAAAATGTGAAATGATGCCACTCTTCTAACTATATTTTTTGGGAAAAGTATTGTTTTTCATAAAAATGTTGCTTATGTTTTTGTGTAATAGGCTTATTATTGTTATTTGTAAGTAAATAAATAGCTTCTCAGTTTTAATTTGTAATATGGGATATATTGATACCGATAATTCAATAAATAAAAACTTTATGAGATTTTCAAATTTTACAAGTGCAAGGATTTGGGAGGTCAAATCCCACATTTGTGCAACATCATTGAAATTATTCTCCTTTCATTTTCCCTCTCCGTTCTCTTCTACTTTTTATTTATATCATATTTACTTTGTCAAATATATTTATTTGCATTTTCTCATATGAGGTGTTCCTATACACATGATTGTGTTTTTAAGATATTTATTCTGTTCCATTGGTCTATTTTTCTGCTATTATGGCTTTATTGTGTGTCTTTATATATGGTGGCCAGCTTTTTAATTTTCTGTTTTATAGTTGATTTAGATATGCATTGACCTTTCTTCTTCCATGTAAATTTTAGAGTAAATATGATTTTCTCAAAGATGTTCAAGTTGAAATTTTATTGGGAATTTATAGATTAGTTATGGGAAAATTTACATTTTAAAAATTATTATAATTTCCATTTATTCCGCTCATCTTTGTCCTTTATTGGATTTTAAAATTATTTTCTAGAGAGGTATTGAGATTTGTTGCTTAGCTGAATTCCTAAATATTTAATATGTTTGTTGCTTATTATATTTTCTATTGGCTATTGCTGATGTTGAGAAATACTGTTGATTTTTGTAGGTCAATCATATATCAACAACATGGCTAAGCTCTCTGGTTTTTTTCTAGTAGTTTGTCTTTAGATTATGTTGGTTTTTCTAAGTAGCCAGCCATATATAATCTGTAAGTAATGCTTCCACTACTCACTGTTGCATTTTGAGCATTTTATTTTGTACTTGGGTGAGATAAAAGTAAGAAAATATAGCAGTGTCAGGTTTGTTCTTTGTTGTACATGAGCTTCAATTATTCTTACCTGTACTGTCCAGTGTGATTATTTGAGAGTTGGGGCAGCACCTGTAGGGAGGTGTGTGTGTGTGTGTGTGTGTGTGTGTGTATGTGTGTGTATGTGTATGTAGTATTATGTTAAGATTCATTATGAGTCCAAAAAAGTCATTCTTTGTAACATGGAGAAGAAAATATTCAACCTCTGAAGACCACATATACTGAGGAGGAGAAACATTTCTCTGAAATCCTCTCATTTATATGATACCTGCTGATCTTTTTTTTTTTATTATTAATTTTATTGGACTATAGTTGATTTACAGTGTTGTGTTAGTGTCAGGTATACAGCCTAGTGATTCGATTATATATATACATATATTCATTCTTTTTCAGGTTCTTTTCCCATATATTACTACAGAATATTGAGTAGAGTTCCCTGTGCTGTACAGTAGGTCCTTGTTTGTTATCTGTTTTATATATAGTAGTGTGTGTATGTTAATCTTCAGCTCCTAATTTATCCCTCCCCCACCACATTTGCCCTTTCGTAACCATAGGTTTGTTTTCAAAATCTGAGTCTGTTTCTGTTTTGAAAATAAGTTCATTTATATCACTTTTTAAAAATTAGATTCCACATATGAGTGATATCATATGATATTTGTCTTTCTCTGGCTTACTTCACCTAGTATGATAATCTCCACGTCCATCCATGTTGCTGCAAATGGCTTTATTTCATTCTTTTTTAATGGCTGGTTAATATTCCATTGTATATATGTACCACATCTTCTTTATCCATTCCTCTGTCGATGGACATTTAGGTTGCTTCCATGTCTTGACTATTGTAAATTGTGCTGCAATGAACATTGGGGTGCATGTATCTTTTTGAATTATGTTTTTTTCTAGATATATGCCCAGGAGTTGGATTGCTGGATCATATGTTAGTTCTGTTTTTAGTTTTTTAGATATCTGTTGATCTTAATACCTTGGTGAGTTGACTAACAAAAATCAAACATTGTCTATTTTACTTACTTGATTTGAATTAAAAATTTTTTGTTATTTTTATTGTACAATTTATTATTTTAAACTAAATAAGTAATAAATTAAAACATTTTCATTGTAAATTATTCAAATCGTATTCAAATGATGTAGAACGAGACAGAATAGAAACCCCTCCTTTTATCTTATTTCATATGTCCGCCTGCCCTTCCTTCTATCACTATCAGCAGTTTTTGGGTGCATCTTTCATCCTGTTTCTTTATATTTAAATACATATGCTTATCTATTACACAACTTTTTTCTTCAGCTACTTTTTAAATATATTCTTTATTGAAACCCAATTCACATGCCATAAATTCCACTGTTTTAAAGTGTACAATGTAGTGGTTTTCAGTATTTTCACAAAGTTACATAACCATTGTCACTATTTCCAGATCATTTTTATCACCCCAAAAGAAGCCCCATAGCGGTTAATAGTCACTTGCCATCTCTCTCTTCCTCTAGCCTCGCACAACCACTAATATATTTTCAGTCATTGGATTTGTGTAGTTTGGATACTTCACATAAGTGGAATCAAACAATATGCGATCTTCTTTTACTTAGCTCCATATGACTTTTTAAAATAAGTATTAATGGGATCAATACTTTTAAAATAAGTATTAATGGGATCATATAAGTTGCACATACAGTAAACATATCATTCTGATTCTTTTTTCTCTTAGTATTTCTTCCATATCATCTTATATATTTCCGCGTAATTATTTTTAGTGGCAGTATAGTATACACGGACCTGATGCATCCTAGTTTATTCGTGTTCCATTATTGATGGATATATGGATTGTAGCCGGTCAATATTATCAACAATCTCATACTGAAATTTGTTTTTGATACATGTAATGTGCATGTGCAAGAGCTTTGTCTACCAGGGGAATCTACAAAATAATAATAGTACCCACCTTAAAAATTTATTGTGCAGATAAAGCAAGATAATACCAGTACTTTGAACAATGCCTGGCAAATAGCAAACTCTCGATAAATGGTAGCTGTTATTAATATTACAGAAATATTCAGATCTTCAGTAGCATAGCAAATGTTTACGATACAGTAGTGAGTTTAAAAAGCAACCCAGTAAAATAGTATATATTCTTCGGTTGCAATTTTGTGATAACTACATCTGCTTATGAATAAAAACTCAAGGAAATATTTATATGTGGAAAGAATTGCTTTGCTATGATGATGGTATTGTGAACTGCCTTTTTATGTTTTCAGAATGTCTTTCAAAATGTTATGTCACTATAAAATGATAAGAAATGTGGAGAGAGAAGAAGAAATCTTGACTTGCCCTTGAGTGAGAAAGAGGTTCCCAAGCATCTTCCTGCTGGGGCCCCCCACCCAAAACAATGTGGCTCTGACAGGAGTGAGTCAAGACTCAGGTAGCTCACCATGATTTTTTCATCATCTTGTGAAGGCTTCCTCATGGTTTTCTCTCCCTTCATTGTAAAAATCTTTGCTTTATCTCCTTGGTTATTCATTTATGCATCCATTCAATAGATATTTATTGAGAGCCCACTGTGCGCTAGGCATTCTAGGCACTGAATGGACATTAGTGAACTATGTTGAACAATGGAGAGTTCTTGAGTTTTGTACTAGAAAAAAAATCTTAGACTTATACCAACAAATAAATAAGAAAATACCAATGATAAGTGCTATGCAGATAATTAAAATACAATGATGTGATGATACTGGACAGCGTGGCTACTTTATTATTTTTTTTTAAGAAATTTATTTTATTTATTTATTTTTGACTGCATTGGGTCTTCATTGCTGCATGTGGGCTTTCTCTAGTTGCAGCAAGCGGGGGCTACTCTTCATTGTGGTGTGCAGGCTTCCCATTGTGGTGGCTTCTCTTGTTGCAGAGCATGGGCTCTAGGCATGCAGCTTCAGTAGTCATGGCTCAAGGGCTCAGTAGTTGTGGCTCGCAGGCCTTAGAGCACAGGCTCAGTAGTTGTGGCACATGGACTTAGTTGCTCCATGGCATGTGGTATCTTCCTGGACCAGGGCTTGAACCCATGTACCCTGTGTTGGCAGGCAGATTTTTAACCACTGTGCCACCGACTAAGTCCCTGGGGTGGCTACTTTAGTTTGGTGGTTAAGAGGACTTCTCTGCAGAGAAGTTTACCTGTTGAGACCTAAATGACAAGAGGAAGCCGTCCATGGGAATGTTCTGGGGAGGAATATTTCAGGAGAGTGAATAGCAACACCTGAAGGCTTTAGAGCAGAAACCAAATTGGTGGGTGGGAAGTACAGAAAATGGGCCAGTGTGTGTGTTGCTGGATAGTGGTGGATAAAGTGGGAGCAGAATGAGGTCAGAGAGGAAGACAAGCATCGGATCGTGTGGGGCTTTGTAAGCTAGGGCAGGGAGTTTGGATTTTATTCTAAGTGTGGGAAGCATTAGATGGTTTTAAGTAGGAGAGTGACTTGCTTGGATCTGTGTTTCAAAAAACATCTAACTGCCTGTTCTTTGGGAAATCGATTTTAGGGAGAATGGAGTCAGGGAGATCATTTGGGAGGTATAGCAACGGTCTGGACAAGAGATGATGATGACTCAGGATAGGGTAGGAGCAGTGGAGAAGAAATGGTTGTTGTGGTTCTTTTCAAGACATTTACCTGGATCTGCACCTTTGTGGGACATGAAGAAAGTAAAAGAGCCAAAGATAACTCCTAGATTTTTGGCTTGAGTAAACGAGTAAGTGGTGATGCTATTTCCTTTGAAGAAAACTGAAGACTGTCTGGGGAATAAAAAAAGTTCTGTTTTGATTGTAGTAAAGATTCCTGTTAGATATGCAAATACAAATGACAAATGGAGACTTGATTATATGATACAGATTTCCAGGAGAGATACAGAAGTCCTCAATACTTCTGTGGTATTTATTTATTTATTAAGTCTAGTTTTCTTAACAGACTTCATTTTTTAGAGAAGTGTTAGGTTTACAGAAAAGTTGCACATATAATAATTAGAGTTTCCACATTTGCCTCTCCTCCACACGTGGTTGCTCCTGTTACTAATATCTTACGTTAGTGCAGTTACAATTGATGAACCAATATTGATACATAATTATTAAACTCCATAGTTAGAATAATTTACTCTTCGTGTTTTACAGTCCTATGGCTTTTTACTAATGTATAATAGCATGTATCCATCATTACAGAATCATACAGAATAATTTCACTGTCCTAAAAATGCCCTGTGCTCCACCAACTCAGCTCTTCCTTCCTCCCCTTGAACCCTCTCATCCATTGATAGTTGTACTGTCTCTTTAGTTTTGCCTTTCTAAAATGTCACAGAGTTGAAATCATACGGTAGGAACCTTTTCAGACTAGCTTCTTTTACTTAGCAATATGCATTTAAGAATCTACCATGTATATTTGTGGCTTAATAGCTAATTTACTTTTTTATCCCAGAATATACTCCATTGTATGTACCATAGCTTTTTTTTTTTACCATTTACTATTGAAGGCAGATGTGGTATTTAAAACCAGGGGATTGGGTGGGCTCAGCTAGAGGGAGTGTGTAGCTAAAGAAGAAAAAGAGGTCCTGTCTTGTACTTTCATAGTGAGGCAGTTCTGATGTGAGATTTCAGATGGACCCAGAAGCTCCCCCTGCTCCTGATGAGAGAGATGACAGGAAGCCACATCATTTTATTTTTGAATGATTGTGGCTACGGTCCCTTCTGGAGTAAGATATTAATGAGGAAGGGGGAGAGAGGATTAATGATAGATCCATGGGGAAGCAGAACTGAGCACTAAGATTCACAGTGGGTGGGATGGGGGGAAGGGCATTCTTGGGCCAGGAGAAGACACCAAAAACATGGCGACTGGAGGTCTAAAATCAAACCTGTTCTACAGAAGTTTTGCTCAGGATGGTCTTGTAGTGATTTTGGGAGGTGTCAGTTATATTTATTCCATGGGATCAGAGATAGGGCAACTTTCCCACACAGGCACTTGCCCTAGCATAGCTCATGGCATCTCACTACCTTTGTGCATTTTTCTGCCATACCTGGAGGCAGCTGTAGACAGTGTCCTTGATGCCAGTTTGCTGGGAAATTTTCCACAAAAGCACATGAGGATTTGCCCCACCCGACTGAGAAAGCTGATTTTCTGGATAGTTCTCTGTTTATGCATGAGGAAACTTGGCACTGGTGAAGCGCTAGCTTATTTTCCTTTTTTGTTTGGTTTCATTTGTGCTTCAGAAATAGAACAGATTAAGCATCACTTGCTTTTGAAGGCTCCAGCTCTCCTTACAGCATGACTTTAAATTCTGTTCTCCCCAGGCGAGAACGTGGAAAACATCTCTTCTAGCTTTTGTTAAAAGCAAATGCAGGTAGCCGGGGAAGCTCTATGTGGAGACTGGACTGAGTGGATGCGGAGCCCTGAGCTGGGGAACTAAAGGGCGGATCTTGAATGGGATGCCAGACATTGCTCATGAGAAACCTGAGGAGGATACTAAAAAGACAGCTACAGTTTTCCTGATGACTGCCGCCAAGTTTTTTGAGGCCCCAGCTGTTGCGGGTCTCTGGTTGAGTTTTTAAGGATCAAGTTACAAAGTGCCACACACCTATCCACAGGGGCTCTGATGGGATGTGTTTTTTGGAGCTGAAATTCATATATACATCGAAAGCTATTAGAAAGCTCTTTGGTTCTAGATATTTATTGGATGTCTGTGATGCACCAGGCTTTATGCCAAGTACCAGCGATACAGGGTGAAAAGACCAAACAGAATCTGCCTTGTAGAGCTTACAGTAGGGTGGCAAAGACACTACTGAACAGGAGCTGACAGTCCTTTGGAGGGTCAAGAAGGAGCTGATGCCAGGCAGCCTTGTCAAGCCGTGTGGATGATTGGCTCTTGGTGCTCCAGCCAGGTGTTAGGGCTGTGCCTCTGAGGTGGGAGAGCCAAGTTCAGGACACTGGTCCACAAGAGACCTCTCAGCTCCACATAATATCAGATGGCGAAAATCTCCCAGAGACCTCCATCTCAATGCCAAGACCCCGAATAGCCAAAGCAATCTTGAGAATGAAAAATGGAGCTGGAGGACTCAGGCTCCCTGACTTCAGACTATACTACAAAGCTACAGTAATCAAGACAGTGTGGTACTGGCACAAAAACAGAAATACAGATCAATGGAAGAGGATAGAAAGCCCAGAGATAAACCCATGAACATATGGTCACCTTATCTTTGATAAAGGAGGCAAGAATATACAGTGGAGAAAAGACAGCCTCTTCAATAAGTGGTGCTGGGAAAACTGGACAGCTACACATAAAAGAATGAAATTAGAACACTCTCTAACACCATACACTAAAATAAACTCAAAATGGATTAAAGACCTAAATATAAGGTCAGACACTATAAAACTCTTAGAGGAAAATATAGGCAGAACACTCTAGGACATAAATCACAGCAAGATCCTTTTTGACCCACCTCCTAGAGAAATGGAAATAAAAACAAAAATAAACAAATGGGACCTAATGAAACTTCAAAGCTTTTGTACAGCAAAGGAAACCATAAACAAGACAAAAAGACAACCCTCAGAGTGGGAGAAGCTATTTGCAAATGAAGCAACTGACCAAGGATTAATCTCCAAAATCTACAAGCAGCTCATGCAGCTCAATAACAAAAAACCAAACAACCCAATCTAAAAATGGGCTGAAGACCTAAATAGACATTTCTCCAAAGAAGATATACAGATTGCCAACAAACACATGAAAGAATGCTCAACATCATTAATCATTAGAGAAATGCAAATCAAAACTACAATGAGATATCATCTCACACCAGTCAGAATGGCCATCATCAAAAAATCTAGAAACAGTAAATGCTGGAGAGGGTGTGGAGAAAAGGAACCCTCTTGCACTGTTGGTGGGAAGGTAAATTGGTACAGCCACTATGGAGAACAGGATGGAGGTTCCTTAAAAAACTAAAAATACAACTACCATATGACCCAGCAGTCCCACTACTGGGCATATATCCTGAGAAAACCAGAATTCAAAAAGAGCCAGGTACCAACATATTCATTGCAGCTCTATTTACAATAGCCAGGACATGGAAGCAACCTAAGTATCCATGAACAGATGAATGGATAAAGAAGATGTGGCACATATATACAGTGGAATATTACTCAGCCATAAAAAGGAACGAAATTGAGTTATTTGTAGTGAGGTGGATAGACCTAGAGTCTGTCATACAGAGTGAAGTAAGTCAGAAAGAGAAAAACAAATACCGTATGCTAACACATATATATGGAATCTAAAAAAAAAAAAAAAAAAAAAAAACGGTCATGAAGAACCTAGGGGTAAGACGGGAATAAAGATAGACCTACTAGAGAATGGACTTGAGGTTATGGGGAGGGGGAAGGGTAAGCTGTGACAAAGCGAGAGAGAAGCATGGACATATATACACTACCAAATGTAAAATAGATAGCTAGTGGGAAGCAGCCGCATAGCACAGGGAGATCATCTCGGTGGTTTGTGACCACCTAGAGGGATGGGATAGCGAGGGTGGGAGGGAGGGAGACGCACGAGGTAAGACATATGGGGACATATGTATATATATAACTGATGCACTTTGTTATAAAGCAGAAGCTAACACACCATTGTAAAGCAATTATACCCCAATAAAGATGTTAAAAAAAAAAAAAGCAAATGCAGGGAATACTTGGGAGGGATCTTTTTTTAAGTTTAATTTATCTGGTTGAAAATAAATCTTTTCTCCCTACAACAAAAATAAATGCTCATTGTAAAGAAATTAGAACAAATCGGAAAACATACAAAGAAGGAAGAAAAAAATTGGATAGTAATGAAACAAATGAAATAAGATTATGTTAGAGCTGGAAGGGACCTTAGAAATAATCTAACTAAACTCATCAAACTGTTTTATAAAGGATGAAACTGGGGCTCAGAAAAGTTAAGCAACTTGTTCAAGGTCACATGGCTAATAATGATAAGAAGACTTAGAATCTTTTTCTTTTTTGATTAATATGTTTTTATTGTACCAGGGTTTTTGAAATTTTTATTTTTTCTCTTTTAGTGATGAGACTCTTTTTTTAGTCAAATCTTATTTAGAAGCCCAACATATAAAACAAAGGTGTACTTGTTGGATGGGAGCAGGTGGGGAGGGAGAGCTGCAGGTCTATTCTCCCCACCTCCCATGACCCCCAGAATTCTTTGGAGAAACCCCAAGAGAATGCCTCAGATTTTCCAGGGCAAAATATGATACATGTAATAATCATTCCTTGATATCATTCATTCATTTATTTTTTTCACCAGCCATTTATTGGGTGTTTACTATGTGCCAGGCACTTTTTGAGGTGAAAGGAATACATACAACCTTGAACAAAAACAGGCAAAAAAAAGACAGGATGTATGGTGGGGAGTGGGGGTGGTGTAGCGTGTGTAGGCTGTCTTTCCTGGACTCTGTCCTCTGCTGACCCGTGGCAGCCTTTTCTGTTCCTTCTGTGTAGTTTTAGTTACCCCTTATCTTTTGAATCAGGGACAACAATTGATCTAAAACATCCCTCAAGTCCTATTTTTTTTTTCTGACTTGGTTTGAATAACTGTTTGGTCTTTCTTTGTTCTGAGAAGATGCAACATTCCTCAGTGTTCATTAGCAGCCATCCATTTCTCTGACAGTGGGCTTAGGCATTGCCCTGAGACTAATTTCTGCTTCCACTTTTATTAGAGATGAGGAACTTGTCAATTCCAAAGGCTTCCATTTTAGCATTTTTGTGACAAATTTTGTAAGGAAACTACACACCCCAATTTAACAGAAGTTTAAAAAAAAAACCCTCATTTCTGGGGGATATTGTCACCTAAAAGTAGCTTATTAGAAAATCACCCTCTTTCCAACATTAGCAGTAAACTCAAATCCCAAAGGTTAACCGAGCCTCTTGCAAGTTGGCTACATGGTCCTTCACCTCCCTTTAGACCCCAACACAAAGTAAAAAGGCAGACAGAGCAGAGTTGGGGTCCTTGGGGTCAAATCTGGCTCTGCCCTGCACTGGCTGAGGATGTTGGGCAAGTGATTTAACTTCCTTGAGCTATAAGTATAATGGGTATGAAATCAGGGTCATTGTGTGATTAAAAGGAAAAGAATTTTATGAAAGTGGCACAGTGTCTGGCCCACAGATGGACGCATAATACATCTTGTTTCCTTCTTCCCTTTCCTTTGAATCTCCATTTTGAATTTTTTCTTTTCCTAAGAATAAATTTCTTAGGACAGTGACTTTATGGGGAACAAGACTCACCTGGGGATTGTGTCAAAATGCAAAATCAGAATCAGCAGGTCTGGGGGTTGGGATTGAAAGTCTGCATTTCCAACAGGTTTCCAAGTAGTAACTGCATGCAAAGCCCCTGGACATGCTTTATATGCTTGGTCACTTTGGAGTCAGTCCTGTGATTGAATCCTGACTTTGCCAGTCACTGGCTGGGTGATCTTGAGGCTCACCTTTCTGAGCCTCAGTTTCTCAACTGGGGTGATTATGCATCACAGGTACAGTGAAGATTTAAAATGAGATAGTGGGTACCAGGAGTACAGCACCATTACTATTTTTGCTACTTTTATGTTAAATATATTAAACAGAAGACTAATAGCACTGGCATAGAAAACATGACCTGCAGCTCTAGGTGAAGGGAGCACATCCTTTGAATAGCGACTAGCCCAGTGCCTGGCACATAGGAGGTGAAGCACAGATGTTGGCTTCCTCTGAACATTTGATGTTCATATTGGCAGAGGCTAGTTGAGAACTGGGAAGGGTTGCTATGTGGAGGCATTCAGGCCGGGCTGAGAGTTTAGGTGGATGGTCCCTAGAGCTCCCTTCTATAAGCAAAACCAACTACTTATCAGTCATCTGGGACCAAAAAGAAGGAGTGATGCCATTAATTTTTGCTTTGTTCCTTCTGGAAACCACTATGATTCGAGGCTGTGGGGTTCTTACTATAACTTCTAGAACTGGAGGCCGGGATAGCTGAGGCTGGTGTGGTTGGTAAGGTGACTCTGTGATGATGTGGGAGGCTGCTTTCAGACAGGATTCTCTGCTTTGTCCCAGCAGTGTAGTCAGGGTTCACGGTGAGACATGCATCCAGCCTAGCTCCCAGGGAGAGTGCTAGGGCTCCAGGGGGCCTCCAATCCTGCCATTCTCATGCCTCCTTCTTTACCTATGTTTCATGAACTATATCTTATGACTCTGTTTTCCATTTAAAAATTTTTTAATTCAAACTAATTTTATAAGTAATGTATGACCATCCTAGAAAAATAGAAAATATAGGTGATCACAAAGAAGAAAATAAGTAATCCTGAAACTCAACACTTTAAAATAAATTCTGTTAACATTTTTTTCTATTAAGAGCTTGAAGTAGTACTTTCTTTTATTTTAAATTTTTATTTTATATTGGAGCATAGTTGATTAACAATGTTGTGTTAGGACTTCCCTTGTGGCACAGTGATTAAGAATCCGCCTGCCAATGCAGGGGACACGGGTTCGAGCCCTGGTCCGGGAAGATCCCACATGATGCGGAGCAACTAAGCCCATGTGCCACAACTACTGAGCCTGTGCCATAGAGCCCACGAGCTACAACTGCTGAGCCCACGTGTCACAACTACTGAAGCCCGAGTGCCCTAGAGCCCGTGTGGCGCAACTACTGAAGCCCATGTGCTCTAGGGTCCGTGTGCTGCAACTACTGAGCCTGTGTGCTGCAACTACTGAAGCCCGTGTGCCTAGAGCCCATGATCTGCAATAAGACAAGCCACTGCAATGAGAAGCCTGTGCACCTCAGTGAAGAGGAGCCCCCACTTGCCGCAACTAGAGAAAGCCCATGTGCAGCAGTGAAGACCTAACACAGCCAAAAAACCCCCCAAAAAACCAAAAAACAATGATGTGTTAGATTCAGGTGTACAGCAAAAAGATTAAGTTATACATATACATGTATCTATTCTTTTTCAAATTCTTTTCCCATATAGGCTATTACACAATACTGAGCAGAGCTCCCTGTGCTATACAGTAAGTTCTTGTTGTTTATCTGTTTTAAATATAGCAGTGTGTACATGTCAATCCCAAACTCTCCATCTATCTCTCCCCACTCCTTCCCTCCTGATAACCATAAATTTGTTCTCTAAGTCTGTGCATCTGTTCCTGTTTTGTAAATAAGTTCATTTGTATCATTTTGGTTTTTTGTAGATTGTGCATGTAAGGGCTATCATATGATATTTGTGTTTCTCTGTCTGACTTATTTCACTTAGTATGATAATCTCCAGGTCCATCCATGTTGCTGCAAATGGCGTTAATTAATTCTTTTTAATGGCTGGGTAATATTCCATTGTATATATGTACCGCATCTTCTTTATCCATTCCCCTGTCGATGGACGTTCAGGTTGCTGCCATGTCCTAGCTCTTATAAATAGTGCTGCAGTGATATTGGGGTGCATGTATCTTTTCGAATTATGGTTTTCTCTGGATATATGTCCAGGAGTAGCATTGCTGGATCATGTGGAACCTCTATTTTTAGTTTTTTTCTGTGTGTGTGGTACACAGGCCTCTTACTGTTGTAGCCTCTCCAGTTGCGGACCACAGGCTCCAGACGCGCAGGCTCAGCGGCCATGGCTCACGGGCCTAGCCGCTCCGCGGCATGTGGGATCTTCTTGGACCGGAGCACGATCCCATGTCCCCTGCATCGGCAGGCGGACTCTCAACCACTGCGCCACTAGGGAAGCCGTATTTTTGGATTCTTAAGGAACCTCCGTACTGTTCTCCATAGTAACTGGACTAATTATATTCCCACCAACAGTTTAAGAGGGTTGTCTTTTCTCTACACCCTCTCCAGCTTTTGTTTGTAGACTTTTTTCTTTAACATCTTTATAGGGGTATAATTGCTTTACAATGGTGTGTTAGCTTCTGCTTTACAACAAAATGAATCAGTCATATATATATATATATATATATATATATATACACACACATACATATGTTTCCATATCTCTTCTCTCTTGCCTCTCCCTCCCTCCCACCCTCTCTATTCCCACCCCTCCAGGCGGTCACAAAGCACCGAGATGATCTCCCTGTGCTATGCGGCTGCTTCCCACTAGCTATCTATTTTACGTTTGGTAGTGTATATATGTCCATGCCACTCTCTCGCTTTGTCACAGCTCACCCTCCCCATGTCCTCAAGTCCATTCTCTAGTAGGTCTCTGTCTTTATTCCCTTCTTGCCCCTAGGTTCTTCATGACCTTTTTTTTTTTTTTAGATTCCATATATATGTGTTAGCATACGGTATTTGTTTTTCTCTTTCTGACTTACTTCACTCTGTATGACAGACTCTAGGTCTATCCACCTCATTACAAATAGCTCAATTTCGTTTCTTTTAATGGCTGAGTAATATTCCATTGTATATATGTGCCACATCTTCTTTATCCATTCATCCGATGATGGACACTTAGGTTGTTTCCATCTCCGGGATATTGTAAATAGAGCTGCAATGAACATTTTGGTACATGACTCTTTTTGAATTATGGTTTTCTGAGGGTATATGCCCAGTAGTGGGATTGCTGGGTCATATGGTAGTTCTATTTGTAGTTTTTTAATGAACCTCCATACTGTTCTCCACAGTCGCTGTATCAATTTACATTCCCACCAACAGTGCAAGAGTGTTCCCTTTTCTCCACACCCTCTCCAGCATTTATTGTTTCTAGATTTTCTGATGATGGCCATTCTGACTGGTGTGAGATGATATCTCATTGTAGTTTTGATTTGCATTTCTCTAATAATTAGTGATTTTGAGCATTCTTTCATGTGTTTGTTGGCAGTCTGTATATCTTCTTTGGAGAAATGTCTATTTAAGTCTTCTGCCCATTTTTGGATTGCGTTGTTTGTTGTTTTGGTATTAAGCTGCATGAGCTGCTTGTAAATTTTGGAGATTAATCCTTTGTCAGTTGCTTCATTTGCAAATATTTTTTCCCATTCTGAGGGTTGTCTTTTTGTCTTGTTTATGTTTTCCTTTGCTGTGCAAAAGCTTTTAAGTTTCATTAGGTCCCATTTCTTTATTTTTCTTTTTATTTCCATTTGTCTAGGAAGTGGGTCAAAAAGGATCTTGCTGTGATTTATGTCGTAGAGTGTCCTGCCTATATTTTCCTCTAAGAGTTTGATAGTTTCTGGCCTTACATTTAGGTCTTTAATCCATTTTGAGCTTATTTTTGTGTATGGTGTTAGGGAGTGATCTAATGTCATACTTTTACATGTACCTGTCCAGTTTTCCCAGCACCACTCATTGAAGAGGCTGTCCTTTCTTCACTGTACATTCCTGCCTCCTTTATCAAAGATAAAGTGACCATATGTGTGTGGGTTTATCTCTGAGTTTTCTATCCTGTTCCGTTGATCTATCTTTCTGCTTTTGTGCCATTACCATACCGCCTTGATTACTGTAGCTTTGTAGTATAGTCTGAAGTCAGGGAGCCTGATTCCTCCAGCTCCGTTTTTCCTTCTCAAGATTGCTTTGGCTATTCGGGGTCTTTTGTGTTTCCATACAAATTGTGAAATTTTTTGTTCTAGTTCTGTTAAAAATGCCAGTGGTAGTTTGATAGGGATTGCATTGAATCTAGATTGCTTTGGGTAGTAGAGTCATTTTCACAGTGTTGATTCTTCCAATCCAAGAACATGGTATATCTTTCCATCTATTTGTATCATCTTTAATTTCTTTCATCAGTGTCTTATAATTTTCTGCAACAGGGCTTTTGTCTCGTTAGGTAGGTTTATTCCTAGATATTTTATTCTTTTTGTTGCAATGGTAAATGTGAGTGTTTTCTTGATTTCAGTTTCAGATTTTTCATCATTAGTGTATAGGAATGCCAGAGATTTCTGTGCATTAATTTTGTATCCTGCTACTTTACCAAATTCATTGATTAGCTCTAGTAGTTTTCTGGTAGCATCTTTAGGATCCTCTATGTATAGTATCATGTCATCTGCAAACAGTGACAGCTTTACTTCTTCTTTTCCGATTTGGATTCGTTTTATTTCCTTTTCTTCTCTGATTGCTGTGGCTACAACTTTCAAAACTATGTTGAATGAGAGTGGTGAGAGTGGGCAACCTTGTCTTTTTCCTGATCTTAGAGGAAATGCTTTCAGTTTTTCACCATTGAGGATGATGTTGGCTGTGGGTTTGTCATATATGGCCTTTATTATGTTGAGGAAAGTTCCCTCTATGCCTACTTTCTGCAGCGTTTTTATCATAAATCGGTGTTGAATTTTGTCGAAAGCTTTTTCTGCCTCTATTTAGATGATCATATGGTTTTTCTCCTTCAGTTTGTTAATATGGTGTATCATGTTGATTGATATGCGTATATTGAAGAATCCTTGCATTCCTGGAATCAACCCCACTTGATCATGGTGTATGATCCTTTTAATGTGCTGTTGGATTCTGTTTGCTAGTATTTTGTTGAGGATTTTTGCATCTATGTTCATCAGTGATATTGGCCTGTAGTTTGCTTTCTTTGTGACATCCATGTCTGGTTTTGGTATCGAGGTGATGGTGGCCTTGTAGAATGAGTTTGGGAGTGTTCCTCCCTCTGCTATATTTTGGAAGAGTTTGAGAAGGATAGGTGTTAGCTCTTCTCTAAATGTTTGATAGAATTCGCCTGTGAAGCCATCTGGTCCTGGGCTTTTGTTTGTTGGAAGATTTTTAATCACAGTTTCAATTTCAGTGCTTGTGACTGGTCTGTTCATATTTTCTGTTTCTTCCTGATTCAGTCTTGGCAGGTTGTGCATTTCTAAGAATTTGTCCATTTCTTCCAGATTGTCCATTTTATTGGCATAGAGTTGCTTGTAGTAATCTCTCATGATCTTTTGTATTTCTGCAGTGTCAGTTGTTACTTCTTTTTCATTTCTAATTCTATTCATTTGAGTCTTCTCCCTCTTTTTCTTGATGAGTCTGGCTAATGGTTTATCAATTTTGTTTATCTTCTCAAAGAACCAGCTTTTAGTTTTATTGATCTTTGCTATCGTTTCCTTCATTTCTTTTTCATTTATTTCTGATCTGATTTTTATGATTTCTTTCCTTCTGCTAACTTTGGGGTTTTTCTGTTCTTCTTTCTCTAATTGCTTTAGGTGCAAGGTTAGGTTGTTTATTTGAGATGTTTCCTGTTTCTTAAGGTAGGATTGTATTGCTATAAACTTCCCTCTTAGAACTGCTTTTGCTGCATCCCATAGATTTTGGGTCGTCGTGTCTTCATTGTCATTTGTTTCTAGGTATTTTTTGATTTCCTCTTTGATTTCTTCAGTTATCACTTCGTTATTAAGTAGTATATTGTTTAGCCTCCATGTGTTTGTATTTTTTACAGATCTTTTCCTGCAGTTGATATCTACTTTCATAGCATTGTGGTTGGAAATGACACTTGATACAATTTCAATGTTCTTAAATTTACCAAGGCTAGATTTGTGACCCAAGATATGATCTATCCTGGAGAATGTTCCATGAGCACTTGAGAAAAATGTGTATTCTGTTGTTTTTGGATGGAATGTCCTATAAATATCAATTAAGTCCATCTTGTTTAATGAATCATTTAAAGCTTGTGTTTCCTTATTTTCATTTGGGATGATCTGTCCATGGGTGAAAGTGGGGTGTTAAAGTCCCCTACTATGAATATGTTACTGTCAGTTTCCCCTTTTATGGATGTTAGTATTTTCCTTATGTATTGAGGTGCTCCTGTTTGGGTGCATAAATATTTACAATTGTTATATCTTCTTGGATCGATCCCTTGATCATTATGTAGTGTCCTTCTTTGTCTCTTCTAATAGTCTTTATTTTTAAGTCTATTTTGTCTGATATGAAAATTGCTACTCCAGCTTTCTTTTGGTTTCCATTTGCATGAAATATCTTTTTCCATCCCCTTACTTTCACTCTGTATGTGTCTCTAGGTCTGAAGTGGGTCTATTGTACACAGCAGATATATGGGTCTTGTTTTTGTATCCATTCAGCCAATGTGTGTCTTGGTGGGAGCATTTAGTCCATTTACATTTAAGGTAATTATTGATATGTATGGTCCTATTCCCATTTCCTTAATTGTTTTGTGTTCGTTATTGTAGGTCTTTTCCTTCTCTTGTGTTTCTTGCCTGGAGAAGTTCCTTTAGCAGTTGTTATAGAGGTGGTTTGGTGGTGCTGAACTCTCTCAGCTTTTACTTGTCTGTAAAGGTTTTAATTTCTCCATCAAATCTGAATGAGATCCTTGCTGGGTAGAGTAATCTTGGTTGCAGGTTTTTCTCCTTCAACACTTTCAATATGTCCTGCCACTCCCTTCTGGCTTGCAGAGTTTCTGCTGAAAGATCAGCTGTTAACCTTATGGGGATTCCCTTGTGTGTTATTTGTTGGTTTTCCCTTGCTGCTTTTAATACGTTTTCTTTGTATTTACTTTTTGACCGTTTGATTAATATGTGTTTTGGCATGTTTCTCCTTGGATTTATTCTGCATGGGACTCTCTTTGCTTCCTGGACTTGATTAACTATTTCCTTTCCCATATTAGGGAAGTTTTCAACTATAATCTCTTCAAATATTTTCTTAGTCCCTTTCTTTTTCTCTTCTTCTTCTGGAACCCCTATAATTCGAATGTTCGTGCGTTTAATGTTGTCCCAGATGTCTCTGAAACTGTCCTCAGTTCTTTTCATTCTTTTTATTCTACTGTGCAGTAGTTATTTCCACTATTTTGTCTTCCAGGTCACTTATCTGTTCTTCTGCCTCAGTTATTCTGCTATTGATCCCTTCTAGAGTATTTTTCATTTCATTTATTGTGTTGTTCATTGTTGCTTGTTTCATCTTTAGTTCCTTTAGGTCCTTGTTAAATGTTTCTTGCATTTTGTCTATTCTATTTCCAAGATTTTGGATCATCTTTACTATCATTATTCTGAATTCTTTTTCAGGTAGACTTCCTATTTCCTCTTCATTTGTTAGGTCTGGTGAGTTTTTATCTTGCTCCTTCATCTGATGTGTGTTTTTCTGTCTTCTCATTTTGCTTATCTTACTGTGTTTGTCATCTCCTCTTTTCAGGCTGCAGGTTCGTAGTTCCCGTTGTTTTTTGTGTCTGTCCCCAGTGGCTAAAGTTGTTTCAGTGGGTTGTGTAGGCTTCCTGGTGGAGGGGACTAGTGCTTGTGTTTTGGTGGATGAGGCTGGATCTTGTCTTTCTGGTGGGCAGGTCCACGTCTGGTGGTGTGTTTTGGGGTGTCTGTGGACTTATGATTTTAGGCAGCCTCTCTGCTAATGGGTGGGGTTTTGTTCCTGTCTTGCTAGTTGTTTGGCATAGGATGTCCAGCACTGTAGCTTGCTGGTCGTTGAGTGAAGCTGGGTGTTGGTGTTGAGATGGAGATCTCTGGGAGATTTTCACCATTTGATATTATGTGGAGCTGGGAGGTCTCCTGTGGACCAGTGTCCTGATGTTGGCTCTCCCACCTCAGAGGCTCAGCACTGACTCTTGGCTGCAGCACCAAGAGCCTTTCATCTGCACGGCTCAGAATAAAAGGGAGAAAAAGTAGAAAGAAAGAATTAGTAGAAGTAGAAAGAAAGAAAGGAGGGAAGGAGGGAGGGAGGAAGGAAGGAAAAAAAGAAAGAAAGAAGATAAAGTAAAATAAAGTAAGATAAAATATAATAAAGTTATTAAAATAGAAAAATAATTATTAAGAGAAAAAAACGGATGGATAGAAACGTAGGACAAATGGCGGAAGCAAAGCTATATAGACAAAATCTCACACTGAAGCATACGCATACACACTCACAAAAAGAGGAAAAGGGGAAAAAATCATAAATCTTGCTCTCAAAGTCCACTTCCTCAATTTGGGATGATTCGTTGGCTATTCAAGTATTCCACAGATGCAGTGTACATCAAGTTGATTGTGGAGATTTAATCCGCTGCTCCTGAGGCTGCTGGGAGAGATTTCCCTTTCTCTTCTTTGTTCTCACAGCTCCCTGGGCTCAGCTTTGGATTTGGCCCCGCCTCTGCTTTTAGGTCGCTGGAGGGCATCTGTTTTTTGCTCAGACAGGATGGGGTTAAAGGAGCTGCTGATTCGGGGGCTCTGGCTCACTCAGGCCGGTGGGGAGGGAGGGGCACGGAGTGCGGGGCGAGCCTGCAGTGACAGAGGCCGGCATGACATTGCACCAGCCTGAGGCGCGCCGTGTGTTCTACCAGGGGAGTTGTCCCTGGATCCCGGGACCCTGGCAGTGGCGGGCTGCACGCTAAGGCTCCCCGGAAGAGGTGTGTGGAGAGTGACCTGTGGTCGTACACAGGCTCCTTGTTGGCGGCAGCAGCAGCCTTAGCGTCTCATGCCTGTCTCTGGGGTCCGCGCTTTTAGCCGCGGCTCGTGCCAATCTCTGGAGCTCCTTTAAGCAGCGTTCTTAATCCCCTCTCCTCGAGCACCAGGAAACAAAGAGGGAAGAAAAAGTCTCTTGCCTCTTCGGCAGTTCCAGACTTTTCCCTGGACTCCCTCCCGTCCAGTAGTGGCGTACTAACCCCCTGCAGGCTGTGTTCACACCGCCAACCCCAGTCCTCTCCCTGCTCTCCGACCGAAGCCCGAGCCTCAGCTTCCAGCCCTGCCTGCCCCGGCGGGTGAGCAGACAAGCCTCTCGGGCTGGTGAATGCTGGTCGGCACCGATCCTCTGTGTGGGAATCTCCCCGCTTTGCCCCCCGCGCCCCTGTTTCTGTTCTCTCTTCCATGGCTCCGAAGCTTCCCCCTCCGCCACCCGTAGTCTCCGCCCGCAAAGGGGCTTCCTAGTGTGTGGAAACCTTTCCTCCTTCACAGCTCCCTCCCACTGGTGCAGGTCCCGTCCCTATTCTTTTGTCTCTGTTTTTTCCTTTTTCTTTTGCCTACCCAGGTACGTGGGGGGTTTATTGCCTTTTGGGAGGTCTGAGGTCTTCTGCCAGCGTTCAGTAGGTGTTCTGTAGGAGTTATTCCACGTGTAGATGTATTTCTGGTGTATCTGTGGGGAGGAAGGTGATCTCCCCATCTTATGCTTCCGCCATCTTCCTGGAAGCCATGTTTGTAGACTTTTTGATGACAGCTATGCTGACTGGTGTGAGGTGATATCTCACTTTAGTTTTGATTTGCATTTCTCTAATAATTAGTGATGTTGAGCATCTTTTCATGTCCCTCTTGGCCATTTGTATGTCTTCTTTGGAGAAATGTCTAAGTCTTCTGCCCATTTTTTGTTTGGGTTGTTTTTTTGATATTGAGCTGCATGAGCTGCTTGTAAATTTTGGAGACTAATCTCTTGTTGGTCACATCGTTCACAAATACTTTCTCCCATTCTGAGGGTTGTCTTTTCGTTTTGTTTACTGTTTCCTTTGATGTGCAAGAGCTTTTGCGTTTAATTAGGTCCCATTTGTTTATTTTTGTTTTTATTGAAGTAGGACTTTCAAAGTCGTGTGTGTTTTTGTGTATGTACAGTGCACAAAGAATATATTTTACACTTTATTTTTTAATGGTTGAAAAAAGTCAACGGAATATTATTTTGTGACATGTGAAGTTATATGAAATTCACATTTCAGCATCCATGAAAAAATCTTTTTGGACACAGTTGTTTGCATACTATTTATGGCTGCTTCCTAGATGTAACAGTAGTGTAGTGACAGGAATTGTACAGCCCCCAACGCATAAAGTAGTTACTGTCTGCCCCTTTACCCTAAAATTTTGCCAACCTCTGATATAAATAATGTCTATGTTGGTAACCTGATCACCTGCTTACTGATACATCTTTTTATTTTATTTTATTTAAAAAAATTTTATATTGGAGTATATTTGATTTACAATGTTGTGTTAGTTCCACGTGTACAGCAAAGTGATTTAGTTATATGTATACATATATCTATTCTTTTTCAGATTCTTTTCCCATATAGGTTATTACAGAGTATTGAGTAATGATACATCTTAAACATCCTTCCATATCAAGACATTCCTCTCTCCAAAATAATTTGTTTTTCATTAGCAAAACAGGACACTTGTCCAGGTCTATGTCTTTGTCAGTCACTATATTTATTGTCCTTACCAGTTTTTGTAAGTACCTTCCATTTAAAGGCATTATTATTTCATTTAATTCTCACAGCCACCCAGTGAGATAGACATTATGAGTTCATTAAAACTATTTTCTTGCAAGTAATAGAAACCAACTTAAATGTCTTAAACAAGAAAAGGGGATTTAGGAGGATTGATTTAAGATTACGGGATTTGCCATGGAACTCTTGAGCAGGGCTATAGCTGGAAGGGCCTGGAAAGTAGTCTCATGGTCCCCTCTCAGCCCCTTTGTGTGTCTACTTTTTAATCTTTTTGCATAGATCGTCTTCCTCTGCTGGTCAGTACAAGTGGACTCTGGTTGCTAATAGTATGAGGTTCCGCATTACTGGCCCCACCACTCTGAAGGAGTTTAATCGTTCCCTTTTGGGCCCAATTCTAAATATTATGAGGAGGAGTAATGTATTTGGCCCAGTATTGGCCAGATTTTACTCCTGGTCCGATCACCTGTAACCTTCATAGAAAACAGCTGCTGGGGAAGCATTTACAAAATGGCATCTCTATAAATCGGGGAGAGTCCAGTGGGGTAATTGTGAATTACACAGCTACTTCAAAATGTATCAGCTTCATTAAATTGCTCCCATTTTACAGAGGAGGAAATTGAGTCTCAGAGACACCGAGTGAATTACCCAAGGAGCAAAATAATTGGTAAAATATAAGTCTACAAACTCCAATCCCAGGCGTGTTTTGAGTACAGCAGACTGCTGTTGGTTAACTGCCTTGCACTTGGGATGTTACAACAGTAACATTCTATTTGGCTGCAGATGGTGGTTCACTCATTTTTATCTCGTTGCTTTATATATTACTGGAAGCTGGGAATTCCCTTGGTGTCTTTTACTTTGTCTCCAGGCTGGGAGCTGGATGGACAGATGCAGGTTTTGGAATTTTCTCCTGGTTGATTGCTGTGCTTAGAGTACTTTGATCCATCCACGGAGGGAAATTGAGTGAAAATGATCCACATGCCAATCTGTGGATATTGTCCCTTAGCCTGGCTTCTGTCTCGCATCCCTGTGTCTAACGCCAGTAACTAAATCTCCAAGCTTGATTAGCAGTGGTTGCAGCCCAGTGAACATGCATCCCGAAATGGCTGTGACATGGTGTTTCGTCAGTGATGGCTGTTGGTACAAAACCCACTCCTGTGCCAACCCAGGAGGACACCCCAGGTACCATGACTCTGATTCTGGGGCACTTGTTGAATAAAATATGCTGTGATTTTATGGTTTTTTTTTTCTCTTAAGTTGAAGGAGTAAAATGAGCCATGTGGTTTTGTAAAATGTAGTTCTGGAATAGCTCTGGAAACTGTGGACTTGCTGGAAGAATTCCTTTATCTAGAGGAACTCAGGTGTGGAGGACAGGTGTGGTGGAAATTTGTTGTTTGTCACTCGAATAACCATTCCTCTCTCCTCCCCTTCTCCCTCTGATATGCCCTGAACATATCCCCTTTCTGTGTGGTTTTGGGGTGGGACTGATCCCACACACAGTTCAAAAAGTAGGCTCTCTGGGCTTCCCTGGTGGCACAGTGGTTGAGAGTCCGCCTGCCAATGCAGGGGACACGGGTTCGTGCCCCGGTCCGGGAGGATCCCACGTGCCTTGGAGTGGCTGGGCCCGTGAGCCTGTGCGTCCGGAGCCTGTGCTCTGCGACGGGAGAGGCCACAACGGTGGGAGACCTGCGTACCACAAAAAAAAAAAAAAAAAAAAAAAAGTAGGCTCTGATGGACCCACGCCAACCTGTGTAGTCTTTCCCCTGGTTACAGTTATTAATTTGGGTTTAGTCAGTTGACTCATTTTAGGACAAAGAAAGGTCCCAGGACCAGGGTATGTGCTATGGGAACTGGTATTTTCTTTGCCATAGATAATTTAGGATAAGGATGTGGGACCTGGAATTGAAGCAGCCATTTTGCCATAAGAGTAAAGTTTAAGCTGTTGCGTATATGTGGGGTGTGTCTGCCATCTGGAGTCTGATGATAAGGCTGACCCCATGGGAGGCAGAGCTAAGAGATGGAAAGAAGACCAGGCACCAAGGGTTCTTGGTGATGATGTCTGAGCTGCTAAATCAACAAACTTCACTGAAAGTCACGCTGAGTGGGTTGCTTAAGCCATTTGAGCTGAGTTTAAAATCATTTGCATTAAAAAATTCCTAACAAATATAAGTAGTGCCACCAATTGTCTGCTCTTAATAGATGATGTTTGCTTGGTTATTTGGCATTTTCCAAAGGCTGAACACACTTGTTACTTGATGGCCAGTGGGTGCTACACACACCAGTAAAGGAACGGCAAATCTAGTTCCCAGTTTGTTCCCAGCTTCCTGTTTGCATGGCTAGTGTACATTTATCAGGGTTGAGAGATGAATGATTGCTTTATTTGACAGTATTTCCTGTGGTCTACCTTTATGAATTTTTCTAGTGAATGTAGAACTTAAGCCCAAGTGGTATCTTTTCTGCCTTTGGGCTGATGAAGTTTCACTAGGGGTGCTCTGGAATCTCAGGAGTGTCATGATGAATCTACATCACTGAGACAATTCCTTCCCCTATGGAAGTACACGGCTTAGAAGGATGTGTGTGGCTCAGTTCTGGCCAAGAGGCAGAATGGAAGTCTGCTGGGGATGAGATTGCTTTAGGGAAAGGTTCCTTAGCTCATTGAAGAACAGAGGACATTAATGTTATTGAATTGTTTTCCCTTTTGGCTTCTTATTTGGTGAGATTGTTATCTCACAGTTCTAAATGTCTTATTATGTGAGTCTGGTTGTTAGGGTTTTTTTTTTTCCCCCTCTTTTTCTTTCTTAATTAATGTTATAGAATGTGTCCTGATGCATTCTGCCAGGACCACATGAAGTAAGGGAGTGTTGATTCTCCCAGGGAGGGATGCTGAGGGCTAGCCCCATCTCCTGCAAAATAAATAAATAAAATAATAAAAAAGGAAGGGAAGGAAGGACGGATAGAGGGAGAACGGATATAACTTTCTCTTTGAAAATTTTCTAGCCCAATTATGAGATATATGGTTGTTTCCCTGAATTTTCTATAATCCTGATGCCATTCCTCATACTCCTCCAAGTTTACTTCTTCAGGTTTTATCATGTCAGTTTTGGCTCGAGCAACTTTCATTATGTTGTGACCGCTTTCATCAAAACTCAAATTTCTATCTCCAAATTGTTCTAGCAATGCTTTCTCAGTGATTTTCTTTGGAGCCTGATTCTGGATAAAGTAGACTACTACATGATGTAAAGGATAGTCTGTTTCTGGTGGGGTGTCTTCTTGGGCCAGTTTAACCAATCTTGAATATTCCAACTTAATTGCCGACTGTAAAACTGTTTCAGGACTTTTATCTTCATGCTCATGTGATGCCTTGGTAATTATTCGAATAGTTTCTTCTTTCAAGTGCTTTGAGAAATCACTTCTTGATGGCCGCTCTAGATATTCTGCTTCTCCTGCTTGTGCTGTTGTCACAGAAGACTCTGACTCTCTCAATTTCTGAGATGCTGAAAGTTTTTCCTGCAAAGCTTTCTGGGCAAGCTGTGCATCCCATTCTTCCAGTTCTTTTTCAAATCGCTGGTTGTCTTCCTCAACAAAATCTCTTAAGTCTGGTGGTAGTGTTTCTATTCCAACAAGGGCCTGCCCAGTTTCTTTATTAAACTCCTCTTGTATTAAGAATTGGGGCTTATCATTTATGTACATTAAACAGTATGCACTGGCATTTCTGTAACCACCAAAAGAGTCCCTCACTAGCTCTTCCCATGATAATTTTGTTACAGCAATATCATTGTACTTCATCCACCTGTTTTCACGATGACCAAAAATGTATGCCCAGTAGCGCCCGGCATTAGCTTGGCCTTCATGAACTAAAACAGCATGTAAGCGATGAGGAACTCGTATCATAGATTTGTCAGAGTACATTAGTTCTATTGTGCGATGGATTCTAGATATGCTTTCCTGCAAATCTCTGGTGTCATTTTCTATTTCTGTCCTCCAGCGATGTCAACAGCTTTCTAGCACAGAGAGTTCCTCTTCTGTTATGTGCCTTGGTGCTGGATGCATGGGCAAATCTGGAGGTATCTGAGACTGAGTGAATGGTTTGTGTATTACTGATCTCGAGGAAAGGGCAGCTATTGATGCAAGTGATGTGCTTGGCAGTTCTAAAGAAGGAGCTCCCGGCTGGTCTGTTGTGCTTGGTAATGTCTGTGATGGTACAGAACCACTAGATGGGGAACTAGCATCAATATCATCAACAGGAGAAGTGCAAACAGGTTTACTTGAGGCAAATTCCAACGCATACATCCACCAAGGGGAATCGTTTGGGACCCGAACCATAACTTAAATACCTTTCAAGTCTCTGTTGTAATACTGTGAGGTAATCTTTTAGTCTCTTGATCTCTTCCCTCTTAATTCTTGTTATTTCTCTGTTTCTATGCATGTTATCTGTCCAGATATAAAACTTGAGGAAATTCCAATTTGTTGTGAATTTTTTCTGGTCTTCCCAATGCCTGATTAAATTCAAATCTTGACAATTCAAACATTAACACAGGTGGTAGTTCAGTAAACCAATGCTCTTGACCAGACTTCCCTGAATTTTCTGAATGTAAAGACTCAGTCTCTCCTTCAATCATGGCAGCTTCTAGGCACTCATGTAGGTCTTTGAATGCATTGACCTGAAGTGGGTACTGACCAAACATTTCAGTATTTTCAAATTTTTTACCTTCAAGCACTCCCACGGCTAGGAATCTTCCACAGAACAACTCTACCATGGGGTTCTTTGGCTCCCCTTCATCCGTCTCCTCTTCAGCTTTCATTTGGAAGGCATCTTCTAACCAATCTAATAATTTGTGTGTAAACTCACTCACGTCTTGCTGCTGGGAGGCATTTGATTTGAAAGCATCCTTAAGAATTTCAACTGCTCTTGATGGGTCAACATATTTCCTTTTAGTACCAACAAGAAGTGCAACTAGGTACCGAAGCTCACGCATAAAAGGCAAATTCCGATGCTCCTTTTGGTTTCGGGGTAAATCTTGAACATTTGATGGAGGCTTGTAATTCAGAACTAGTCTTCTAAATTCCAAAAGATTGAATAAGGACTGAATAACAGCACTAAACCAGCAAGTATTGCCAACATTCTTTAGTCCAACAGGAGCTTTGTCCTGCCTTTTTCTATCATAAGGGTTTCGAGAATCTCTCCAAACTTCAGTAGGTGTCCTCTTCAAACATGCTTTATTTTCTGCTATGCTGGCTTCAAGAACTCTGCTAATGGCTTGCTCCTCATCAGTTATTCCAGTCTCCCTGAATGCCCTGTTTGATTCTGCCGAACTCAAGGTAATTGCTCTCTTAAGATCATCTTTATCATCTCCAGTGAGATCAATCACATAAGTATCTGCTTGGCTTCCCACACTGATGTATCTATCATTGCCAGGTAGCGCTGTTTGGTAGTAAGTTGTCTCCTCCTGCTGAGGGGTCTTGGCATTCTTCGCAGTAAGGAAAGCCACTGCTAGTTCCAAGTTTCCGTTACTATCCTTCAAGGCTTGCTGTAATATCTGGGCATCATTAATCCCAGTAATTTCTCTCAGCTGGTTCAAAAACGTCTGCTGGTGCTTCTGCGCCGCGCTCTGCTGCAGCACTGCTCCACGGTCATGGCCCCCGCAGCGCCGGCGGCGACACCGGCGGCGGCGTCGGGCTCCTCGAGCCTCCGCCGGCACTGACTGCCACGCTCCGCCGAGCTCCAGGGAGCGGCGCGGACGACCGGTGAGGACAGCGTCCCCGCCAGCCAGGCGCGAAGGCGATGGTGGCGAGGCGCAGACAGCGAGAGCCACGGCGGCGGCCCCACGACTCCGCGCGGCCCACCTCAGCGCGGCTTGTCGGCCGCGGCCCGGGCCATGAGCGGGCGGCGGACGTTCGGCGCGGGAGGGCGCGAGCAAACCTGGACGCGTCACGCGCGCGCTCCTTCGCTGGCGGCTCGCGGGCCACTGCGGGGAAGGGAGAAGGGACAGAGGGAGCTGCCGAAATGGCGCTGTCCTCCTCCTCCCGCCGCGACCCCCTCCCCTCCCCTCCCCTCCCCTCCCCGCAACCGAAATTGAGTTATTTGTAGTGAGGTGGATGGGCCTAGAGTCTGTCATACAGAGTGAAGTAAGTCAGAAAGAGAAAAACAAATACCGTATGCTAACACATATATATGGAATCTAAGAAAAAAAAAAGTCATGAAGAACCTAGGGGTAAGACGGGAATAAAGACACAGACCTACTAGAGAATGGACTTGAGGATATGGGGAGGGAGAAGGGTAAGCTGTGACAAAGTGAGAGAGTGGCATGGACATATATACACTACCAAACGTAAAACAGATAGCTAGTGGGAAGCAGCGGCATAGCACAGGGAGATCAGCTCGGTGGTTTGTGACCACCTAGAGGGGTGGGATAGGTAGGGTGGGAGGGAGGGAGATGCAAGAGGGAAGAGATATGGGAACATATGTATAACTGATTCACTTTGTTATAAAGCAGAAACCATTGTAAAGCAATTATACTCCCATAAAGGTGTTTAAAAAAAAATGGAGACTTTCTTAAAAATCAGTAATGTTTTTCATGGTGCTAAGAACTTTTTCAGCTTCTGTTGAACTAAGCAATTATGTTAAAATTTTTCCTAGATTTTATAATGTTGCCAAAGATTTTTGTATGGTCAAATTCTGTCCCATCAACTAAGCCATGAAAATAATTTACTGGAATGTCATTTTTTTTTTAGACTTTATTTATTTTTGGCAGTGTCAGGTCTTAGTTGTGGCACACAGCGTCTTAGTTGAGGCACGTGGGATCCTTCGTTGCGGCATGTGGGCTCTTCGTTGTGGTGCGTGGGCTTCTTTCTAGTTGTGGCATGCAGGTTTTCTCTTCTCCAGTTGTGGTGTGCAGGCTCCAGGTCTCATGGGCTCTGTAGTTACGGTGCACGAGTTCCAGAGTGTGTGGGCTCTGTAGTTGTGGCGGCGTTCGGGCTTAGCTGCCGCCGTGGCATGTGGGATCTCAGTTCCCTGACCAGGGATCGAACCCTCATCCCCTGCATTGTAAGGCAGATTCTTCACTGGACCACCAGGGAAGTCCCTGGAATGTCATTTTTAATTAAGTTGAAACTATACTTCCGGTCAAATGAGAGGTGGTGAGTGTGAAGGTTAAGTACACACCAGCTGTCACTGACGTTTTAAATGGCCTCTTCATTCCTCAGTTTCCTTACCTGTGAAATGAGGAAAATCACAGTAATTATAAAAATTAAAATAAATTACTACAAAAAGTACTCTCCTCTTCTTTAGTGGCTCTTACTGTCTTCTGGCCTGACCATCTGCCATCCCCATCTTTCTCTGGTTCTCTCAGAGCCTGGCTCACGGTGGCTTCATTTTCCACAAGTGGCCACACAGAGATGATTCTAGGGAGTGCTGGACCAAGGTGGGCAGTCACAGCCTCTGTGGTCCAGATGGGCATGGAGGGCTTGCCCACGTGGGTATAAGGAATGCCACCAAAGGCATCCCCCACCCAACTTCTGCCGGATCAGAACACACTCTGGCAGGTGGAACAGATCCTGGCATATGGGAGCATAGTGAATTGGCTGCTCTTATATGTGGGTATCAGGATGGCCAGGGATTCCCAGGGCCTGGAGGAGTGCCTGGAGACAGTAGGGCTAGCCCTTGGGGATTACTTGGAGAATCTATGGTGGGGGGCAAGTACAGATATATTGGGCACATTGACTGTCTTGTGCATCAGCCAGTCATAAAGAATAGCAGCTGTGGGAACCTAGAGGTGGTGGATGTGCCAGTTACTAACACTTTTACTGCTGGGGATAGTGGGAAAGGGTTTCCTTGGAGAGCTCAAGGCAGTGCCTATTTATGAAAACTAAATAATATTTAATATTTTATAATGGCTACTGTCCTGCTTATGAAAGCCAGCAGAATATCAGTCAAACAGGCTATAGGAATGTAAGTTAATATTTTTAGAACACATGGTATTAGTAAAGTAAGACTCAGATACATCAGGTAAGTTGCCCGAGGTCACATAGCCAATGTGTGAAGGGTTTGGATACAGGTCTGTTGGTTCTGGAATCATTACAGGTCAATGTCTAAAGCAGAGGGAACATTGAGGACCAGAAACACCTCTGAGTTTCGGTGCCTGTTTGGAAATATCATGTAAATGGCTATTAGAGTTGCAAGGTCACATCACTCCACTCCAGCCATTTTCGTCGCCTGTCAAGTGGGAATGAAATGACCACAAAGAGATGTGTGGCTGTGTCTATCCATATCTATGTTTGCTCTAAAAGAAAAATGGTTTCCTGCCTGGGACTTACACTCAGCTACCTGAGCTTGATATTGCATTCCCAGGAAATGAGGGACCCCATCAGGACCAGGAAGCCAGGTGAAGGAGAGATTGCATGTCACAGAGCACCAGGGTCTCTTTCTGGAAGAATCTCCAGGACTCTGAAGAATGGACGGTGATGTTTTCTTTCCAGAAAAGAAACTTGTTATTGAGGGTGGGGTGAGTGGGGTGCCGGAGTGCTGGAGAGGGTGGGACTGAGCTTAGTTTAAATGACAGTATCTGACGTTTCTTCTCCCTGAATTTGGAAATCTTAAAGCAAGATCACATGGCTCTGAAATCAGTTTCTCCTTAGAACAGCACAGTGTCACATGAACTGAAATGGGAGCTAGGAGTGGCACAAAGGCTTCTGGGTTTCCTTAGTGTCGTGGAGCCCAGAAGAGATGCACGTGATGGGGCAGTGGAAAGCTCTGGCCTCTGAGCCAGCCTGAAGTTGATCCCCAGATTTGCCATTTACTGCTGGGAAGTGGATGAATCGGCAGTTCTCCCAGCCTCAGTTGGCCCCTTTGTAAGTTGGTGTGTGTGTGTATCGAAGGGTAATAATAATACTAATATTCAACTTTCATATGTTAAATATTATTTTCTGGTCCCACTTTCCTGCAATCCTTAGCATTTCAGTGTGTGACCGTTGTGGTAGGGGTAAGGGTACTCTTCCCACAAAATTCATTTGGCTTTGCCCTGCTCCTCCTCTGGGAGATGACACTTCCTCCAGGGAGCTTTCCAAGTCTTCCAGTGGCAGTGAGGTGGCCTATTATTCCCTTTCCTTTCCTAGAAGGCTATTCTTCATGCATTCTGCACAATTGTAATGATACAATTTTTTTTGTTATTTGTGTTTATTTGGGTTTTCTCTTCTCCAGTAGACTGCACACTGCAAGATACTAAGGACATATCTATTTTTTCCTCCTGTTTAAAGATGAGAAAATGTTTATCATTTCACTTAAAAACGGGTATGTCATACTGGAAGGCTACTGACACTTGAGAAGTAACTGTTCTGTTAAGCAGTAGCAATGCCTGGCATATAGTAGGTCCTCAGTAAAAAATTGTTGAATGAGTGAATACTTGAGATTTTGTGGATTGGAATTAAAATCTAAACTTTCTCTAGACTTATAATAGAGATTTATATAACGGAGCTTGCAAAGAAGCATGGATGCTATTTTTAGTTGATAATACCCAAGGTCTTGAATTTATATTTTTCATTGCCTTGCAAGCCATAACGTCTCTAAAATGATTTTTCATATTTGAGGGGCATCAGGATAATCACAGGTCTTATGTGAACTTCGAAGTAAGCAGGCTGAAAATTTTTAGTGATTTTATTTTGGAGTGTCAGATAACAGGCAGCTGAAATCGAAACAGCTTCAAATGTCACAAAATGTCTTCCTGTAATTCTCCTCAAGCATTCAATGCATTAAATCTCAAAGGCACAGTCTACGTATCCCAATTCACTGTAGATCTAAACTAAGCAGGCACAACCACACCCAAGGGATTTTCTTGTCTAAATGGACTGCAATTATTTCCCCTAAAACTTCAAATTAATTTTTTAAGTAAGATAATGGTTAAGAGCAGGGGTTGGGAAACTTTTCCTGTAAAGGACCATTATGACCATAAGATTTTACCCTTTGTAAAGTAGAACAGGAAGCATGACTCCTTGGATACTACCTCTTCCTTAGCACCCAGCCTAGGACCTGGCAAATTCTAAGTACTCAGCAACTCTGTGGAATGATGAAGTGAATATTTGTATTTTTTTGAATTTTATTTTTAAATTTTTATTGAAATACAGTTGATTTACAATATTGTGTTAGTTTCAGGTATACAGTAAAGTGATTCTGTTATACGTATATATGTAAATATGTATATTCACTTTTTACATTCTCTTCCATTATAGGTTATTACAAGGTATTGAGTATAGTTCCCTGTGCTATACAGTAGGTCCTTGTGTTTATCTATTTTATATATAGTAGTGTGTATCTGTTATAGTAGGGTGTATCCCAAATTCCTAATTTATCCCTCTCCCCTCCCCTTTGGTAACCATGTTTGTTTCTATATCTGTGAGTCTGTTTGTTTTGCCTATACATTCATTTGTATTATTTTTTAGATTCCACATATAAGCGGTATCATATGATATTTGTCTTTCTCTGTCTGGTTACTTCACTTAGAATGAAAATCTCTAGGTCATTCTATGTTGCTGCAAATGGCATTATTTCATTTTTTATGGCTGAGTAATATTCCATTGTACATATGTACCACATCTTCTTTATCGATTCATCTGTTGATGGACCCTTATATTTATCAAAAGACTTTTCGTCAGTTCTGGCATACATTGCCTGCTCAGTGAGGCTCAGTATGAACACTTTTAGAACCTGTAGCCCAACCTCCTTCCATCCCCTCTTCCTCTGCCCTCTGCTGAATCCCTGCCATGCTGCTTCATTTCTTTCAGACCCAATTATCATATTCTAGCATGCTGCATAATTTACTCATATATTTTGTTTTTTGTTTCCCCCCACAAGAATTTAAACTATAGGAGGGCAAGGATTTTTGTGTATTTTGTCCACATTGTAGGCACTTAAAATATTTGTTAAGTGAATAAATGAATGACATATCTGAATATCATATAGGGATGGTTGATCCCAGGAAAAAAAACATTCAAAACAAAGGAAAACAAAACCACCTTACTTTATATCATGAACTTCAAATTCTTTAACTACAATGAATTTGTACTTACTTGCAGGTAAAATCTGTAGCTGGATATTACATTTACTGTAATATACTTGCTTTTAAAAATGGTTTTATTAATAAAATATTTTAAGAGAAAAAGCATATAAAAGGTGATTGATTACAAGTTAACTTTTAATATTACAAAAATGCTGCAACTTTATCCTAGAAAAGTAAAAAAAAAAAACCAAAAAAGTAAAGAAAAAATCTAAAAATTACCCTTAATCCCATTGAGGTAATCATTGCTAGTATTTTGGAGCATTTTCTTCTAAGTATTTTTCCTGTGTGTAATAGTTTCATCTGTTGTATATAAAAACAGAAGCATACTGTAAATGTTAATAAGAGCCAATGTTTACATTGCACTTACTCTGAGGCACTGTTCTAAGTGCTTGATTTATATTTATTTACATTAATTTCACAACAACCTTACGATCTAAGGTTTCACAACAACCTTATGATCCTAATATTACCCAAATTGTACAGATGAGGAAACTGAGGGACTAAGAGGTTAACTTGATTGAAGTCATACAGCTACTGAGTAGTAGAACTGGGACTTGAGCCAAGGCAGTCTGGCTCCAGCATCCATGGTGTTAATCACTATTTTTGCTGCTCCGTATATTGCTTGTGGCTTGCTTTTTTTTTTTTCTCCTCTCTTATCACTATATCAAGAACATTTTCCCAACTGTTATATGTTCTCCTCCAATATAATTTGTAAAGGCTGTGCAGTATTTCAATACTTGGCTGCTCTAATTCTTCTATTTTTAAAAAATTGTTAGAAATTCTCCCTCCTTCCTCCTCTCCTCCCTTGTTTCCTCCCTTGTTTCCTCCCTTGTTTCCTTCCCTCTTCCCTTCTCCCCTTCCTTCCTTCCCTCCTTCCTTTCTCTTCCCCCTTCCGTCCTCTTCCTTCCCCTCCTCTCCCTTTTCCTCCCCTCCCCTCCCATCCCCTTCCCTTCTTGGCTACTATGAATAATTCTGCAATAAAGCAACTTGAAGGTAAATCTTTGCATAACGATATGATACCTTCCTAGGTTAAATTTCTCGAACTGATATATAAAGTTCAGCAAAATCATGAAATAAGGAAACTATGGGAACAATCTTGAAAAGCAGACAATTTTGTAGTTTTATACATTTGGAGTATTAGGCAGTTGCTTTATGAGTTTCTCTAAGTGAGGTTGACCTGTATTCCCTCTTATCAAATGGTTGCTTTAGCTGAAAATCCCCTTGGTAACCAACTATGTACAAGTAAAAATGTGTTCCTAAATGTGTTTACTTGTACAACTATGTACAAGTAAAATGTGCTCCATAAGGTCTCCTAAATGGAGACCTTATGACTGTGGCAAGAGTTATAAATGACAGTGGAAAATTGAGAATGAAAATTCAGGTAAAGACTGAGCAAGTAAAGTAAACCAAACCCATATACTTAACACTACAGGCAAATTGGAGTGTATTTGGAGCCAAAGTGGCACCAAACAAAAGATGTTGCTTTATGAAGACACAGACCTAATTAATCTCTGTCAAATTGCTTTTTAAATACTTGTCTTCTAGATAATTCAAACTCACTGTTGCAGGAATTAATCTATTTCTCCTTTGCCATTTGTAATTGTCAACCTGACACGCATTTACTTTTTTTTTTTGGTAGTATAAAGTGTTTATGGTGCAAAATTAACATCATTGGACAAAATGTCATCCTTTGGGTGAAAATACTGAACATTTTTACCTCTTGAGTTGTCAGCTCAAACGCTTATGATTGATGCATGGTGCTGTTCTGGGAGAAGGTCTCTAGCTCGTCAAGTGTTCCCTTTGCTAATAATCACAAATGCATGGCGTAGTTGCATCCAAGGCTTAGGGGTGTGTGTGTGTGTTTGTGTTTGTTTACATATAAGCTTGCAGAACTGGTTGGACAAAAATACATGTAAATGTCTTCTGCCCCATCAACTGGAACTCTCAAAAATATTCAGGTTCAGTCAATTAAAAATTTATTTACTAATCAATTAATTTAGCATTTATAGAGCATACTGTATGTCTGCACTGCTCTAAATTTTGCAATACAAAGATGAATGAAAACCTCAAGAAGTTCATTGTATCGTAGAAACATTTGCCAGGTAAATATTCCCAGGAAGACATTTATCATAATCTCTGTCCAACATCAGCTGTGCATGGCCCTGCACTAGCTACTGTGCACAGTTTCCACTTCATAGTAGGCATGTACTACATGTTTGTTGACTGAAATGTTGTTGGGTGGTTATAAAGATGAGAGCTAGTACTTTGTTTCAAGGAACTTCCAGTCTTCTTGACGAGATGAGCTATAAACATGTAAAGAACTCACTTACAATGCAAGATTTAAGTAATGGTTATATACAAAAGAGATTTGATAAGATTACTATAAACTACCCACCCTCCCCTCCAAGAAAAAGTTGAGCTTCATTAGTATACACAGAAATATTATTCAGGGTCCTGAAAATGAGTAGGAACACTGTATTCTACATTCTACTATATGTAAAGTATGGTGTACACATTTACTAATTAGTCTTTAAATAGGACATCGCTGAACTATAGTTAGATGAGGAGGGTTAAGCAAGGTAGAGAATGGTCTCTGCAATTATTTTCTTAGGATACATTTATAAGAGTATGATTACTGGGTCAAAGCTTTAGACCATATTACAATATGATTTCCAAAATAGCTATATCCTTTTTTTTTTTTTTTTTTTTTTGCTGCGGTACGCGGACCTCTCACTCCTGGGGCCTCTCCTGTTGCGGAGCACAGGCTCCAGACAGGCAGACTCAGCGGCCATGGCTCACGGGCCCAGCCACTCCTGCGGCATGTGGGATCTTCCCGCACCGGGGCACGAACCCGTGTCCCCTGCATCGGCAGGCAGACTGTCAACCACTGCGCCACCAGGGAAGCCCAGCTATATCCATTTATATGGTCATATGCATGAGTGTACTTGTTTCATCAGAACTGTGTTAGAGTTGGTTATTGTCATCTTTAAAGATTTTTTTGGGGGGGCAATTTTAATTGAGCTGAGATCATTCTCATTGAAGTTTGCGTTTCTTTGTTGACTAGTGAAGTTAATGATTTTCATTATGTTTAATAGAGGTATTTTCTATTGTGTGAAGTCATTTTCCTGCCAGTACTGTGATCCAAAAGGAGGGCAAGAAAAGGTTATTTTGCAAATAGAGAAAGAGTGGTGCTGCATCAGTATCTTTATGTACTATATTGTATGTTTTGTTGTTTTGTTTTTGTAGCAAGTGAAAGAAAACCTCACTCCAAATGGCTTAAACAGAGAAAGAAAATTGAGTGGTTTACCTAATTGAAGAATCCTGACCGTGGATTTGCTTTTAGTTGCAGCTCAGGGCTACATGGTATTACGAGGACCCATTTCTGTCTGTACTCTGCTTTTCGATGCAGGACTTCCAAATTCAAACAAGCTCTCCACTTGTGGTTGTTATGTAGCTGCAGCACATTCCAGAAGAAACTATGAACCTGGGGCAGGAAGAAGGGCTTTCTCCTTCCTGTTAATGTAACCCAGCAATGCTTCACCTTGCCCATACACTTGCTTCTAGTAGCAGCAGTTGGTTCCAGTTTGTTTTTCTAACACTCAGAACCTGCCTCATGGTGCCTTCTCAGACATCAGTACCTGCCAGCCAGCCTTTGTCTAAATTCCAGCTCTGTCAGGTCTTCTAACTTCTGAGAAATGAGCACCACCCAGGCAGTATCCTCTCCTCAGATTTGGGTGGAACTCTGCAGCACCCCTCCTCTAAGCTTTTATATTTTAGTAATACCAACCTCTTCTCTTTGCTTCTCTAGCCTTTGAAGTGGTCACTACTTCCTGAAGTTACTATTATGTTTACAATACCAGTGTCTCCTTTTGGTATTTTCAGTCTTCCAACATCTGGCAAATAATTCTCCATATTAAATTATCTTTCAAAATAACTGGTGGGGGCTCTGTTTCCTATCTAGACCCTGACTGAAGCAGCCCCCTTCTGTCTACGTATGTTGTCTCGCCATCATTTGAACTAAGCCCAAAGATCATCCTAATGGAAAGTTAATATTGGCTTCCCATTGCCCTTAGGATAAAGTCTAAACCCTCTTGCTCTCCCAGTGTTGCACCTAAATTCTAGGCACGTGGAATGTCCTTAAATTCTTCTGATGTGCTATGCCGTCACCTTCAGGCCATTGAATGTACAGTTCCTTCTGCTAAGGACTCTGGTAACTTCTACCCTTTTATCTGGGTAACTCACATATCCTTTAGATGCCAGCGGAGACGTCATTTCCACTGGGAAGCCTTTATTGATTTCTCCCCCTTTCCCATGGTAGCCTATACATTCCTTCAGATGGCATTCGTTTAATTGTTTGCCTTTTTTCCCCACTGGACTGCAGGCTCCTTGAAAGCAGTACCTGGAACTCAATAGGTAGCTTAATAAATATTTGACAAGGACTTCCTTAGAAAATCTCAATGCTTTCTTTTTACTTTTCTGGAGCAAGGACAAAAATCCAGCTACCATTACTGCTGATGCAAGTCATGCCCTAAATGATTACCGAAGGTTTCATCTCCCATCCAAAGGACAAGGCTAATGTTGTGAAAATTGCCAAAGTGGGACTTAAGGGCAACAAACAAGATGCCTTAAAGACCTGAGATGACTCTGAGGCTGCCATATGTCACTGCAGTGTTGGAGGTAGACCGGGATCGGCCATTGATTCACCGGGTTAAAAGCCTTCCTGTCACCCACAGCCGCTGAAGGCGTTGTGTCAGAGACAAGCGGCAGAAGAAAATGAAACCTTGTCAAGTTCTTACACAGATGATTTCAGGGTGCTAATGAGCGGCATCAGATCAGAGGAAATTGAATGTGCTTTGCTTTCCTGAGGCTGCACCATGCAATGAAAGAACAAAGACTTTGGAGTCAGAAGTTGGTTCAAGTCTTGGTTTTTGCCCCTAACTCCCGATAGAGTTAGGGACCTTGGTGAGATTCTTAGATTCTTAATCTGTAAAATGGGGCTGATAGCATCTACTTCATTTTATTTGAAGAGAGCTAAATGAGGTAGTAGATTTGAAGTGTCTAGCCCAGAGCTGAGACAGTATTGATAATTTGTGGAGAATGATTGGATTGGCAGGTCTGATCCCACTTATTCAATCATTTTTTCATCCATTCAAAAACCATCATTGTACACTGATGTGTACAAAATTGATGAATAATAAGAAAAAAAACATCATTGAACATCTCCTAAATGCTAGTGATCTACATGCAAATAAATTTTAAAAACGTTCTTTTCTTCATGGAGTTTCTACTGGGAGAGGAAAAATCTGAAACAGTAACACGTCAATAAATAAAAGAATAACAGTTTTGTCAGTTGATTTTATATTGTCCTTTATAGCATTTTTTTCTCCCACCTAATCCAGGATCCAGTCCAGGATCACACATTACGTTCAGTTGTCATCTCTCTTTAGTTGCCTTTACTTTAGAATACTTCCTCAGCCTTCCACTGACTCTCATGACATTGAAATTTTTGCAGAGTCCAGGCCAGTTGTTTTATGGAATACTCAATTTAGGTTTGTCTGATTGTTTTTATGACAATGTGCTTTTTAAGGCCATGCAGCCAGCAAATGACAGAGTTTAGACTGACCCTCTGTCATGTACACTTTCCTCTTAAAAGCTGCCAGGAAACTTGGAGGTCAGACCCTATAGTTCCACACCCAGAAGAACAGCCCTGTTAACACAGCCAGGTTGTTAAATAACAGCAGCACTGGAATGGTAATAGGCAGAGAGAACACCTCCTCCCAGGTAAACCTAGCTGTTTCCTTGGTTGTCATCTAGCATCTCCAGGGCTGAGTGACAATTAAAAAAATCTGTAGTTATTTTATTACTTTTCTTTTTGTCTTCATCTCTCAAGGTGACAATTTGTCCTGCTTTAATAGAGCAGCTGGGAAAAACATGAGGGAAATTAGACCAAATATGGGTAAAATGCCATAAGACCGTATCAGTTCTCTTATGATGTATTTTTCAAAACTGTAGGACGTTGAACAAACCGCACTAAAATTAAAAAAAAAACTTTTTTTTTATTTGGAAAATTCTTTTTAAAAGCTGAAGAGTTGCTGCACATAATCTATAATTTACCCAAATGTTGGGTATATTATGATATTGGCATATTAGGAGTTAGCTCACTAAATTTTCTCAAAGAAATGGGAGAGACAAAGGGGCAAGTAATTGGTGTTCCGAGCCCATGTTCTTCTTCCCATTCCTTGAACTGGAACTCAAGTACATTTTAAAATTGGTCCAGATGTTAAAAAAATTTTTTTCCAAACCAGCCCTAAATGAACTCTGCCTTTTCACAGCTTTCTCAATTCTAGATCAGCATTTCTTCTGCTCTTTCAAACGTGGGATTAGGAGGATGGCACTAGGTGGGGCTGGGGGAAGACCCTTACCCCACTTAGCTCTTGATGGTACAGGACATGGTGGGGGTGGGCCGTGAGGGGAAATATTTCACATCTTATGTGTCTTATTGGTGAGAAGTGATACAGATAGATGGTTTGTTTATTCATATTGTAAACATTCATTCAAAATTGCGTATTGCATACAGCATTGTAAGCCAGGCACTGTGTTAGGTAGTGGATTTAGCAGGTGAATTGCTCAGATATGGTTCCTACCCTCAGGGAACTTATAATTCTATGTGTGTGGGGTATGGGTGAAGCGCTTACGTAGGCTAAGCACAGGATGCTGCAGGGAGGCGCATAATCAGACATGGAAGGGAGGTAGAGCCGGTGGGTTTAAATGAGTAGTTTGCTCTGTAACAGACACTTTTCTTTTCCATTATGATTTATCACAGGATGTTGAATATAGTCCCATGTGCTATACAGTAGGACCTTGTTGTTTATCCATTCTGTATATATGTTTGCATCCGCTAACCCCAAACTCCCACTCCATCCCTTCCCCACTCTCCTCCTTCTTGGCAACCACAAGTCTGTTCTCTGTGTCTGTGAGTCTGTTTCTGTTTTGTAGATAAGTTCATTTGTGTCATATTTTAGATTCCACATATAAGTGGAAATATAACCATCATGTAATCACATATAACCATCATATGGTATTTGTCTCTCTCTTTCTGACTTTACTTAGTATGATAATCTCTAGTTGCATCCGTGTTGCTGCAAATGGCATTATTTCATTCTTTTTTATGGCTGAGTAATATTCCATAGTATATGTGTACCACATCTTTTTTATCCATTCGTCTGTCAATGGACAGAGGTGGGCGCATGTATCTTCTTGAATTAGAGTTTTTTTCTAGATATATGCCCAGTAGTGGCATTGCTGGATCATATGGTAGCTCTATTTTTAGTTTTTTAAGGAACATCCATACTGTTCTCCATAGTGGCTGTACCAATTTACATTCCCACCAGTAGTGTAGGATGGTTCCCTTTTCTCCACACCCTCTCCAGCATTTGTTATTTGTAGGCTTTTTTTTTAAATTGAATTATAGTTGATTTACAATATTGTGTTAATTTCTGCTGTACAGCAGTTTAATGATGGCCATTCTGACCAGTGTGAGGTGATACCTCATTGTAGTTTTGATTTGCATTTCTCTAGTGATTAGTGATGTTGAGCATCTTTTCATGTGCCTGTTGGCCATCTGTATGTCTTTTTTGGAGAAATATCTATTTAGGTCTTCTGCCCATTTTTTGATTAGGTTGGGTGTTTTTGTTTGTTTTTGTTACTGAGTTGTATGAACTGTCTGTATATTTTGGAAATTAAGCCCTTTTTGGTCGCATTGTTTGCAAATACTTTCTCCTAGTCCGTAGGTTGTCTTTTTGTCTTGTGTAACAAATAGTTTATCCTATGATAAAGAACAGAGCTATTGAGATTATGAGGAATAAATGAAGGCAAAAGTGAGAAACACTATGCTACACATGATGAGCATAGAATAAAGGCTGACCGAGGAGAAGAAGGAGAGGGAGAAGGAGCTGATGGAGAAGAAGGTGATGGGTATATTATATTAGGTTTTTTTTTTCTTCTTCTACAACTTTCTGTCTGACACAACACAGTAGGATAACAAAAGTGGTCATTTGGGTAAAGAAGAAAAGAATCTTTTTTGGTAGGATGACATGAAGGAGGTATGCCAAGAAGAATGTATCTTGACCTTGTGAAAGTTCTGACTGGTCAACCCTGGGCTAGAACCAAAGCTGGAGATGGGCCTGCTGAGGTCTCCTCTGTCTGGGATGTCTTAGCTCTTTGCATGGAATTTTTCCTCTCTCCACTTAAATGTCTTCCTCCTAGTCTTTGTTTTCAAATCTCAGTCTCCTGTGCCCTCCCTGCTCCTCCACCTGTCACTGTTTCCTCCTGCCTCTTCTCACAAAGTAGTTTCCAAAGGCTCTGGGCATTTGTCCAGTTTCAGGAAGAGGTGGGGTATAGGAGCTCACGCTGGTTGAAGGTTGCTTTGCCTCCTGAAATCTCACCTTTCAGAAACATTGGATCACTCTGCCTAAAAACCTGACTTACCCTGAGTAGAGGTAGTGTTAAAACACAGTGAATGATAATAATCATAACAGTAACAGTAACCCATTTGCATCAGTTCACTATGCTGGTGTTGTACAGTCAGCATCTATTCTGATTGGCCAGTGGTTAAGCAGCATCTTTTCTGATTGGTCAGCTCTCGTGCTAAACTGGTTGTTATGGGCTGAATTGTATACCCTCCAAATCATTTTTTTGAAGCCCTAATCCCTAGTACCCCAGAATGTGATTATATTTGGAGATAGGGCCTTTAAAGAGGTGATTAAGTTAAAGTGAGACACTGGAGTGGACTTTAATCCAATCCACCTGTTGTCCTTCTAGGAAGAGGAAATCTGGACACACAGAGACACATCAAGGATGTGCACACACAGAGGTGAGACCCTGTGAGGACACAGTGGGAAGGCAGCCATCTGCAAGCCAAGGGGAGAGGCCCCAAGAGAAACCAACTTTGTTGACACCTCCAGAGCTGTGAGAAAATATATTTCTTTTGTTTAAACCACCCAGTCTGTGGCATTGTATGCCAGCCCTAGGAAACTAATACACCAGTGTGATATATTTTGGACTATCATGTCTGATAATAACAAGAATCTTAGTAAGTGCTTACTAAATTCTAGAGGCAATGTGGATTACATCCTTACATCTTGAGATACTGTCCTGGTATTCTTATTCCCATTTTGCAAACAAGGGGACTGAAATTTGGAGGAGGAGATGGCTTGCCTGAAGTCAAAGTCACAGAGCTAGAAAGTGGCAGAATTGGGCCCAAATATAAATCTTTTGAACACCAGGGCCAGGGTTCTTAACCACTAAGCCATACTACCTAGAAATACTGGTATTCTCTGCCTGTTCCCCTTCCGCCAATGTAAATGATGCTGGTAGATGGCTCTCTGTTCTCTCCCTGGGAGCACTAGCTACACTTTGTAATCATAAATTTAATTCTATGATCATTTTTTTCAATTTCCACCTCTTGCACTAGTCCCAGAATGTAGCAGTATGCTTATAATCATAGAAGATGGGGTTGGTTTTGGAAGAGACGGCTTTCATTTTTCTGCCAGGTAGCAAGGCAGCCAGCCTTTTGCATACGGTGAAGTGATCAACCTCAGTGGGCACTGGCAAGTAACAGGAACTACTGCTGGGCTCTTTAATTTATACCTTAATGTTGCACCCATGTGGCCTCAGGAGTGGAGCGCGGCATGTAACCTTCACACGTGGCAAATACTAGCGTCTGCGCTCCTCACCGCTCCTGTCACGGAGAACGCTGCCTGGCCCCATGTTCTCGGACTTGTTTTTCCATTTTGTAATGCACTTCAAGGCCGGAAGCTGTGAGCCACCTGATGCGCCATTGGTGGCTTTTGTTTACTTTTCCTGACTTTCTACCCCGTTTAACACATCTGGGTGAAGTGGCAGCTGCTTATTTTGGGAATAATGGAGTCTGAAAAAAAACGGAGCCCGGTCTGTTATACCAGATTGTGGCTCCGCAGTGAACAAGATCCCAGCAGATACTTGTTTTAGGGGTCACACTGGTTAATCACCACTTCAGCCAATGTAATATTATGATGAGAGTCCTTGTTTTCCCAATGTGTTTCCTCATTAGAGGTGGAAACACTTTGTACATTTCCCCGCAACCCCAACTAATAGAAAAATTCTATATACTTACCAAGGGCTGAATTTCATAAAGATATTTTTTTTCTCTGTGTGGCTTTTTATTTTTAGTTTCTCTTCTCCATCCCTCTATTTTTTTTTTTTTTTACCATTTAATGCTTTCAGAGAGAATGAATAGTATTCTACATTTTTATATTCTAAACACCACTGCTGCATAATTCTCTTGAATCCTTTGTTGCTCTTTTTTTTAAAGTTATGGTTTTAAAAATAATCTAGAACTAATTTGTCTAATGAATATGCAATTATTGCAAGAGTCTTTTGAAGTTTTTGAAAACCTTCAGTCAGCATCTTTCTGGGACGTGGTGATGAATGTAGCATCAGGCACTTGGAAGCTGCTACTAACTTGGCACGAGCAGGTGTAATTTTTGCACATTTCAAAGCTGGGCACAATGCAGTCCTTTACTGTTTATTGATCATGTGTACTTATCTGGTGTGGTTGCTTTCTTCCTAGCCTATCTCCCTCTCCTGGAGGAATGGTTGTATCCTTGCTACTGGGGCACTTCTGGGGTTGAAATAAAAACCAGGTATACCAGTGATAATAGAATATGTGGGAGAGAAGGGGGCACAGTCTGGTTCTGCACTTCTCAGGCCAGTACCTACTAACAATAGCTCTCATTTGTAGTGTGTTTATCTCATACACGACATTTTACATATGTCTTAGTTTTCACTTAACCATAATCCAGAGAACAAGGGAATATGATTGCTCTTTTATAAGTAAGGAAAATAAGGCATGGATAAGTTGAGAAAATTTCCCAAGGTCACACAGGTAGTCAGTGGCAGAGCCTGTGTCCTTAAACATTTACCACCAAGCATGTTTTCGGTACCCGGCACTATGCTATGCACTTTGGCAAGTCTAGAAATGAGCTTGACCTGGATCCTACTCTCAGAGTGTTTATCTTTGGGTAGAAGAGTGAAGACAAACAACCATGATATGTAGCCAAGAAAATTCAGGAAACAGACAAGATAGAGGGCCATGTCATGAAGTGGAAGCAAAGGAAAGGGAGAAAAATTTTATCTCAGTAGAGGTAAGATTTATTCTCTGAGGGGGACTGATGCTCAGAAGTTTTTGCTCACAGCTCCGTTTCCTACCTACTTGCATGTTGTGTTTTTGGAAGTGACCCTTGGATAGAATTTTCAGTAATTGTTTTTGACCTGGGAAGCCAGCTTCCTCCTGTGTTCTTTTTTTCCAGTACCTGAATGAAGAAGCCAGCTGGGCTTTCTCCACTGCTGAAGCAGACAAAAGCATCCCAACCCCAACTGTGGGATTCATTAGACTCTGGTATCAAATTGCTGTGATCACCAGGGTGTGGAAGGCACAGTGCCTTCCCAGACCTAGTGGGGTGCAGGCTGTCACAGCCCCCCATAAAAGCACGCAGGGCCTGCTGTTGTGTGCTGGGATGTGACATCTCGTGATCTGTCACTTTTGTGTGGGATTGCTTTTGTTTGCTTAGGCAAATGGAACAAAGTGATTTCTCCCATACTTGGTCTGTGTTATACATTCTCCCCTTCTCCGGTCCCTTGTGAGTATCAATGCTCTGGTTACACGTAGTAGAAACACTCCAACTAGCTTAAACAAACAAAGGAGAATTTATTGTAAGAATCTCAGAATTTATTGTAGATCCAGGAGCCAGAAAAATCTTTAGGAGCCAAGGCAGTTGGTAATAATTCTCTCTTTCTTCTTGTGCCTCTGGTTGTTTCTTCATATTTGTTTTTTTTCTTTTTTCTTTCTCTCTCAACCAGTTGTCTTTTCTCGTGTGTTCATGCCAGGATAAGGCATTCCATATTCCCAAATGTCCGTCTTTGCTGTTTGAGCTACAAAAAGAAGCTCACACTGTGTCCCAATTCTATTGCTGAAAGAGACACGATGAATTATTCCAGGCTGGGTCCAATCAGCTGTGGTGGTGAAGAGTCATGTGACATGGACATGACTACAGGCCCCCATCCTGTCCCCAGTCCCAGTGGGTGGGGCGCATTTGGCAGAAAAAGAAATTGAGGGACAGGTCATCATATAGGTAATGCATTTGTACATAAGTAATTTGACATAATTTTATATTTTCTTGGAATCCACGCAGCAGGCTAACATAAGCCATAAGAGGTCAGTATCTGTTGAAGTTCATTACTTCTTTCTTTGGAACAAACGGGCTTCACTCGGGCTGTGTAAATACTAGAATTGACGAAGCTATCTATATAATTCAGGTAAAACCCTGTTGCTGAGGGAAAAAGAAGGTTGGGTTGTTCTGAATTAATTAGGTCTGTTAATGATACTCAAAGACACAAGATAATTGGGAACCTAAAACTACCTTCCTGTCGCATGCCTCTTCTGCAGAGAGTTCTCCTTGGTGTCCAAGGGTGAAAGTGATCTTTCCCTCTTTCAAATTTCCAAAGAAGAGCTTTGCACTTCTAGTCTATTTTACTTCCTTATGCTTGTTTGTGTGCTCTTATCTACAGATAGACTGCTGTTTGCTGAGGACAGTGTCTGTCTTATTTCCCTGTCTCTGACTGATGATAGTGCCTTATACATAGTAGATTTCTAAATCATATATGCTAAACATGTGAGTCATTTTCGTGACCCATAGTAAAACAGACCAACTAATTATTAGTTCAAAACTCTTTGAGTCAGAGATTCTTCAACTGGCCAATTAATTGATCAAATAAATATACTAGTACTGGCAATGTGCCAGCACTGTGTTTAGTGCTACTAGCTAAGCGGCTTTATAGTTTATTAGCCAAGACCTTAGGAGAGCTTAATCCGAGTCTCAATGTCCCCATCTGCAAACTGGGGGTGAGGAGTAGTGATATTACTTCTCTAGTGGGATGACTGTAAAAGGATTGGAAATTAGACACAGGAAACACCAAGCACAGAGTAACCTTTTTAATTTTTTGGTTTAATTTTAGTTATTACTTTATTTAGAATGAATTTTCATGCATGAATCTCAAGTGCAAAGAAGGTCACATTACTTTATTTCTTTGATTTATATTGCCTTCTCTGATCTCCCCATTTCCCTAGGAGAGAAATTCAGTTTCAGTGTTCTAGAGACCTCTAACCCTTCCGAGGGTGAGAAAAGTCTCCATAGATCTTAGCAGTCCTCTGTACTTGGGACGGGCTCTCTAGACCTCATTCTATTCTGCTGCCTCTTGATGAACTTGTTCATCTTCTTGGCCCCTGAAGGTAGGTGGGTCCACCTTTTTTCAGTTCATCGTGGGCTTGAAGATCTCTTGCTGTGATTCCTGAGACCACAACTTGTTATTTTCCGTATTTCCCTTGGGCTGAGGAACCTTCCACTTTCCTAATTTTAACTCCCTTGCCGCGACTCTCGCAACCATAAAAGCCTGAGACTAGGTGGGAAGGGGTCTTCTAGGAATCTGGCAACTTTGCTTTAGTTTCTGAAACATAACGTTGTTAGTTATCACTCACACTTGGTTACCTTCTTGATGTTTGGGAGTGGAATTGATATTTACACTTTCCATTTTCTTCTTCTTCTTTTTTTTTTTTTGGCTGCCCTGTGCAGCTTGCAGGATCTTAGTTTCCCAACCAGGGTTTGAACCCAGGGCCGTGGCAGTGAAAGTGCGAAATCCTGAACTGCCAGGGAATCCCTGCCTTCCATTTTCATACATCAACAGCAACCAAATATAAATGAGTGCCTCAGAAGATTACGGGTGCCATGCTTCCTCATCCTCAACATGCTCATACTGGTCTTCTTTCCATTCTTGAATACAGTGCTTTGCGCCAGGGCTCTGTGTTTGCATTTCCCTCTACTTGGAACGTATTCTACTTGGAACATTCCCTCTACCAGATCATAACTGGGTTCTTTTCATTGTTCAGAGTCTCAGCTCAAATGTTATCTCTTCCTAAAGATCTTTCTAGAATACCCTTTCTAAAGTAGAGACCACTTCCAACTTCAACTGATTATATAGACCTATTTTATTATCTTTATGAAATTCATCACTACCTTATATTGATTATTGATTGTCTTTGTGTGCTAGGATGTAGTTTCCCCAAGAGCAGAGACCTTGTCTTACTTAACAGTTGTTTCCTTAGCACAATGACTGGCACATATCAGGTACGCAGTAAATAGTGCTTGAATGAAAGAATTAATTATCCTGTCAAGTTGTGATACTAAAGGCAATGAAGAAGTTGATGAAAGAAATATGACAAAATATTTGTTTTAAGGTTGCTTAAACTATTTTGAATTAATATTCACGAAATAATTTGAGGATCAACCCAAGGGTTGGGTGGGGAATCTTGGAGAGGTGAGGTGGCATTGATATACAGTTAGGAGAAAAAGTTCTTAAGTTCTTTAAACTCTAATGCTTGTATGAAGAACATTAAAGGTAGGTACAAGAGCTTTATGTTTATCAAAAGGGGGCATGGATTTTAAAAGCTTGAGCACTGCTGGTTTAAATTCTGGTACCAGGGTAAGTCCTGAGCTGGCTCCGTCAGAGTCACTGGGAATTTGTTAAAAATACAGGATAGAGGACACCACCCATAGAGATCCTGGTTTTCAACAATTTTGAAAAAATGTTCTCTAGGTGATTTTGCTTATCTAAATTTGGAAGCCTGTGGATTATACTAAAAGTCTATGGAATGTAAGGCAGAGTAAACTTAGGAAAGGAGAATTTACGGTTGATGCAGAATTTCATCTGAAAGGCCAGATTTTCCAAAGGGCAACTGTCATGCTCAGTGGTGAATTTTTTTTTTTTTTTTGCGGTATGCGAGCCTCTCACTGTTGTGGCCTCTCCTGTTGTGGAGCACAGGCTCCGGACGCGCAGGCTCAGCGGCCATGGCTCACGGGCCCAGCCGCTCCGTGGCATGTGGGATCTTCCCAGACCGGGTCACGAACCCGTGTCCCCTGCATCGGCAGGCGGACTCTCAACCACTGCGCCACCAGGGAAGCCCACACACTTGTGTTTCTTACTGTGATAACTTGATTTCTGGTTTCTGATATAACATTTCCTTAAGTCCAGTAGGGAAAATAGGTTACACCTCACACATCAAATGTGATTGAGTGGTGTAGCTTCTGGAGCTCTGTGTTGAGTAGGATTAAGAAATTTGAATGTGGGTTTTAGTGGTAAAGAATACTCTGATTAGCAAGGTCTGCGTGGGTGTGAGACGCTGGTGAATGATTTATATGCCATAGACTCAGCCACAGACACTGGAAAACATTCTTCTTGAGTTTTCTTGTGATATAAAGCTAACATGAGAAAGAAGACCTGCAGAATTCTTCTGTTTACAACTGCTTTTTGTTGTTAAAAATAAGTGGCAGAATAATATCAAGTTTTAATAGAGCAGAAGCAAGTAAGTTTATTCATACAGCAAAGGGGTTTTCCTTCAGCTTTATTGAGATATAATTGACGTATAACATCATGTAAGTTTAAGGTGCACGATGTATTGATTTAATCTGCTTATATTTTGCAATATGATTACCACCATAGCATTAGCTCACACCTGCATCACTCCACATAATTACCAGTTCTTCTGTGTGGTGAGAACATATAAGGTCTACTCTCTTAGCAACCTTCAAGTATAGAATACAGTAGTATTAACTATTATCACTATGCTGTACATTTGATCCCCAGAACTCATTCTTCTTACAGTAGGAAGTTTGTACCCTTTGATAACATCTTTTCATTTCCACATCCCCCAGCCCTTGGAAACCACCATTCTAATCTCTCTTTCTATGAGTTTAGCTTTTTTTAGATCCCATATATAAGTGATATCCTACAGTATTTGTTTTTCTGTCTGACTTATATCACTAACGCAGCAAAGGTTTTAATGAAAGGAAACTAATCTATGACTGGGTTCTGCAAAATGGGAGAATTGACCTTGGTTTCACTCCTCTGTTGGACCTAAAATTTCCCCTGGAGCTCAACATAGACTGAGTTCAAAAAAGGAGGCACTTTGTTGTATGAATTATTCATAGTAACTACGTCGGCTGCCTGGAATCCCTACAGCAATAGTTCTTAACCCCTTTTACCTCAAGTCAGCCCATCATTTTATTAAAGAGTTTGGCTCTTTATAGAAGCAACGTTTCTGAGAAGAATATCTTTGTAGTTATAGGAATTTTATTTGTTAAAAATAGTTTCCATTTCTGGGCTAAAAGTTTTGCATATACTAACTTACTGAATATCTACAAAAATCTTATAAGATTAATATCATTATCCCCATTTTATGCTGAGATTACTGATGCTCAAAGAGATTATGTAACCAACACAGCTACACGTTTGATATGTGAAGATTTCATTATTGTATATTGGAGAACTTGAGCTCTTAATTATACACCATAGTGCTAATTTGTTTACTTGTTTGCTTATTTATTATCTACAGTACATTTTAAAACCTTGAGAAAACTATAGTTGTTTTCTAGACCTAGCCCATGAGATCCGGGCACACCGTACGTCTATTACAAAGTGCTGAGTCCAACTCCATGGAATTTGTGGAGTCGAAGGAAATAGACAGAAGTTGGGAGTCAGGAGGTAATGGGTCACGGTGTGAATCTGCTTAAGCAGAACATTAGAGAAGAGGTTAAAAGAAGAGAGTGGAACTCTTGGTTTCTCTAACTTGTTTTTTAGCTCAACCAGTATTTCCTGACCACCTGCCATATGCCATGCGGTGTGATAGAAACGAGGGCCACAAACCAGCAAGCACAGAATCAATCCCTATCTTCATGGAGCTTACAGGTTGCTAGAGACTGAAGGTTTCTGTCCCCCACCAAATTCATAGATTGAAACCTAATCCCCAGTACAATGGTATTAAGACGTGTGGTCTTTGGGAGGTGATTAGGTCATGAGGTGGAGCCCTCAAAAAATGGAATTAGTGTCCTTATTAAGAGACCCCAGAGAGTGCTCTTGCCTCTTAGATTTAGGTTGAAGTCTAAACCTAGACTTAGGTTTCTTCTATTTGCAGATAAAAATATTGAAATCAATAAACTAGCTGTGTAAACCTGGGAAGGCTAATTACTGTCTTTGAGCCACTTTATAATATGGATAAGAGTTATACTTGCTGTATTGAAATATAGTTGTGAAGATTTTATTATTTAATGCCCTTTATATGCTTAGTCCAGTGCCTAACAAATAGTTGCTCAATAAGTTGTTGCTATGGAGATGAATAATAATCCTTTTTCATATTTGGGTCAATGAGGATGGACTCTGGCTACATATGGCCCGTGTCTACAGGTCATATACTAGCCAACTGGAAACAAATAAATAGTTATACTTTCTTTTTTTTTCTACCCTGATATATTTTGATTCTTGGGGTTTTTCAGGACGTGTAAGTGTACCCTAGGCTTCCTGGATATCCTTTTTTTTGCCACCTTAATGCTCCATTTCAATATAATCATTTAGGTTGGTTGTACAGATGATTCCATCTGGTTATTAGGTTGTCATCAAGTAACAGCTGAGTGGTTACTGAAGCCAAAAATTTTTCCTCTGGCTGTGGCCTCCCTGCCTTTTGTTGAAGGAGTTCACACATATGATAACCACTATGTGGGGATTGTTTCGGCAGTATTTATTCACTTACTCTGTAGCAGGGGAACACGGAATCAACTTTGATATTTCTTGAATGTTCAGATCAATAGCCTAGTTCTTCTTTCCCGAAATTCTAAGAAGACTTTTGGACCACTGGCGGCATTTCACAAGCTAGATTGACATTCCCAAAATGAATTGGATGACTCAAAACCAAAACTTGCTTTTGAGCATCAATCCTGAAATACTGTTTTTTCTTTCCTCTTTGTCACTATCTCAGTTCACTGGGTGATTTCTAGAATTGTGCTTTCCTTTGAAATGTTCCTCAAGGCCATTCCAACTCAGTGCTGGGTTAGATGCTAAGCGTGTCTACAGTTAGCTTACTTGTGTCTGCAGGAAGAAATCTAACATTTGAGTACAAGGCATGGTGCTAGGGGATTTATATGATATTATCTTCATGTAACAGATGAAGATCTAGGATCAGACAGATGAAAGGACTTGTCCAAGTCACTAGTTAGTAGGTGGTAGAGATGGAGTTTGAACCTAGCCCTGCCTCACTCCAAAGCCACTTTACTGGAGAAGCAGTTAGTACGTGGTCGAAAACACAAACTGCAGTGTCAGGTGCCCGTATCCAGTTGGTGGCTTTAACACTTACTGACTGTGAAATCCTAGGCAGTTTACTTAACGGGCTTGTGCTTCAGTTTTCTCACCTATATAATGGGAATCATATTAGTACCTATGTCAAAGGGTGGTTGTAAGGATGAAATGGGTAAATGTAAATGAAGTAACCAGAATAATCCCTTCCATAAAGTAAGTGCTATATGTGTTTCTTAAATAAATAAATAAATGTTGTTCTCACCATTAGATAAATGTGTCTGAGTTGCCATATTTCTACTTTGGAATCAATGTCACATGCTTTGTAATGCATGTAAAAATCCTTTAAAGCCAGTTGGTTTTTCTTGACAATAGAGCCAGAACATGGCAGGCTGGAATTTGAATGCAGAAGTTAAAAACTGTAAAGCCAGTGTGTTTCCTACCACATCAGGCACAGAATGGGATACTTTAGGGAGTTCCAGAGGAAGAAAAACCCGCTAAAAGTATTAACTCTAAGGATAACATTTAGACAAGCTTCTTAGACTTTACAGGGATTACCCATGAGTGATCAGGGATTTTCTTTGCATATTGAGACTTAAAAATCAAATATGATTTCAAATAAAAGACCAGGGACAATGCATATATATCTGTATTCACTAGACATTTTTTCTTTTCCTTTTTTGTCTCTTGCCATTAACAAAGCTTCTCTTTTCTTATTCATTTTAACTCCCTTATCTTTTGTTTTTACAATAAGAGGTTTTAAATATTTTAAATTGGTCACATATAAGCCATTTTTTATTGACTGCATCAGTTCTGAATCAGTGTGCTATAAATAAGCACAACAGCTGGAATAAATTTCATTAGCAAGTAAACATAATGTGTATCACAGAACACTTCACATAAATTCCCTTCTGTGCTTGTCAGGCAAGGACTCAAGTAATGTTTGTCTCTGCAAGCTGCACCAAGATTCATAAATTGCTTCACAGAACGAGGAAATATTCAGTAAACACAGACAGTTAATAACCATGTTCCCAAAAGGCTGGAATGGAACTCCCATACACTTTCAAAGAGTCAAGGAAAAGTGCTCGTCCTTGTATTGTCCTTGAAGGCTCTGCCGCTGGGCACCGTGAATAGGTGTGATGGGCTCCGTTTGGTGGGAAAAGAGACATATAAGCTCCAAATTCATCATTTTATGTGAGCGTGTGGATGGTATATTTTCCCTTCCTGGAACAGATGCTTCATTTTCCTGGAAACTAACACCCCTGTCTTCCTTTGATGAATCGAATCTTCCCCACTTTGAGTCCATATGGTTTGCGTGGAGTTGGTTTACTCCTCCTGCTTCAGGGGTGGAATCTGACTCAGACCTGGACAGTCAGCAAATTCTGTGCCCTTGACCACAATGCTTGGTCCAGGGGTGGCCAGGTGATCTAACACAGGCCAATAAGACTCTATTCTTATTCCAAGGCCTTCTCTTGGAACTATTAGGGAAGAAAACTCCCTGTAGACTTGCGGCTAGAGTAGTCCCAACTGCCTGGAATTAAGGCAGTTCAAAGAAAAATGCCTGGAAATGAAGGAATCATCTGTGAAGACATCACTGAGCATCTTGATCCAGTCATGTTGGAAGACTCTATCTCCAAACTTTTCATTAACGTAAGGGAATAATAGCACATTCCTTCTTTAAAGTTATTAATTTGGTATTTTTCTTATTTCTTAAGCCAGTTTGAATTGGTTTCTATCACTTGCAGTGAAAGGGTCATCATTAATAAGACTGTGATATAAAAAGGACCATTATATGAACAAAAGGTCTTGGGGCATCCTGGAGGGAGAGACTAAGGGGTGAAGCTTTAATTGAGCTTTGAAGGTTGTGTAATATTTAGCAAGAGGAGTGTGGTAGGCAAAGCCATTTCAGAGAAAAAGAGTTGCATGTGCCAAGAGGAAGGACATCTCAAGGAATGTGAGAACAGCATTGTGGTGAGGAGTGATGAGAGATGTGGCTGGAGAGCTGGCTGGAGCTCAGTTGTCTAGGGTGTTATGCACCATGCTAAGACCTTGGACCATGTGAGCCATAGGAAGAATGATGTGTTAGATGTGCCCATTGGATTACTGACTATGGCAGTGGAATGGGGTGTGCATTGGTGTGTGGAGACCTATAGGCAGGAAAGCTGATTTGGAGACTATAACAACAGCTCAGGAAAGAAAGAAAATATACACAGACTAAAGTAAGTAAATATATGGCATAATGCTGTCTTTTCCAAATCCTGCCTTTAAGGCAGACACTGCTAATTGACCACCACCACCCCCCCAGACCCCTGCTCTGCTGCCAGCCTGCTTCCCAATTTAGTATTCTCAGCACAGTATTCCAGACAGGCATTCCCAATCATTTGTTGATACTGCCACTCAATTAGAAACCTACATGCTGTTCCAGACCATCTGGCAAGTAGTCGATATGGATGCTGTAATGAGACTGGAATTCTCTTGCGTTGACTCTTGCTTTAGGTTCTTTGGGTTGTATCATAGAATTAGAACTTTTCTTCTTTGACTGGTAGAAGTAAATGGATGAGTGTTTGTCGAGCAGGAAAAATAGTTTGAGCGAAATCCCAGCCTTTAAGGGAGGCTGCAACTTTTCTTCTCTCAATGCAAATAACAGCTCCGGCCCGACAACCAAAACAAAGTTGATGGACTCCATGGGGGCCACTGTCTGGCTCAACTACTTTTAATGGGATGTGAGACATGTGCATTTCCTTGAGGTCACAGCTCTAAATCTGACCTGTGGCCATAAGAACCACTGTCTGACAGCTCCTTGGCAGCCGCTGTGAAATGAGTTATCCGTCTCTGGACCATTTCTAGTAGCAGGAGTCTACTTGAGCAAAGCCGTTCTGGAGTTACTGCTGGAGAGGGAGTGCTAAACTGAAAGGCAAAGGAATAAATGGAGACAGAGCTGCTCCATCCACACATCAAAGATGTTTTCCTACAGCCACCTCAAGACCCATTGGGTTAAAGGCTACAGTGAGCGTATTCACTGGAGAAAGGACACTGCTGGGCAGTGAGAGGTGTGTTCTTTTACTGGCTCAAAGATTCACAAAACAGGAGCCTGAGTGGTTTTGGAGCTGAGAGAAGTGGCCCGCCGCCCAGATAGCAGAGAGGAGCTGTTTCTCCTGGATCCATCAGATAAGGACCTTTAGAGTCACATCAAGTTTGTATTCTAATTACAGAAGAGAAGTTGCTCATCTCAAAAGAACCAGAGGCCATGTAAGAAGGAGTTTGGGTCTTGGATGCAAAGGTTTGAACTTTCAGAAGCCTTCCCTCATTCTGCTTGTTAGGACAGGCTTGTTGTTGCTCATGTGGAAAGGAAAATACACAATTATTTTTGGGAATCCAGTGTTTTTCAATAAAGAAAGTAGGTCCAAAGTGGGGAATGATAGGGGATTTCAAAAGCCTGACAGTATGTGTTTTCAGAAATTCAAAGGAAACCTCTATGTAATATATATAACAAGAATGACCATTTATCAAACAAGAACAGAATGCCAGCACTCTCTCTGTTTGACCTCATTTACATTCCTCAGCCATGAGAGGTACTTACCATTACTTCTTTAATTTTATAAATGAAGTAACTGAGAGTTTTAAAAAGTAACTTGCCTAGGCTACACCTTTTGAAGTGGTGAAGCCTGTATTTAATCAAACACCTCTCTGCTGTTTTCACTCTACTTTGATACCTTGGGATAGAAAATAGCTTGATCTGGAACAGCTATCCCTAACCAGGATGAAATAGAATGATGTAAGTACTTAAAAAGAGTGGGTACTGGGGACTCTGCTGAGCACCTTACAGGTATGCCCTTAATGAATCCTCAGAATACGACTATGCATTGGGTTCTATTACTTACCCATTTTACAGATGAGGAAATTGAGAGATTTCAGTAACTTGCCAAGGCCTCCCAAGCAATAAGTGATGGAGCTGGGGTTAGGATTCCGGTCCACCTTACTCTAAAGCACATACATTTTTTTTTTAATTGAAGTATGATTGATTTACAATGTTGTGTTAGTTTCTGGTACACAGCAAAGTGATTCAGTTATACATGTATATACACTCTTTTTAAAAATATTCTTTTACACTATCGTTTATCATATTGGATATAGTTCTCTCTGCTATACAGTAGGACCTTGTTGCTTACCCATTCTATATATAATAACTTACATCTGCTAATCCCAAGCTCCCAAACCATTGCTCCTCCAACCTCCTCCCCCTTGGCAAGGTCAAGTCTGTTCTCTATGTCCATGAGTCTGTTTCTGTTTCATAGATAGGTTCATTTGTGTCATATTTTAGATTCCATATATATGTATATTCTTTTTCAGATTCTTTTCCTTTATAGTTTATTATAAGATTGAATATAGTTCCCTGTGCTGTACAGTAGGACCTTGTTTATCTATTTTATATGTAGTATTTTGTATCTCAAAGCACATACTCTTAACCACTGAAGCTGGTATGGTACAGAGACCTATTAATAGAGGTACATGAGATTATCTTAGGGGGCATATAAACAAATATCTTAAAAGTAGTTATTTAAATTAACGCATGCAAGACTGCCTTTTCTAGTGGCAGATATACAGTATTTCTATTTTAAAATTGATTTATTGAAGTTAAAAAGTGAGTTGATTTAAATAAAATATTAAGTGAATAATAATGTGGCACATGGAGGTGGTTGAAATGGGCAAGATGGTTTGTGAAAGACTGAGGTCTGGGGGTCACTGCAGTATGCTTAACTGCTTTTTAGGGTGACTCAGCATGCTCTAGGCTGAGGAGTGGGAGTTGCAGTGCGGTGCAGGGCTGCAGGTACTACCCCAGGGTGGGGAGTCCCTTCCCAGAGTCAGGAGGGGCCCCACTGCCTGGAGGCCTTGAAAGAAAATGCAGATCTTCCTGTTAGCTCTTTGCCTTGGTTTCTTGAATGTTCTATTCTGTGGGTGGGTGTCCATGATTATTGAGTCTGTTTCACTTTTTAAATTCGACTCGAATGTCCACAGTCAGCTTAAGTCCCTCCTCGTCCATGAAGCTTTCCTTGGAATCCCTACTGCCTTAACTCTCTGTATGCCAAAGCCTGGTTTTTCACAGTGCTGTTTGGTAATGGGCTGTTATTGTTACTCTGTTAATTGTGATTAGAAATGACAAATATATTTCGGATTGTGTACTAACTCTGAAATATGGCTAGTGGCTATTTAAGTGCTGCCTGCCTTGGAGAGGATTCTGAGATTGCACGTGAGATCAGTAGAAAAGGATAGCATGATTGATTAGTAATGTCTGTCATGGGGCAAGTTAGGTGAGAAGAAACATGCATGCTGCACGTTTGTCATCCCTGACTGTTGATTCTCCAACTAGATGATGGCTCTCTGAGAAAATGATCTATGGCTGCTTCATACATTGCACTTCCCTCAGCATGTAGCACGTTAATAGATTCACTAATTCTGTCTCTCATTTCCCATGAAGACTGAATCTGGAATTCCAAGAGAATCAAAAGCCACCTGTTAAGTTTCACTACAGATTGCAGGTGTAGAATCTGCATTCTGGTTTGAAGACAAGGTAGCTGCTTACCAGAGAGCAGCTGCTCTTTTCTTTCTCCCTACGCTAAAGTCCAGCAAGTACTGAATAGGGGGTTTAAGGATGGGGGTGGGTGGAGAGGAGCCAGGGAAAGAATGTATCAGAAAAGCAATGTCTTTAGACCAAAACGAGCTTGCACAGAAACATTGGGAGATAGTTTTTCCCCATATGTGAATTGAGTTATGGTCAATCATGTTTTTCTGTGATCTAACATCTCCCTGGTTTTCTCTATGATTCCATTATTTATTTCCAAGAGCGGATGGCCAACGGGTGGGAATGGTTGGCTCCCTGGTCATCTTTGCCTGAGATTTCATCAGTACCATGGTAGGATAAAGAGCAGCCATGGCCAGGATCCATTCACAGTGGGATATTGATCTAGATCAGTGCCTACGCTGGACCCAGAGATATCACATCATAACTGGGGATAAAATGATGTGCAGACAGAATCCTTTATATTCATCTGGTTTAGGCACTCCCTGAGCAAACTGTGAAGGCTCTGCTCATCTCTCCTTTGACTCTGCTCTATCTGTTCTCTTCGTTCTCCTGAGATGTTTACCACCCTCAGGGTAGGGCCCTCTTGGGAAAATACAATCTGTTTTTTCTCTTTTTTCCTCCTTTGCAAATGCACCCAAAATCCTGTGTCACATTTCTTCAGAGTCTTTGCTTTTAACTCGTTGACTCTGTGCCATTTAGAATAAGTTATTCTCAGAGAGCTCATGCATTTTCCCTTCTCAATGGCACTTCTAAGCATAATGATTTGTTTTTGATGGCTTTCTTGTTTTTAAGGTCATGGAATCAGGCTCATGGTGTGAATCTCAGGCAGTGTGATACACCAGAGGAGGAGGTACTTTAGGTTCTAGAGGTTCCCATTGAATCAGACGTGAAGCAGCTCATTCTGTCTCAATACTTCTAGGCAGTGGATCTCAACCAGCAACCCTAACAGAAGTGGGCTGTCAAATGATGATCAGTAAAGATGCTTGAGCTGATTTTTTCCTACGGTTAAAGTCATGCCTGCTGGATTGTAGAGTTAAGTAGGTCATGCACTGCTACAGAGAGTTGAGTATGACTGGGTGCAAAGAAAAGAAAAGACACGTAGTATACCATTAAGCTAGTACTGAAAGGGGCTGTATGTTTACTGAAACACGAAGAAAAATGATCTTGTGTGCATAGGTGAAAGGCAGAGTGAAGGCAGTAAGTGGTTTCACTCAAATACCTGTTGAAAGTCACTATCCTAGAGCACTATGTATCTTGAGACTAGCTTGACACCTTGTATAAGGAAGGCACTCAAGAGTGGCTTTGTAATCTAAGGAGTAAGACTGAGGTTACTTCCTGCTACTTATACACATAGGCCCACATATATGGTAATTTTTTTGACAGCATTCCTTTTTTTAAATTAATTTTTGTTGGAGTATAGTTGATTTACAATGTTGTTAGTTTCAGGTGAACAGCAAAGTGAATCAGTTATACATATACCCACTCTTTTTAAGATTCTGTTCCCATATAGGTCATTACAGAGTGTTGAATAGAGCTCCCTGTGCTATACTGTAGGTTCTTATTAGTCATCTATTTTATATATAGTAGTGTTATATGGTAATCTTGAATGTTTGGTGATCCTGCATTTTCTTCAAAAAGCATAAGATTAAAAAAAGGGTTTTTGGTCCAATTGAACATACACACTTCTTAGAATATAGATGAAATAGTTACTGATCTACAAATAAAATTTATTTAGGTTATTCCACATACATAAGTCAAGAGGTAATATTAATTTAGAAGTAGTTCTTTTTTTCCACTTTAAAATTTTTGACACAATTTTATTCAAACTCTTCAGATGCGTTTTTGATATTAGTGTCTTTGACATTGTTCCCTCTTCTCCTGCTCCTACACCTACTTTCCAACAATTTATGTTGTTCAAAGGAAACTTAGGCTGTTGCCCAAAGATATTTCATTGTTGACAGTACAACACTAAATTATGCAGAACCCCATTGGCACCAATTGGCCTAATGCTGGTTCTGGAATCCATTAATTCTTTGTTTCAAGAATCCTTTTGGTTGTTTAGAAAACACTGCTCTTAGTGCTGGAGCCATCAATTGAGCATAATTTTTTCTTGGGCTTCCCCATCAAGTAATAGAATATAACAAGAAGCTTTCTTCTTGGAATCACTTTTGGGCACTAGTCAGTCTAGAGAATTAGGAGGAGTGGCTGGGAGCTGGTGTAGGAGGATAAGAACAGGGAAGAAAGCCATGGGGTGCAGTCCAGTCGTGGGCTGGATTGTGAAGACTTTGGGGGCACAGAGCTAGAAGAGGTGGTAGAGATGATGGAATTCAACACCTTCATAAATTAGAAAAGAAACACACAAAAAGTCTAGGGGAGGCTCGTGTGCCAGCATATGGTTCTTTTTTTTTTTTTGACTTCAAACTCTTAACCATGGTACTTGTCTGTCCTCCAGAGAAATCCGTGTGATTCTTGGTCTTGCTTGTTGTTAACTATGAACCCTTAGGCTAGAAATTTAGCTTCTATGAACCTGAGCTTCATTATCTTCAAAATGAGGTAATAATCTCCATGGTGATTTTGTGAGCAGAGATGAAGTTAATGTATGGAAAGTGCTCATCACTATTTCTGACACAGTAGCTCAATAGACAGTAGCTACTACTATTATTATCACTAGAGTTATTATTATTTTGTATTTTTAGGTCTTTTCCTAGGCATTGAGTGCCCTCCTGGTCCCCTTTTCCAATCCCTTCTGACCTAGACCCACTATACTTTGATACTAAACATATAATGAAAATTATTAAAAAAAAGAATTCATCTGTGGTATTAAATGAAGTTGTATTACATTATTAACAACAGCTCCCTTTCCTTTACCAGAACCTTATCTATCCTTTATGACTCAGATCAAATATCACCTTTTTCAGGGAGTTGCCCTGTCCCTGCCAAACTGAGGTAGTGATGCTCTGAATGCTAGGAACGTGGGATAAAGGTGAGATGGTGTGTGTGTGTGTTAATTCAAACCTAGAGCATAGCAAAAAGTATCAACCAAATACTGTGATTTAGCCACTTGACATTTTGACTTGAAGGAAAGAAAATGGGGTATTTTCTTTGCTGCAGTGCATTAGCAGGACATCCTGAAGCTCAGATTCTTTTATTTATCTTCCTCATTTGAGAAAATGAGTCCAGCTCCTGACAGAAGCACTAAATTAGATATTGGTAAAAGCTGGTCATCAGGGTTCAAATTAGCAGTGTCTTGCTGCTCTCACTGAGTACCTGTAATTAATAGAGTTGCTAGCAGAGGCCTGGAGATGCCAGCATGGCATTCTCCAAAAATATGGCAACTAATATTTTCTGGTCCTAGCTGAAAAGCATAATTTAAAAATATCTTTTTGAGGAGGGACCTTAAAGATGGCAGAGTAGTAAGATGTGGAGATCACCTTCCCCCCCACAAATACATCAAACATACATCTACATGTGGAACAAATCCTATAGAACACCTACTGAATGCTGGCAGAGGACCTCATACTTCCCAAAAGGCAAGAAACTCCCCATGTACCTGGGTAGGGCAAAAGAAAAAACAGAGACAGAAGAATAGGGATGGAACCTGCATCTCTGGGAGGGAGCTGTGAAGGAGAAAAAGTTTCCCCACACTAGGAAGCCCCTTCACTGGCAGAGACGGTGGGTGGGTGGAGAGGAAGCTTCGGAGCCACGGAGGAGAGCGTAGCAATAGGGGTGCAGAGGGAAAAGCGGAGAGATTCCCGCACAGAGGATCGGTGCCGACCAGCACTCACCAGCCCGAGAGGCCTGTCTGCTCACCCGCCAGGGCTGGTGGGAGCTGGGAGCCGAGGCTCTGGCTTCAGAGGTCAGATCCCAGGGAGAGGACTGGGGTTGGCTGTGTGAACACAGCCTGAAGGGGGCTAGTGCACTACAGCTAGCTGGGAGGGAGTCTGGGAAAAAGTCTGGACCTACCCAAGAGGCAAGAGACCATTGTTTTGGGGTGTGCGAGGAGAGGGTATTCCTCTGCCCACAGAAGGCAGAGCACCACCTACACGAGCTCCAGAGCCAGGGGTGTGCTGTGGCTATCAGCTCAGACCCCAGAGATGTGCATGAAATGCTAACGCTGCTGCTGCAGCCACCAAGAATCCTGTGTGCAGGCACAGGTCACTATCCACACCACCCGGGAGCCTGTGCAGCCCGCCACTGCCAGGGTCCCACGATCCAGGGCCAACTTCCCCAGGAGAACACATGGCATGCCTCAGACTTGCAACATCACTCCAGCCTCTGCCACCACAGGCTCACCTTGCATTCCAATTATAACTACTGTACCACTCCCTGCCCCAGGCCTGAGTGAGCCAGAGCCCCCTAATCAGCTTCTGCTTTAACCTGTCCTGTCTGGGCGGGAGCAGAGGTCTGAGGGCAACCTACACACAGAGGTGGGGCCAAACCCATAGCTGAACCCCAGGAGCTGTGCGAACAAAGAAGAGAAAGGGAAATTTCCCCCAGCAGCCTCAGGAACAGTGGATTAAATCCCCATAATCAATTTGAGGTACCCTGCATCTGTGGAATACCTGAATAGAAAACGAATCAACTCAAAATTGAGGCGGTGGATTTTGGAAACAACTGTAGACTTGGGGTTTGCTGTCTGAGACTGACATGTTTCTGATTTTTATGTTTATCTTAGTATAGTTTTGAGTGCTTGTTATCATTGGTGGATTTGTTTATTGGTTTGGTTGCTCTCTTTATTTTTAATTTTAAAATTTTAATTATTTTATTTTATTTTATTTTTTTTAAAAATAAAAAAATAAAATATTTTTTATATAAAATAAAAAAAATAAAAAATGAAAAATAAAATAAAAAAATTTTTAAATTTTAATTATTTTATTTTATTTTATTTTTTTTAAAAATAAAAAAATAAAATATTTTTATATAAAATAAAAAAATAAAAAAAAAATAAAAAAAAATAAAATATTTTTTATTTTTTATTATTATTTTTTCTTTCTTTTTTTCTCCCTTTTCTCCTGAGCCGTGTGGCTGACAGGGTGCTCTGGCCTGGTGTCAGGCCTGAGCCTCTGAGGTGGGTGAGCCGAGTTCAGGACATTGTACCACCAGAGACCTCCAAGGCCCATGTAATATCAATTGGCAAGAGCTCTCCCAGAGATCTCCATCTCAACGCCAAGACCCAGCTCCACTCAACGACTAGCAAGCTCCACTGCTGGATGCCCCATGCCAAACAACTAGCAAGACAGGAACACAAACCCACCCATTAGGAGAGAGGCTGCCTAAGATCATACTAAGTTCACAGACACCCCAAAACACACTACCGGATGCAGCCCTACCCACCAGAACACAGGCACCAGGCCCATCCACCAGGAAGCCTACACAAGCCACTGAACCAAACATACCCACTGGGGGGCAGACACCAAAAACAATGGGAACTATGAACCTGCAGCCTGTGAAAAGGAGACCCCAAACACAGTAAGTTAAGCAAAATGAGACAACAGAGAAATATGCAGCAGATGAAGGAGCAAGGTAAAAACTCCATGAGACCAAACAAATGAAGAGGAAACAGGCAGTCTACCTGAAAAAGAATTAAGAGAAATGATAGTAAAGATGATCCAAAATCTTGGAAATAGAATAGAGAAAATACAAGAAATGTTTAACAAGGACCTAGAAGAGCTAAAGAGCAAAGAAACAATGATGAACAACACAATAAAGGAAATTAAAAATTCTCTAGATGGAATCAATAGCAGAATAACTGAGGCAGAAGAACAGATAAGTGACCTGGAAGACAAAATAGTGGAAATAACTACTGCAGAGCAGAATAAAGAAAAAAGAATGAAAAGAATTGAGGACAGTCTCAGAGACTTCTGAGACAACATTAACCGCACCAACATTCAAATTAAACGGGTCGCAGAAGAAGAGAAAAAGAAAGGGACTGAGAAAATATTTGAAGAGATGAAAGTTGAAAACTTCCCTAATATGGGAAAGAAAATAGACAATCAAGTCCAGGAAGCACAGAGTCCCATACAGGATAAATCCCAGGAGAAACACACCAAGACACATATTAATCAAACTATCAAAAATTAGGTACAAAGAAAAAAATAGTAAAAGCAGCAAGAGAAAAGCAAGAAATAACATACAAGGGAATCCCCATAAGGTTAACAGCTGATCATTCAGCAGAAACTCTGCAAGCCAGAAGGGAGGGGTGAGACATATTTAAAGTGATGAAAGGGAAGAACCTACAACCAAGATTACTCTACCCAGCAAGGATCTCATTCAGATTCAATGGAGAAATTAAAACCTTTACAGACAAGCAAAAGCTAAGAGGATTCAGCACCACCAAACCAGCTTTAAAACAAGTGCTAAAGGAACTTCTCTAGGCAGAAACACAAGAGAAGGAAAAGACATACAAATACAAACCCAAAGCAATTAAGAAAATGGGAATAGGAACATACATATCAATAATTACCTTAAATGTAGATGGATTAAATGCTCCAACCAAAACACATGGACTGGCTGACGGGATACAAAAACGAGATCCATGTATATGCTGTCTACAAGAGACCCACTTCAGACCTAGGGACACATACAGACTGAAAATGAGGAGATGGGAAAAGATATTCCATGCAAATGGAAATCAAAAGAAAGTTGGAGTAGCAATTCTCATATCAGAAAAAATACTTATAAAGCAGAAACTAACACACCATTGTAAAGCAATTATACTACAATAAAGATGTTAAAAATATATATCCCTAGAAAAAATAACTTTAAAATATAGACTATTACAAGAGACAAGGACACTACGTAATGATCAACAGATCAAACCAAGAAGAAAACATAACAATTGTAAATAATTATGCAGCCAACATAGGAGCACTTCAATACCTAAGGCAAATGCTAACAGCCATAAAATGGGAAATCAGCAGTAGCACAATCATAGTAGGGGACTTTAACACCCCACTTTCACCAATGGACAGATCATCCAAAATGAAGATAAATAAGGAAACACAAGCTTTAAATGAAACATTAAACAAGATGGACTTCATTGATATTTATAGGACATTCCATCCAAAAACTACAGAATACACTTTCTTCTCATCGAAATTTCTGCAAGATAGATCATACTTTGGGTCACAAAACAAGCCTTGGTAAATTTAAGAAAATTGAAATCATATCACGTATCTTTTCTGACCACAACACTATGAGACTAGATATCAGAGGAAAAAAAAAACTGTAAAAAATACAAACACATGGAGGCTGAACAATATGCTACTAAATAACCAAGAGATCACTGAAGAAATCAAAGAGGAAATCAAAAAATACCTAGAAACAAATGACAATGAAAACATGATGACCCAAAACCTATGGGATGCAGCAAAAGCAGTTCTAAGAGGGAAGTTCACAGCAGTACAATCCTACCTAAAGAAACATTTAAAATCTGAAATAAAGAGCCTAACCTTACACCCAAAGCCGTTAGAGAAAGGATTTTTAAAAAACCCAAAGTTAACAGAGGGAAAAAAATCAAAAAGACCAGATCAGAAATAAATGAAAAAGAAATGAAACAATAGCAAATATCAGTAAAACTAAAAGCTGGTTCTTTGAGAAGATAAACAAAACTGATAAACCACTAGCCAGACTCATCAAGAAAAAAACGGAGAAGACTCAAATCAATAGGATTAGAAATGAAAAAGGGAAAGTAACAAGTGACACTGAAGAAATACAAAGAATCATGGGAGATTACTACAAGCAACTATACGCCAATAAAATGGACAACCTGGAAGAAATGGACAAATTCTTAGAAAAGCAAAACCTTCTGAGACTGAACCAGGAAGAAATAGAAAATATAAACAGACCAATCACAAGCACTGAAATTGAAACTGTGATTAAAAATCTTCCAACAAAAGCCCAGGACCAGATGGCTTCACTGGCAAATTATATCAAACATTTAGAGAAGAGCTAACACTTATCCTTCTCAAACTCCAAAATATAGCAGATGGAGGAACACTCCCAAACTCATTCTATGAGGCCACCATCACCCTGATACCAAAACCAGATAAAGATGTCACAAAAAAAGAAAACTACCGACCAATATCACTGATGAACATAGATGCAAAAATCCTCAACAAAAGACTAGCAAACAGAATCCAGCAGCACATTAAAAGGATCATACCCCATGATCAAGTGGAGTTTATCCCAAGAATGCAAGGATTCTTCAAAATATGGAAATCAATCAATGTGATACACCATATTAAACTGAAGGATAAAAACCATATGATAATCTCAATAGATGCAGAAAAAGCTTTTGACAAAATTCAACATGCATTTAAGATAAAAACTCTCCAGAAAGTAGGCATAGAGGGAACTTACCTCAACATAATAAAGGCCATATATGACAGACCCACAGCCAACATCGTTCTCAATGGTGAAAAGCTGAAACCATTTCCTCTAAGATCAGGAAGAAGGGAAGGATGCCCACTCTCACCACTATTATTCAACATAGTTTTGGAAGTTTTAGTCACAGCAATCAGAGAAGAAAAAGAAATAAGAGGAATCCAAATTGGAAAAGAAGAAGTAAAACTGTCACTGTTTGCAGATGACATGACACTATACATAGAGAATCCTAAAGATGATACCAGGAAACTACTAGACCTAATCAATGAATTTGGTAAAGTAGCAGGATACAAAATTAATGCACAGAAATCTCTTGCATTCCTATACACTAATGACGAAAAATCTGAAAGAGAAATTAAGGCAACCCTCCCATTTACCACTGCAACAAAGAGAATAAAATACCTGGGAATAAACCTACCTAAGGAGACAAAAGACCTGTATGCAGAAAACTTTAAGACTCTGATGAAAGAAATTAAAGATGATACAAACAGCTGGAGAGATATACTATGTTCTTGGATTGGAAAAATCAACAATTTGAAACTGACTATACTATCCAAAGCAATCTACAGATTCAGTGCAACATCTATCAAAGTACCAATGGACTTTTTCACAGAACTAGAACAAAAAAATTTTTGAATTTGTATGCAAACACAAAACACCCCAAATAGCCAAAACAATATTGAGAAAGAAAAACGGAGCTGGAGGAATCAAACTCCCTGACTTCAGACTACACTACAAAGCTACAATAATCAAGACAGTATGATTTTGGCACAAAAGTAGAAATATAGATCAATGGAACAGGATAGAAAGCCCAGAGATAAACCCATGCACATATGGTCACCTTATCTTTGATAAAGGAGGCAAGAGTATACAATGGAGAAAAGACAGTCTCTTCAATAAGTGGTGCTTGGAAAACTGGACAGCTACATGTAAAAGAATGAAATTAGAACACTTCATAATGCCATATACAAAAATAAACTCAAAATGGATTAAAGACCTAAATGTTAGCCAGACACTATAAAACTCTTAGAGGAAAACATAGGAAGAACACGCTTTTTTTAGAAAAATTTATTTATTTATTTTGGGGCTGCATTGGGTCTTCATTGCTGTGCATGGACTTTCTCTAGTTGCAGCAAGCGAGGGCTACTCTTCGTTCTGATGCACAGGCTTCTCGTCACTGTGTCTTCTGTTGTTGGAGTTGCAGAGCACGAGCTATAAGTGCATGGGCCTCAGTAGTTGTGGCACGTGGGCTCAGTAGTTGTAGCTCATGGGCTGTAGAGTAGTTGTGATGTACAGGCTTAGTTGCTCCGCGGCATGTTGGATCTTCCCGGACCTGGGCTCAAACCCGTGTCCCCTGTATTGGCAGTCAGATTCCCAGCCTCTATGCCACTAGGGAAGCTTCAAAGAACACTCTTTGACATAAATCACAGCAAGATGCTTTTTGATCCATCTCCTAGAAAAATGGAAATAAAAACAAAAATAAACAAATGAAAGCTAATGAAGCAAAAGCTTTTGTATAGCAAAGGAAAGACAATCTTCAGAATGGGAAAAACTATTTGCAAATGAAGCAACTGACAAAGGATTAATTTCCAAAATATACAAGCAGCTCATGCAGCTCAATATCAAAAAAAACAAACAACCCAATCCAAAAATGGGCAGACGACCTAAATAGGCATTTCTCTAAAGCAGATATACAGATTGCCAACAAACACACGAAAGGATGCTCAACATCACTAATTATTAGAGAATTTCAAATCAAAACTACAATGAGTTATCACCTCACGCTGGTCACAATGGCCATGATCAAAAAATCTACAAACAATAAATGCTGGAGAGGGTGTGGAGAAAAGGGAACCCTCTTGCACTGTTGGTGGGAATGTAAATTGATACAGCCACTGTGGAGAACAGTATGGAGGATTTTTTAAAAAAACTAAAAATAGAACTACCATATGACCCAGCATTCCACTACTGGGCACATACCCTGAAAAATCCATAATTCAGAAAGTGTCATGTACCACAATGTTCATTGCAGCACTATTTACAATAGCCAGAACATGGAAGCAACCTAAGTGTCCATCGACAGATGAATGGATGAAGAAGATGTGGCACTTATGTACAATGGAATATTACTCAGCTATAAAAAGAAACAAAATTGAGTTATTTGTAATGAGATACAAATCATGTATCTGGATGGACCTAGAGTTTGTCATACAGAGTGACGTATGTCAGAAAGAGAAAAACAAATACCGTATGCTAACACATATATATGGAATCTAAAAAAAAAAAAAAGGAAAGAAAAGTTCTGATGAACCTAGGGGACAGGACAGGAATAAAGATGCAGATGTAGCGAATGGACTTGAGGACACAGGGAGGGGGAAGGGTAAGCTGGGGCAAAGTGAGAGAGTAGCATTGACACATACACACTACCAAATGTAAAATAGATAGCTAGTGGGAAGCAGCTACATAGCACAGGGAGATCAGCTGGTTGCTTTGTGACCACCTAGAGGGGTGGGATAGGAAGGGTGGGAGGATGATGCAAGAGGGAGGGTATATGGGGATATATATATACACATATAGGTGATTCACTTTGTTATACAGAAGAAACTAACACAACATTGTAAAGCAATTATACTCCAAGAAAGATGTTAAAAAAATAAATGAAAACATCTTTTTGTTTTTATTTGAATTGCTGTGTGTGGCAAAATCGATAGTGCGCTTTCATGAGGCTGGGTTCTCAGAGGCCACATTCTGAAGGCCGTGTCTCTCCATCCAGAGTTTAAGTGCGAGTGACCGAAGAAGCAGTTTAAAGGAGGGACAGGAGAGGCTGGCTGGTGGCTCCCTTTCCTGCCACCCCTCCATCACCCTTATTCTGAGCTGGGAGAGTCCTTTTCCTCTTGACTCCCACCAGCCTTCAGTGATGAATGCTCAAACTTTCCAGCGTTAGACCTGTGCCTGCTTTTGAAGATCAGCTTAACTAATGTTTATTGAATTTTTAGTGTGTTCAAAGCACTGGGATAGTTTCTGTGGACTCTGTATTAAAACAAAATTATAGTCTACTAGGCCGAGAAAATTGCATGCGTAGGGTATGAGGAAGTAAAATGGGGACGAGGCAGTTTCTTTCTTTCTTTTTCTGGCTAATCCTGGTATGTATGTATGTATGTATTTGTATTGGATAAATATGACATGTAACTGTAAATTTAAGGTGTACATAGTGTTCCTTGGATACATTTGTATATGGTGATTTGGTTGCCATTGCAACAATATTTATAACATCACATACTTATAGTAGAATGTTATTGTCTGGGTTCAATAATCTGTATAGAGAAGTTTCTCACTGTGAACTAAGGCTAAAAGGAACCAGGTGTAAAGTTCCAGATGGAAACCATGACATAATGGTGCTGGCCTTAATCCGCCCTGCACTGCTGTTGAGCACTCTCTGAGATCCAGGGAGTAACAATACATTATCGCCAGTTGGAGACTGAAATGTGTACAGGCTCAATCTCAGTCTGTGCCATGACCCTCCCACTTCCTGTGTGATCTGGCCCGCTCCTGACTCCAGCCTCAACTCGCATTAGACTCCACTTTTCTTCCTCCACTGCGGGCACAGTTCAATAGGCTGAGCTCTTCCGGCCTCAAGTCCTGATGTGTCTGCCTCTAACTTCCCACCTTTCCAGTCTCAGCTAACATACCACATCTACATCGAGGCTTTTCTGGAACACTCCACCAAAGAACCCTCTCCCAGTTGCTCTTCCTCCCAGTACCCTGTTTTATTTCCTTCTTAGCACTTTATCTATACTTATCTTGCTGATTTATTGTTTTACTTGTTCTGCCCTCACTGCCCATGGAAATGTAAGTCCATGCTGTGTAGAGCTGGGTACTAATTCCAGAAGGAGTCAGGACTGGGGCTGAGTGGGGTGTGTGGCCACCCTTTGACCTCCATGTCTATCTGCCTTATGGTTTTGCTTTCACTCTTCTTCCTTTGACATCTTTTCCTCACAGTCCTAACAATTGTCCCATTGATACCTTAATACAAAAGGAGCTGTTTTTAGATTATGTGCTCAGGAGTGTCGTCTTCTGTTTCCTTCCTTAAGTTGTCTTTGCAGGGACGTTGCCTTGTTCATTGTAGCCTCAGTACCTAGCACATTGCCTGGCACAGCACCAGTACTCAATAAATGCTAACTCAATTGCCTGCCACATACTGGCTGTGTGACTTTGTCATGTTATATGATTTCTTCAAGCATCAGTTTACCTGTATAATATGGGAGGGAAAGGGGGAATAATGGCACCTTTATTACTGAGAGAAGGCAGAAAGATAAAGAATGCAGAGCGTTTAACATACTATGGATGATAGAATGGAAATGTCATGAGCAGAAGGGGACCCTGTGAGCCTCTATATCTCTTTCGGAGAAGTAACCTTAGATGCTCTGTCCCTGAGGCAGAGTCAACACTCACGGAGTCCAGAGTTTGTGCCTGGTGCATCCGTCAGCAGGTAAGAGCTCACTTCACTTTCAGCTAATGTATCTTTGATGAGGCCAGAGTGTAGAATCATCCAGTAATTGCCTGGTCTGAGTTCATCCTTCTTTTAAATTTGAAAACTTTCTTTTCCATACTGATTCCCTATTTTAACAAAATTCACAACTTGATCTATTTTAAGGGAAAGAATAGCATAGTTGTACATCAGAATTCTCAAGCTAACACCAAATCCTCGCTTGCATGCTGGAACTGCAGTAGTATAGACAGCTATAATTGCTGTCTATTAGACTTCTTTCCTTCAAGCAATAATCTTTGAATAGCAAGAGGAATGATAAATAATTTAATTTCTACAAATTATGATTAAATTAGTATTTGCTGACTATTTACCATGGGCCAGGCACTGTGCTAGGTACTTTTGTCTATTCTAATTAATCTTCCAAATAAACCTGTGAGGTAGTTAAGGTAGTGCTTTTATCCCTGTATTATGTATAAGGAGACTAAGAACAGAGAGTTTGTGTCATTTTCTTGGGGTGTCACAGCAAATGAGTTAAAGCCAAGGCATGGTAGATTTAAAGTCCTATACTTTTTCCTGTGAAAACCCTCTATGCCAACATAAACTTTCTTTCTGTTTGCCTGTTCTTACACCATGTGACTATATGAAATGGCTGAATGAATTTTAACCAAATTCAATGAATATGTCTGGGTCAACCAAGATATAAACACAGGCTATCTGGCAATGCTCAAAATTTACCTTAGAGGCATTCTGCTTCTGATAATGCCACATCATGTTACTTCTGACTAAAGCTCTGCATCAGGACAACTTAAAGGGCTGGATAGTATATTTAAAAATTCTAGTTGAAGGCATCAGAGAACCACCAAGGAAGTGAGGATTTGAAAGACAAAGATCTGAAAGAGGAGAGAATCTCTTAGTGGTTATCACAGCGTTCAATGCTGCTTCTCTCCTTGGGGGTAATTTTTTTTTTTAACATCTTTATTAGAGTATAATTGCTTTACAATGGTGTGTTAGTTTCTGTTGTACAACAAAGTGAATCAGCTATATATACACGTATATCCTGTAGCCCCTCCATCGTGAGCCTCTCCCCCACCTTCCCCATCCCACCCCTCTAGGTGGTCACAAATCTGATCTCCCTGTCCTATGCAGCTGATTCCCACTAGCTGTTTATTTTACATTTGGTAGTATATATGTTTCAATGCTACTCTCTCACTTTGTCCCAGCTTACCCTTGTTTGTAGATTTTTGATCATGGCCATTCTGACCAGTGTGAGGTGATACCTCATTGTAGTTTTGATTTGCATTTCTCTAATGATTAGTGATGTTGAGCATCCTTTCACATGTTTGTTGGCAATCTGTATATCTTCTTTGGAGAAATGTCTATTTAGGTCTTCCACCCATTTTTGGATTGGGTTGTTTGTTTTTTTGATATTGAGCTGCATGAGCTGCTTGTATATTTTGGAGATTAATCCTTTGTCGGTTGCTTTGTTTGCAAATATTTTCTCCCATTCTGAGGATTATAATTTTGTCTTGTTTATGGTTTCCTTTGCTGTGTAAAAGCTTTTAAGTTTCATTAGGTCCCATTTGTTTACTTTTGTTTTTATTTCCATTAGTCTAGGAGGTGGGTCAAAAGGATCTTGCTGTGATTTATGTCCTAGAGTGTTCTGCCTGTGTTTTCCTCTAAGAGTTTTATAGTGTCTGGCCTTACATTTATGTCTTTAATCCATTTTGAGTTTATTTTTGTGTATGGTGTTAGGAAGTGTTCTAATTTCATTCTTTTCCATGTAGCTGTCCAGTTTTCCCAGCACCACTTATTGAAGAGGCTTTCTTTTTTCCATTGTATATTCTTGCCTACTTTGTCAAAGATAAGGTGACCATATTTGTGTGGGTTTATCTCTGAGCTTTCTATCCTGTTACATTATATTTCTGTTTTTGTGACAGTACCATACTGTCTTGATTACTGTAGCTTTGTAGTATAGTCTGAAGTCCAGCCGCTTGATTCCTCCAGCTCCATTTTTCTTTCTCAAGGTTGCTTTGGCTATTTGGGGTCTTCTGTGTTTCTATACAAATCATAAAATTTTTTGTTCTAGTTCTGTGAAAAATGCCATTTGTAGTTTGATAGGGATTGCATTGAATCTGTAGATGGCTTTGGGTAGTAGAGTCATTTTCACAATCTTGATTCTTCCAATCCAAGAACATGGTATGTCTCTCCATCTATTTGTATCATCTTTAATTTCTTTCATCAGTGTCTTATAGTTTTCTGCATACAGGTTTTTGTCTCCTTACGTAGGTTTATTCCTAGGTATTTTATTCTTTTGGTTGCAGTGGTAAATGGGAGTGTTTCCTTAATTTCTCTTTCATATTTTTCATCATTAGTGTATAGGAGTGCATGAGATTTCTGTGCATTAATTTTGTATTCTGCAACTTTACCAAATTCATTGATTAGCTCTAGTAGTTTTCTGGTGGCATCTTTAGGGTTCTCTATGTATAGTGTCATGTCATCTGCAAACAGTGACAGTTTTACTTCTTCTCTTCCAATTTGGATTCCTCTTATTTCTTTTTCTTCTCTGATTGCTGTGACTAAAACTTCCAAAACTATGTTGAATAATAGTGGTGAGAGTGGGCATCCTTCTCTTGTTCCAGATCTTAGAGGAAATGGTTTCAGCTTTTTACCATTGAGAATGATGTTGGCTATTGGTTGGTCATATATGACCTTTATTATGTTGAGTTAGGTCCCTCTATGCCCAGTTTCTGAAGAGATTTTGTCATAAATTGGTGTTGAATTTTGTCGAAACCTTTTTCTGAATCTATTGAGATTATCATATGGTTTTTCTCCTCCAGTTTTTTAATATGGTGTAGCAAATTGATTGATTTGCGTATGTTGAAGAATTCTTGCATTCCTGTGGTAAACCTTACTTGATCGTGGAGTATGGTCCTTTTAATGTGCTATTGGATTCTGTTTACTAGTCTTTTGTTGAGGATATTTGCATCTATGTTCATCAGTGATATTGGCCTGTAGTTTTCTTTTTTTGTGACATTTTCAGAATACTAATCACAATGAGGGGTGAAAATTGGAGTTCAGAACTTGCCAAGGAAGGAAGTCCCTGGTAAAATCCTAAGGTTTCAGTAAGGATCATAGGAATGAGTGAAATGGAAATAGATTAGCACTCACAGTAACTCAAACCCAACTTTGAATTTTCTCACTAAGTGATCAGACACTGTTAGGAAAACAACATCATTATTTGGGACACTGTTAGGAAAACAACATCATTCAGTCTCAGATATCTCTGTAAGTTTTATATATAATATATTCAATAAAAATTTTAGGAATATAAGGTGGTTTTGACCAAAACAACAGTAAACAAACCAGCAGGAGATAAAAACAGATATTGGAAACCATTCCCCAGGAGACATAGGTGTTATAGTTAAAACAATTACAATTAATACATTCAAGGAATTAAGACAAGATGGAAAATTTTGACAGAAAACTGGAAACTATAAGAAAAGAGAACCTAATAGAAAGTTTGGAGCCAAGAGATACAATAACTGAAATGAAGAATTAAGTGGACAAGTTAAACAGTAGGTTAGACACTGCTGATGGAGAATTTGTGAACTGGAGGATAAGAGAAAGAAAATATTCAGACTTAAGCATTAAGAAAGAAAAGGATGAAAAATACACAAGAGAGTGTAGGAGACAAATGAAATGTGGTGAAATTTATAAAAAATATATATGTAATGGGTAGACCAGAAGAAAGTAAAGGATAGTGCACAAGTAGTATTTGAAGATACAGTGATCAGGTATTTTTCTAAATTTTCAAAATTTCTCAAGTTATTGTTTCAAGTAATTGATAGCTACAAATCCTAGGCAAGAAAGCACAAAGAAGATTATACCTAGACCTATCATAATAAAAATGAGGTAAGCCAAGGACAAATAGAAAATATTAAAAGAAGAGAGAAAAAATTACCTTAAAAAATAAACAATAAATTGACAACTGACTCTTTAATGAAAACAATGGAAGCTCAATCCTAGTCATCTTCCCTTACTGAAGATAACAATTATCTTGAAGATGAAGTTTTGTTATTTTCATGATTACAAAAATACTTTTGCCATATACGCATGGGTCTACTAAAAATATAGCATTGTTTTAAAACTTAAAACATTATTTAGTGTTTTAACTCTTTAAGTGATATTTCAGTACACTTTTTAAAACCCCAGTGTTATATTTTGGGATGTATTCATGTTGATATATAAAGTGTTAGTTCATTCTTAGACATGTCTTCTTAGCATATATAAAAGAATCTCAGGATATACCTGTTAAGTGGACTTACTAAACTAATAGGTGTACACATCTTTACCACAACTATTTTAAAAATGTATACACATTTTCAACTTGACTAGTTTCACCCAGTTCTTTACCAAAACGGGTGGTGAAACAATTTCTAGTTCCCCCAGTAGTGTATGAAATTCCCCATTTGTCTACATCAGAACCAACTTGGTTCTGTCAAGCTTATGTTTTTTGCCATTATTACATGTGAAATGGCATCTCATTCTTGTTTTAATTTGCATTTCTCTTATTATTCAATGAAATTTACCATTTCTTATGTTGTTATTGGCCATTTAGAGGTTCTCTTCTGAAACTTGTCTATTAATATACTTTATCTATTTTCTGTTCATTTTTTTCCTTATTGATTTGTAGTAGTTCTGGATACAACTCCTTTGCCAGATATATTTTTTACCAGTATCTTCTCTCAGATTGTGGTTTACATTTTAACTTTATGGTACCTTTTTTTTGAGAAAAACTAGTACATTTTAGAAAGTCAAATTTATTTATCTTTTTCTTATGGCTTGCACTTTATACACATTGCTGAAGCAATTCTTTCCTAATTCAACATGATAAATATATTATTCTGTATTTTCTCAAGTTTTAGAATTTTGCCTTTTTTGCGTTTAGGTCTTTAATACAGGAGGAACTGGCATACAATAATATTATAATTTATTTTGCATTATTGATATCCACTATGTATTGAACAAACCATCTTTCTTCCTTGATTAGTAATACCTTATATCATGTTACCATCTATCTATCATCAGTCAATCAATCAAGCAATCATCTATCTGAGTATTCCTGGATTATATTCTATTGATTGTTTATTTTCCATGTGCCAGTATCACACTGTCTTAATTACTATATCTTTGTTACCTGGAGGATGAATCCTCCAAATTGTTGTTGAAAGTTGTCTCGAATACTCTTGGCCTTGCCTTTTCCAAGTGAATTTTCAATTCTTGTTGAAAAATATAGTTCTCTTTGTCTTTTGATTTCCATTTTTTGATAGAGATACTGATTCCAAGAAACATCTGTGTACTATTAGAAAATGTGAGTGCAATGATAAATGCCGATAAACACAGACATTAAAGTTGGGATAAAATAGAAGATGGTGGAGACTGTGCAAAATTGGAGAGCACGTGCCCTGTCCAAAGGGGGCAGATTCTCTTCAGCTTCAACTGATTTTTGCCATCTGGGAATATAGACTTAGTGCCAAAGAAAAATGGAAATTCAAGAGAATCTGGAAAGTTGATTTTTTTTCTTGCAATATGGAATTTTCCATTTATTAAGTGTTGGTTCAGTTATTTATAAACTGTTGTATAGGCCAAAGAAAACATCTCTGAAGGCCAATCCCAGGCACTTTCCTGATATTAGACTTGAATTGTTTAAGCAGGAAAAAGGAGGATAGAAAGCTAAGATTTGAGGTGAGGAATCTTGGAGCCATGATGAGACATTGAGGTGTTACATTTGTAACCTCAGTGGATCTAGAGTATAGTTCTAAGACCCAAAGCAATTATTCCAGTTCCACATCTATTGGCTTTGAATGCTTGAGACAGTTCTTGGGGAATTTGGCATGGGACATTTTAACAAGAGGCCTCCAGATGGCAGAAGCAGTGCATTCTACCTATGCTTGTACCACTATGACTCACCCCAGCCTTGTCCTCCTCCCTCTGATTTTCAAATTAGGCTTTGTTTTGTTAAGAGCTGGTTTTGTAGTAATTAACTCACTCTTTTCTATATCAATGTTTATGTTTCTGAGATTGTATCCTAACAATGTAATATGACACAAAGTTGTCTTCTTAGAGCTTTATGTAGGAGATATTCCTTCTAACTATTAGGTACAATTTCAAAACTGCTATGTATGGACCTTTGTTAGTAGTCTTTCAAAGCCAAAGTTGCATGGTTTTGGAAAGACCAATCTATTTCTTAATCCTTTTGTAGTTCATTTGACGACTGATTCTCTTGAAGAATACACACTCTTATGACTAAAGGACCACTTAATCCACGTCTAAACCGTTATCTATGATCTAGCATAGATAATATGCTAGCCTGGCTTAAACTGGCTTCAACCCAACCTGGCATGAACTCGTGTGCCAAGAATTAACAGGTATTGAACAATGGCTACAGTTGTTTTCATCGCAGAAAAACCCAGCTAGGACAGCATATGAGGGCTTTTCTCTTGTCTGATTCCTAAGTGCTAAAAATGATTTATGCTATTTACAAGCTTTATTTGATAAAAAACTATAAGGCCAAGGATCACATGATTATAAGATGTAAAAATATAGATATGTTCTAGGTTCCTCCCATCTTTTTTATTTTGTTTTGTTCATAGACTCCGTCTTGCTCCAGACAGATCTGGATAAAAGGGAACGTTCATGCATTGCACTGACTCAAGTGAATGGTGCCTCCCTACGTTCACTAAATATTTAATTCAAGGCTCTGGGGATATAGTGAAATCTTAGACAAATATAATTCATGCTCTCCTAGAGCTTACATTACATAACAAGGGGAGAGGACTGACAGTAAACATCCAAACAAACAAACAAGATCTTTTTAGATAGTGTTAAGTACTTGGAAGATAATTCAATAAAAGAATGGGGTAGAGAGAGTATGTGTATATGCAAGTGGGGTGAGGAAGACTATATCATGTCGTTTTAGGATAAAAGCTGCTTTGCATATGCCGTAGTAGTGGGCACCATCATCATGTACATAAAGCACAAGTGCCAGAGTATATCCTCGTGTCCATTTAGTGGGGAACACAGCATGGAACAAGTATCTCATGGGTTTTCTAATAATATCACTGTAGTCCTTATCATCTAGTAGTAATAGCAGTAATACTAATAGTAATAATAATGCTCGAAATGATAATACTGGCTATTGTGAAGTACGTTAAGAGTGCTTTCTCATCTGTACCACGAAAGTAATGTTGCTTTCTCATCTGTACCACGAAAGTAATGTTGAGACTTTGAAAGTAATGTTGAGACACTTTTCTCCCTGTCATCTGTTCAAAGATGCCATTGAAACCAATGACCTCTATGGTCCCTTCCACTCTCTTTTCAAAAGGGAAGAACATTAAATCCTCTAGGTCTTTATGTGCCATCTTCTTCTTATACTGGATTTCCCTTCTACTTGGTTATTCATTACTCATTTCGTCTTCATCAGGTTTTCTTCTAATAAGTAAGTGTGTGAATCAGTTCTGAGAACTGCTTTCTTTGGCAGAGAGAAATGCCAATTCTGAGCAAGTCCTTGAGACTTTGCCAAAGAGCCAACACAATACCGGAAATGTATAAATGTTATGTAGGGTAGAAATGAGGAAGTTAGGGTGCCGAGTCTAAGAGGCTTGAGTTTGAGTCCTGGTTCCCCCACTTGCCAGGTATGGGTCACTGGACAAACAGTTTGATCTTGTTGAGATTTCATTTGCTTACTTGTAAGATGCTGGCAATGGTAGTACCTACCACACTGGATTTTTCCAAGGTTTATGTGGAATAGTAAATGTAAAATGTCTGTTATGTAGTACCCAATAAATGTTAGTTGCTATTATTATCATTATTTCAGTGTGTCCAAAGAACTTTAAGACTGAATATCTTTTCTGGATCAGTTTCTGATCTGAATCAAATGTGAAATAATTGTAGCTGGAAGAGCCTTTGGTTCTAACCTTCAGTCTGAATCTTAGTGGCCTTTATTCAGACCCCATAAATGATGGAATTTTATTCTCTGCTTGATTATCTCCTGCCTTGAGCAGTTCACTTCCTCCTTCCATTAATAGAATCGTTTTGATGAGAAGATAGTACTTAAAAATAGTGGAAATAACTTGGAAAGGGAGACAGAGTGATTATCTCACCTCCGAATGAATTATTTGCATTTAAAATGTAGTAATTCAGTAATATTTCTCCAAAGGCTATAGTTTGATCACTAGGTTAATTCTTTTTTTTTTGTTATTAAAATGAACTTTTAATTTCTGAATAGCTTTATTTAGATTCATACAAAAGTTGCAAAGAAAATTCTGCAGAGTTCCCACCTGGCCCACACCCCATTGTTAACAATAAGTTAATTCTTGAAGAATACGCATCTTCAAAGTTTGGAATTTTTGCCCGCCAAAGAACTCCCAGGCAATTTTATGTTTTAAGTTGTGAAACTCTGAACAAATATTTCCATTCCTTTTAGATATGTATCTACCTCTTCTGGTGGATAGAAACAGCTGTCTAATGACTGCCTAGCAGCATTGCTCAGTGGCTGAGGACAGACTAGGCGATGGTTTCACCCAGTGGAACACCCAAGGGCAATTAGAGAAACAATGTAATTTTACAAGTTAGAAATAGGTCAAGATTTGAGACAAACACTCAGATGCTTGGGAAAGTAGCTTTGGGAATTGAATGCCCCTAGAGTGAGAAGTTATTTGGGTTGGTGTGCCTGGGTGCTCTCTCTGTTTTGTTCTGAGCACTTATGCAGAAAGAAAGTAATTCTAAGCATGCTCTTTAGGTACAAGCTTGGGTGATGCTGGTTGTCAGTGTAAGTTACAGACAGAGATAGATGATATTGGGAGCAATATATAAAAGTGGTCATGAGTGTAGTCTATGGAGTTAGACCTGCGTTTGATTTCTGCTCCTCTGCTTCTTTTTTTCTTTTTTAACATGTTTATTGGAGTATAATTGCTTTACAATGGTGTGTTAGTTTCTACTGTATAACAAAGTGAATCAGCTATACGTATACATATATCCCCATATCCCCTCCCTCTTGCGTCTCCCTCCCACCTTCCCTATCCCACCCCTCGAGGTGGACACAGGGTGCTCGTCCGCTTCTTAGCTGGTCATCCTAAGCAATATTAACTACTCTGTGTCAGTATTTTTCATTCCTACATTGGGTATAATAACACTTATACGGGGTTGTACAGAGTTAATAAGATCATGAATATAAAGTGTTTAGCACACTGCCGGGTACTTGGAACATAACTCAGAAGGATGTGACAAAATGCTAAGCCCCACCCCTTGGCTGCGATCATGTGACCTGCTATGGCCCTCCTTCCCATCCTTCTAGTTCCTTCGCAGAGTCCACACTCATGGCTCAATTGCCCCATATACAGAGGCATTTGTTTTATCTCAGGTATGTGGATTTGGACATGTGTAAGGTGGATGCTGGATTGTTGACCTGGTAGAGACAAATGTTGCCCAGTTAAGGGGTATCACTGATGGACATGTGCATTTAGGGAGCAAATCTCCCACTAATAGACTATTGATTGCCTGAGGCCTGCAAACAAGAGTAGGCATGACCCTGACCCCAGAAAAAGCTTTGTTAAACTTTGTAGGGCTGATTCATTTCAAGCACATTAAGACTCTATGGAAAAAGTAATACCAGGCTTCACTATGGGGGCTTATGCTGTTGCAATGATGTGAACTTTCGGTCACATTGCACACTGAGAATGAAAATACAGTGTTAGTGGGAAAAGCTCAGGCACTGGACCCAGACAGACTTGAGTTCAAATCTTGGATCTTCTACTTACTCACTATGTGATCTTTATCAGCCTACATACATTAATTTTCAGTTTTCTCATCTGTAAGTTGGGAATACTAATATCCGCCATGCAATTTGAGTAGATCACAAGGAATGAATGTAAAGCATTCCTCTGGTGTATGGTATGCAGTTAATATCTAGTAGATATTATATTATTATTATTTTTTAATTATTATTATTGCTATTATATCCTTTAATCCTAAAACCACATTAAAGCACACAATCATCTTGCATGAAGGGACTATACATTACATAATATTATATATATTTATTGAGAACCATTTGAGACTCTGTGAAGACTAAAACACTGTTGCTGTCCTTAAGGAATTTATATTTCAGTTGAAAAGATAGACACAAAAACATCTAACACAACAACTCCAAAGTGCTAAACAGGAGGCAAAAGGAGGAACCAGAAATTTATTCTGTGTCAGGGAAACCAAATAAGTTTACAGAGGAAATGTCTTGATAGTAGGATTCTGTCGTGAGGGACAGTGTGAACAAAGGCTCAGAGGTAGGACTGTATGGGATGTAGATGGGAAATAATGGATGGTTCAGTATGGAGGGGTGTTGTAGAAGAGGTTGGGAAATTGCATTCAGGTTTGATCCTGAAGGGCTTTGAATATGCAAGTATAATTTTTGCAAAAATATCTTTGAAAAGAATGACTTCATTCACTTGTTCCTTCCTTTCTTTGTTCAACACCATTTCTTAATGCCTGCTCTCTGCCAGATACTATTATGGAGATAAAGCAGTGAACTGGATAAAGGCAGTGAGCTTCCAGTTTAGTGTGTGTGTGTGTGTGTGTGAGAGAGAGAGAGAGAGACCCACGAATAAGTGATCCCATTAGGGTGTGCTGAGTGCCTCCATAGCCAGGGAGGAAGGGAAGTGCCTTGCAAGTTTGTCCTGGCCCAAAATTGAGGGGTCAGAGAGTGCTTTTCAGGGGAAATGACTCTAAGCTGAGATCCAAGGGAATAAATCAGGGTTAATCAGGTGAAAGAGGTAGAGGTAGAATATTCTGAGCAGAAGAAACAGCATGTTTTATAGTGTAGAAGTGAGACATCATCGTGGGTCTCAAGAGTTGCAAGTGTGTTAAAAATTGGTGTAGGATGGCAGAGTTTGGAGGGATGAGGGAGTCATAGCCTCTTTGAAAATCATGCTAGAGAGTGTGGGTTTTACTTAGAGGCCCCAGAATAATTTTGAGCAATGTTTGCTTTGCATATGGAAGGGCAGAGTGTGCACTTGACCTGATGACATTTGTAATTTAGAAAGGGAATGCTCAGCAAATTGAAGAATAGGGGTTGGAGGAAGAAAGACTGGAAGCAAGAAGACCGACTTTGAGGCTCTTGCAGTCACTCAGACAAATGTCTGTGTTTACCTTTCCCCAAAGTTTACCAGAATGTGAGAGAAAGGAAGGCAACCCATTTTCCTGGATCATATCCTAACCCTGCTGATGTGCATAATGTACTTGGTTGCATGGGGTGAGGTGGGTCTCATGGTTTTTATCACATTAGGCAATGTTTCTCGCAATTGGTCAGAGGAACTGAGCCACCTGTGCTCTGTCAGGAAAGGGATCCTGTCTCCTGCTATGGGGATGTTGGAAATGTGGCCTTTGCATGCTTGGGCAATGTTTCCTGAATATCAGGAACCATCTCACAGAAGTATTTTAGAAGTGGTTGGATCGCTCTCAGAGACCCCCATTTGTCTACAGAAGTCATAAGCAGGGAAAAACAATGCCCATTTACTCTAATGAGACGCAAAGCCAGAAGCATCTACTCTAGAGAGATATAAGTAAGGTGGCTGATTTGACAGCGATTGAGTGAACTTGTGAACTTTTTCTTTTTCTTCTAGGACATCAGAATAGCACACATCATAGTACTAGAGCGTGTTGATGCAAAGCTTCCCAAATCAGAGCTTGTCTGATACCCTGGTCAAATGGAGCAGTCTCCTAGATTTGTTAAGAGATGATTGGAGCTGCTTTTCTTGATCCTGTGGATGTGTAGTTTATCTTCTCTGTTGCTGGCTATTTGTGTCTGCTATGGTTGAAGAGAGAGGGAGGGGAAAATGTGAATCATTGCTATTCATGCTAAGACTGACTCAGATGTAAGACCTGGGAGCAGGCACGAAGCACATTGGATTTGAAAATCAGTTACTAGCTGGTTAGTGACTTGATTCTAGAGCCTGTTTCACTATTGTGTTAAGCTTTTTTTTTTTAATTGCTACATAACAAATTACCACACACTTAATCACTTGAAAGAACACAAATTTATTATGTCAAAGTATTTGTGGGTCAGGAGTCCAGCAAGGGTTAACTAGTCCTCTGCTCAGGATCACACAAGGCTGAAAGCAAGGTCTTGGTCAGCTATGACCTCATCTGGAGGTTCGACTAGGGAAAAACTTGATTCCAAACTCCTTCAGGTTGTTGACAGAATTATCTTATAGTTATTATAAAATATTTGCTATATTTCTTGTGCTGTACAGTATATCCTTGTAGCTTATTTTATACATAATAGTTTGTACCTCTTAGTTCCCTACCCCTATATTGCCCCCCCTTTCCCTCTTCCCACTGGTAACCCCTAGTTTGTTCTCTATATCTGTGAGTCTGCTTCTTTTCTGTTACTATTCACTACTTTGTATTTTTTAGATTCCATATATAAGTGATATTATACAGTATTTGTTTTTCTCTGTTGGACTTATTTCACTTAGCATGATAACCTCCAAGCCCATCCATGTTGCTGCAAATGGCATTATTTCATTCTTTTTTATAGCTGAGTAATATTCCGTTGTATTGGGTGGGCCAAAATGTTCGTTTGGTTTTTTCTGTAAGAGGGCTGTAGTGGCACTTAGTTGTTTTTAACTTCATTTGAGGTAATTTTGTTAGATTGTATATGACAGCTGTCATATCAGTGTGCACTTAAAAAAGACATCAAAATTGGTGAATTTTTGTGGAGCCATTTTAATATTGAAAATGGAAGAAAAAAGCAACAGTTTAAACATATTATGCTTTGTTATTTCAAGAAAGGTAAAAACGCAACTGAAACACACAAAAAGATTTGGACAGTGTATGGCGAAGGTGGTGTGGTTTGTGAAGTTTTGTGCTGGAGATTTCTCACTGGATGATGCTCCACGGTCCGGTAGACAAGTTGAAGTTGATAGCCATCAAACCAAAACAGTAATTGAGAGCAATCAACGTTATACCACGTGGGAGATAGCCGACATAATCAAGCATTAAAAATCATTTGCACCAGCTTGGTTATGTGAATTGCTTTGATGTGTGGGTTTCACATAAGTTAAGCAAAAAAAAAAAAACCTTTCTTGACCATATTTCCACATGGGATTCACTATTGAAACGTAATGAAAATGTTCTGTTTTTAAAACAAATTGTGACGGACGATGAAAAGTGGATACTGTACAATAATTTGGAACAGAAGAGATCATGGGGCGAGTGAAATGAACCACCACCAACCACACCCAAGGCTGGTCTTCATCCAAAGAAAGTGATGTTGTGTATATGGTGGGATTAGAAGGGAGTTCTCTATTATGAGTTCCTTCCAGAAAACCAAACGATTAATTCCAACAAGTACTGTACCCAATTATATGAACGGAAAGTGGCACTCAATGAAAAGCCTCCAGAATTAGTCAACAGAAAACGCATAATCTTTCATCAGGATAACGCGAGACCGCATGTTTCCCTGATGACCAGGTAAAAACTGTTACAGCTTGGCTGGGAAGTTCTGATTCATGTGCCGCTTTCACCAGACATTGCACCTTCAGGTTTCCATTGATTTCGGTCTTTACAAAATTCTCTTAATGGAAAAAATTTCAATTCCCTGGAAGACTGAAAAAGGCACCTGGAATAGTTCTTTGCTCAAAAAATAAAAAGTTTTGGGAAGATGGAATTATGAAGTTGCCTGAAAAATGGCTGAAGGTAGTGGAACAAAAGGTGAATACGTTGTTCAACAAAGTTCTTGGTGAAAATGAAAAATGTGTCTTTTATTGTTACTTAAAAAACCAAAAGCACTTTTTGGCCCAGCCAATATGTGTGTGCATGTGTGTATATATGTATATATGTGTGTGTATATATATGTGTGTGTATATATGTGTGTGTTTACCACATCTTCTTTATCCATTCCTCTGTTGATGGACACTTAGGTTGCTTTTATATCTTGACAACTTAAATAATGCTGCTATGAACAATGGGGTGCATGTGTCTTTTAAAAAAAGTGTTTTTGTTTTTCTCAGATATATATATATCCAAGAGTGGAGTTGCTTGGTCATATGGTAGTTTTATTTTTAGTTTTTTGAGAAACCTCCATATTGTTTTCCACAGTGACTGCACCAGTTTATAGTCCCACCAACAAATGTACAAGGGTTCCCTTTTCTCCACATCCTTGCCAACATTTGTTATTTGTGTTCTTTTTGATGATAGTCATTCTGACAGGTGTGAGGTGGTATCTCGTTGTGGTTTTGATTTGAATTTCCCTGATGATTAGTGATGTTGAGCATCTTTTCATGTGGCTCTTGGCCATCTGCATCTCCTCTTTGGAAAAATGTCTATTCGGTTCTGCCCATTTTTAAACCAGGTTGTTTATTTTTTTGATGTTGAGTTGTATGCGCTGTTTATATATGTTGGATAGGAATCTTTTATCAGTCATATCATTTCCAAATATGTTCTCCCATTCAGTAAGTTGTCTTTTCACTTTGTTGATGGTTTCTTTGCTCGGCAAAAGCTTTAAAGTTTAATTTATGTCCCATTCATTTATTTTTGCTTTTATTTCCTTTGTCTTAGGAGACAGATCCAAAAAAATGTTGCTACGATTTATGTCAAAGAATGTTCTGCCTATGTTTTCCTCTAGGAGTTTTATGGTATCAGTGTGGTATGGTGAAGACATTTAGGTTTTTAATCCATTTTGCATTTATTTTTGTTTATGGTGTTAGAGAATGTTCTAATTGCATTCTTTTATATGCAGTTGTCCAGTTATCCCAGTATCACTTATTGAAGAGACTGTATTTTCTCCATTGTATATTCTTGCCTCCTTTGTGGTAGATTAATTGACTATAAGTGTGTGGGTTTAGTTCCGGGCTCTGTATTCTGTTCTATTGATCCATGTGTCTGTTTTTGTGCCAGTACCATATTGTTTTCATGACTGTAGCTTTACAGTATGGTCTGAAGTCAGGGAACATGATTGCTCCAGCTCTGTTCTTCTTTCTCAAGATCGTTTTGCCTATTTGGGGTCTTTTGTGTTTCCATACAAATTTTAAAATTATTTGTTCTAGTTCTGCAGAAAATGCCACTGGTCTTTGGTAGGGATTGCACTGAATCTATAGATCACACAGTATGTTTTCTATGTTCTGTTTCTTCATGTATTTAAGAGAAAAATTGCTTCTATATTATGTACATTGAGGGGTTAATTTACACATAAGTTAATATGTACACAAAAGATGCTTTGAGTTTTAGACCTTACATTTTACAAGCACATTTGGAAGAATAGTATTGGTGACAATGTGGAATTCTTACATTTATTAGTTATTCATTCATTCATTCACAAATATTTATTGAATGTGTATTATGCGCCAGGCACTATTCTAGATGCAGAGGATACATCAGTGAATAAAACAGCCCAAACTTCCTCTCCTCATGATGCTTACATTTTTATAGAGGAAAACATTATATGCCATGGGAAAGTCTTTAGTGTTTTCAAGATTTCTTGACATATTGCCTTTGATCCACATCCTGTAAAGCCTGTAGGATAAGAAAGGAAAGTATTATTATTCCTATTTTGTAAATGTGAAATTGAGGATCAGATTGATTGTAGAATTTATCCAAGATCTAATGATTCATAAAGGGGAGAGTTGCAGGACCTGATATTTGGTATTCTTGGGAGCAAGGCAGGCACACAGCCACATGCATTCTTGGGTTACCCAGAAATAACTGAGTGATGCTGTGATACAATGACGTATGAACTGGTGTGCCTAAGGTCTTTCAAGCATTTTAATTCCTTGGATGAAACTCTGTGGTATAATATTATTCCAGTAGTGGGAGGAGTATTTGACTAAGACTCTTCTGGAGAAGTTCTGTGATTGGTGAATAATGGGGAAGGAATAGTTGTGCTCTTATTTTTGTGTGTGGCGTTTCATTTACAAAGCACATCTATAGTCACTTCTTTGACTTATCTCCATGATCTTGTGAGATAAACAAAATTGGTGGCTTATCTCCACTTTTCAGATGAGGAATACTGAGTCATAGAGAAGTTAAGTGAGTTGGCCCAGACTTCACGTTCAGTCACTGGCAGAACATGTCATGATGGAGAGAGGTAAGCCCCAAGTGTCTGTATTTTCTTTGTATGTTTTCTCCCTGAAAATTTTTTGGACTATAGCATTCTAGTAATCACAGGAATAACGAGATAATTATGGGAGTATTATGTGTATACTATGTGTATGTTGGCCTAAAATATTACTATTGAAGGTCCCTTTTGCAGTCTTAGGTGAATTTTCTAAATTAGGCAGGCAATGGTATACCACCCAGACCTTCCCCATGGACTCGGGGTTGTTCTTTAGGGACATGATCTCTTTTCACTGATCGAACTCTTTCAGAAGACCATGTCTGCTGAAGCTTATTTGGAGCCTGCTTCTCTTATCTAAGCTAACAGAACAAAGAAAGAACAGGTTACTAGGGAAATGGAAGGTAACCTTTACAGGTAATAGGATGTGTTGGTACAGTTGACTCAGACCTGATACTCAAGGCAGAATTGTGAAATGAAGAATATTGGTCTTGTGTGTTCTTCCTTGCTCTTTTATGTATCAACTTAAAACAAATTAAGTTTTGGAATGGGTAAGGTATACACAACAGCACAAAATGTTAAAGACACAAAAGGGTAGATGGTAAAAAAGGGAGACTTTTTCTGATCTCCTCCCCCAGTCACCCAGCTTCCCTTCCCATAGGCAATCAGTGCTACTTCTCCCCGATTTGGGCATCACCGTCATAGCTCCTTTGCCTTCAGTTTGCCCACTGACTGATCTTGGAACCCAGTTGCCTTCGGTGAGAACAAATCCATCCATTCATCCATCCATCCATCCACCCACAAGTAGTTTTTTGGATACCTACTGTGCACCTAGTACTATGTTAGAGGCTGGATATGCTGAGGCAAAAGTTACCGTCCTTGACCTCAAAGAGCAGACATTTTTCAGTAATGTCTTGAATCTTTCATCCTCATTAAAGCTTAAATGTCTTATGTCTCCCTTAATTAGGCCTCTGCTCTCTGCTAGCTAGTCTGCTAAAACAATTTATGTTAAGATTTTAATGGCTGATTATATGCTGAGCTTTCCAGATAATGTCTGTAGTTAATAGGGGTTTTCAATTCAAAGGGTTTATTTAATATGAGAATTTTGAAAAGCATCAGGAAAGAGCCATTTTTTAAAGAGTGGAGCAAGATGGCTTTTTACCCTTCTTAGGAAGGCTGTAGTGTTTAGAAATCATTAACTTCTCTAAGCCTCAGTTTTCGCCTGTGTAAAATGAGGATGATAATAGTACAGCAATATTTATCCCATAGAGTGTTTATGAAGATCAATTTAGATGATTCCTGTAAAGAATTTAGCAAAGTGCCTGGCACATATTAAGTCACCGTAATTGCTTTAGTTGCTACAACTGTGATTAGCATCACATAGTGGGTGTCTAGGCCTGCCTGTCACAGGCCTGCCTGGTGAATGGCTCACTGCCTCCACATTCCTAGAGAAAGGCATGTTCCTCACATCAGTGGTCAGGACCCAGCACTCCTCATTTGTCATTAAGAAAACACAGAAGCACTGACAAAATGTCAAGATGCCCCTTGAAAATAAAAAGGACTTGGATGAACTCACCTTTGGGCTGGAAGACAGAGGTAAACATCACACTAGACTACTCACACCCCTCTTCTCATCGAGTGTGACCTATCTGCTCTAGAAGCTCTTCCTGACACTTATTTTAAGGACCTCTGGTGCCCCACCACAGCTGTGTCCTCTCAGAGCTCCTGGGCCAAGGGAACAGGTGTGAGGAGCCATCCTGAGCTCCACATTCTGTGTGAGCAGCTACGTGGAACAAAGGCCAGCAAGGCCCAGCTGACCTGGCGGTTCTGGTAGATTACATGTGAGAGCACTAATTTGTACTCTGAGACCAGGAAGGAATTCCAGCCAGTGCAGGTAAAGCAAATTTTCAAGCCACCTTCCTTGCTCTCCACTCCTTTTCTGATTTTCTCTTGACGTTCTGTATGTGCTACAAGCTGGGCTGGGCTAAAGGATTCTTTATCTTACTTTTCTGGGAAGGAATTCCAATCATTCTGCAACCCTTGTGCATATGGACCGAGGTGAAGGATTATACTGCTTTTTAATATTGCTTTAATTGGAAAGCCAGATCAAGACTTAAATTATGGTTCTCCTGTCTTCTATTTCCATTTTCTCCTCATAAAATGCTCAGTTAATAACTAGAGATCATAGTTCTTCCTGAAAGACTGGGAGGAGCTGGCTCTGATAAAGGAGCTATTCCTCCAAGTTCAGGTGATCATTCAAAATCTCATTAAGAATACACTTCTTGAGAATCCTTCATATTTCCTGAGAAAGAGTATTTAACAAAGAAAACACACTTCCTCATTGTGGAAGGCGGTGATTGTGATTATGGGTAGGTTGTGAGTGGAGCATGAGAGGATGATATATATGTGCACTTAATAGAACTTCTGCAGATTACCTTATAGAGATAGTATATTTTGGGAAATCAGACAATTCTGAATAAAATGCAATGTGAAAATGTCTTCCAAGTCGTGTATAAAAGGTTTCCAAAAATTCTTCAAAAGGAAGACCCCACCTCCTCAGCATCAGGCCTGATAGGAGGGTTTTATTATGTCACAAGTGCACAGAATTGGATCATTGATAAACATTGAATCACGGCATATTTTTATCATTCGTTCTTCTAGAACCCTTTTTTTTTTTTTTTTTTTGCGGTACGCGGGCCTCTCACTGTTGTGGCCTCTCCCGTTGTGGAGCATAGGCTCCGGACGTGCAAGCTCAGCGGCCGGGCCCAGCCGCTCTGCAGCATGTGGGATCTTCCCGGACGAGGGCACGAACCCATGTCCCCTGCATCTGCAGGCGGATTCTCAACCACTGTGCCACCAGGGACGCCCTAGAACCCATTTTTAATTAATTAATTTTTATTTTATTTTTTGTTGCTGTTGTTGCGGTACGCGGGCCTCTCACTGCTGTGGCCTCTCCCATTGCGGAGCACAGGCTCCGGACGCGCAGGCTCAGCGGCCATGGCTGACGGGCCCAGCCCCTCCACGGCATGTGGGATCCTCCCGGACTAGGGCACGAACCCGTGTCCCCTGCATCGGCAGGCGGACTCTCAACCACTGTGCCACCAGGGAAGCCCAGGACCCATTTTTTAAAACTTAGTGATTTAACAATGGATACTAAGGCTCTAATGTGGGAGGCTGCTTTGCACATATAAGGACTGCCAAAAAACTCTAGTGTGGCCAGAGTAGTAGTGAGTGTTAGAAGATAAAGCAGAGAAGTAGCCTGAGGTCACAATCATGCAGGTCTTGGATTTAATTCTGTGTGAAGTGAGAAGCCACTGGTGGAGAGAATGTGGGGGTTGATTAGAGGAGTGATGTGGTATAAATTGCATTTTCACATGACCACTACCATTGCTACTTTGAGAAGAGCCTTGGTATGGAGGTAGTTAAGGGTTGATGTAGGAAGCTCAGTTAATGGGCTTTTCCTATGGTTCAGCTGAGAGAGAAATGGCAGTCGTTTGGGTCAGGCAGGTAGTAGTAGCAGTCATGAGAGATGGGTGGTTCTGCATATATTTTGAAGGTAGAGCCTGCAAGAGTTGTTGGGAAGATGGAGGGAAGTGGAGATTTATAACTTGATAGTCCTTTTAACTTTGTAATCCACATATGGTTTTAATGGTAACTGTATTTAAACTCTTCATTTTGAGTTAACAAAGGTTTCCATTTTCTGACAATGCCAGAGACTTACAGTGTTATCAGAGAGTGCGCTAATATTATCCTTCAGTATGCTAATTGGCTCACTCTAAAGATTTGCTTAACCAACCAAGAGAATTACAGTTACATACATTAGGTTTTCTGCACACAGTCAATTCCAGTAATTCTGATTAGAGAAACAAAGGATGTTGGGTTTTTGTTGGGATTGTTTAAAAAATGACTCTTTTTCCACCCTTGAAGAAAACGAAAATTTTATAAAAATGATATCATTTACTAAATGCTATCTAATGTGACTAGTTTTGTAATTCATTACTTTGTTTTTAAGGTTCATCCATGATGATGTGTACAGCTAGAGGTCTTTCATTTTCATTGCTGAATAATAATTCCACGTATAAATACACATATAGCAAGTAATTCATTCATTTTCCTGGCAATGGTCATTTGATTTGTTTGCAGATTCTCACTGTTAGAGACAATGCTGCTGTGAATGTCTTTGTACATGCCTTCTGATGCATGTGGGCAAGGATTTCTGAATGTATATGACTGGTGTTATAATCGTTGGGTCATAGAATATATTAAAAAGTTCATCTTTAAAAGGTGCCAAATTATTTTCCAAAAATAGCAATTTATACTGTTGTCAGCAGTGTTAAGAAACATTTAAGCACTTGCCTACACTTGATGTTAACATTGTATTATCAACCTTTGCTCATCTAGTAGGTATAAAATGCTGTTCTTTCATGCATTTCCTGTACAGTAAGTCCCCTACATATGAACTTTCAAGTTGCAAACTTTCAAAGATGGGAACGTGGGCTTCCCTGGTGGCGCAGTGGTTGAGAGTCCGCCTGCCGATGCAGGGGACGCGGGTTCGTGCCCCGGTCCGGGAAGATCCCACATGCCGTGGAGCGGCTGAGCCTGTGAGTCATGGCCGCTGAGCCTGTGCTCCGCAACGGGAGAGGCCACAACAGTGAGAGGCCCGTGTACCGCAAAAAAAAAAAAAAAAAAAAAGATGTTTTAGGACCATTTAGACTTTTAATTTCTTTTTGAGTCAGCTCTGCTAAGTTATACTTTTTCTAGTAATTAGTCTATTTTATTTAAGTTTTCAATTTATGGGTATAAGTTGTCCATAGTAATCACTTATTAGTCTTTAAATCCCTGTTCTATAGTCAGGCTTCTTTGTTATTCTTAACATTATCTTTTTTTTTCATTAATTTCTCTTATCTTTATAATCCTCTATTTTCTTTGGGTTAGTTTTGGTGTTACTTTTCATACCTTCTTAAACTGGCGCTATAACACATTCATTTTCTATTCTTCTTTTCTAATATAAGGACACAGATTTCCCTCCATATACCAGTTTCATGTCGTATTACTGGTTTTGATCTAGTCTTAATTTGTTACTATTTAACTCTAAGTATATTTTAATTATTATTTCTTCTTTTGACCCATGAATTAGTTAGAAGTATAATTCCTTTGTTTATATTTTTTGTTATTTCTAATTTAATTGCATTTTGGCTATAAGTGATATCAATTTTTTGAAATGTATTGGAATTGCCTTTTGTCTGTATTTGATTACCTACATTTTCTAACCTGTGTATGCTAGAGAAAAATGTATATTCTCTAGTCGTTGAGTGAAAAGTTCTATGTATGTCCAATAATTTAAACTTGATAGTTATCATTTTCAAATATATATATTTACTTATTTTTTGTTTTCTTGAAAAATTAGTAATTGAGAGAGATGTATTGAAATCTCCTCTCATGATATAAATTTACCACTTTATGTAGTTCCATCCATTTTTGCTTTTATGTTTTGATGCCATTTTGTTGGCTACATGTAAATTTAGAATTGTGATGTATTTCTGGATAATTGAAACTTCTGGCATTATGTAGTGACTCTCTCAAACCTTAATATTCTTTGTTGTCTTTTGGTTGGTATTTTTTGGTACATATTTTTGCATTCTTTTGTTTTCAGTCTTCTGTTACTGTGTATATGTGTATCTCTTATAAAACTAGTTGATGTTTTCTTAATCCAGTGTGAATATTTGTGTTTTCTGAGTGGTAAGTTTAGTCATTTATAGTTACTATAATTCCTGAAATATTTGTAAAACTTATTGCTTTCTATTTGTCCTGTTTTTTATATGCTTCTTTCCCTCCTGCTTTTTGTTAATTTATTTTAAATTTCTTATTCCATTTTTCTCTCTATGCACATTTGGAAATTAAATCAAATTATTTACAATCTTTAAGTAGTTGCATTTGAAGTGTTTCCATGTGTGTTTAGCTAAGGAAAATCCAAGTATCTTAAACACCATTTTGAACCATACAAGGAACTCGGAATACTTTAATTACAGTCAACCTTCTCCCAGTTTGTCATATTTTTGCCCAATATATTAGTTCTTTTACTTAAGCATACATATTAAATGTTGATGGTGGTGGTATTATTATTATTACTGTTATTATTGCTATTATTATTATTTCATGTGGATACTATTTGTTTTGGTTTACCTACTTTCCAACAATTTCCAATTGCTTACTAATCATTATATTGCATATCTTTGAGAGAATATAATTTAGAATTTCCTTTAGTGTAAGTAGTTAGCACTATTAGTTTTTATCTGAAAATGCTTTTATTTTACTCTCATTCTTGTTCTTAAACAGATATATGGAGAGATAATTCACTTACTGTACATTTCATCCATTTAAGGTGTACAAGTCAATGATTTTAGTATGTTCACAGAGTTATGCAACCATCACCATGTTTGATTTTAGATTATTGTTATTATCTCCCTCCAAAATATTCTGTTCCCATTAGCAGTGATTCCCCAGTTTCCCAGCCCTAGATAGCTACTAATCTACTTTCTGTCTCTATGGATTTCTGGACATTTAACATAAATGGAATAATAAAATATGTGTTTTTTTGTGACTGGCTTCCTTCAGTTAGCATAATGTTTTCAAGGTTCATCCATGTTGTAGCATGTATCAGTACTTCATTATTTTTATTTGCAGAATGATCTTTCATAGTATGGATTTGCCACATTTTATTTATCCATTCATCAACTGATGGACTTTTGGGTTGATTCTACATTTTGGCTACTATGGGTAGTGCTGCTATGAATATTAGTGTACAATTTTTTACTTGGATCTAGGTTTTCAAGTCTCTTGGAGTCTCTGAAGGAGTAGAATTTCTGGGTCATAAGGTAATGCTATATTTAACATTTTGAGGAACAGCCAAACTGTTTTCAAAGTGGCTCCAACACTTTACATTTCTACCGGCATTGTATGCGGGCTCTCACTTCTCCATATCTTTGATAACACTTGATATTTTTAAATTTTAAATTTTTTTATTATAGCCATCTTAGTTGGTGTGATGGGTTTTATTTGCATTTCCCTAATAACTTAATGATGTTGAACAACTTTTTATATGCTTACTGGCCATTCATATTTACTCATTGTTGCCTTTGAGATGTCAGATATCAGTCTAATTTTAATTGTTTTGTAAATTATTTTCCTATGGATGCTTTTAAAATATTCTCTTTGCTTTTAGTGTTATGTTTTGATGTTCACTATAATGTTGCTAGATGTGGATTTCTTTTTATTTATTCTACCCAGTATTACCTCTATCTTTGGACTTTGGTAATTTGGGGCTATTATAATAATGCTACTGTGAATAACATGAATGTCTTCTGGTGTACATACATATATAACTAGGAGCAGAATAACTTTTCCAGAAAGTATATGCATTTTCAGTTTTACTAGAGAAGGCCAACTTATTTTCCAAAGGGGTTGAACTGACTTATAGAAGTTTATGGCAATTTCCATTGCTTCTCATTCTATCAATATTTGGTATTGTCAGATTGTTTAATTTTAGGGAATCTGGTGTGTGTGTATTGTAACCTCATTGTGGTTTTGAATTTGAATTTTTCTGTTACTAATCGGTTTTCATATATTTACTGATTTCCCAGATTAATAATTAGTTTTCATATACTTAGTGGCCATTTTTATTTCCTGTTTTGCAAGTTGTCTATACAGATATTTTACCCATTAAAAAAATGAGCTGTGTTTTACATATCTGTAGGATTTCTTTAGGTATTGTAATTATGATTCCTTTGTCAATTATATATGTTGCAAATGTTTTCTCTGATTTGCCTTTTGTGTTTTGGATAAAAACATTTTCAATTTGAACATTTTCAAAGTATCCAGTTGTTCCCTTTAGGATGAAAGAAACTTCATTTAAGTCATGAATATATTTACTTATATTATTTTGATTTATTTTTTAATTTTTATGTACTTTTTTGGGTAAGTTTATTTTTTTTTGAATTTTACTTTATTTTTTATACAGCAGGTTCTTATTAGTTATCTATTTTATACATATTAGTGTATATATGTCAATCCCATTCTTCAAATTCATACCACCACCAGCACCCACACCCCTGCCACTTTCCCCCCTGGTGTCCATATGTTTGTTCTCTACATCTGTGTCTCTATTTCTGCCTTGAAAACCGGTTGATCTGTACCATTTTTTTAGATTCCACATATATGCGTTAACATACGATATTTGTTTTTCTGTTTCTGACTTACTTCACTCTGTATGACAGTCTCTAGGTCCATCCACATCTCTACAAATGACCCAATTTTATTCTTCTTTATGGCTGAGTAATATTCCATTATATATATGTCCCACATCTTCTTTATCCATTTGTCTGTCAATGGGCATTTACGTTGCTTCCATGAACTGGCTATTGTAAATAGTGCTGCAATGAAGGTTGGGGTGCATGTGTCTTTTTGAATTATGGTTTTCTCTGGATATATGCCCAGTAGTGGGATTGCTGGGTCATATGGTAATTCTATTTTTAGTTTTTTAAGGAACCTGCACACTGTTCTCCATAGTGACTGTATCAATTTACATTCCCACCAACAGTGCAAGAGGGTTCCTTTTTCTCAACACCTTTTCCAGCATTTGTTGTTTGTAGATTTTCTGATGATGCCCATTCTAACCAGTGTGAGGTGATACCTCATTGTAGTTTTGATTTGCATTTCTCTAATCATTAGTGATGTTGAGCAGCTTTTCATGTGCTTCTTGGCCATCTGTATGTCTTCTTTGGAGAAATGTCTATTTAGGTCTTCTGCCCATTTTTGGATTGGGTTCTTTGTTTTTTAATACTGAGCTGCATGAGCTGTTTATATATTTTGGAGATTAATCCTTTGTCCGTTGATTCATTTGCAAATATTTTCTGCCATTCTAAGTTTTTTTTTCTTCTTGCTTGTAGCTCCCTTTGCTGTGCAAAAGCTTTTAAGTTTCATTAGGTCCCATTTGTTGATTTTTGTTTTTATTTCCATTACTGTAGGAGGTGGATCAAAAAATATCTTGCTGTGATTTATGTCAAAGAGTGTTCTTTCTAAGTTTTCCTCTAAGAGTTTTATAGTGTCCAGTCTTACATTTAGGTCCTTAATCCATTTTGAGTTTATTTTTGTGTATGACGTTAGGGAGTGTTCTAATTTCATTCTTTGACATGTAGCTGTCCAGTTTTCCCAGCACCACTTATTGAAGAGCCTGTCTTTTCTCCATTGTATATCCTTGCTTACTTTATCATAGATTAGTTGACCATAGGTGCGTGAGTTTATCTCTGGGCTTTCTGTCTTGTTCCATTGATCTATATTTCTGTTTTTGTGCCAGTACCATATTGTCTTGATAACTGTAGCTTTGTAGTATAGTATGAAGTCAGGGAGTCTGATTCCTCCAGCTCTGTTTTTTTCCCTCAAGACTGATTTGGGTATTCGGGGTCTTTTCTGTCTCCATTCAAATTTTAAGACGTTATTTTCTAGTTCTGTAAAAAACGCCACTGGTAATTTGGTAGGGATTGCATTGAATCTGTAGATTGCTTTCGGTAGTATAGTCATTTTCACAATATTGATTCTTCCAATCCAAGAACATGGTATATCTCTCCATCAGTTTGTGTCATCTTTGATTTCTTTCATCATTGTCTTATAGTTTTCTGCATACACATCTTTTATCTCCTTAGGTAGGTTTATTCCTAGATATGGTATTCTTTTTGCTGCATTGGTGAATGGGATTGTTTCCTTAATTTCTCTCCCTAATCTTTCATTGTTAGTGTATAGGAATTCAACAGATTTCTGTGCATTACTTTTGTATCCTGCAACTTTACCAGATTCATTGATTAGCTTTAATAGTTTTTTGGTGGCATCTTTAGGATTCTCTATGTATAGTATCATGTCATCTGCAAACAGTGACAATTTTACTCCTTTTTTTTTTTCTGATTTGTATTCCTTTCATTTCTTTTTCTTCTCTGATTGCCATGGTGAGGACTTCCAAAAGTATGTTGAATAGGAGTGGTGAGAGTGGACATCCTTATCTTGTTGCTGATTTTAGAGGAAATGCTTTCAGTTTTTCACCATTGAGAATGATGTCTGCTGTGGGTTTGTCATATATGGCCTTTATTATGTTGAGGTAGGTTCCCTCTACACCCCCTTTCTGGAGAGTTTTTTTTTTTTTATCATAAATGGGTGTTGAGTTTTGTTCAAAGCTTTTTCTGCATCTATTGAGATGATCATATGGTTTTTATTCTTCAATTTATGAATATGGTGTATCACATTGATTGATTTGCATATATTGATAGAATCCTTGCATCCCTGGGATAAATCCCACTTGATCATGGTGTATGATACTTTTAATGTGTTGTTGGATTCTGTTTGCTAGTGTTTTGTTGAGCATTTTTGCATCTGCATTCATCAGTAGTATTGGTCCGTAATTTTCTTTTTTTGTAATCTCTGTCTGGTTTTGGTATCAGGGTGATGGTGGCCTTGTAGAATGAGTTTGGGAGTGTTACTTCCCCCACAATTTTTTATAAGAGTTTGAGAAGGATGGGTGTTAGCTCTTCTCTAAATATTTGATAGAATTCACCTGTGAAGCCATCTGGTCCTGGACTTTTGTTTGTTGGAAGATTTTTAATCACAGTTTCAATTTCATTACTTGTGATAGGTCTGTTCATATTTTCTATTTCTTCCTGGTTCAGTCTTGGAAGGGCATACCTTTCTAAGAATTTGTCCATTTCTTCCAGGTTGTCCATTTTATTGGCATAGAGTTGCTTGTAGCAGTCTCTTAGGATGCCTTGTTTTTCTGCAGTGTCCATTGTAATTTCTCCTTTTTCTTTTGTAATTTTATTAATTTGAGTCCTCTCCCTCTTTTTCTTGATGAGTATGGCTAAAGGTTTATCAACTTGTTTATCTTCTCAAAGAATCAGCTTTTAGTTTTATTGATCTTTGCTATTGTTTTCTTTGTTTCTATTTTATTTATTTCTGCTCTGATCTTTATGATTTCCTTCCTTCTGCTAAATTTGGGTTTTGTTTGTTCTTCTTTCTCTAGTTCCTTTAGGTGTAAGGATGGATTGTTTATTTGAGATTTTTATTCTTTCTTGAGGTAGGCTTGTATAGCTATAGACTTCCCTTTTAGAACTGCTTTTGCTGCATCCCACAGGTTTTGGATCGTCATGTTTTCATTGTCATTTGTCTCTAGGTATATTTTTATTTCCTCTTTGATTTCTTCAGTGATCTCTTGGTTATTTAGTAAGGTATTGTTTATCCTCCATTTGTTTGTGTCTTTTATGTCTTTTTCCCTGTAAATGATTTCTAACCTCATATCAATTTGTTTGGAAAAGATGCTTGATATGATTTCAATTTTGCTAAATGTACTGAGGCTTGATTTGTGACCCAAGATGTGATTTATCCTGGATAATATTCCATGTACACTTGAGAAGAATGTCTAATCTGCTGTTTTTGGATGGAGTGTCCTATAAATATGAATTAAATCTATCTGGTCTATTGTGTCATTTAAAGCTTGTGTTTCCTTGTTAATTTTTTTGTCTTCATGATCTGGCCATTGGTGTAAGTGTGGTTTTAAAGTCCCCCACTATTACTGTGTTACTGTCAATTTCCTCTTTTATAGCTGCTAGCAGTTGCCTTATGTATTGAGATGCTCCTATGTTGGGTGCATATATATTTATAATTGTTATATCTTCCTCTTGGATTGATCCCTTCATCATTATGTAGTGTCCCTCCTTGTCTCTTGTAATATTCTTTTTTTTTAAGTCTATTTTATTTGATATGAGTATTGCTACTCCAGCTTTGTTTTGATTTTCATTTGCATGGAATATCTTTTTCCATCCCCTCACTTTCAGTCCGTATGTGTCCCTAGGTCTGAAGTTGTTCTCTTGTAGACAGCATAAATATGAGTGTTGTTTTTATATCCATACAGTGAACCTATGTCTTTTGGTTGGAGCATTTATTCCATTCACTTTTAAGATAATTATCAACATGTATGTTCCTATTTCTATTTTCTTAACTGTTATTGGTTTGTTTTTGTAGGTCTTTTTCTTCTCTTGTGTTTCCCACTTTGAGAAGTTTAACATTTGTTTTAAAGCTGTTTTTTTTGTGCTGAATTCTCTTACCTTTTGCTTGTCTGAAAAGCTTTGATTTCTCTGTCAAGTCTGAATGAGATCCTTGCCGGGTAGAGTAATCTTGGTTGTACGTTCTTCCCTTCCATCAGTTTAAACATATCGTGCCACTCCCTTCTGGCTTGTAGAGTTGTTGCTGGGAAATCAGTTTTTAACCTTATGGGAGTTCCCTTGTATATTATTTGGGTTTTTCCCCTTGTTGCTTTCAATAATTTTTCTTTTCCTTTAATTTTTGTCAGTTTAATTACTATGTGTCTTGGCATGTTTCTCCTTGAGTTTATCCTGCCTGGGAGTCTCTTCGCTTCCTGGACTTGAGTGGCTATTTCCTTTCCCATGTTAGGGAAGTTTTCGACTATAATCTCTTCAAATATTTTCTCAGGTCCTTTCTCTCTCTCTTCTTCTGGGACCCCTATGATGTGAATGTTGGTGCATTTACTGTTGTCCCAGAGATCTGTTAGACTGTCTTCATTTCTTTTCATTCTGTTTTCTTTATTCTGTTCCATGGCAGTGAATTCCACCATTCTGCCTTCCAGGTCACTTATCCGTTCTTCTGCCTCAGTTATTCTGCTATTGATTCCTTCTAGTGTATTTGGCATTTCTGTTATTGTATTGTTCATCTCTGTTTGTTTGTTCTTTAATTCTTCTAGGTCTTTGTTAAACATTTCTTGCATCTTCTCGATCTTTGCCTCCATTCTTTTTCCAAGGTCCTGGATCATCTTTACTGTCATTTTTCTGAATTCTTTTTCTGGAAGGTTGCTTATCTCCACTTCATTTAGTTGTTTTTCTGGGGTTTTGTCTTGTTCCTTCATCTGGTACATAGTCCTCTGCCTTTTCATTTTTTCTATCTTTCTGTGAATGTGTTTTTTGTTCCACAGGCTGCAGGATTGTAGTTCTTCTTGCTTCTGCTCTCTGTCCTCTGGTGGATGAGGCTATCTAAGAGGCTTGTTGTTTTATTTTTTAAGTTAGTATTTTGCCTTTTATATTTAGTCTATAATCCACCTTGTGTTCATCTTTGTATACTGAATGAGGTGAGAATCAAGTTAAAACCTTTTTATTCCATAAGGGTATTCAATTGTCCTAGTATCGTTAAATAAGAAACCTACTTCCCACCTGCTCTGCATTGTCATTTTTGACATAGTGTTCTTTATATATGGGTCTGTTTCTGATCTGTTCCATTGGTCTCTTTGTTTATGCTTGTACCACTATCTTACATTATTAGTAATTGTAGCTTTTTAATAGGTCTTGATTTTTCAAAGAGCAAATCCTACCATATTTTATTATTCTTCAAGTATGTTTTGTTTATTTTTGTCATTTTGCAATTGCATATTAATTTTAGGATCAGCATGTCAGTTACCATAACAAATAATCAAATAATCAAAAAAGTCTGCTGGAATGTTGATAGAGATTGTTTTGAAATTATAGATCAGTTCATTAAAAATAAATTTAAAATGTGCTCTCCTTATCAAAAGATAGTATATCTTTCCATTTAGTTGTCTTATTTTACTCGATAATATTTATACTGTTTTATATAGAGTTATGACATACATTTTGCAAGACATCCTAGGTATTGATAGTTTTGTTGCTATTATAAATATCTTAAAGTTTTTTTTTCATTTTTAATTTGTTGCTGGTTAAGGAATTGCAATTGAGTTTTAAAAATTCACAATGCATCTATCAACCTTGCTAAACTCATTTCTTAATTCTAATAATTTATCTGTAAACTCTTTGGATTTTCACTGTGTAGAAACATATTATCTGCAACATTGACTATTTTATTCCTTCATTTATAATCCTTATTTTCTTTCTTTTGCTCTACTGAACATTCCAGGATCTCTTGTTCATTGTTATATAAATATGATGAGAGTAGGTTCCTTGTCTCTTCCTGATTTCAAAGAGAAGAATTTTGACATTTCCTCATTAACTGCGGTATTTTCTGTACATTTTTATAGCTAACCTTTATAAGCTGAAGAAGCTCTTTCTATTTCTGATTTGGCCACTTTTGAAGAGGATATGAGAGAAAATACCCATCTTGAGAGCTGAATATTTTTACAGTTGTTTATCTACACCTACTATTCAGTCTCAAAGCCAATACCATATATTTTAAGTTTTTATCATGATAGTACTCCACACTAGGTACCAATTTTTGTCTCAGCCAGATTTTAATAGATAACAAGAAAACATAGAATCTCAGTGTCATTCAACAGTCTATTTCTCACAAGCCTGTAGATTGGCTAGTGTAGTTATGATTCAGGCTGTGGTTTTGTGTCCTTATGTTCTAGATAATTCTCTTGAATTATCACTTTTTCTTTGTTTAATTTAGACTAACAATATTTTCTCTTAACTTGAGGATATTTAATTCATTTCCATTCAGTATCATTACTCATATTTGAAATCAGTATCTCGTTAGGTAAATTTAATTTAACCTGTGTGTTATATATCACCTTTTGTCTCATTTCCTTTTCTGGGTTGAGTATTTTATTTTTTAATTATCCTATGTATCTACTTCTAGTAGACTAGAGCTTATTCACTCTTTGTTTCTTAGGGATTACCCTAGAAATTATTATTTTTATTCTTCACTTAGGAAAATCTTTTAATAATTGACAACTTTATCCTCTCCCCACAAAATCAATTCACCTTTGAATACTATAACTTTAGCCCCTCCCAAATTAAATGCTAAAGTGTGTGTGTGTGTGTGTGTGTGTGTGTGTGTGTGTGTGTGTATAAAACCTCAGTTCATTATTTTATTCTTTCATAGAGTCAAAGCTTATTTAGGTATATTCATACATACATATTCACACAGTTATCTTTTTTCTCTCTTCACTTTTTTCTGCATCTTTGATTTTCTGTTTATAATAATCATTCTTCTGTCTGAGATCACCCTTGAGAATTTTCTTATTTTGTAGATCTTCTGGTGGTGAAGTATCAATTTTTGTTTGTCTGAAATGTCTTTATTTTGCTTCCACGTTTAAAGTATATATTTGCTTGGTAGAGCATTCTGGCTTGGTAATCATTTTACTTTTCCACATTGAAGAAATCATCTAAATATTGTTGCTATTGAAAGCTGGCTCCCAGTTGAAATTTTACTTCTTTGAAAGTATTTATCTTTTTTTTTTTTTTAGTTTGTTTCATTTTAAGATTTTTTTTCCTCTTTTTTTGCGGGGGGAGGGAGATCTTATTCTGATATGACTAAGTGTACTTTTTATTTGTTCTATTTAGTTTTTGTTGATCTTTTTGAATACATGGCTTGATGTATTTCATCAGTTTTGGAAAATTCACAGGCATTATTTCTTCTAATACTAGCTCTGTCCATTTGTTCTCTCCCTTCCTTTTGTTCCAAATATATGTATGTTAAGTTTTCTCACTGTATTCTATTTCTTACGCTTTATATTTTTACATTTTTGGTGCTCTGTTCTTGATTTTGATTTTTTTCTTCTATATATCTTTCACTTCACTGATTCTGATTTCACTTCTGTCTAATCTGCTCTTAAACCTGTCCATTGAGTTCTTTATTTCAGATTTATATTTTTCAGTTACAGAACTTCCATTTATTTCTTTTACAAGTTTCTATTAAAGCAGTTTTTGTAGTTTCCAATTTTCTGTCAAAATAGTAATGCTTGGCTTTTATTTCCTTGACTGTAATAAACATACTTGGTCTGTGTCTGCTAGTTCCATTACCCTCAGTGCTGTGGGTCTGTTGCTGTAGTCTGTTGTTTTTGCTAGTTCACCCTTATGATGTCTCCTGTTTATATCTTGTTTTCCTTTACTGTTTCCTGGAAATTATATTTGAAAATTTATGTGTAGAAATAACAATTTCTAGGATGATATTACCTCTTATCCAATGCAGATTTTCATTTTTCTCACTGTTAATAGGATTCATTCCTTTCAGTTCTCAGAACAAAGTAAAGCACATTTTACTAAGGTCCTCATCTGTGGTGTGTGCTGAGCTTTGACTTTTTCCGTCCAGCTCTGTGAAATGACCTAAAGCAGGTGCTTATGGTATCTTACCCTTATCTCATTGAGCCTTACTATTATGTATCAGCCTGACTTCCAACTGCCAGTGCTTGCATCTCTTTGCCTGAGGGCTTTCTCTAGTAGCCATACATAGGTCAGCAGTGTCAGATGACAAATAATTCAGTGTGAGTCACACTTAACCAATGACTGATGGGAGATGATGTGTAAATATCCAAGTCCCTTTTCCCTAAGGTGAAATAATTTTTAGTCCCATGGTCTACACTGGTTACAGAGTTCTGCAGTGGATTAAACTTCAGTTACCTAAAGTGGGAACATATTTAATAGTGCCATTATATGTTGCCATTCCTTTAACTTCCTCACACTCTGACGTGTGTTTTCTAGGCTCATCTCTCAATAAGTTACTTGCATTCAACTTTGCCTCAGAGAATGTAAAGTCACTGAGCCCAGGTGTACCTCAGGCTCTCAGATACCTTGTCTGGATCAGCAAACTCTGGCAGTGTAATAGTGGACCTGAGGCCTGGATTCACTTGTCTAGATTCATGCTTTCTATTGGAACTTGTTCAGTCATTTCTTACTCTCTTGTTAACTCCTTGATACTATGTAGAAGTCCTTCTCAGCCAATATTTTATTAATTAAAAAATTTGTCTTCAGTGGGAGAGTTAGTTGAAATTCCCATCACTGACAGGTGTGGCAGCTTCAACTGTTAGCTCTTCAAACATTTTTTTTCTTTTCATTCTTCTCTTTGGGATTCTCATTAGACATATTTCAAACCTTCTCATTCTACCTTGAATATCTTGGAACCTCTCCTCTGTAGTTTCCATCTCTGTTTCTTTCTGTGTTGTAATCTGAGCAATTTATTTATTTAGTTCTATCTTCTAGTGTTTCAATTCTTCCATCAACTGTTTCTAATGTGCCATGAATACCTTCTATATTTTTATTTCACGGTTGTGTTTTTTCAATCTTCTTTTTTAACAAATAATTCTGCTGCTTGTTTTTTTTGATATTCTTTTCTTTAAACATTTCACACATAGTTATTTATGATTCCAGCACCTGAAGTCCATTTTTTGTTGTTGTTGTTTCTTTTGGTGGTTTATTTCCTTGTTTGTTTGTTGATCCTTGATTGTGAACTCAAATTTGGTTATCATTAACCTGTGGTAAACTGGGGACTCTAAATTGAGAGTTTTTTCTCCAATGAGAAATTATTTTTGATTCTGCTGAAAGCCAGGGAGTGCTACTGAAAAGGGATCACTTTTTTCCCAGTCCAGGGACCTTGACTTTATACGTGAGTCTCAGATACAGTTTTTTGTTCTGTTTTGTTTGTTTTTCCCTTCTAGTTTTATTGAGATATGACATACAGCACTGTAAGTTTAAGGTGTGTAGAGTAATTATTTAACTTATATACATCATGAAACTTACCACAAGTTTAGTAAATATCCATAATCTCATACAGGTACAAAATTTAAAAAATAAAAAAATTATTTTCCTTGTGATGAGAACTCTTAGGATATACTCTCTAAACAACTTTCATATATAACATACTGTAGTGCTAATTATATTTACCATGTTGTTACATTACATCCCTAGTACTTATTTATGTTACAATTGGAAGTTTGCACATATTGACTGCCTTCATCCAATTCCCCCCTCCCCCCCCTTTACTAACAACACATCTGATCTCTTTCTGAGGTTTTTTACTTTTGAAGTATAATTGACCTACAACACTATGTTAGTCCCTATTACACAACATAGTGATTTGATATTTCTATGCATTTCAAAATTATCACAAGTCTAGTTACCATCTTTCACTATGCAAAGATAGTTATTGACTATATTCCTCACACTCTACATTTCATACTCATTAATTTTGCAATTGAAGGTTTGTACCTCTTAATTGCCCTCACCCATTTCTCTCTTCCATCTATCCTCCTCTCCCCTGGCAACAATCTGTTTGTTTTCTGTATCTATAACTCTGTTTCTGTTTTGTTTGTTCATTTGATTTTTATATTCTACATTATATTAAATCATAAAGTATTTGTCTTTCTTTGTGTGACATATTTCACTTAACATAATACCTTCTAGGTATTTTGTCACAAATAGCAAGATTTTGTTCTTTTTTATGGCCGAGTAATATTCCATTGTATGTTTATACCACTTCTTTTCTTTAGCAGTATTTTAAAAATCAAATTCATATTTTATTCAACTAAAAGTTCACATTTAAAGAATGACCATGTTTTTGCTGAGTGAGCATATACTTATATAGTCAGTTTCTGCTTTCCATACAAAGTCATACAATGCCTTAAGGATTTAATCATATCAGGAAAACTGTAATCCTTTGAGAAAAACATGCATTGTACACACGTATACACAAACACACACACTTTTTCAGTTTCTTACACTGAAGAGAAAAGAAGCCAGGAGAACGAAAATTGACAAACACCTTAAAATGAACAAAAATATAGTTATTTGAGAATTTCAAGTTTCCCTCATTGTCTACATATTTATATCAATCTTCTGAGCTTTTAGTCTTTCTAACATATGAAAATTTCATTATTTTCTAAATCTTCAATCTTCTGACCATTTCTTAACTATTTCTTCTCAAGTGGAAGCCCAAATATCAGAGAGCTTAAAAAATGAGAGATAATGAAAAAATGGGACTTGACACAAAAGTAGCAGATGATGCTATGCATAGAAGGAATGGTCCAATTCCTGATTTTCTTCACCACCAGCATGTTCCCTTTTTCTTCCCACTTGCAGAGATCCTCAGTTTTTAAAATCTATAACACAGAATAAATCTAAAAATGCTTTACCAACATTATTTAATCTTAACAACACCCATGAGAATCAAATCACTACTGCTGAGTAAAGTGATCTGAGAAATTAATTTCTTTCTCTACATAAACTTCATGACTATTGATATTCACAGCTACAACATTTGATATACTTATGAAAAGTATGCATTTTTGAAAAGCAATTTAAATTTGTCGTTTGTTTACCTACTAAATACACTGTAACATGTTTCTTATACATGAATTTATAAGGCAAGTATATTAAAAAGCTCTTCATGTATCTTCAAAATTTAATTTATATGCATATGGTTATATCTGAAAGTTTTATTTTTTATATAATTCATAGATGATGGACAACAACTCATACTTTATGTGGAGAAAGGAAAAGAGACCAGTAGAATAATATACCATGTTATTAAAATATATTAAAATCAAAACAACTGAAAAGATGCTACACAAATTGTGCATTTGATGGGATTATACCACTTAGAGTAAAGGAAGAGATACACACATTTTTGAGAGAGTGTCAAGTTTTTACCCATAATACAAAGTAGGAAAAAAATAAAACAATCCGAAAAAGGAAAGCATTTTCTGTAAGACTAAAACTTAATCCTACTTTAAATCTCCTTATTCTAGCTCTGAAAATCATCATTTGTTGCCCCTAGAGAAGTTTTGATTTGACAAATGGTGAAGCTATTATAGAATAACTTTGATTATGAGTCTATTATTCAAGCAATATTTAAATCACTGGACTCAGTTACAAGAGCCATACAATGCTCAGGGAAATAGAGAGAGAGAGAGAGAGGGAGGGAGGGAGGGAGGGAGGGAGGGAGAGAGAGAGAGAGAGAGAGAGGGAGAGGGAGAGAGAGACTAATTTACCTGGAAGAGACAGTTTTATTTATTTATTTATTTATTTGTTTATTTACATCTTTATTGGAGTATAATTGCTTTACAATGGTGTGTTAGCTTCTGCTTTATAACAAAGTGAATCAGTTATACATATACATATGTTCCCATATCTCTACCCTCTTGCGTCTCCCTCCCTCCCACCCTCCCTATCCCACCCCTCCAGGTGGTCACAAAGCACCGAGATTATCTCCCTGTGCTATGCGACTGCTTCCCACTAGCTATCTACCTTACGTTTGGTAGTGTATATATGTCCATGCCTCTCTCTCGCTTTGTCACAGCTTACCCTTCCCCCTACCCATATCCTCAAGTCCATTCTATAGTAGATCTGTGTGGTTATTCCTGGCTTACCCCTAGGTTCTTCATGACATTTTTTTTTCTTAAATTCCATATATATATGTTAGCATACGGTATTTGTCTTTCCCTTTCTGACTTACTACACTCTGTAGGACAGACTCTAGGTCTATCCACCTCATTACAAATAGCTCAATTTCGTTTCTTTTTATGGCTGAGTAATATTCCATTGTACATATGTGCCACATCTTCTTTATCCATTCATCTGTCAATGGACACTTAGGTTGTTTCCATCTCCAGGCTATTGTAAATAGAGCTGCAATGAACATTTTGGTACATGACTCTTTTTGAATTATTGTTTTCTCAGGGTGTAAACCCAGTAGCGGGATTGCTGGGTCATATGGTAGTTCTGTTTGTAGTTTTTTAAGGAAGCTCCATACTGTTCTCCATAGTGGCTGTACCAATTCACATTCCCATCAGCAGTGCAAGAGTGTTCCCTTTTCTCCACACTCTCTCCAGCATTTATTGTTTCTAGATTTTTTGATCATGGCCATTCTGACCGGTGTGAGATGATATCTCATCGTAGTTCTGATGTTCATTTCTCTAATGATTAATGATGTTGAGCATTCTTTAATGTGTTTGTTGGCAGTCTGTATATCTTCTTTGGAGAAATGTCTATTTAGGTCTTCTGCCCATTTTTGGATTCGGTTTGCTTTTGTTATTGAGCTGCATGAGCTGCTTATAAATTTTGGAGATTAAACCTTTCTCAGTTGCTTCATTTGCAAATATTTTCTTCCATTCTGAGGATTGTCTTTTCCTCTTGTTTATGGTTTCCTTTGCTCTGCAAAAGCTTTGAAGTTTCATTAGGTCCCATTTGTTTATTTTTGTTTTTATTTCCATTTCTCTAGGAGGTGGGTCAAAAAGGATCTTGCTGTGATTTATGTCATAGAGTGTTTTGCCTATGTTTTCCTCTAAGAGTTTGATAGTTTCTGGCCTTACATTTAGGTCTTTAATCCATTTTGAGCTTATTTTTGTGTATGGTGTTAGGGAGTGATCTAATCTCATCCTTTTATATGTACCTGTCCAGTTTGCCCAGCACCACTTATTGAAGAGGCTGTCCTTTCTTCACTGTACATTTCTGCCTCCTTTATCAAAGGTAAGGTGATGATATGCGCGTGGGTTTATCTCTGGGCTTTCTATCCTGTTCCATTGATCTATCTTTCTGTTTTTATGCCAGTACCATACTGTCTTGATGACTGTAGCGTTGTAGTATAGTCTGAAATCAGGGAGCCTGATTCCTCGAGCTCTGATTTTTGTTCTCAAGATTGCTTTGGCTATTCGGGGTCTTTTGTGTTTCCATACAAATTGCGAATTTTTTTGTTCTAGTTCTGTGAAAAATGCCAGTGGTAGTTTGATAGGGATTGCATTGAATCTGTAGATTGCTTTGGGTAGTAGAGTCATTTTCACAATATTGATTCTTCCAATCCAAGAACATGGTATATCTCTCCATCTATTTGTATCATCTTTAATTTCTTTCATCAGTGTCTTATAATTTTCTGCATACAGGTCTTTTGTCTCCTTAGGTAGGTATATTCCTAAGTATTTTATTCTTTTTGTTGCAATGGTAAATAGGAGTGTTTTCTTGATTTCACTTTCAGATTTTTCATCATTAGTGTATAGGAATGCCAGAGATTTCTGTGCATTAATATTGTATCCTGCTACTTTACCAAATTCATTGATTAGCTCTAGTAGTTTTCTGGTAGCATCTTTACGATTCTCTTTGTATAGTATCATGTCGTCTGCAAACAGTGATAGCTTTACTTCTTCTTTCTGATTTGGATTCCTTTTATTTCCTTTTCTTCTCAGATTGCTGTGGTTAAAATTTCCAAAACTATGTTGAATAAGAGTGGTGAGAGTGGGCAACCTTGTCTTCTTCCTGATCTTAGTGGCAATGCTTTCAGTTTTTCACCATTGAGGATGATGTTGGCTGTGGGTTTGTCATATATGGCCTTTATTATGTTGAGGAAAGTTCCATCTATGCCTACTTTCTGCAGGGTTTTTATCATAAATGGGTGTTGAATTTTGTCTAAAGCTTTTTCTGCATCTATTGAGATGATCATATGGTTTATCTTCTTCAATTTGTTAATATGTTTATCATATTGATTGATATGCGTATATTGAAGAATCCTTGCATTCCTGGAATCAACCCCACTTGATCATGGTGTATGATCCTTTTAATGAGCTATTGGATTCTGTTTGCTAGTGTTTTGTTGAGGATTTTTGCATCTATGTTCATCAGTGTTATTGGCCTGTAGTTCTCTTTCTTTGTGACATCCGTGTCTGGTTTTGGTATCAAGGTGATGGTGGCCTCATAGAATGAGTTTGGGAGTGTTCCTCCCTCTGCTATATTTTGGAAGAGTTTGAGAAGGATAGGTGTTAGCTCTTCTCTAAATGTTTGACAGAATTTTCCTGTGAAGCCATCTGATCCTGGACTTTGTTGGAAGATTTTAAATCACAGTTTCAATTTCAGTGCTTGTGATTGGTCTGTTCATATTTTCTATTTCTTCCTGATTAAGTCTTGGCAGGTTGTGCATTTCTAAGAATTTGTCCATTTCTTCCAGGTTGTCCATTTTATTGGCATAAGTTGCTTGTAGTAATCTCTCATGATCTTTTGTATTTCTGCAGTGTCAGTTGTTATTTCTCCTTTTTCATTTCTAATTCTATTGATTTGAGTCTTCTCCTTTTTTTTCTTGATGAGTCTGGCTAATGGTTTATCAATTTTGCTTATCTTCTCAAAGAACCAGCTTTTAGTTTTGTTGATCTCTGCTATCATTTCCTTCATTTCTTTTTCATTTATTTCTGTTGTGATTTTTATGATTTCTTTCCTTCTGCTAACTTTGGTGTTTTTTTGTTCTTCTTTCTCTAATTACTTTATGTGCAAGGTTAGGTTTTTTTTTCGAGATGTTTCCTGTTTCTTAAGGTATGATTCTATTGCTATAAACTTCTCTCTTAACACTGCTTTTGCTGCATCCCATAGGTTTTGGGTGGTCGTCTCTCCATTGTCATTTGTTTCTAGGTATTTTTTGAGTTCTTCTTTGTTTTCTTTAGTTATCACTTTGTTATTACGTAGTGTATTGTTTAGCCTCCATGTGTTTGTATTTTTTACAGATCTTTTCCTGTAATTGATATCTAGTCTCACAGGGTTGTGGTTGGAAAAGATACTTGATGCAATTTCAATTTTCCTAAATTTACCAAGGGTTGATTTGTGACCCAAGATATGATCTATCCTGGAGAATATTCCATGAGCACTTGAGAAGAATGTGTATTCTGTTGTTTTTGGATGGAATGTCCTATAAATATCAATTAAGTCCATCTTGTTTAATGAATCATTTAAAACTTGTGTTTCCTTATTTTCATTTTGGATGATCTGTCCATTGGTGAATGTGGGGTGTTAAAGTCCCGTACTATGAATGTGTTACTGTCGATTTCCCCTTTTATGGCTGTTAGTATTTGCCTTATGTATTCAGGTGCTCCTATGTTGGGTGCATAAATATTTACAATTGTTATATCTTCTTCTTGGATCGATCCCTTGATTATTATGTAGTGTCCTTCTTTGTCTCTTCTAATAGTCTTTATTTCAATGTCTATTTTGTCTGATATGAGAATTGCTACTCCAGCTTTCTTTTGGTTTCCATTTGCATGGAATATCTTTTTCCATCCCCTTACTTTCAATCTGTATGTGTCTCTACATCTGAAGTGGGTCTCTTGTAGACAGCATATATATGGGTCTTGTTTTTGTATCCATTCAGCCAATCTGTGTCGTTTGGTAGGAGCATTTAGTCCATTTACATTTAAGGTAATTATCGATATGTATGTTCCTATTCCCATTTTCTTAATTCTTTTTAGTTCGTTATTGTAGGTCTTTTCCTTCTCTTGTGTTTCTTGCCTAGAGAAATTCCTGTAGCATTTGTTGTAAAGCTGGTTTGCTGTTGCTGAACTCTCTCAGCTTTTGCTTGTCTGTAAAGGTTTTAATTTCTCCATCAAATCTGAATGAGATCCTTGCTGGGTAGAGTAATCTTGGTTGCAGGTTTTTCTCCTTCCTCACTTTAAAAATGTCCTGCCAGTCCCTTCTGGCTTGCAGAGTTTCTGCTGAAAGACCAGCTGTTAACTCTATTGGGATTCCTTTGTGTGTTATTTGTTGTTTTTCCCTCGCTGCTTTTAATATGTTTTCTTTGTATTTAATTTTTGACAGTTTGATTAATATGTGTCTTGGTGTGTTTCTCTTTGGATTTATCCTATTTGGGACTCTCTGTGCTTCCTGGACTTGATTAACTATTTCCTTTCCCATATTAGGGAAGTTTTCAAGTATAATCTCTTCAAATATTTTCTCAGTCCCTTTCTTTTTCTCTTCTTCTTCTGGTACCCCTATAATTCGAATGTTGGTGCATTTAATGTTATCCCAGAGGTCTCTGAGACTGTCCTCAGTTCTGTTCATTCTTTTTTCTTTATTCTGCTCTGCAGTAGTTATTAACACTATTTTATCTTCCAGGTCACTTTTCCGTTCTTCTGCCTCAGTTATTCTGTTATTGATCCCATCTAGAGTATTTTTAATTTCATTTATTGTGTTGTTCATCGTTGCTTTTTTCATCTTTAGTTCTTCTAGGTCCTTGTTAAATGTTTCTTGCATTTTGTGTATTCTGTTTCCAAGATTTTGGATCATCTTTACTATCATTATTCTGAATTCTTTTTCACGTAGACTGCCTATTTCCTCTTCATTTGTTAGGTCTGCTGGGTTTTTATCTTGCTCCTTCATCTGCTCTGTGATATTCTGTCTTCTCATTTTGCTTATCTTACTGTGTTTGTCATCTCCTTTTTCAGGCTGCAGGTTCGTAGTTCCCGTTGTTTTTGGTGTCTGTCCCCAGTGGCTAAAGTTTGTTCAGTGGTTGTGTAGACTTCCTGGTGGAGGGGACTAGTGCCTGTTTTCTGGTGGATGAGGCTGGATCTTGTGTTTCTGGTGGGTAGGTCCACATCTGGTGGTGTGTTTTGGGGTGTCTGTGGACTTATTATGATTTTAGGCAGCCTCTCTGCTAATTGGTGGGGTTGTTTTCCTGTCTTGCTAGTTGTTTGGCATAGGGTGTCCAGCACTGTAGCTTGCTGGTTGTTGAGTGAAGCTGGGTCTTGGCATTGAGATGGAGACCTCTGGGAGATTTTCGCCATTTGATATTATGTGGAGCTGGGAGGTGTCTTGTGGACCAGTGTCATGAAGTTGGCTCTCCCACCTCAGAGGCGCAGCACTGACTACTGGCTGCAGCACCAAGAGCCTTTCATCCACATGGCTCAGAATAAAAGGGAGAGAAAGTAGAAAGAATGAAAGAAAGAACAAAAGAAAGAATGAAGGAAGGAAAGAAAGAAAGCATAAGAAAGAAAAAAGAAAAGGAAGGAAGGAAGAAAGAAAGGGAGGGACGGATTGAGGGAAGGAGGTGGGGAGGAAGGAGGGAAGGAAGGAAAGAAAGAAAGAAGATACAATATAGTAAGATAAATAAAATAAAGTTATTAAAATAAAAAATTAAGAAAAAAAATTTTTTAAAGAAAAAAATTGGACGGATAGAACCCTAGGACAAATGGTGGAAGCAAAGCTATGCAGACAAAATCTCACACAGAAGCATACACATACACACTCACAAAAAGAGGAAAAGAGGAAAAAATAATAAACCTTGCTCTCAAAGTCCACCCCCTTAATTTGGGATGATTTGTTGTCTATTCATGTATTTCACAGATGCAGGGTACATCAAGTTGATTGTGGAGCTTTAATCCCCTGCTTCTGAGGCAGCTGGGAGAGATTTCCCTTTCTCTTCTTTGTTCTCACAGCTCCCAGGGCTCAGCTTTGGATTTGGCCCCGCCTCTGCATGTAGGTCGCTGGAGGGCATCTGTTCTTCGCTCAGACAGGACAGGGTTACAGAAGCAGCTGCTTCGGGGAGTCTGGCTCACTCAGGCCAGGGGGAGGGAGGGGCACGGAGTGTGGGGCGAGCCTGCGGCAGCTGAGGCCAGCATGACGTTGCACCAGCCTGAGGCGGGCCGTGCATTCTCTTGGGGAAGTTGTCCCTGGATCCCGGGACCCTGGCAGTGGCAGGCTGCACAGGCTCCCCAGAAGCGGGGTGTGGATAGTGACCTGTGCTCGCACACAGGCTTCTTGGTGGCGGCAGCAGCAGCCTTAGCATCTCATGCCTGTCTCTGGGGTCTGCGCTTTTAGCCCCGGCTCGTGCCTGTCTCTGGAGCTCCTTTAAGCAGCGCTCTTAACTCCCTCTCCTCACGCACCAGGAAACAAAGAGGGAAGAAAATGTCTTTTGCCTCAGGCTTCCCTGGTGGCGCAGCGGTTGAGAGTCCGCCTGCCGATGCAGTGGACATGGGTTCGTGACCCAGGCCCGGAGGATCCCACATGCCGTGTAGTGACTGGGCCCGCCAGCCATGGCCACTGAGCCTGCGCGTCTGGAGCCTGTGCTCCGCAATGGGAGAGGCCGCAACAGTGTGAGGCCTGTGTACTGTAATAATAATAATAATAATGTTAAGTCTCTTGCCCCTTTGGCAGGTCCAGACTTTTCCCTGGACTCCCTGCTGGCTAGCCGTGGTGCACTAACCCCTGCAGGCTGTGTTCACGCCACCAACCCCAGTCCTCTCCCTGCGCTCCAACTCCAACCAAAGCCCGAGCCTCAGCTCCCAAACCTGCCCGCCCCCCGGGTGAGCGGACAAGCCTCTCCAGGTGGTGAGTGCCGGTTGGCCCTGACCCTCTGTGTGGGAATCTCTCCGCTTTGCCCTCCACACCCCTGTTGCTGTGCTCTCCTCCGTGGCTCCGAAGCTTTCCCCCTCCGCCACCCACAGTCTCTGCCTGCGAAGGGGCTTCCTAGTGTGTGGAAACGTTTCCTCCTTCACAGCTCCCTCCCACTGGTGCAGGTCCTGTCCCTATCCTTTTGCCTCTGTTTATTCTTTTTTCTTTTGCCCTACCCAGGTACGTGAGGATTTTCTTGCCTTTTGGGAGGTCTGAGGTCTTCTGCCAGCATTCAGTGGGTGTTCTGTAGGAGTTGTTCCACGTGTAGATGTATTTCTGGTGTATCTGTGGGGAGGAAGGTGATATCTGCGTCTTACTCTTCTGCCATCTTCCCCTAGTCCCCCTCCAGCATTTATTATGTGTAGACTTTTTGATGATGGCCATTCTGACTGGTGTGAGGAGATCAAATTTGAAAAGATACATGCACCCCAATGTTCATTGCAGCACTATTTACAGTAGCCAAGACATGGAAGCAACCTAAATATCCATCAACAGATGAATGGATAAGGAAGATATGGAATACTTATACAATGGAATAATACTCAGCCATAAGCGAATGAAATAATGCTATTTGCAGCAACATGGATGCACCTAGAGATTATCATACTAAGTGAAGTAAACCAGACAGAGAAAGACAAATACCGTATGATGTCACTTATATGTGGAATCTAAAAAAAAAAAGATATAAATTAACTTACGTACAAAACAGAAATAGACCCACTTATGGTTACCAAAAATCAAACTTATGGTTACCAAAGGGGAAAGGGTGAGCGGGGGAAGGGATAAATTAGGAGTTTGGGATTACCATATACACAGTACTATGTATAAAATGGATAACCAACAAGGACCTACTGTATAGCACAGGGAACTATACTTAGTGTTTTGTAATAACCTGTAAGGGAAAAGAATCTGAAAAAGAAAAATATATATATCTGAATATATATATAACTGAATCATTTTTCTGTAACTTGAAACTAACACAACATTGTAAATAAACTATACTTAAAGGAGTTTATGCAATTGCCTTGTTTGTAGATAAAAAATGGTCATATATTGGCAACTTCATATTGTTGAACCTAATATTTGCTGATCTTGAATTATAAATTATTTCAAATTGATTTTTTTCTACCATGTGAAAATCTTGATGACTCCTGTCAGAAGTCATGCCAGTGAGTTAGATGGGTATGCATCTATCATCAAATAGTTGGTAAATATCCAGATCTGTTAGGTGGTGTAGCTACCACCAGACATGCTTTGAAATCTACATGTATGTAAGACTGAGTACTGTCTTTTCTAAGAAGAATAAATGAAAAGAAATATTCTGGTACTAAATAGTGGTATATTAAATTACTTTCACTTGCTTATACATAGGCTATTTATCTATTTAAATTCTATTTATAGGAGCCTTGTAAGTTAATAAAATGTCACCGATTTTCTTGTATCTAGGAATCTTTGATCAAAATTCAGCTATTTACTTTTTATATCAATATTTGGTCTTGTGGTAGTAATAGTTTCTAATGACTTACATTCGGCAAGGTTAACTCTACTAATATGCTTATATTTTCTGCTATGAAGTATTTTTTGACCATATGGAGCCCTTAATTTGCATGTAGTGTTTGCCATCCATCTTTGCAATGGACTACAGAACAGTGACAAATGACTAATTACTGAGGGGAGAAATGTTGGGTGTCAAACCAGGACAAGGCACTAATGAGTAGCTCCTTTGGTTTGAAATATTTTCATTCTGCTTCTCAAGCAAGACTTAAGACAAATTCATAAGTTGCTCAGCACATTGTACTCTATATATTTTATTTAAATCTCCATATTGAAAACTTATCTTGAAGTCAGGACTCTCTGACATGTACTAACTCTGATATTTATTATAGTTTCTGGCTGTCTAGAGGTCTTTACTGAGAAGAAGTCTGAGGGTTTGTCTGGAGGAAGTGGTCTGCATTACTTAATCCTTCTAAATAGTGACATCACAGGTAGAAAGGCTTGATTTTAGCGTTTGAACAGGAAAAAAAAAAAACCAAGAACTTGGTTTTCAAATGAGAATTGGGTTTCAGAGTTAGAACAACAAGAATCTTCCAATATTTCATCTGAGTTTTGGTCTGGTGGAATGACTCTAAACTGTGGTTCTGAGGCCTCCTTCTAGGATAAATGCCAGCTCTAACTACTATATCCTTATGCTTCCTGTCTGTAAAACAGAGATGAAACTGTGTTACATTTTCCACTGTGCACTAATAACTTCCCTTCAGGTAAACTTAATCAAATAGGAGAGTTGAAGCCACCTAAATAAATTAAGTAATTAATTCAGACAGGGAAAAATATATTTGTAATCTTTTAAATATTTTCATGTGTGAGTTTTCTCTCTCCCTCCTTCCTTTCACTTCTTCTATTTCTTTTTTTCCTCATTCTCTTATTCTTTCTTTTGTTTTTCAGAGCCCAAATAGACTTTTGAGTAGAGAAGAAAAGGAATATTTGGAAAGGCTAACTATCAGCTTCATTTTATCTGAATTAATGTTTCAGGCATAGTGAATAACCCAGGGTGACATGAGAAAGTAGATGTGTAAGCAGTAGAAAATGGGGGAACATTTTTTTTTAAACTTATTGAAATATAAATTATTAATACTTTGAAATACTGAAAGAGGAACATAACTTTGATGATGCCATTTTTTCTAGGTAGGGCAGAGACATTAGATGAATCTGATTTATCAATGGTCTACATTTAGCAGGGCAGGGACAGTAACTTGTAAAAACCTAAAGTTCTAAGCATGGTTCAATAATCTGAAGTCTTACTTTTATACTAATCTGAGCTCATTACAGGCCAGGGTGTGTCATACGTTATAATAGTGGCTGCTAGTCCATTGCCTAGCACTTTGAGGTGTTAAGTGAGAGTTTGCTGAATTAATGGATGGATAGATGAATTATGGATCTGGCAAGATGGAGCCCTGCAATTTGATTTACACTCTCTGTGAGGACTTCTAGCTCTTTGATTTGCTGTTTCCAACCTATAATCCACATTTACCTTTTCCCTTTGAATACAAGGACTTAAAAGACTTTGCTTTCTCTCTTGGTGTCACTATCAGTGAATCCGTCATTGGAAGGCTGTGCCCAAGGAATAAGTGGTGGTGAGTAACATGGTTGACGTGTGATGTGCGTTTGACCTACTCTGGTTTTTGGTGTGTGTGTTTCTCTTATGACTCAAAATTTACTACTTGTTAAACTAATATATGTTCATTGTTTTAGAAAATATAATAATTAAAACCTCAAATTACTCATAATCCTATCACCTAGAGACAGTAACTCAATATTTTGGTACATATCCTTATAGACCTTCTTCCTTTTCACTTGAAAGTATATATATATATATATATATATGTATGTTTTTAATGAACATGTTACAAAATATTTCCTTTTCATGCATTTTAAAAAATTAATTAATTAATTTTGGGCTGCACTGGGTCTTCATTGCTGTGCATGGGCTTTCTCTAGTTGCAGCGAGCTACTCTTTGTTGCAGTGTGTTGTCTTCTCATTGCAGAGGCTTCTCTTGTTGTGGAGCACAGGCTCTAGGCATGCAGTCTTCAGTAGTTGCAGCACATGGGCTCAGTAATTGTGTGTGGGCTCAGTAGTTGTGGCTCGCGGGCTCTAGAGCACAGGCTTAGTAGTTGTGGCACAGGGGCTTAGTTGCTGTGTGGCACGTGGGATCTTCCCAGACCAGGGATCGAACCTGTGTCACCTGCATTGGCAGTCAGATTCTTAACCACTGCACCACCAGGGAAGTCCTTTTCATGCATTCTTTGGAGTAAGCAGAATTCTTCAGAGCAAATTGAGATCATAAAAGTGATCAAATGTAAGCCACATTTCTATAATTAGTAAGAAAAATGTTAATGTTATTTATTATTGATGCATCATGGACTAGATATACACTGACTCAAACTAAAACATAATGCTACTTATTATAACTCATTGTTAGTATGGATATGGGGAAATGGGCATACCCATGTTCTGTTTGTGGGACTTAACACTGGTACAATTTTTCTGAAGATTATACTAATTTATATATTCAACTTTTAGTTTGGAAAATTTCAAACATATGCAGAAGTAGAGTGAATATCATAGTAAGTTTCTATGTATCCATCACCCCAGGTTCCGAAATTAGAACCTCATATCTAATCTTTCATTTATACCCTTGCTCACTAACCAATACTCCCAATTATTTTGAAGCAAATCTTATATATCTTTTTATTCACAAATATTACAGTATTATATCCAAAAAGATAAGTTTGTTTTAAAAATGTGATCATAACACCATTATCAAATTAAAATATTTTAACAGGAATTTCTTAATATCATTAGTGTTCAGCATTGCCTCATTTTGTTTTCTAAAGTTTGTCTGAGTCAGGATCCAAATAAAGTTACAGGTTGTAATTAGATGATATGTCTCAAGTCTCTCTTAATCAGTGAGTTCATCTGCCATCTCTCTCTTTTCTATTTTTTTTTTTTTGTAAATTTTTGTTTGAGGAAGCCAGGTATTTTTTTCCTATAAGATTTCCATAATTTGAATTTTGTGGATTCCAACCCAAGTTATTAACTATTCGATTACTCTGAGGTAGAGTTCTTACGGTAAAGGTACAATATATACTTTCTTTCTGTCTTCCTTCCTCTTCTACTAATTTTTCTTCTTTTTCCTTTTAATTAGTTTTCAGTCTGAGTTGATTCCTTAGCCTATGTGTGACCTATGATTTCCTTCTTTAATCTCATTTTAAATTCATGGATTAAAACTATTGCATGTTTTAACTTACTGCAGTTATGAGTCTAATTGCATTTATGATTCAAATCACTCCAGCTTGAGCCAATGGTTATCTGTTAGAATTGGCTCCTGGGTCATTTTGAAATGACCCTTGACGTCTTAATGGATTCTTTGATGACAAGTTGTCTCTCACCATAGAGACTTCCTACACAGCCTTATGTTTAGCCATTTCTCCAAGGAGCCCTGATTCCTTTAAATGGTAAATGGTGTTTAGAGACCCAACTTGGGTATTAGGGGTGCTCTTTGCTGCTGAGTCCATCCTTGTTTTTGTCTTTTCAGTAGACAAAACTAGGAATATAATTTTTAAAAAGATAAAATGTATAATAAATTATACTGATATTTATAATCCATATTTAGGACTATAGGCTTTTTCCTTCACCTTATCAATCTTATGTCTATTTCCTTTTGTCCCATGCTGGACATCTCAGCTCTCAGAAACACCAACATGATTACTTTTTTGCTTAAACATGCAATACATTCTCAGTAGCCTCAGAATAAGAAAACCAACACTATTGCCAACAATAGGCTTACAAAAAATAAATTTTGTTTTCAATTCTTTCCTTTCTTATGGTATATCCACTTGGAAGTTATAGTCAGATCACTGGTTTTTAAAGGCCACTTGGAATAGTTATTTTCTGTATTGTTATGCCACAATTCAAAGCATAGTTAGCTTAATTTATTTCATTTTTTCAATGTTTAGAGATGGTATTTTTATATTTTTATATTAAATATTTTTATATTAAATTTTATTTTGGATGTTTTGGATGTCAAAGCTATAAAACAAGGTAGGTAAGATAAGCCTAGCTTCAATACTTATCCCTCAATCCTATTTACTTCTTCTTTTTATAAGAACCAATTACAAATATATGGCTTGATTTTTCAGTTTAAAAAAATACAGAAATATGTAGATATATTTGTTTCCTCTTTCTTAGATGAACAGTAGCAGACTTTACATACTTGGTCCAACTTGCTTTCTTCACTTCACATTTTATTCTGGCATTCACTCCACAGTAGTATATATGGATAGTGGCCATTCTTTTTTTTTTTTTTTTTTTTTTTTTACAGCTACATAGTACTCCATGTTGGATTGAACAAGTCCTCTACTGATGAGCAATATGGTTGTTTCCCGTCTTTTGCTATTACAAATCATGTTGCATTGATTATATATATGAGCCACTTATGAGCCAGCTTAAATGTGTATTTCTCCAGATAGAATTGCTACCTCTGGAGAAATTTCACTCTCTGAGCACATTCAGTATGTAGTATACAGAATGTTGGATGAGGTAGAGGTGAGGTATGTGTGTCAAGCAATGAGACTGGAGTAGTTGATCTAGACCATAGATCAGCACCATTTAAAGCCAGATGTCTTTAATGTCATGCTGAGGAAGTTCGGTCTTTATTTCAGAGGCAAAGGAGATGGAGGGAAAGGTTTTGAGTGTGGGAATAAAGGCTCACATGAGCATTAGTAAAGTGAGTCAGTGCCTTAGCCAAATGACTCTGGTAATTACAGCCAATATTTTATAATAACTTTAAATGTACAATATATAAAAATTTTGAATCACTATGTTGTACACCTGAAACTAATATAATATTGTAAATCAACTATACTTCAGTAAAAAACAAAAACCCCCTACCTCCAAAATACCAAGTGACTCTGGTAAGGAACAGGTTTCCTGGGAGGGTCCCTCACACAGCAGGCTTTTCTACCATGGAGACTTTGATTTAGTGCATGGTACTTGTGATTTTTCTATGGAAAAAAAGTCTCAAGAGCTTTTGAGTAATCAGTGAGGCCTGAGCACTTTGTCAGCTAAAGTGCCCTGAAATCAATGCCATGGTACTGCCATGAACATACTTATTTCATTCCAGCATTCAAATTACATAGATGATTACTCTCCACAGTCCACTTCCCCTGGAAATCGCTGAATTTCTACTTCCTCCTTTGTACTATGAAATGGTCTCTTCTCTAATATAGGAAAATATTTGAAATTTTGCTTTATTATTCTCATCACTGTATTTTGATATATTCATTTATAAGGTTTTTTTTTTTTGATAGAGCTAGTGTGATGTTATGGCCAAATCAATGTGTGTCTCAAATTCATATTGGAATAAGAAGCAAGTTGATATTTTCAGATTTAAGAATCCATGTTTTTATAGGCTTGAGCATCAGATGTTTTTCTCAGGTTTTATGAGAGCACTGAATAATTCAACATTCTCATCATTTTGAACAGCGTCAGTTCTTCCCTAATGTATTCATGGTTTGATTTAAGGTCAGTGTTTTCCTCAGGGTGGGGATATATAATGGGATATAGGTGAGGCAAGGAATCTGACAAGCTGATTCTAAAGATTATCTAGAACAATAAACAAAGGTAATTTTGAAAAAGAATAGAAGAGGCGAATTTGTCCAACAAAACTAAGACTTTTTTAGAGTTGTAATAATTTAGGAAGACTGGTAGAAAGTCAAGTGTAGACTGACATATTAATGAAATTCCTAGAGTTATTTATTCTTTTAATAGATATTTATTGATTATGTACCATGTTCTAGGCTCTGAGAATATAGTAGTGACTCAAACAGACAAGTTCCTAGTTCTTGAGTTTCTGTATTAGTGAAGGAAATAGTCAATAAACAAGCAAAAACATAAATAAGCAAATATGATAAATACTATGAAGAAAATAAAATAGTGTAAAAGAATGGAAAATATCTGAGTGCCTGAGGTGTGATTTTCATTGGATGATCAGAAAAGACCTCTTGTGAAAATGACTTTTGAAACAGAGACCGGAGTAATAAGAATAAAATATCTGTTGAGAATTTTTATCATGAATGGATATTGAATTTTTTCAGTGCTTTTCCTGCGTATATTTAGATGATCATGTAATTTTTATTCATTTTGTAAATGTGGTGTATCATGTTGATTGATTTGCAGATATTGAACCATCCTTGCATCCCTGGAATGAATCCCACTTGATCATGATGTATGATCCTTTTACTGTACTGTTGAATTCAGTTTGCCAATATTTGTGGAGAATTTTTGCATCTATATTCATCAGGGATATTGGCCTATAATTTCCTTTTTTTGTAGTGTCTTTGTTTGGTTTTGGTATGAAGGTAATGCTGGCCTTGGAGAGTGAGTTGTAAGTTTTTACTTATTTGTGGAATCTAAAAACAAAACAAATGAACAAATATAACAAAACAGAAACAGATTCACATATACAGAGAACGAACTGGTGGCTGTGAGTGGAGGGGCATGGAGGGATGGGTGAAATAGGTGAAGGTGATTAAGGGGTACAAACTACCAGTTATAAAATAAATAAGTCACAGGGATGTAATGCACAGCACAGGGAATACAGCCAATAATATAATAATAACTTCAGTGCATAGTGTATAAAAGTATCAAATCACTATATTGTATACTTGAAACTAATGTCATACTGTAATTCAACTATACTTCAATTAAAAAAAAAGAATAAATCATCTGATAACCTGTAGGATTTTAGAGATCTATTAAGTGTTATTTAAAACTCCCTCCATAATCATAGTACAAAATTCATATGCAGTATATGTAAGATTTTCATATATATTAAAGAAGGCACCTTGAACCAATGAAGAACTGACAAGCCATTCAAAAAATGGTGTTAGATAAATCTATTATTTGAGCAAAAACCATTATATCCTTACAGTAAACTGTAAACAAAATGCATTACAAGTGGATTAAAATTTTTAGTATAAAAAGTGAAACGATGAAATACTAGAAGGAAACATAGATAAATATATGATGTTGAGGCGGAAAGGAACTTCAAGATACAAAATCAATGAAAAATCGCAAAGGAAAACATTAGAAGAATGTCTGCAATAAATATAGTAATGCATATAAAGCTCATAAAATAAGCCAAGAAAACACTAACGTCTCAATAAGATGGCGAGAGAGAGAGAGAGAGAGACAGGCAATTCACATAAGAATAAAAACAAAGACTCTCTAAATTTATAAAAATATTCAACCTTACTAGAAATAAAGTTTATTGAAAACAAAGGGAGTGATGAGATTTTTGTTTATTATGCTGGCAAAGAATAAATGATCACATTCAGTGACTTTGATGGTGGTTTGGTCTCTACATATTCAGGTACTTTTCATGTAAGTTGTATTCTTTTGACACTTAATCTTTACTTTTGGGGAATGTGTATCAAAAATATTAAAATTAAAATTGGATAGAGTTATTTAACATCTGTTTATTCGCTTTTCAAAAGGAGTAATCAGAGGTGGGGATAAAAATTTACTGCAAGGATATTTGCCAGAGCATGGTTTAAGCAAAGAAGAAATAGGTAGCAACCTAAATGCTCAATAGTAGAGGAAGGGCACACAGTAAGTTTATGCAACCACTGAAAATTAAGCTTTTGCAGATATTTAAAGGATAAGGGGAAATACTTGTGATATAAGCTAGGCATAAAAACAGAATTCTAAACCGTTTGTGCAGTAGGTATTTCGTTGGAAAAACATGCCAATTTTGTGTTTATACAGCCTTCCATAGCTCATTGGCAGTAACTCTATTTCTCTCTCTCTCTCTGGAAGAAAATATAACCAACAGTTGACATGGTAATAAACTGGAGGTAAGATTAGAGATGACTTTTATTTTCTTATTTTTCCAAATGTTTTACAGTGAGCACACATTACATTTATAATCAGGAGAAAATGACCATCATCTTAAATATAAAAGGCATCCCTTGAAGCGCAGTTATCTAGATTTGAACCAGTCCATTTCTAACAGTCATTGCAGGACTCCATTTCCTCTCTACACCTGCTCCCGCTGGAGCCATCCCGCAAGGGAGGATGGGAAAAAGTCAGTATCATTATTTTTGAGAGAATCCAGGCAAAGACTGGGCAAGAGAATGAAACTGTAAGAGGAAGTGCTTCAGGGGAGCATGAGGCAGGGCTGGCTGCCTTGTGGTCACCTGCCAAGTCAGTCCAATTTTAACACATGTGTACCCTCACTCGGTGAATTATTTTAATGCCACCTTATTGCATTACTTAAAATCCTAGTAGTTAGAGATTAGTTGGGGGTAATGACCCCTATATATAATTAAGAGTGTAAATATAAGAATGACTATCTCTGGGTAGATTAAGGGTCTGTTACATCATCCATACTTGAGTATGATTTAGGACAAAAGCAATCAAATTGAATACATTTGAAGGAATAGGAGTTTTTTCAAGGATAAGGAAAGGTAGGGCTTTTGGCGTCTGCTGTTCTTTGGCTGACAGGAGCCTGTTGGGCGTTGTGTTGCACAGGGGTGCTTAGGCGACATGAACACTCTGTGCTTCTGGGTAGCTGGAGAGAAGGTGTGTGTAGGAGGAGCAGTTAGGACCTCAGGTTCTAGGTTCAGACCTGCGTTTGAGTTCTGGATCAATGACTGAGCCATTTTGGATAGCTTCTTAACATCTCTAAGCTTCAGTTTCCTTTCTTATATCATGGGAAAAATGCCTACTTCATAGGGTAAGATGAAGTGAGGGTAAGTAGGATATTAAATGCCTGGCACATTGTAGCATTCAACAAATGGTAGTGATGGAGATAATGATGTTGATGACATTGGTGGTAATTGGAAGGGTTGTTCCAAAGCAAGGGAAAAGTACTAAACATCAGTGGGGCTGATGGAGGGAAAACAAATTTTTCTTCTATCTCCTTCTGGCAGTTTGAAGCTTCTTGTACTTAAAACATAGAAACCAGGCAAGAATAATCAGTCTAAGAAATTTTCTCTCTCTCTTTCTAAATTGGTGCCTGCCACTATGGCAGAAACAAAATCTTGCATGTTACTCATTTGCTATCATACTTCAAAGTAAATTACTCAGTGGTACCCCAGTGACCTGAAAAAATTAATTCATCTTTAGAACTTGTTTTCATCCAGGGAGTATCTGAGTCATCCAAGGAGAATCTGAGTCAATTACTAGGGAATCAAGGAAATGGAAATGACACTTTACAATTAGGTTGCAACTGAATAAGGAGGACACAATTAGGCTGTCTGTAAAGTTTGCCTCGTGTACCTTATTATAATGTAATAAAACCCCATAAGGAATAGCTAATAAAATTGAGTATAATGTATCATCCTTTTTCAAAGTGACACAGAAAAGCCAAATTTTACTATTCATGCTCCTATGTAAACATCATTAAGACTAGGTTCTGTTATGCCCCCGAAGATATATTTTAGTATCTCTGCAAAATTAGAGCTGAATTTTATGACCCCCTTTTCATGGGTATATGCTCTGTCAGCAGAAGTTAACTGAAGATGCATGAAGAGGAGAAAGTCAACTTGACATCTGCCTCTTTCTAATGGTTGCTGATGTATAAAATATCCCAGCCACCACAGCCCAAGGGCTGGAAGTAAACTGCGTTGTCCCAAAGCACAACATAATTCTCTGTGTTCTCCAAGGTTGGGAAGAAGTATTTGCAGAAGAATGCCACACACCAAATAGTAAACAGTTTTACACTCCTTTCCCAGCTCTATGACATCAGGGAGAGGCCAAGTTTAACCTGCCAAGTGTGGAGTTCCCTGGCTCCATGCTGTGTCTTCATTTTTCTGGCCACAATTACCCAATTGTGGGTATTACTCATCATTCATTCACAGCATCATTCACATACTCATCATTCATTCACAGTTGCCAGGCCAAATCAGATTCTAGGGCTATTTGTCCTTTACACTAACCAGTGGCTTCCACTGAGTAGTGTGTTGTGTGTGTGTGTGTGTATTTTGTACTTAGTTCCTTCTCTATTTCTTTGTCATAGTTTCTTTCAGGATTATTGAGAATCACAGGGTAGTCTTGGCTCTGTAACCATATGCACAATAAGTTTGAACTTGAACAAGTTACTTAACTTGTCTGGATCTGATATTTCTCATCAGTAATATTAGGAGGTTGGATTTAGTGATCTTTCTTTCCTTTACTAAGATGTAGTGAGTGTGAGCTATCACATGTTCAGTGATATGTGATATCTGGGGACTTGGGAAGAATGGAAGAAAAGTAAGACACAGCACACGCCCACAGGAAGCTTATATTCCTCTTGAGGGAGGAAGAGAGTAATTAAATAATAAACTGAGGTGGTGTATGATTAAAATAAGTGGTCAGCAAATGAACTGTTGGCAGATATGAAAGTGCGTGTTAGGCACTGAGTTAAGGGCCCTTCAAGCAATGCTATTAATGAATATGGAGTAGTCAGGGAAGGGCAGCTTAGGGTGGACTGCACTGATGGGGACAGTTATGCAGCTGGAGATATTGGGGGTGAGCAGGCAGGGAACAGTGACAAAGTGTATTCCTGGCAAAGGAGTTGGCAGAAGCAAAGTGAGGACATCAGATGAGCAGTGCAGGTTTGGGTGCTGTCTACCCTTCTGCCCCTTGCATTTCTTCAATATGATTTTGCTTATAATAAATCCACTTTTGTGGGTCAAATCTCACTTTCCCTTCTCTTCCTTCAAGTTCTACAGAAGGGTTATCAAGAGTCTGGAACAATGGACTCGAATCTCTAGATAAGCCTAGCATCTCTTTAGGTTCAGACAAGATTCATTGTGTGACCACAGTGGTGATTCATGAATTCACATCCTTTCATCTGTGATGATACCTATGGGGACAAGTTCACACTGTGGTGTACTATTCTTGTGGGTCTACCAGGGCTGGGTGGTGGAGCTGGCACTCCACCCCATGCTTTCTCACCAAAGAAAATATACTAGAATGAAAGTAAGCAGGGATGGAGATTGGAACCAAGATGGTGGAGTAGAAGGATGTGCTCTTACTCCCTCTTGCGAGAACACCAGAATCACAACAAGCTGCTGGACAGTCATCGATGGGAATACACTAGAACTTACCAAAAAAGATACCCCATATCCAAATACAAAGGAGAAGCCACAATGAGATGGTAAGAGGGGCACAGTCACAGTAAAATCAAATCCCATAACTGCTGGGTGGTTGACTCACAGACTGGAGGACACTTATACCACAGAAGTCCACCCACTGGAGTGAAGGTGCTGAGCCCCACATCAGGCTTCCAAACCTGCGAGTCCGGCAACGGGAGAAGGAATTCCTAGAGAATCAGACTTTGAAGTCTACTGGGATTTGATTGCAGGACTCTGACAGAACTGGGGGAAACAGATACTCCACTCTTGGAGGGTACACTCAAAGTAGTGTGCGCATCAGAACCCAGGGGAAGGAGCAATGACCCCAGGGGAGACTGAACCAGACCTCCCTGCTAGTGTTGGAGGGTCTCCTGCAGAGGTAGGGGGTGGCAGTGGCTCACCGTGGAGACAAGGACACTGGTAGAAGAAGTTCTGCCAAGTACTCCTTGTCCTGAGCCCTCCCAGAGTCTGCCATTAGCCCCACCAAAGAGCCCAGGTAGGCTCCAGTGTTGCATTGCCTAAGGCCAAACAACCAACAGGGAGGGAACCCAGCCCCACCCATCAGCAGTCAAGTGGATTAAAGTTTTACTGAGCTCTGCCCACCAGAGCAACAGTCAGCTCTACCCACCACCAGTCCCTCCCATCAGGAAACTTGCATAAGTCTCTTAGACAGGCTCATCCACCAGAGGGCAGACAGCAGAAGCAAGAAGAACTACAATCCTGCAGCCTGTGGAACAAAAACCACATTCACAGAAAGATAGACAAGATGAAAAGGCAGAGGGCTATGTTCCAGATGAAGGAACAAGATAAAACCCCAGAAAAGCAACTAAATGAAGTGGACATAGGCAACCTCCCAGAAAAAGAATTCAGAGTAAGGATAGTGAAGATGATCCAAGACCTTGGGAAAAGAATGGAGGCAAAGATCGATAAGATGCAAGAAATGTTTAACAAAGACCTAGAAGAATTAAAGAACAAACAAGCAGAGATGAACAATACAATAACTGAAATGAAAACTACACTAGAAGGAATCAATAGCAGAATAACTGAGGCAGAAGAACGGATAAGTGACCTGGAAGACAGAATGGTGGAAGGCACCGCTGTCAAATAGAATAAAGAAAAAAGAATGAAAAGAAATGAAGACAGCCTAAGAGACCTCTGAGACAACATTAAATGCAGCAACATTTGCATTATAGGGGTCCCAGAAGGAGAAGAGAAAGAGAAAGGACCTGAGAAAATATTTGAAGAGATGATAGTCGAAAACTTCCCTAACATGGGAAAGGAAATAGACACCCAAGTCCAGGAAGCATAGAGAGTCCCATACAGGATAAACCCAAGGAAAAACATGGCAAGACACATAGTAATCAAACTGACAAAAATTAAAGACAAAGAAAAATTATTAAAAACAGCAAGGGAAAAATGACAAATAACATACAAGGGAACCCCATGAGGTTAACAGCTGATTTCTCAGCAGAAACTCTACAAGCCAGAAGGGAGTGGCATGATATACTTAAAGGGATGAAAGGGAAGAACCTACAACCAAGATTACTCTACCCAGCAAGGATCTCATTCAGACTCGATGGAGAAATCAAAAGCTTTACAGACAAGCAAAAGCTAAGAGAATTCAGCACCACCAAACCAGCTCTACAACAAATGCTAAGGAACTTCTCTAAGTGGGAAACACAAGAGAAGAAAAGGACATACAAAGACAAACCCAAAACAATTAAGAAAATTGTAATAGGAACATGCATATCAATAATTACCCTAAATGTGAATGGATTAAATGCTCCAACCAAAAGACACAAGCTTGCTGAATAGATACAAAAACAAGACCCATATATATGCTGTCTACAAGAGACCCAATTCATACCTAGAGACACATTCAGACTGAAAGTGAGAGAATGGAAAAGATATTCCATGCAAATGGAAATCAAAAGTAAGCTGGAGTAGCAATACTCATATCAGATAAAATAGACTTTAAAATAAAGAATGTTACAAGAGACAAGGAAGTGCACTACATAATGATCAGGGGATCAATCCAAGAAGAAGATATGACAATTATAAATATATATGCACCCAACATAGCACCTCAATGCATAAGGCAACTGCTAACAGCTATAAAAGAGGAAATCGACAGTAACACAATAATAGTGGGAGACTTTAACACCTCACTTACACCAATGGAAAGATCATCCAAAGTGAAAATAAATAAGGAAGCAGAAGCTTTAAATGACACAACAGAACAGATGGATTTAATTGATATTTATAGGACGTTCCATCCAAAAACAGCAGATTACACTTTCTTCTCAAGTGCACATGGAACATTCTCCAGGATAGATCACATCTTGGGTCACAAATCAAGCCTCAGTACATTTAACAAAATTGAAATCATATCAAGCATCTTTTCTGACCACAACACTATGAGATTAGAAATCAATTACAGGGAAAAAAACGTAAAAAACACAAACACATGGAGGCTAAACAATACATAACTAAATAACCAAGAGATCACTGAAGAAATCAAAGAGGAAATCAAAAAATACCCGTTGAAAAATGACCATGAAAATAAGACAATCCAAAACCTATGGGATGCAGCAAAAGAAGTTCTAAGAGGGAAGTTTATAGCTATACAAGCCTACCTCAAGAAACAAGAAAAATCTCAAGCAATCTAACCTTACGCCTAAAGGAACTAGAGAAAGAAGAACAAACAAAACCCAAAGTTAGTAGAAGGAAATAAATCATAAAGATCAGAGCAGAAATAAATGAAGTAAAAAAGAAAACAATAGCAAAGATCAATAAAACTGAAAGCTGGGGGCTTCCCTGGTGGCGCAGTGGTTAAGAGCCCGCCTGCCAATGCAGGGGACACGGGTTCGTGCCCTGGTCCGGGAAGATCCCACATGCCGTGGAGCGGCTGGGCCTGTGAGCCGTGGCCACTGAGCCTGCATGTCCAGAGCCTGTGCTCCGCAATGGGAGAGGCCACAACAGTGAGAGGCCTGCATACCGCAAAAAAAACCAAAAACTAAAACTAAAAGCTAGTTCTTTGAGAAGATAAAATTGATAAACCATTAGCCAGACTCATCAAGAAACAGAGGGAGAGGGCTTAAATAAATAAAATTAGAAATGAAAAAGGAAAAGTTACAACAGACACCGCAGAAATACAAAGCATCCTAAGAGACTACTACAAGCAACTGTATGCCAATAAAATGGACAACCTGGAAGAAATAGACAAATTCTTACTAACATATAAGCTTCCAAGACTGAACCAGGAAGGCAAAGAAAATATGAACAGAACAATCACAATAATGAAATTGAAACTGTGATTAAAAATCTTCCAACAAACAAAAGTTCAGGACCAGATGGCTTCACAGGTGAATTGTATCAAACATTCAGAGAAGAGCTGACACCCATCCTGCTCAAACTCTTCCAAAAAATTGCAGAGGAAGGAACACTCCCAAACTCATTCTATGAGGCCACCATCACCCTGATATCAAAACCAAAGATACTACAAAAAAAAGAAAATTGTAGACCAATGTCCCTGATGAATATAGATGCAAAAATCCTCAACAAAAGACTAGGAAACAGAATCCAACAACACATTAAAAGGATCATACACCATGACCAAATGTGATTTATCCCAGGGATGCAAGGATTCTTCCATATATGCAAATCAATCAATGTGATACACCATATTAACAAATTGAAGAATAAAAACCATATGATCATCTCAATAGAGGTAGAAAAAGTTTTTGACAAAATTCAATACCTATTTATGATAAAAACTCTCCAGATGGTGGGCATAGCGGGAATCTACCTCAACATAATAAAGGTCATATACCACAAACCCACAGCAAACATCATGCTCAATGGTGAAAAACTGAAAGCATTTCCTCTAAGATCAGGAACAAGACAAGGATGTCCACTCTCACCACTAGTATTCAACATATTTTTGGAAGTCCTAGTCACGGCAATCAGAGAAGAAAAATAAATAAAAGGAATACAAATTGGAAAAGAAGAAGTAAAACTGTAACTGTTGGCAGTGACATGATACTATACATAGAGAATCCTAAAGATGCCACCAGAAAACTACCAGACCTAACCAGTGAATTTGGCAATGTTGCAGGATACAAATTAATGCACAGAAATCTCTTGCATTCTTATACACTAATGATGAAAAATCTGAAAGAGAAATTAAGGAAATACTCCCATTTACCATTGCAACAAAAAGAATAAAATACCTAGGAATAAACCTACCTAGGGAGACAAAAGACCTGTATGCAGAAAACTATAAGACACTGATGAAAGAAATTAAAGAGGATACCAACAGATGGAGAGATATACCATGTTCTTGCATTGGAAGAATCAATATTGTGAAAATGACTGTACTACCCAATGCAATCTACAGATTCAATGCAATCCGTATCAAATTACCAATGGCATTTCTTACAGAACTAGAACAAAAAATCTTAAAATTTGTATGGAGGCACAAAAGATCCCGAGTAGCCAAAGCAGTCTTGAGGGAAAAAAATGGAGCTGGAGGAATCAGACTCCCTGACTTCAGAGTATACTATAAAGCTACAGTAATCAAGACAGTATGGTACTGGCACAAAAACAGAAACATAGATCAAGATAGAAAACCCAGAGATAAACCCATGCATCTACGGTCAACTAATCTATGACAAGGGAGGCAAGGATGTTCAATGGAGAAAAGACAGTCTTCAATAAGTGGTGCTGGCAAAACTGGACAGTTACATGTAAAAGAATGAAATTAGAACACTCCCTAACACCATACACAAAAATAAACTCAAAATGGGTTAGAGACCTAAATGTAAGACCGGACACTATAAATCTCTTAGAGGAAAACATAGGAAGAACCCTCTTTGACATAAATCACAGCAAGATCTTTTTTGATCCACCTCCTAGAGAAATGGAAATAAACACAAAAATAAACAAATGGGACGTAATGAAACTTCAAAGCCTTTGCACAGCAAAGGAAACCATAAACAAGACAAAAAGACAGCCCTCAGAATGGGAGAAAATATTTGCAAATGAATCAACAGACAAAGGATTAATCTCTAAAATATATAAACAGCTCATGCAGCTCAATATTAAAAAAACAAAGAACCCAATCCCAAAATGGGCAGAAGACCTAAATAGACATTTCTCCAAAGAAGACACACAGATGGCCAAGAAGCACATGAAAAGCTGCTCAACATCACTAATTATTAGAGAAAGGCAAATCAAAAGTACAATGATGTATCACCTCACACCAGTTAGAATGGTCATTGTCAGAAAATCTAGAAACTACAAATGCTGGAGAGGGTGTGGAGAAAAGGGAACCCTCTTGCACTGTTGGTGGGAATGTAAATTGATACAGCCACTATGGAGAACAGTATGGAGTTTCCTTAAAAAACTAAAAATAGAATTACCATACGACCCAGCAATCCCACTACTTGGCATACACCCTGAGAAAACCATAATTCAGAAAGACACATGCACCCCAATGTTCATTGCAGCACTATTTACAATAGCCAGGTCATGGAAGCAACCTAAATGCCCATCAACAGACGAATGGATAAAGAAGATGTGGTATATATATACAATGGAATATTACTCAGCCGTAAAAAGGAACGAAATTGGGTCATTTGTTGAGACATGGATGGATCTGTCATACAGAGTGAAGTAAGTCAGAAAGAGAAAAACAAATATCGTATATTAACACATATATGTGGAACCTAGAAAAATGGTTTGGATGAACTGGTTTGTAGGGCAGAATTTGAGACACAGATGTAGAGGACAAACTTATGGACACCAAGGAGGGAAAGTGGTGGGGTTGTGGAGGTAGTGGTGGGATGAATTGGGAGATTGGGATTGACATATATACACTGATGTGTATAAAATTGATGACTAATAAGAATCTGCTGTATAAAAAAATAAAATAAAAATAAATAAATAAAATTTAATAAAAGAAAGTAAGCAGGGATGACATTTGTCTAGGAACTGCCTTAGTTCACTCCATTAAAAAAGTATTCTCTTGCAAAATTGGGTAATATGATCACTTGTAGTCAATAGCAGTGATAGATTTCATTTATTGAGTGTTTAGTATGTGTTGGGCATTATGCCAAGAACTTTAGGATGATTATGTCATTTAAACATCACAGTAACTTCGTAAGGCAGGGACAGTTATACTCATCTTTTCAATGTGCCTGGCTCTATATCAGGGATTTTATATGCATTACTTTATTTAGTGCTAACCACGGCATTGTAAAATGTTACTGTTATCACCATTTTATAGACGAGGAAACAGGCTCTGAGAAAGGAAGAGACCTGTACAAGTGTTTCTCTGGTGGTAAGTGACAGAGTTGGGGTCCAAACTAAGTTTTGGTGATCCCAGAGGCTGTGTTCCTTTTTTCTTTTCTTTCTTTCTTTTTTTTTTTTTTTTTTTCCTGCATTGGGTCTTCATTGCTGCATGCGGACTTTCTCTAGTTGCAGCGAGCGGGGGCTACTCTTCATTGTGGTCTGCGGACTTTTATTGCAGTGGCTTGTCCTGTTGTGAGCATGGGGTCGAGGTGCACAGGCTTCAGTAGTTGTCTCACATGGGCTCAGTAGTTGTGGTTCGTGGACTCTAGAGCGCAGGTTCAGTAGTTGTTGTGCACAGGTTTAGTTGCTCCGCAGCATGTGGGATCTTCCCAGACCAGGGCTTGAACCCATGTCCCCTGCATTGGTAGGTGGACTCTTAACCACTGCACCAATAGGGAAGTCCCAAGGCTGTATTCTTAACGGTAATAGTATGACTAAAAAATTACCTGTAGCACCTCTGACAATGGATCATAACCTAAAAAGAGGGCTGTCTCCATGGTTGAGAAACACTGGTGTGCAGGATTGTTTTCTGTGATTTCTTTTAAATTGCACTGAATATGGCTAATATGAAACCAGACAATATGGGGAGAAAAAACATAGCTGGTAACACTAGGACACTCATGCTTTGCTGAGCAAGAGCATTTGCTATTTGGAATAATGACTGGAATAATGATGTTTTTCCCAACTTTGTGATGCATGACTGGCCCTCACTTTATCTTGCACAGAACACAGGTGATGCACGCAGGTTTGCTGGGAGCCCTCAGGTTAATGTAAAATCACAGGAGGATTACTCCCAAATGACCCTCAGTCTCCTCCATCTGGTTAAGGACCCTGTACCGCATATGCGGAATAATTAACACCACTTTTGATTAAGCACTTTGATTCTAAATGTTGGGACATTATATTCACATGGATGGAATGAAAGATTTCAACACCTACCAATGTATGAACTCAGGGAGGAAAAGGATGAGACTTGGTAGGCACCAATCATCCATTGTGCAATGAAGGGGTCATGGAATGGATTTTAGGAAATTAAACAAATGCAAGAGGCTTGTCTCACGACATTAATGCAAATCTCTACTGTGCCTGTGGGTGCAGAGGCAGTCACCCTTCCCTCTTCCTTGCCTAAACGTTAGGCCAGTTTGGGACAAACTGACATGTACATCTAAGTCAGATAAACAAATTATTTATGTGGGATCTGTAGAGTACAAGGCATTATGCTCGGCACTAGGGAAACGGGAAGAAATCATAAAGAGCTTTCTAGCAGCTCTAGGCTTATGTGGCCCGGAAAAGTGTGTGACGACATTGACATTGTATGCTGGCTCCTATGAAAGCAAGAGGTCAGGGTGTTATGACAGCACTTCGTGAGGAGTAGAGGTGGGGTTGGGAAGGCCAGCCTCAGGAAGGGGTATCTAAACTCAGAATGAAACCTGAAGAGGCGTTGGCCAAGCAAGAGAGAGTTGGGACTTGTGTATGAAGCAGAGGGAAGAGCTATTTGAAGCCCAGGAGACAGAAGTGTGTGGTGGTAGAGGAGTTGGGTAGTAGGAAGAGGAGTGAGGAGGACAAGAGATGAAGCAGGAGAGAGAGGTGGGGTCCAGACTATAGAGGGCTCTGTGGTTTGTGCTAAGTGTATTGGGATTTTACTCTAAGGGTAATGAGAAGTCATTGAAAGTTTTGAAGTAGGCATCTTGTAAAGCCAATTTTAGCTGATGGTAATTCTCATAGGTAGCTCCAGTAATTCAAGTCCAACGTTAATCATCCTTGGATGGATTTCTTGGATCATCTGTCTGTATCACTTTCCCTCTGTAACTGCAGAACACTCGATGCTTAGGATGGTGCCTGGGTTCACAGAACGTTTCTGAACACAGGGGCCTGGCTAGTTTAGGTGACTAGAATGTGAGAGAAGTAAGACCGAGGGCTTGGTTCACATATGGTGTGGGTGTTTTCAACTCTGTCCTTTGATCAAGTTAGTAGTCTTATAAATGCGTTCTTCATTCTAACAAGGAGGGATGAGTGCAAATTGGCTCAACTCAACTCAGCATTAGAATAAGTAGGGTCAGTGCCACAGGATGTGGCCTGGGAAGGTTTGTGTAGGCCTCTGAGCCATGTGCTTGTGAATTGTATAGAGGTGTTAGCTGTCCAAAGCTGGGACTCTTAGTCAAGCCAGACTGATTTCTTGTCTGAACGTATATGATTAATCTATACCCACCAGTGGACAGTGGAGTGGCTTCACTTCTGTTTGTAGTAAACCAGTTTAGTGCTGGCCTTAAGTTAGGGGGTGGCTCTTGTTCACCATATAACTCTTCTTCTGACAGAATATTCTGTAACTTGGCCTTCTTGTTCCCTGATGGCTTTTGCTTTTCTGTGGTTCACTGTGACGCTATCCAAGATTGTAGGGCCTTGCCACTTACATGAATCAAGGTAACACAAGGTACTATAACAGATTCTTGGATTGCCACGGTCTTGATCTGAAGGTCTCCCAGGATCTCAGAATGACTCTGAGCTTACCATAAAATGTTTTGGGAATGGTCAATAGATTGAATTGAATAGGGACAACTATTATTATTTTGAAAATTATTCACTCAACTTGGTCAATTATTAATGATTTACCAAATATGTATTTTATACAAAGCTGTTTTCTAGATGCAGTGTAGGCTTAGAGATGAACCAGGTAAGTCTCTGCCCTTAAAACTAGAGGAGCCAAGGGACGATAATATAAGACAGATGACATGCTGCTAAAATGTGAGTGCATTTTCCTTTCCTTTTTCATTAGCTAGGACCCAACAGCTTATGAGTGTCAAGCATCATGAAACTTGCTCAGCACCCCTCCTTAGACAAAGGAAAACATGACTCAGCTTCTTTTGCATGTGCCTATATATGAGATTTTAAGAAGTCCTTTTTTATTTAATATTTGGCATCAAAACATGATATGTAGGTGAGTCAGTGATTCACTCCAGGCAGGGCCCATAAACAACTCTATTTGCTTTTTCTGAGTTTAAATGAAGGCAGGCCACAGAGTTAAATTATGTATTCAATAAACCTGATACTTGACTCCTCTTGTCACGGCTTGACAGTATCCTTAAACTTCAATGGACCAGAAAATACAATTGCACAATTATTGCTCTGACTGAGAGCAATAAAACTGATGGATGAAATGATAAGGATTAGCTAAGATGACATAACTAGAACCGTATAGCACCCGTGAGTACTACCTCTTTCTTCCCTAAGTTTAACAACTTCCCTAAGTTTAACACTCCATACAAACTAATAATTTACGTGGATCATATATGTGGCTATTGGTCCTCCCTACCACCCCCCACTGGGAAGTTTGCAAATTATCAATTAGTGAAGACTTTATGCCTGAGAGTAATCATGTTATATACATTTCCTTCAGCTTCTCTAGTGTTTTCACACTTTTCATAGTACTCTCAAATGCATTTATGTCAGCTTGATCCTCATACCCCTGTAAGACTGAACAGACGTTACTTTTCTTGTTTACAAATGAAAAGTCAGAGGCACAGAGTAATGAGATGATGCACTCATGGTCCATGCAACTGTTGAGTAACAGTGCTAGAGCTAGAATTGGGTCTTCTGACTAGCACATTTTTAGCATGGTGATTAACAACAGGGAACTTGGCTGGAATCAAGTCCCAGCCACACTACTACCAGCTGCGAACTTAGCTACAAAGTTCATAACCCCTCTAAGATCCCTTGGTTTCCTCATTTATAAGATAGGGTTAATTATAAAATCTATTTCTTAGCATCACTGTGAGGATCTGGCCAGGACAGTGTACAACGCTTAGTGCTGTGACTGTCATAGAAGAAGCACTCAAACATGGTTAGGTATCACTAGGACTAGTGCCTGGTCTGTGTTACACACTGTGTTATGCTGTGGTCTGTATTACAAGTATGAAGTGTTGCAACTTCAGCAAATAAAAAGAATACGGAAGCATCACTGTCTTAAAACTATGTCTGCATTGGACAGCAGACAACTCTCATTCGCCCAAACTGCTGTCCCCAGCAGGGACTGCTCAGGATGGTCTGTTTTGTCTTTTCTGCTGGCAAAGGTTTTGCTTTTCATGTATCTTTCAGCATAGCAGGCTGTGGTGATTCTTCCAAGTTGGCCACATTTTCCTTTGACTCCAGAGAACCAGAGAGAGCTAGACCTACTGAGCATGCTTGAAAAGCTGGCAGCCTGAAACTCAAATTGTACTTGCTTTGTCCTCCCACCATTTGCAGCTCCACCAGCTTGCACATTTTCTGAATGGAAGTTGGGACATTGGGGAGAACATGCTGTGTAGGAGGTAGAATGGGCAGTTGTGCATGTCTGAGTCTTTGCAGATAACCGTGGTCAGTATAGATGGAGTAGACACTTGATTTTAACACATGACAAGGTGGGACATATGTTCTTCAGGATTCTGCTTTTCTTGGAGGAGGCTTCTAATAGCAGCAAAGTCAAGTTGTCCAGAGTTTGGCTAAGCTGATGTAGTACCTGGCATGTGTTATGTCCAAAGTTGAAATTATAGAATGTTGGGGCAGTTAGTGAGAAAAGTTCCCTGGATGAATTGAGAGGAGGATCCCTATATTGAGAAGAAAAGTCATCCCTCTTTGGTTACTCCCATTTTTTGCTCAATCTCCTGTAGTTCATTCATTCATTCATTTATGTATTCATTTATTCTTTCATCCAACTAATATTTGTTGATGATGGGGACACAGTAGTGAGCAAAAAGCATTGACAATACTTACCTTTAAGAGGCTTATTTCCTAGTATAAGAGACAGACATTAAAGAAATAATCACATAAATATATAGTTACTGTTTATTAAATTTAAAGGTCCATGAAAAAGAACCCAAATATCTATCAACTGATGAATGGTGGTACATCCATACAATGGAATACTGTTCGTCAAAAAAATGAAACAAAGTGCTGATACCTACTCTGATATGGATGACACTTGAACACATGCTGCTAAGTGGAAGAAGTCAGACACAAAAGACCACATATTGTATGATTCCATTTATATGAAATATCCAAAATAGGCACATCTATTGAGGCGGAAGTATATTAATATTTGCCTAGGGCTAGAGTGGTTGAGGGGAAAGGGAGACTATTAATGGGTATAGGGTTTCTGTTTGGGGTCATGAAGGTGTTTTAAAATTGAATGTACTAATGGTTGCAAAATTATGTGAATATATTAAAAACCATTGAGTTGTATACTCTAAATGTGTGAATTGAATGGTGTGTGAACTATATCCCAAAAAGCTGTTACAATAAGACCTGTGAGAGTGCACAAGAAGGCAGTCTGATCTATTGTGCAGAGCCAGAGAAGGCTGCCCTGAGGAAGTGATGTCTGAATGGAATTCTTCAGGATGGGCTGGGAATTAATTTAGGTAAAGAGGCTTAGGAGGATGGGGGAAGAGTGTTCCCAATAGAAGAAGATCTGTGGAATATAGGAGTAGCAGAAAAAGGCCAGAGCAGCAGGAGCTCTGAGAGAAAGGAGTGCTACAAGGTGTACTGGAGAGATCATCATCATGACCTCTTACTGTGGGCAGACCCTGTTCCAGATGCAATGTATGTATTATCTAATGCAGTGTTCACCATGATCCCATGAGTAGGAACAGTTATAGGTAGGGGCAGATAATGTTGAGCTTTTTACATATTATGTTCAAAGTATTTTACTGGGGGCAGCGAAGAGAACACAGGAAAGAAATGATAAGATTTGTATTTTAAAGATCCCTCTATGCTGTTGTATAAACATTAAAACTAAAGTGGCCATAAGCCTTAAGCCCTGGAAGAGGAGATTACAGTCAGTTCCCACTACAAGCTAATTTCCTTTGTAATCTGTTATTTTTAATTTTTTTGCAGAGTCAGTGGGTGGACAGCATGGAGAAATGGAACTATTCAGAGTGTGTCCCACACATAATTTAAGAATGATTTGTCAAATGCATGAACCATAGCTCCTCTGTTCAATCAATTTTAGATCAATTAGCTGCCTTGAGTAGGACAGAGCATGGAGTCCCTCACTTATCTCCCTGTACATATAAAGTTGTTGAAAAAAGACATGTCATGTGGCTTTATTGATCTGGGTTCTAGGAGGTAGTAAAGGGTAGGTGTTTGGGGCATGGGCTCTGGAGTCAGACAGATTCTGACTCTGGAATTATAGACGAGGTATTTGCCCTGAGCCAGGCCTGTTGAGTCAGCAGCAGGAAAGAGCTCGTGCCTGGCTAAGAGCATCACTACAGGAAGGTTATGTACCATTTCTATTGCTTGGAGGTCTCAGTCATTAAGCATGAAGTGTATCATAATTCATTACCAGTATAGCATGATGGCATTAGCTGAAGAGTGCTGGGCTTGATGGAGAAGGCTCACAGTTGAGAATAAAGGTCAGTAAAGGCACTACATTCTAAGTTTAGAGAATTGCCTGTTGGTGAGGACAGCCTCCTTCTCATCCTGCTGCTGAGGCGGGTCTCCTGCTATCACCTCAGAGGGAGACAACAACGTAGATGGAGGGTTACATTTGGAGGAAGTATTGTTTCCTATTGCCACTGTAAGAAATTACACCAACTTTGTGGCTTAAAACAACACGAATTTATCATCTCACAGTTCTGGAGGTCAGAAGTGTGACATGGGTCTCACTGGGCTAAAATGAAGGTGTCAGTAGGGCTGTGTTCCCTTCTGGAGGGTCCATTTCCTCACCTTTTCTGGTTTCCAGACCTGCTTCCTTGTCTGAGCTCAAGGCCCTCTTCCTACATCTTCAAAGCCAGCAGTGTTGGACTGAGTCCTTCTCATGCTATAATCTCTCTGTTTCCTTCTCTTCTGCCTCCCTATTCCACTTTAAGAATGCTTATGATTGCATTGGGCTCATTTGGATAATCCAGATTCATCTTTCTTTAAAAATTTTATTGTTACCTGATTAACAACCTTAATTCCATATGCAGCCTTAATTCCTCCTTACTGTGTAACATAACGTAATCAAAGTTTCCAGGGATAGGACGTGGTCATCTTTGGGGCTCATTATTCTGCCTAGCACAGAGGGAATGCAGTTTATGGAATGGCAATCATATCTACCCTCTCTCTTCCTCTTGAAGGTAGGAATTTGATGTGGGGCCCTCCACTCCCCTTCTAAAAGATTGAAGGTACCTGAAACATTCTCTTCTTCAATTATTTGGAGACTGGTTATTTTCTTCTGTCTGAAAGTTGCCAGATGTTGAAGTACTAGAGGACATGAGACTGCTGAAATATGGAGAAAGGGCTGGTAGAGTGATGGGAGAGTGATACAGAGAGCGATGTATAGGAGAGGTAAAGAGAAGGCAGCCCCTATTCCCAGTATCTTGTATGGAGGAATCTGTGAATTTCCTTTGGGTTGAGTAGAGACCTCAGAAGGTGGCCTGCTACTTTCTCTATATCTCCTTCCCAATGGAGGGTAACCTGTTGGGCAATTTATTCATGAGTTATGAGGGCTGTTGATGGAGTAAAGAGGTTGATCTGGATCTCCCATGGTATAGGAATAATCATGACGTGTACCCCACGTGAGCAACAACAGAAAATGTAGATAAATTGGACTTCACCTAAATTTAAAGCTTTTTTCATTAAAAGACATTATCAAGAAAGTGAAAAGACAACATGTAGAGTGGAAGAAAATATTTGCAAATCGTATATCTGATAAGAGTCTATTATCCAGAATATATAGAGAACATTTAAAAGTCAAAAACAAAAAGGTAAACAACCCAATTTAAAACAATGGATAAAGGATTTAAACAGACATTTTATCAAAGAAGATGCAAAAATGGGCAATAAGCACCTAAAAAGTCGCTCAACATTCTTAGTCATTAGGGAAATATAAATCAAAATCACAATGATATACTACTTCATACCTACTAGTATGACTTTAATTTTTAAAATGCCCTGAAAATAGCAGTTGTTGGAGAAACTAGAACATTTGTATATTGCTGGTGGGAATGTAAAATGATGCAGCTGCTGTCGAAAACAGTTTGACAGTTCCTCAAAAGGCTAAACACAAAATCACCATATGACCTAACATTTCCACTTCTAGGTAGGTGCCCCCCAAAATGGACAATAGGTACTCAAACAGTTATGCATTCGTGTTCATCTAAATGTTATTCACAAGAGCCAAAAGGTGGAAATAATCTAAGTGCACATCAATAGATATATGGATAAACAAATTGTGGTACACAATGGAGAATTTTTCAGCCAGAAAAAGGAATGAAATACTGATACATAGTACATTGTGGTTGAACCCCCAAAAATTATGCTAAGTGAAAGAAGCCAGACGCAATAGGTCACAATATTGTATAATTCCATTTATTAGAAATATCTAGAATATGTAAATCTATAGAGACAGAAATCAGATTGTTGATTGCCAGAAGCTGGAAGAAGGGTAATTGGGGAGTAATTGCTTAATGGATATGGAGTTCCTTTTCGGTGATGAAAATGTTTTGGAACTAGATAGATGTGTGGTGATTGCACAATATTTTGAATGTACTAAATGCCACTGGATTGTTCACTTTAAAATGATTAATTGATATTATGTGAATTTAATTTCAATTAAGAAACAAAAACCAAAAAGGGTACTCCACAAGAATTTGAGTCTCTTCTGTAGAGAGGGGCTGACTTCCAGATAGCCTTAGAGAAGACAGACAACCAGCTTAGGCGTGAGCAGACCTCACTCAGACGAGTTACATAGGAGATAAGATCTACTTCCCTTCCAATACCACAGGGTATAGGCTCCAGTAAGGAGGCACACGTGCTTCTCCTACAAGCTAAACCAGAAGAGCCATGAACGTTTAACACTGGGAATAGTAGCAGGGAGTGGGGAAGTTATTAGAAAAAAATATAGTCATTTAATGTTTGAATCAGTCCAAAGTTAAGACTTCTCATAGTTAAAATAATTACAATAATAGCTAACACATAGCTTTCAGATGCTATACACGAAGTGTTTTTATGTTTAATTCAGTAAATCCTTAAAAAATCCTGCGAGGTACATAATTTCATTATATCCATTTTACAGATGAGGTAATTCAAGGCACAGAGAGAATAAATAATGTGCCCAGCATCACACAGTTAGAAGTGGTAGAAATGGGATTTGAACCCTGAGAAGTGAGGCTGAACTATTAAAGGTTTTAAAGATTAAATTTTTTTAATCATCGGGGTACATTTATGGGTAATTAGTATTAAAATGTTTTTCCCAGTCATTTGAATCCTGTTCTGTGTTTTTGATTCATTCATTCAGCAAATATTTGTTAAGAACCCAGCATGTTTAAGCAACAGCTGAAGCAGAGTAAGGAGGGGAGAGACTCATAGGAGACAAAGTGAGAGAGGAAATGGGCCAGGTTATGTGATGTCTTGGAGCTTCTGCAAGGCTTTTAATTCTACTTTCAGAATTAGAATTTTAATTCTACTTTCAGTTAGATGGAGAGCCTTGGGAAGATATTTAGCAGAGGAATGATGTAATTTGATTTGTGTTTCAAAAGAATTACTCTGGTTTTTGTGTTTAAAATAGCCTGGGAGTTGGGAGGTAATAGTCCAGGAAAAACATAGTAATAGCTGGACCACTGGTAGCAGAGGAAAAAATGAGACATGGACAGATTTGGGATATATTTGAAGGTAGACTTAATAAAATATATTGATGGATTGATTCTGAGATCTTAGATAAAAGTATGAAGTTACTGTTAATTCTAAGAATAACTTACAACCCGAAGTGCATCTCATTGGCACATCATACAGCCCCACATTAATGGTTGGGGCTGTGCTCATTATTACAATGCCTGTGAAATGTAATTTTATGGTATTTGAAAAAATTACTCATGCAACATTTTTTTTGATAAGGGAGAGGGCAAAGATAGAGTGCAATGGGTTTTGGGTTTTGTTAAATGGATTTTGTTAAAACACACCTGTAGGAGTGTGCTCCTCATATGTGCGTCATATTCACATGTCAGAGTGGAAAAATGGTGAGAAGCTCTGTTCTGGAGGGCTGTTATGGGTTGAATTGTGTCCCTAAAAATAGACACATTGGAGTCCTAACTCCCAGTACCTTAGAATGTGACCTTATTTGGAGATAGGGTATCTATAGAGGTAATCAAGTTAAAATGAGGTTATTAGGGTGGTCCTACTCCATTATGACTGGTGTCCTCATAAGAAGGGGAAATCTGGATGCAGACAAGCACTCAGGGAGAACACCAAGTGAACATGAAGACAGAGATCTGGATGACGGTTCTATAGACCAAGGAACACCAAAGATTGCCAGCAAACTACCAGAAGCCAGAAGAGAGGCATGGAACAGATAATGTCTTGTAGCCTTCAGAAAGAGTCAGTCTTGCTAACACCTTGATCTTGGACTTCTAGCCTTCGGAACTATGAGACTATAAATTTCTGTTTAAGCCACCCAGTTTGTGGTACTTTGTTATGGCAGCCCTAGCAAACTAATGCAGAGTCTCTGAATAAAGATGCTCAAGTCACAACTGAGCTGTGATAGAGGGCTGGAGGGAGGACTGGGGGCTGCCAATGACTAATAATGCTGAGACTAATGCTGAGCTGTCTACAGGTTGATGACCAAGGAGATACTACCGCCACAGTACCCAGTATAGTGTCCGGCAAACAGTAAATCATCAGTAAACATTTGTTGCCTGATAGAATGCCTGAAGTATGTAGACACCTAAAATATTATAGGTACTCGACAAATACTACTTTCTTTCTCCCCTGAATAGTAAGCTTGGGCACTGAAAACCATTGCCAGCTATAATGGGTTTTTGGGATCTTCCAGAGGAAACCAGAATTGGAAGCAGACGTTCTAGTGTTAGCCAGTCAGATCCTGTTGCCAAGAGGGCCTCTGGGCTTCCCTTACACTGTGTCATTGTGTCAAGGTGCTATAATCCAGCATAACCGTAGAAGTGTTTAGAAAATCCAAAGTCAAGTCTTTATCCTCATGGATGAGAGGATAGAGACTATCTCATGGTAATGAGAATAGAGAATATAGAAATGGAAAGTAAAAATCCTAGCAACATAATTATACTCCTTTAAAAATGATAATTAAGGGCTGGATCTACCTGGATTTGTTAAGAGGTTTAAGTTTAGAACTTCTGCTTTAGTAAAAGTATGCTTTCCTATGACCTCCAATCATTTTCTTTTTACTAACTCATCCATAAAAATGAGAGAAACATTTTAGCCACTTTGATTCGTTTGCTCTGTTTCTAAGTCATTTTGAACTTAATTTTGTTAAATATTTCATTGCTTAGGTACAAACTTTACTGTCTCTTGACAGTTTTTCAGTCTGTACTTTTTATCACTCAATGGGTCATAACTGGTGAGGATGCTATATGATGTTCCGGGTGATGTTATAATAGATAACCTTTGTAAAATCTTTACAGTGTTTCTTTGAAGCTTCATGAAGGAGGCATGAAAATGGGAAAAGTTCCTAATAGCAATAGACCAGAAGAAGCAGACTGCCATGTTTCTTTATGATAACAGTAATAAAATATATGCCAATTCCAGTGGGCTGGATAAATCTTTGCTCTGAGATTGTGGTGGGATGGCAGGCACAGTGTGTAATAACCTGTCCCTGGTTTCTTGGTGACCTGAGGCCTCCTCTTTGAGAGTAATATTGTGCAGTCATGCTGACAATGATCGGCTGCCCACGTTGTTCACAAATAAAAGCAGGTGGTTGCAACAAAAATGTAAGTAGCTGAGGCGTCATCATTATTTATGAGGCGAAGAAGAAGAAGGCCGGGAGAAGAAGAAGGCTCTAAAAGTACAACAGCGAACACCATCTTTCCCCCAAGAAAACAGCTGACTGGAGGGAAAATTCTAAAAGAGAAAGGAAGCCAGTGTCACATGCATTTTCATGTTATAGATGGTAAATAATAAAAAATAATTATCATAATGTAGACCTTGCAAGTTTCCATGGAAACCAGTTTATTCGTCATGATTCCTGGTCAAATTGGTTGCTTTAGAGAAAATCCTTCTTATTATTGACTTCCAGTCATTGAGAAGAAGTTTGGGTAACCAAATCTTGAATAACGTTTTTAAAAACTCTTAATTCCACTGAGAGGACTAATAGTTGATATATTGATGATAATATGATGATAAGTTTGCAAAAGACTATACTATTGCAGGGCAAGGTGAGAACACTGATTTTTGGATGTGTGTTCCATATGGAGGGATCCCCACTAGAGTGTACTTTGCCTCTTTTTCACTCCATTGCTCACTCTTTCCTAGGGGATTGAGTAATTTGATTGATGAGTTTGGGAGAAGTATCTAAGCATTCATGGCTCAACCCTTCTTCTTTGTCTTAAGGCGGAACTCTGCCAGCTGGAAGCATTCTTTCTATGCTTCTCCTGTATGCCACAGGTACTACAGGAGTAGACCTCCCTAAATGGGGGGACAAAGTATTAGGGAGCCTAATTGTCTCACCAATTTGATAGCAATTGTCCCCTATCAGGTTTATTGGTAACAAAGCTGATTTTAAAAATCTTCCTTGTCTTTAAAAAAAAACAAGTATAATTGACTTCTTATATTAGTTTTAGATATACAACAAAATAATTCAATATTTTATACATTACAAAATGATCACCATAAGTCTAGTTCCATCTGTCATTGTGCAAAGTTATTACAATATTATTGACTATATTCTCTATGCTCTACCTTATATTCCTATGGCTTATTTATTTTATAAGTGGAAGTTTGTACCTCTTAATCTCCCTCACCATTTCACTCACCCTCCCACTCCTCTCCCCACTGGCAACCATCAGTTTATTCTATGTATCTATGAATCTGTTTTATTATGTGTATTCAGTTTTTTTAGATTCCACATATGAGTGAAATCACATGTCTTTCTCTGTCAGACTTATTTCACTTAGCATGATATCCTCTAGGTCCATCTGTGTTTTGCAATGGCAAGATTTCATTTTTTTAATGGCTCAGTAATTATCCATTATTTATATATACCACATCTTTATTCATTTGTTTATCAGTGGACACTTATGTTGCTTCTATATCTTGACTATCATAAATAATGCTGCAATGAACAAAGGAGTGCATATATCTTCTCGAATTAGAGTTTTTGTTTTCTTTGAGTAAATAGCCAGAAGTGGATATGATGGATAGTATCGTAGTTCTATTTTTAATTTTTCGAGGAACCTCCATACTGTTTTCCACAGTGGCTGTACCAATTGACATTCCTACCAGCAGTGCACAAGGGTTCCTTTTTCTCCACATCCTCACAAATGTTTGTTGTCTTTTAGATAATAGCCATTCTGATAGCTGTGAGGTGATATCTCATTGTGGTTTTGATTTGCATTTCTCTGATGATTAGTGATGTTGAACATCTTTTCTTGTGTCTGTTGGACATCTGTATTTCTTCTTTGGAAAAATATCTATTCAGATATTGTGTCCACTTTTAAATTTTTTTTTTTTTTTTGATGTTGAGTTGTGTCAGTTCTTTGTATATTTTGGATATTAACCTCTTATTGGATCTATCATTTGCAAACATTTTCTCTTATTTAGTAGGCTGCCTTTTAATTTTGTTGATAGTTTCCTTTAATATGCAAAAGCTTTTTGGTTTGATGTAGTTCCATTTGTTTATTTTTTACTTTTGTTTCCTTGCCTGAGGAGACATATCAAAAAGAAATATGGCTAAGACTGATGTCAAAGAGTGTTCTGCCTATGTATTCTTCTAGAAGTTTTATGGTATAAATTCTTACATTTAAGTTTTTGGTCCATTTTGAGTTTATTTTTGTGTATGGTGTGAGAAAGTAGTCCAGTTTGATTCTTTTACATGTAGTTGTCCAGTTTTCCCAACACCGTTTATTGAAGAAGCTGTCTCTTCCCCATTGTATATTCTTGTCTCCTTTGTCATAGATTGACCATATAAATGTAGGCTTATTTCTGGGCTCTCTATTCTGTTGCATTGATCTATGTGTCTGTTTTTGTACCACACTGTTTTGATTACTGTAGCTTTGTACTGTTGTTTGAAATCACAGAGTGTGATGACTCCAGCTTTGTTCTTCTTTCTCCAGATTGTTTTGGCTGCTGTGTTTCCACACAAATTTTAGAATTATTTGTTCTAGTTCTGTGAAAACTGTCATTGGTATTTTGATAGAGATTGCAATGTATCTGTAAATTGCCATAGGTAGTATGGTCATTTAAACAATATTAATTCTTCCAATCCATGAGCATGGTATATATTTCCATGTGTTTGTGTTGTCTTCAATTTCTTTAATCAGTGTCTTATAGTTTTCCAAGTATAAGTCTTTTACCTCCTTGGTTAAATTTATCCCTAGGTATTTTGTTCTTTTTGATGCAATTGTAAATGCGATTCTTTTCTTAATTTATTTTTTGATAGTTTGTTAGTGTATAGATATGCAACAGATTTCTGTATATTAATTTTGTATCCTACAGCTTTTACTGAATTCATTTATTAGTTCTAATAGTTTTTTTTGGTGGGGGGAGGCGTCTTTAGGATTTTCTACATATAGTATTATGTCCTCTGCAAACAGTGTCAGTTTTAGTTCTTTTCCAATTTGGATTTCTTTTATTTCTTGTCTGATTGTGGTGGATAGAATTTCCAATCTTATGTTGAATAAAAGTGGTAAGAGTGGGGATCCTGTCTTGTTCCTGATCTTGAAGAAATGTTTTCAGCTTTTCACCATTGAGTATGATGTTAGCTGTGGGCTTGTGTTAAATGGCCTTCATAATGTTCAGTGAAGGATAGTTCAATATCCACAAAATAAATCAATGTGATACACTGCATTAACAAACTGAAGAATAAAAATCATATGATTATCTCAATAAATGCAGAAAAACCTTTGGACAAAATTCAACATGTATTTATGATTACACATTTTGTTGAGAGTTTTAAATCATAAATACATGTTGGATCTTGTTTAAAGGTCTTTCTGCATCTATTGAGATGATCATATGATTTTTATTCTTCAGTTTGTTAATGTGGTGTATCACATTGATTTATTTTGTGAATATTGAACCATACTTGCATCCCTTGGATAAATCCCACTTGATCATGGTGTATGATCCTTTTAACATATTGTTGAATTTGGTTTGCTAATATTTTGTTGAGGATTTTTGCACCTATTTTTTATCAGTGATATTGGCCTATAATTTTCTTTTTTTTGTGTGTGTGGTGTCTTTGGTTTTGGTATGAGGGTGATACTGGTGTTGTATAATGAGTTTGAAAGTGTTCTTTCCTCTTCAGTTTTTTTAGAATAGTTTGAGAAAGATAGGTGTTAACTCTTCTTTAAATATGTAGTGTAATTCACCTATGAAGCCATCTGATCCTGAACTTCTGTTTGTTGGGAGGTTTTAAATTACTGATTCAATTTCATTACTGGTAATTGGTCTGTTAATACTTTCTGTCTCTTCCCGATTCAGTCTTGGGAGATTGTATGTTTCTAGGAATTTATCCATTTCTTCTAGGCTGTCTGTTTTATTCATGTGTAATTGTTCACAGTAATCTCTTATGATTCTGTGTATTTCTTTGATGTTAGCTGAATGTCTTCTCTTTCATTTCTGATTTTATTTAGACCCTGTCTCTTTTTTCTTGATGAGTCTGGCCAAAGGTTTATCAATTTTATCTTTTTAAAAAACCAGCTCTTAGTTTATTGATCTTTTCTATTTTTTTCAGTCTCTATTTCATTTATTTCTGCTCTGATTTTTATTATTTTTTCCCTCCTACTAATTTTAGGTTTTGCTTCTTCTACTTTTTCTAGTTCCTTTAAATGTAAGTTAGGTTGTTTATTTTAATTTTTTTTTTTTTCCTGAGGTAGGCTTGTATCACTATTAAATTTCCTCTTGGAACTGCTTTTGCTGTGTCTCATAGATTTTGGAAAGTTGTGTTTCCATTTTCATTTGTCTCCAGTTATTTTTTGATTTCCTCTTTGATTTCTTCAGTGACCCATTTGTTGTTTAGTAGCATAATGTTTAACCTCTATGTGTTTAGCCTCTACAGTATTTTTCTGGTAGTTGATTTTCTAGTGTCATACCTTTGTGTTTAGAAAAGATGCTTGATATGATTTCAATTTTTAAAAAATTTATTGCAACTCGTGGCCCACCATGTGATCTATTCTGGAGAATATTCACTTGAAAAGGTGTATTCTGCTGCTTTTAGAATGGAAAGTTCTCTATATATCTATTAAGTCCATCTGATCTAATGTGTCATTTAAGGCCAGTGTTTCATTATTGATTTCCTGTCTGGATGATCTATTGATATAAATGGGTGTTAAAGCTCCCTATTATTATGTTACTGTCAATTTCTCCCTTTATGTCTGTTAATATTTACTTTATATATTTAGGTGCTCATATGTTGGGTGCATAAATATTTATGTGTTATATCCTCTTCTTGGATTGATCCCTTGATCATTATGTGATGTCCTTCTTTGTTCCTTGTTACAGTCTTTGTTTTAAAGTCTATTTTGTCTGATATAACTATTGCTACCCAGCTTTCTTTTTGTTTCCATTTGCATGAATACCATTTTTCATCTCCTTACTTTTAATCTATGTGTGTCTTTAGATCTGAAATGAGTCTCTTATAGGCAGCATATATATGGATTTTAATTTTTATCTGTTCTGCCCTTTATATCTTTTGATCAGAGCATTTATTCCATTTACATTTCCAGTAATTATTGATAGATATGTGCTTATTGCCATTTTGCTAATTGTTTTCTGATAGTTTTAGTATTTTTTTGTTTTTGTCTTCTTTTGCTCTCCTCCCTTGTGATTTGTTGAATGCCTTTTGTGTTTTGTTTGGATTCCTTTCTCTCTCTTTGTATTTATTTTAGACTTTTGGTTTGTGGTTACCATGAGGCTCATATATATATGTATGTATATATATGTATATGTATATATAGTCATATATATATATATATGAAAGATCATTTTAAGTTGATGAGCTCTTAAGTTTGAACACAATCTAATAATTCTGGATTTTTTTACTTCTCCCACATTTAATGTTTTTGATATCATATTTTACATCTTTTGGATTTTGCATATTGCTTAACTACCTATTGTGGATATAGATAATTTTACTATTTTTGTCTTTTAACCTTCCTACTAGTTTTATAAGTGGGTTATCTACTACCTTTACTATATGTTTGCCTTTCCCAATGAAACTTTTCCTTTCATAATTTTCAAATTTTTAGTTGTGGTCTTTTCTTTTCTGTTTAGAGAAGTCCCCTTAACATTTTTTGTAAAGATGGTTTAGTGGTGCTAAACTCTTCTAGCTTTTGCTAATCTCTAATATTCTTTATCTCTCCTTGAAGTCTGAATGATAGCCTAGCCACGTAGATTATTCTTGTTTGTAGGTTTTTTTCTTTCATCACTTTGAATGTATTATACCACTCCCTTCTGGCCTGCAAAGTTTCTGCTGGAAAGTCAGCTGATAGTCTTACGGAAGTTTTCTTGTGCATAACTGGTTGCTTTTTTCCTTGGTGCTTTTAAGATTTTCTCTTTTGTTTTAATTTTTGCCATTTTAATTATAATATTCCTTGACATGGATCTCTTTGGATTTATATTATTTGGAACTCTCTGTGCATCTTGGACCTGGATATCTGTTTCCTTTCCTAGGTTAGAGAAGTTTTCAGCTATTATTTCTTCAAATAAGTTCTCTGCCCCTTTCTCTCTTCTCCTTCTGAGGCCCTGTAAAGCAAATGTTAGTACATTTGATGTTGTCCCAGAGGCCTCTTAAACTATTATCATTAAAAAAAAATTTTTTTTTCTGTTCAGCTTGGGTGATTTGTACTAGTGTGTTTTCCAGTTCACTGATCATTACCTCTGTATCACCTAATCAGTTATTGATTCTTTCTAGGATTTTTTTTTTTTTTTGTATAAATCCTTGTGTTGAGAGCTGACTTTCAATAGATTTCAGTGAGGGAGCTGCTCTGCTACATACAAAACCCTAACCCAGAAGCAGGTTGTCTAAGAATGGTTTAGCATCAGGTTCCCCATATATGTGCAGTGTGTGCTGGGTGTTTTCTAGTGTTTTTAAATTCCAGTTATTGCATTATTCATTTCTGTCTAGTTCTTCTTTATATTTTCTAACTCTTTGTTCAACTTCTCACTGTAATCATCCATTCTTCTTCTGAGTTTGTTAGCATCTTTATGATCATCACCTTGATTTCGTTATTGAGTAGATGCTTTTCTCCACTTTGCTTAGTGCTTCTGGGGTTTATCTTGTTCCTTCATTTGGAACATATTCTTCTGTCTCATTTTGCCTAATTCTTTGTGTTTATTTCTTTGTATTAGGTAGGTCAGTCACCTTTTCTGATCTTGGAGAAGGGGTCTTATGTAGATGTCCTATGGGGTTCAGCAGTGCACTTCTCTTTGGTCACCAGAGCAATATGCTCTAGGGAGTCCCCCCTATGTGCGCTGTGTGGGCCCTTCTGTTGTGGAAGGCTGACTAGTGAGTCCACGCTGGGAGGTGGGACTGGCTTCTGGCTTGGTTGGCTGTCAGCCTCTGCTCTTATGGTGGCTGGTGGTCCTTCCTTGGGTGTGCTGGGTCCTGGCCTGGCTGGCCACATGGCTCAGGGGTCCCTGAGCTGATGATGGCCTTATGGTGGTGGGGCTATGTACTGGTGGGGCTGCCTGTGAGGCTGGGGACTGGTGCCATCCAACTGGTGGGTGCGACCTGGTCCTGGTGGCTGACTGTGGGGCCTAAATGATCCTGGTACTTGCCCACTAATCTTCCTTGTCTTGACTCCTCTGATTATCACTCAAATGGCTCTGAATTTTGGTTGGGGAAATAAAGAGATGTTATTTACTGTTAATTATTATTATTACTATTAAGACTCAAATTTCATATACAAAAATGATATATATGCTCTGTCCATAGAAAGAGAGAGCTTGAAATGAATTCATTATTTATTAAACACACATCTTGTATAAATAAATAATACTTGCTCACTTGCTCACTTAAAAACATCTTTAAAAACATTTGTTCTTTATCTATGCAGATTACTATCTTTTTTTTTAAGTAGAAAATAATATATTATTTTGTGTGTGTGTGTTAGTTTCTGCTTTACAACAAAGTGAATCAGTTATACTTACACATATGTCCCCATATCTCTTCCCTCTTGTGTGTCTCTCCCTCCCTCCCACCCTCCCTACCCCACCCCTCTAGGTGGTCACAGAGCACCGAGGTGAGCTCCCTGTGCTATGCAGCTGCTTCCCACCAGCTATCTATTTCACGTTTGGTAGTGTATGTATGTCCATGTCACTTTCTCACTTTGTCACAGCTTACGCTTCCCCCTCCCTATATCCTCAAGTCCATTCTCTAGTAGGTCTTTGTCTTTACTCCTGTCTTGCCCGTAGGTCCTTCATGACCTTTTGTGTTTTTTTTTTAGATTCCATTTATATGTGCTAGCATATGGTATTTGTTTACCTCTTTCTGACTTACTTCACTCTGTATGACAGACTCTAGGTCCATCCACCTCACTACAAATAACTCACTTTCTTTTCTTTTTATGGCTGAGTAATATTCCATTGTATATATATGCCACATCTTCTTTATCCATTCATCTGTTGATGGACACTTAGGTTGCTTCCATGTCCTGGCTATTGTACATAGAGCTGCAATGAACAATTTGGTACATGACTCATTTTGAATTACAGTTTTCTCAGGGTATATGCCCAGTAGTGGGATTACTGGGTCCTATGGTAGTTCTATTTTTATTTGTTTAAGGAACCTCCATACTGTTCCCCATAGTGGCTGTATCAATTTACATTCCCACCAACAGTGCAAGAGGGTTCCCTTTTCTCCACACCCTCTCCAGCATTTATTGTTTGTAGACTTTTTGGTGATGGCCATTTTGACTAGTGTGAGATGATATATCATTGTAGTTTTGATTGCCCTTTCTCTAGTGATTAATGATGTTGAGCATTCTTTCATGTGTTTGTTCGCAATCTGTATATCTTCTTTGGAGAAATGTTTATTTAGGTCTTCTGCCCATTTTTGGATTGGGTTGTTTGATTTTTTGATATGGAACTGCATGAGCTTCTTGTAAATTTTGGAGATTAGTCCTTGTCAGTTGCTTCATTTGCAAATATTTTCTCCCATTCTGAGGGTTGTCTTTATATGGTTTCCTTTGCTGTGCAAAAGCTTTTAAATTTCATTAGGTCCCATTTGTTTATTTTTGTTTTTATTTCCATTTCTCTAGAAGGTGGGTCAAAAAGGATCTTGCTGTGATTTATGTCATAGAGAGTTCTTCCTAAGTTTTCCTTTAAGACTTTTATAGTGTCTGGCCTTATATTTAGGTCTTTAATCCATTTTGAGTTTATTTTTCTGTATGGTGTTAGGGAGTGTTCTAATTTCATACTTTTACATGCACCTGTCCAGTTTTCCCAGCAACACTTATTGAAGAGGCTGTCTTTTCTCCATTGTACATTCTTGCCTCCTTTATCAAAGATAAGGTGACTATATGTGCGTGAGTTTATCTCTGGGCTTTCTATCCTGTTGCATTGATCTATATTTCTGTTTTTGTGCCAGTACCATACTGTCTTGGTTACTGTAGCTTTGCAGTATAGTCTGAAGTCAGGGAGCCTGATTCCTCCAGCTCTGTTTTCCTTTCTCAAAATTGCTTTGGCTATTCGGGGTCTTTTGTGTTTCCATACAAATTGTGAAATGTTTTATTCTAGTTCTGTGAAAAATGCCAGTGGTAGTTTGATAGGGATTGCATTGAATCTATAGATTGCTTTGGGTAGTAGAGTCATTTTCACAATGTTGATTCTTCCAATCCAAGAACATGGTATATCTCTCCATTCTATTTGTATCATCTTTAATTTCTTTCATCAGTGTCTTATAATTTTCTGCATAGAGGTCTTTTGTCTCCTAGGTAGGTTTATTCCTAGATATTTTATTCTTTTTGTTGCAGTGGTAAATGGGACTGTTTACTTAATTTCACTTTCAGATTTTTCATCATTAGTGTATAGGAATGCTACAGATTTCTGAGCATTAATTTTGTATCCTGCTACTTTACCAAATTCATTGACTAGATCTAGTAGTTTTCTGGTAGCATCCTGAGGACTCTCTATGTATAGTATCATGTCATCTGCAAAGAGTGGCAGCTTTACTTCTTCTTTTCCAATTTGGATTCCTTTTATTTCCTTTTCTTCTCTGATTGCTGTGGCTAAAATTTCCAAAACTATGTTGAATAATAGTGGTGAGAGTGGGCAACCTTGCCTCGTTCCTGATCTTAGTGGAAATGGTTTCAGTTTTTCAACATTGAGAACGATGTTGGCTATGGATTTGTCATATATGGCCTTTATTATGTTGAGAAAAGTTCCCTCTATGCCTACTTTCTGGAGGGTTATTATCATAAATGGGTGTTGAATTTTGTCAAAACCTTTCTCTGCATCTACTGAGATGATCATATGGTTTTTCTCCTTCAATTTGTTAATATGGTGTTTCACATTGATTGATTTGCATATATTGAAGAATCCTTGCATTCCTGGAATAAACCCCACTTGATCATGGTGTATGATCCTTTTAATGTGCTGTTGGATTCTGTTTGCTAGTATTTTGTTGAGGATTTTTGCATCTATGTTCATCAGTGATATTGGCCTGTAGTTTTCTCTCTTTGTGACATCTTTGTCTGGTTGTGGTATCAGGGTGATGGTGGCCTCGTAGAATGAGTTTGGGAGTGTTTCTCCTTCTGTGTTTTGGAAGAGCTTCAGAAGGATAGGTGTTAGCTCTTCTATAAATGTTTGGTAGAATTCACTCGTGAAGCCATCTGGTCCTAGACTTTTGTTTGTTGGAAGATTTTTAATCACAGTTTCAATTTCAGTGCTTGTGATTGGTCTATTCATCTTTTCTATTTCTTCCTGGTTCAGTCTTGGCAGGTTGTGCATTTCTAAGAATTTGTCCATTTCTTCCAGGTTGTCCATTTTATTGGCATGAAGGTGCTTGTAGTAATCTCTCATGATCCTTTGTATTTCTGCAGTGTCAGTTGTTACTTCTTTTTCATTTCTATTTCTATTGATTTGAGTCTTCTCCCTCTTTTCCTGATGAGTCTGGGTAATGGTTTATCAATTTTGCTTATCTTCTCAAAGAACCAGCTTTTAGTTTTATTGATCTTTGCTATTGTTTCCTTCATTTCTTTTTCATTTATTTCTGATTTGATCTTTATGATTTCTTTCCTCCTGCTAACGTTGGGCTTTTTTTTTGTTGTTGTTGTTCTTCTTTCTCTAATTGCTTTAGGTGTAACATTAGTTTGTTTATTTGAGATGTTTCTTGTTTCTTAAGGTAGGATTGTATTGCTATAAACTTTCCTCTTACAACTTCTTTTACTGCATCCCATAGGTTTTGGGTTGTCGTGTTTTCATTGTCATTTGTGTCTAGGTAGTTTTTGAGTTCTTCTTTGATTTCTTCAGTGATCTCTTGTTTATTAAGTAGTGTATTATTTAGCCTCCATGTATGTGTATTTTTTACAGATTTTTTCCTGTAGTTGATATCTTGTGTCATAGCATTGTGGTCGAAAAATATAGTTGATGCGATTTCAATTTTCTTAAATTTACTGATGCTTGATTTGTGACCCAAGGTATGATGTATCCTGGAGAATGTTCCATAAGCACTTGAGAAGAATGTGTATTCTGTAGTTTTTGATGGAATGTCCTGTAAATATCAATGAAGTCCATCTTGTTTAATGCATCATTTAAAGCTTTTTGTTCCTTATTTATTTTCATTTTGGATGATCTGTCCATTGGTGAAAGTGTTAAAGTCCCCTACTACGAATGTGTTACTGTTGATTTGCCCTTTTATGGCGGTTAGTATTTGCCTTATGTATTGCGGTGCTCCTATGTTGGGTGTATAAATATTTACAATTGTTATATCTTTTTCTTGGATTGATCCCTTGAGCATTTTGTAGTGTCCTTCTTTATCTCTTGTAATAGTCTTTATTTTAAAGTCTATCTTTTCTGATATGAGAATTGCTACTTCAGCTTTCTTTTGATTTCCATTTGCATGGAATATCTTTTTCAATCCCCTCACTTTCAGTCTGTATGTGCCCCTAGGTCTGAAGTGGGTCTCTTGTAGACAGCATATATAAGGGTCTTGTTTTTGTATCCATTTGGCCAGTCTATTTCTTTTGGTTGGAGCATTTAATCCATTTACATTTAAGGTAATTATCTATATGTGTGTTCCTATTACCTTTTTCTTAATTGTTTTGGGTTTGTTATTGTAGATCTTTTCTTTCTCTTGTGTTTCCTGCCTAGAGAAGTTCCTTTAGTATTTGTTGTAAAGCTGGTTTGGTGGTGCTGAATTCTCTTAGCTTTTGCTTGTCTGTAAATTTTTTAATTTCTCTGTCAAATCTGAATGAGATCCTTGCTGGGTAGAGTAATCTTGGTTGTAGGTTTTCCCTTTCATAACTGTAAATATGTCCTGCCACTCCCTTCTGGCTTGCAGAGTTTCTGCTGAAAGATCAGCTGTTAACCTTATGGGGATTCCCTTGTATGTTTTTTGTTGTTCTTCCCTTGCTGCTTTTAATATTTTTTCTTTGTATTTAATGTTTGATAGTTTGATTAATATGTGTCTTGGCGTATTTCTCCTTGGATTTATGCTGTATGGGACTCTCTGTACTTCCTGGACTTGATTGACTATTTCCTTTCCCATATTAGGGAAGTTTTCAACTATAATCTCTTCAAAAATTTTCTCAGTCCCTTTCTTTTTCCCTTCTTCTTCTGGGACCCCTATAATTCGAATATTGGTGCATTTAATGTTGTCCCAGATGTCTCTGAGACTGTCCTCAATTCTTTTTTCTTTATTCTGCTCTGCAGTAGTTATTTCCACTATTTTATTTTCCAGGTCACTTATCTGTTCTTCTGTAGTTGAATCTGTTATTCAATAGTTATTCTGCTATTGATCCCTGCTAGAGAATTTTTAATTTCATTTATTGTGTTGTTCATCACTGTTTGTTTGCTCTTTATTTCTCTAGGTCCTTGTTAAACATTTTTTATATTTTCTCCTTTGCATTTCCAAGATTTTGGATCATCTTTACTATCATTATGCTGAATTCTTTTTCACGTAGACTGCCTATTTCCTCTTCATTTGTTAGGTCTGGTGGGTTTTGCCGTGCTCCTTCATCTGCTATGTGTTTTTCTGTCTTCTCATTTTGCTTAACTTACTGTGTTTGGGGTCTCCTTTTTGCAGGCTACAGGTTCGTAGTTCTCATTGTTTTTGGTGTCTGTCCCCAGAGGCTAAGGTTGTTTCAGTGGGTTTTGTAGGCTTCCTGGTGGAGGGGACTAGTGTCTGGGTTCTGGTGGATAAGGCTGGATCTTGTCTTTCTGGTGGGCAGGTCCACTTCTGGTGGTGTGTTTTGCAGTGTCTGTGGCCTTATTGTGATTTTAGGCAGCCTCTCTGCTAATGGATAGTGTTGTGTTCCTGTCTTGCTAGTTGTTTGGCATGGGTTTTCCAGCACTGTAGCTTGCTGGTCGTTGCGTGAAGCTGGTTTGCGGTGTTGAGATGGAGATCTCTGGGAGATTTCCACCGTTTGATATTACATGGACCTGGGACTTCTCCTGTGGACCAGTGTCCTGAAGTTTGCTCTCCCACCTCAGAGGCACAGCCCTGCGTCTGGCTGTAGCACCAAGAACCTTTCATCCACACGGCTCAGAATAAGAGGGAGAAAAAAAAGAAAGAAAGAAAATAAAATAAAAGAATTAAAATAAAAAATAATTATTAAGAAAAATGTTTAAAAAGTAATAAAAAAAGAAAAAAAAGGGGGCCAGACGGAACCCTAGGACAGATGGTGAAAGCAAAGCTATACAGACAAAAATCACACACAGAAGCATACACATACACACTCACAAAAAGAGGAAAAGGGAAAAAATATATATATCTTTGCTCCCAAAGTCCACCTCCTCAATTTGGGATGATTCGTTGTCTATTCAGGTATTCCACAGAAGCAGGTACATCAAGTTGTTTGTGCAGATTTAATCTGTTGCTCCTGAACCTGCTGGGAGAGATTTCCCTTTCTCTTCTTTGTTCGCACTCCTCCCGGTCTTCAGCTTTCGATTTCGACCCGCCTCTGCGTGTAGGTCGCTGGAAGGCGTCTGTTCTTCGCTCAGACAGGACGGGGTTAGAGGAGTCGCTGCTTCGGGGGCTCTGGCTCACTCAGGCCGGGGGGAGGGAGGGGCACGGGTGCAGGGCGAGCCTGTGGTGGCAGAGGCCGGTAGGACGTTGCACCAGCCTGAGGCGTGCCGTGTGTTCTCCCGGGGAAGTTGTCCCTGGATCACAGGACTCTGGCAGTGGCGGGCTGCACAGGCTCCCCAGAAGGGGAGATGTGGACAGTGACCTGTGCTTGCACACAGGCTTGTTGGTGGCTGTAGCAGCAGCCTTAGTGACTCATGCCCGTCTCTGGGGTCCACGCTGAGAGCTGCAGCTTGCTTCCATCTCTGGAGCTCGTTTACGCGGCCCTCTTAATCCCACCTCCTCCCGCACCAGAAAACAAAGTGGCAAGAAAAAGTCTCTTGCCTCTTCAGTAGCTCCAGACTTTTTTCCGGACTCCCTCCCGGCTAGCTGTGGTGCACTTGCCCCCTTCAGGCTGTGTTCACGCAGCCATCCCCAGTCCTCTCCCTGGGATTCCACCGAAGCCTGAGCCTCAGCTCCCAGCCCCCGCCCGCCCCGGCGGGTGAGCAGACAAGCCTCTCGGGCTGGTGAGTGCTCGTCGGCACCAGTCCTCTGTGCAGGAATCTCTCTGGTTTGCCCTCTGCACCTCTGTTGCTGCGCTCTTCTCCATGGCCCCGAAGCTCCCCCTCTCCGCCACCCGTATTCTCCGCCCATGAAGGGGCTTCCTAATGTGTGAAAAACTTTCCTCCTTCACAGCTCCCTCCCACTGGTGCAGGTCCCGTCCTTTTTCCTTTCTCTCTGTTTTTTTCTTTTGCCCTACCCAGGTACGTGGTGAGTTTCTTGCCTTTTGGGAAGTCTGAGGTCTTCTGCCAGCATTCAGTAGGTGTTCTGTAGGAGCTGTTCCACATGTAGATGTATTTCTCATGTATTTGTGGAGAGGAGGGGGATCTCTGCGTCTTACTCTTCCGCCATCTTGAAGCTCCTCCATACTTTCTTTTTTGTAATTTCTTTTCTCTCTCCACTCTGTACTTTTACTTTCTCTTCCTCTTCTCTTTTCATTTTCATGCTGTATGTATTGCTTCCCAGAAGAGTACGTGAATAGAGTGGCAAAGTATTGATGTTGGGGACAATCGCTTTGTGTCTCAGTGCAAGCCCAGTGTTGCTTGTTTCTTCTGATGGGGTTGGAAAAGTAGGTGTGTAGTTTACCCGGCCATAAAGAAGTGGCATATGGGGCTGCCCTGGTGGCGCAGTGGTTGAAAATCCGCCTGCCGATGCGGGGGACACGGGTTCATGCCCTGGTCTGGGAAGATCCCACATGCTGCGGAGCGGCTGGGCCCGTGAGCCATGGCCGCTGAGCCTGCGCGTCCGGAGCCTGTGCTCCGCAGCGGGAGAAGCCGCAACAGTGAGAGGCCTGTGGACCGCAAGAAAAATAAATAAATAAACAAAGAAGTGGCCTATGTAGAAGCATTTTGTAGTTTATAAAGCATTAAGACTATGTCACTTACACAGTCCTCTGTATCCTGTAGTCTCTTGCCTCTGAATTCTCTTTGTTTGGTCCAAGCTTGGTGGGGATACTAGGGTTATTTTGCAGTTGTTCTCACTATTGCCAGAATATTTTGGAAGGCTGGTGACTTGAGTGTGTAGCAGAGAGTCTGTTGCCTTTGCTTTCTAGCTTCCATTTACCTTTCTTCTTCTAAGAGTACCCTGATCCCTCCAGAGAAATACTCTTTTCCCTGTTCTTTGACCTAAGCTTCACGTAGAGTTGACTCTACCCTAAGGTGGCCATGTGATCATGTCTCTGCTTTCAGAGCATATTTCCCTGAACACAGTGGTTGTTTCAGTGATGGGCATGTGACCTAGTAAGAGCCATTGAGACTCATAGAAACATGTGCTTAGACTGAGACCTGTTAAAATGTAAGAACTGCTGTCAGCCCCCTGGTCACCATGAGGAGCCTGAAAATGAAGCATGTGAATGTACAGAGTTGAGGATGACATCATCTGAAATCCTGAATCCAGGGACAGATATACTCCTGGATTTTTTTAGTTAAGTGACCCAGTAAGTTTCTATTTTTGCTTGAACCATTTATTTTTGTCTCTTCCAACCAAAAAGATCCTAACAAGGTCTGGGTGAGCTAAAGAGTTGATATATCTGTCAGCACACTAGTAGTGACCTGGCTTTTTGGCTTATAGATACTTGCATTACTGATTTAGCAATTGTCTGCAGTACGTGAGAGGTTAAATACACCTTTGCTGAAGGCTTAGCTTTTGAGATTTACAATTGAACTGAACTAAAGAATAATATTTAGCTATTCAAGCTGGCAACAAAGACACTTGGTCTGAGGCAGCAAGTGGTGCCAATGTCAGAATTCATATAATGGTTCCATGTCAAAACAATAAAGGGCAAATCACCTGGAAGGGCAAATCAATCACTTAGGCCTTCTCGCCACTGGCCAGGGGAGCACTGAGCCACCTGCTTTCCCTTGCTATACACAGGTCTTCATGAAACTGAGCTGCCAACCAATTTAGATTTTTAAAAAATGGCTTTGGAAAATCACTGCTGTCTAAATGGCAAAAAATGCTCTTGTAATCATTTTCTAAGAGGTAATGGAAGCACCAGGAAGCTTTCGGGTATTGGGGATAAAGAAGACGAAGGCATGTTTGGGAGGAAGCTGTGAGCTCAAATTAGGAAAGAGGAACTTTAAAAAATATTTCTTCCTTCAATTTTAATATTTATCCAATGTATTCTAAGTGCTGGGCACTGGAGCTGAATAATGGTCTGTAGAGATGCATCTCTTACATGCAGTTCAGGAGGGAGACAGATAGTAAATATATAAAAAGGGAATAAAGTAATAATATAATATAGATAAAAATTAAAAGTAGTTTTGAGTTAAAGAGTTATAGGGAGAGGGATCTGCTTCGTTGGAAGGTGTGGAGTAACACTGAAGCTGAGACCTGAAGGTGAGAAGGAATCAGCTGTGCAGAGTACAGGACAAGCATTCCAAGCCAGAGGGAAGAGCACGTGCCAAGGTTGGAGTGGGACAAGAGTGAGGGACATTAAAGGGCCTGAAAGAAAGAGAAGGTGACTGTGGCATAGTGACAAAGGAGAGTACTGTATGAGATGAGGTTGCAAGAGAGCCAGGGGTTTGACCAGTCAGCTGTGTGAAGACTGTAGAAGGGAATTTGAATTTCATCCTAATAAAACGGAGAGGCATTGGATGTTTGCTGATGCTTGATGGGTTTTGATGCTCTGATAGCAGATGTATAATGTTTTGCAAACCAATGTTTCCATCAAACAACCTTTTTTTTTTTTTTTTTTTTTTTGCGGTATGCGGGCCTCTCACTGCTTTGGCCTCTCCCGTTGCGGAGCACAGGCTCCGGACGCACCGGCTCAGTGGCTACGGGTCACGGGCCCAGCCGCTCCGCGGCATGTGGGATCTTCCGAGACCGGGGCACAAACCCGTGTCCCCTGCATCGGCAGGCGGACTCTCAACCATTGAGCCACCAGGGAAGCCCCCAAACAACCTTTGTTTATGGGTGGCATCTCAATTTCAAATGGCTAATTGTTTCCAAAATGAATCTTTAGTGACAAAATAGGAAAGACATTAGACTAGGGCATCTGCATTTGTGCTTAGATTCTGTTACTGATTACTGAGCAGCCTTGAGCAAGTTCTTATACCTCTTTGGACCTCAGTTCCTCATCTGGAAAAGTACAAGGTTAGATTGGATGCTACGTTTATCATGACTTTTTATTGGAATTGATAGAAACCCAGTCCAAAATGACTTAAGCAGAAAGGGATTTATTTGTTCACTTATCTGTACAATCCAAGGGTAGTGGCTTCAGGTATGTTTGGATCTAGGAGCTCAGAGTAAGTCACCAGGATCTGATTCTTCATCTCTTGGCTCTGTATTGGCTTCAGTAACCAGGGGGTCCTTTCTGTGGATGGTTCCCAGCAGCACGAGGCTAACATCATTAGTCAGGTCAGAAATCCTTGTATAAAGGGGCATTTCTCTTCTAAACTGTGTTATCAGAATTTCCAGGATGGCATGTTGACTTGGGGCATGTGCCCATAGCTGAACTGTGACCAAGGTGTGAGGAATTAGATCACTGGCTAAGCCTGGATCATGGACCTACCCTGGAGTCAGTCTGAACCACATGAACGTAAAGTAGGGAAGGAGTGGTTCCCCACATGAAAATGGAAGAGGGAATGGATTCTGGTTAGGCAAACAAGATTTGTCCATGAATATTCTTTTTGGCTTTAACAATCCCATGAAACCTACAGTGGGAATGAGTTCTGCACACCCTCTTCTAAGAAGTTAAAATTAGCCATTGGTTCTATAAAAAACTCCCACTTTGGGCTAAAATACCAGGATTATATGTTTACATTGTGTCAATTATAGTATAACTACCAGTTCTCTCCTTCAGTTTCTTCTCTGTGTCTCTAAACTCAGTTACCATGCACCTAGACTACCTCCAACAATTCTTTTTCATGATTCATAAAACTGGGTGAAGAGCTTTGCTTCGGCACAACGGTCGACTTCCTGGCTGTGCAAGTATCCAGAGCCAAGATTGGTTTCCTCATTTATGTTTTTCAGATTGAATTGTTTGTTGAATTGCCAGAAAAAGTTACAATGGGCTTATTCTTCAGTACTATTCTGGAGTTACTTTGTTTTAATAGAACTTGAAAAATGCTTTAAAAATCACCGTGTATTCCCTATTATAGTGTCTTTTCCCACAAAGAGTGTGAAGACAACACTTTTTTCTTTTTTTTTTTAAACATCTTCATTGGAGTATAATTGCTTTACAATGGTGTGTTAGTTTCTGCTGTATAACAAAGTGAATCAGCTATACATATACATATATCCCCATATCCCCTCCCTCTTGCGTCTCCCTCCCACCCTCCCTATCCCACCCCTCTAGGTGGTCACAAAGCACTGAGCTGATCTCCCTGTGCTATGCAGCTGCCTCCCACTAGCTATCTATTTTACATTTGGTAGTGTATATATGTCCATGCCACTCTCTCACTTCGTCCCAGCTTACCCTTCCCCCTCCCTGTGTCCTTAAGTCCATTCTCTATGTCTGCATATTTATTCCTGTCCTGCCCCTAGGTTCTTCAGAACCAATTTTTTTTTTTAGATTCCATATATATGTGTTATCATACAGTATTTCTTTTTCTCTTTCTGACTTGCTTCACTCTGTATGACAGTCTCACTACAAGTAACTCAATTTTGTTTCTTTTTATGGCTGAGTAATATTCCATTGTATATATGTGCCACATCTTCTTTATCCATTCATCTGTTGATGGACACTTAGGTTGTGAAGACAACCCTTTAACATAACCCATCTTTCTCAGAGTATCTCCATTATTCCTGTCTACATTCCCACCCTTGTTCCTCTTATTCCCACCCACTAAAATGTTGCATTCCTTTAAGTTCTTGCTTTTCAATGAAATGTTGGCAACTGCTAATCTGCCTCTGATTTCCATTTAGTACCAATCATCTTTTGCTACTAAATTCTGATTCATTATTAATTACTTGAAATGCATGACCTTACAAAAAATGAGACCTAATTTCTATACTATAACATCGTCCCCTTAAAATATACAATTCAGTGAGCTTTAGTGTCTTCACAACGTTCTGCAACCACCACCACCGCCACCACTGTCTAATTCCAAAATATTTTCTTTCCTAAAAAGAAAATCCATACTCATTAGCAGTCACTCGTCATGTCATTCATCCCTCAGAAAAGCATGAGTTTTGTCTTTGCAGTTACCTCCTTGAGGGCAGTGGCCAAGACCTTCACTTGTTTTGCGTGACTCTCACAGAAGCCCAGTTCTGGGGCCATAGGAGGCATTAATAGAAATGTACTGAATTGCTATCTCATTATGTTGATTGTTGTTTCAATTCAAGGCAAGACTAAGAGGCCGCGTGCTATAGAGCAAAGAATACTGAGCAGAGAGTCTGTTTCAGTTTTTCTTTTTGTTCTGCCCCCAGCTGTGTCCTTAGGTAACTCCCTCCCTCGCATTAGGCCTGGTTCTCCTCTTAGTGAGTGAGGGGCATGGACTCAGTGATTTCTGTGTTGCTTCCGCAGTTCATACTGGCACAAGACATTGTTAATTTTGAGATCCAGACTGACTTGAGACGTAAGACAACTTATTGAATGAAAACAGCAGGGTTTCTTTCCATTTTCATTGGGGTTTTATAGGATATGTGAAATAATAAAGCTCTTTTCTGGGGTCTGAGCTTGGGAAGGTAACGTGGTCTGGCTCAGTCATGTTTGGGTTCAGTTGGACCAAGGTGGAATGCACCAACCCAGGAACAATGGGTGTGCTGTTCTCGGTCAAGGTCTCAACCTTAGCCTTAGCTATTTTGGGGGGAAGTTTACATCTGATTGCATTCAAAGTCTTCTCTCTGTAAATTATGAGCCAAAATACCGTATAGAAGTAATGGCACAGAGAGGCCAAAATACACGAATTATGCACCATATTTTATTCCTGACTCGGAAGCTGAGCATCTTTCCACTTCCACCTAATGAACATTTGTGGCCCTACAATTTCAATCATCCTTCAGCTCACCAAGGGTCCACTGTCTTCAAGAAGATCTTAGAGAAGAAAAGTGAATCAATCCTATTTTTCATGTTTCCCAGATGAGTGGTTCCACATCATGGAAATGAGGTCAGAATGGTAAACAGACAGCTGTTCTGTGTTTCTCCTTCTAGGGAGATGGAGGTCAAAGACACCTTCCTCCTGCTTAACAGATCACTCCCAGATGTGTTGTAAACAAGACTGCAGTGCAGCCCGGCTGTAGTGGGAAAGAAGAGAGGCATTTGGAACACCCTTTAGAGGTGTTGAACATACAGATCTTTGATTCTGTTTTCTCATCTCTTTGCGGTGTCTGTCTTTCATGATATGAAGCCATTGATTGAATGAAGTTAGAATAACTTTTGACATAGCTGACCAAACTAGATAGCGAAGGGACTGGTTGCTAAGCACAGCTGTGCTGGCTTTCCCAGTTGACAGCCTGTATTAGCATGCAGGGCTTTGCAGAGGCAAATGCTTAGTTATTTGCGGCTCGTTGTTTAAACCTGCTATTGCCTCTCCAGGTAATAGTGAGTCAGCAGCACATGTGATATTAAGGAGGAATTACTGAAATTATATGCCTCCCAAACACGATATAAGCTACTTGAGGGTATGACTTAATTCCAACATATATTTAACAAACAATATTGAGCACTTACTACGTTTTAGGTGTATGGTAGGTTCTGGGGATATAATAATGAAGCCACAGTTCCTGTTGTCATGGGAACTGAAGCTTAGAGAGAGAAAGAGAAGGAGCAAGAGAAAGAGAGAGACAGATCTGATAGGACAACATTTCTTAGTATACTAGTGTCTTCAGACTTCTTCTCCTGTTCAGTAAAGAGGGTTTTTGGTTTTGTTTTAACAAGGAAAAGATACTCAGTATCTTCTCTTTCCATTCCCTCCTGCACTGATGGTCTGGTTCTTTGCTATTGGTAATGAAACTGAGAAAAGGGGAAGAAGTAGACAAAGAAAGGAGAAGCACGAGGATAGTTTGGGAAAGACAAGAGGCGCTCACACAGGGCACTCGTGCTAGAAGAAAAAGGAGTTTTCCTAAATATGTGGGGGAAGAGACAATGGAGAACTGGCTGTGGGACAATGGGACCGAAGTGGATGACAGAGGAAAGAAGATTTTAAGATGTATTCCTGTGGATTTTGTTTATCACATGGTTTTTAGGAAAAAAAAATTAATTTTAATAAAAAAGTTATAACTGTTTATTGTTAAAAATTCAAATACCAAAGATGATATGATGATAGGTAAAAGCTGCCTGTTCCCCCACCTCATTCCCTCAAGCCATATGTCAGTGCCACTTTCCAGAAGTAACTACCATTAAAACTAGCATACTTGCAGATCATATACATATAAAGAGTAATATATGTACGCATACATACACTCACATATATTTTAAACAAAAGAGACTATATAATATATTTAGAAGTTTTGCAATCTTTTAGACTTAATATAACAGCACGTTTTCAGGTCAGTAGACATTTATCTCATTTTTTAATGAGCCCCATGGCCTTTTAGTTTAGATACTCTATTTGTAAAGCGATTTCTCTATTGATGGGAATTTATTACAATATTTCCAAGAGCATCTTTTTACATATGTCTCTCTATGTTTGTGTAAACATTTTTATAGAGTCTTAAAAATTAGTTTTCTGTATCTTAGAGAATGTGTATTACATTTTTTTCATAAACCTTACCAAACTGTCCTCCAAAAATGTGTCATGTTACTCTACAAAGGGCTTGAGAGTGAATGTTTTTCACATCCTCGCTTGCTCTTTCATTAAAGGCAAGAACTGCAGTGTCACTTGTGAATTTGCCTCAAAATCCTCAAATTCTTCAGCTTTTTATAATAATATGCACATAGTTTTGCAAAGCCAGATTCTCTGATTTGTGGAAGATGAACTGTTAATGGGTATGTTCCGAGACATGTCTCGGATATGGAAGCGTTAAAGATTTTGACTCTCAGAAATACTTCTAAAGCCAGCTCTGAAGCTGCTTGGAGGATTCTGAGTGGCATAGAAGTTGAGTTCACTGTAATTGTCAGCATTTCTTAGGGCAAAATGTATCTACAGAGTTATTAACTTCATTCAGCTGTCATCACTGGGGGATTTTTAGTCTTCCCTCAGGGGTACATCTAACTAATAAGGTTATCCCTGTCATATGTATATCTGCCATTTGATCCACAGGTATAACAATAACAACAACAACAATAAAGTTCTTTATTCCTCCTTCTTCAACTCTGATATCGCAGCTCTGCAAAATGATTGTTTTTGGTTAGTTATTGAGTGCATATGTTACTTCCGTACTAAGGACTTTCAAATACATTATCTTATTTAACCTTTAAACCCCTATATGAGCTGGGTATTAATATTCCCATTAAAGGCAGAAACCAAGTGTCAGAGAGTTTAAATAACAGCCCTGCAGCTAGACTGTGGCAGAGCAAGTATTTGAAACCGTATCCATTTGATTCCAAATCCCATATTGTTAACCACTGTGACTCACTGCTCATTAACCAATGTGACCTTAAATAATGCCTTTTGATGATCTGTTTAGGGACATCCGGTACCATTTGGTAAGATGCTTCCCTCAGCTTATTTTGATTCTCACTGATTAACCCTCTTCTGATCTTATTTTATGGCTAACACAAGGACAGGCCAAAGTCATTAACAAGCCATTTTGGTCCCTAATCTCATAAAGAAATGGTACACTACTATGGTTAAAGGTTTAGAGGCCGTCTCCCCAGGTTCAAATTCTGGTGCTGCCACTTACTAATTGTTGACCTTGGGCAAGTTACTGAATCTCAGGTTTCTCATTTGTAAGACTGGTACAATAAGTTTGCTGACCTCATTGGATTATTTTGAAATTAAACTGAAATTATGTATTAAAGCATTTAGAAGGCTGTTTGGCACATACTAAGTATAAATTACGAGTTTTGTTGTATGGCTATCATTACCAAGTTGACTCCCCTATGGCTCTTCCTGTCTACTGCCTTTCATCTTATTTCACCAGCAGCATCTCCTCTTGGGTTTCTATCCAGCTCCTTGACAACCCAGTTCATCCACTTTGTGGTCACTCAGTCATCTGTATCTTTATCCAGAATATAGCTCTCGGATGGCGATCTTCCTATATTCCTGCTTTGGCTCCTGACCCTGATTTCTTGTCCTACTATTTCAACGCAAATTAATGACTTTGGTCTAGTATCTAACCAAGCTCTGGATAGCTCAAGCTCTCTGTTTTCTCAGTCTGTCCTGAATCAGTACCTTTCATAAATACACCTGACTTTTCCAACTTCTTTTTTCCCCATCTGGTCCTCAGCTTGGGCAAACCTATGCTTTGTCGATGAAAAATCGGGTTCTCATGTACTGTTTCTGATTTTTGCTTACATATTCCACTTATTCAACCTTTATTCAGTGAATACCTCTGAGAACTTATGATATATCAAGCACAGAGTCAGGTGCTAGGGAGACAATGTGAACGAAACAGAGAAACATTGAGCTTACAGCCTTTAGATAATTAATCAGATTATCAAATAGTCATAAAGATTTAATATTGCAATTGTGATAAATATTATAAAGGTGAGTGATACGGTATTATGAGATTCTATACTGTGTGTATTTGACCTTGTCAGGGAGGTCAGGAAAGGCTTCCCTGGGGGAATGATGCTGAGATGAGGTCTAGAGGATGGGTGGGAATTAACTAGGCAAATGGGGAGAACAGAATGGTGAGGGCTGAGAGAAGAACATTTACAGAGGTGAAAGGGAGCATGGGACGTGTTAATTACTGAAAGAAGGCCAGTGAGGCTGGAACAGAGAGAGCAGAAGAGGACAAGGTACAAGATGAGGTGAGGTTGGGTGAGATCACTCTGGGCCTTGTGGGCTGTGCTAAGGATTTTGGTCTTTCTACCAAGTGCAACAGGAGGCCATTGGATGGTGATAACAGGGGTAGTAGGGACGTGATCAGATTTTCATTTTGTATAGGTCTATCTTGAGAACACAAAGAGTGGACCATAGGTAGGGCAGCTAGAAGATACCTGAGGCAGGCAATGTTGGCAGCTTTGACTAGGATAGCAGTTGTAGAGGGAAGAAATGAATGGTGTGGAGAGAAACTGGAGATGAAATTAGCAATTCCTTTTTTTTTTTGGCCTCACCGCGTGGCACGTGAGATCTTACTTCCCTGACCAGGTATTGAACCTGTGCCCTCTGCACTGGAAGTGCAGAGTCTTAACCACTGGACACCAGGGAAGTCCCAAAATTAGCAGTTCTTGGTGATACTGGTTATGATAGGTGAGGGAGAAGGATGACCTCAAGGTTTCTGGCTTGCCAAACTGGCCAGAGGGTGATGCTCTTTACTGGGATGGGAGAAGAATGCTATTGAATACACTGGATTTACTCAATGATATGTTGTTTGCTCCAGATAAGGTTCTTATAATCTCTGGGAGTAGAAACCCACTCAAACTAGCTAGAGTAAAATGTTTTACGTAAGGATATAGGGAATCACATGGAAGCAATGGTAGAAGGGCCTTGGGGAAACTGGAAAGTTATCAGGAACTAAGAATTCATTCTCTGGCTCTCAAGGCCCATTTGTCTTTGCTTCTGTCTGTGAGTCTCCTTTATTCTTCTATTTTTCTTGACTGGATACTTCTGCTGGCTCTCGTTGCATATGACTCACCATGGCCACCACCCTGAAATCTAGTCCTAATTGATCAGCAGTAGCATTCTTCACTAACTGCCTATACTTTCTGTATCCTACTTCAAATTTTTGATAGAGACAGTATAGAGAGAGAACTGTTGGTCAGCTGTCCAGGGTGAGACCCTGATCCAATTAGCAGGGCTGTGTCATAGTTAGTGATGCCCCAAATTTGGGCTTGTTAACAGGGAAGACAATGGTATACAAGTCTGGTAAACCTCCTTCAAGGCAAGAAAAAATGTTATGCTTTTTGGTGATTTTTGGAGAGAATAGCAAATAATTTGCATCTAGTAGTTGCTCAGTAAATATTGTCTTTATTGAGTCATTGGTGATCTTTCACTATTTTTGAAAAGCTGGGACATGTAAGAATCTCCTGTGGCATTTTAAAAAAATATATATAGTGTTTATTATTCTAAATAATAAAAAAGCAATAGTGATGATAACAGTAACACTTATTATAAGAAAAATAGCAATACTTATTGTAAGTAATAATATAGTCGTTTTAAACAGTACTAATAGTGATAATATTAATACTTAGAGTAATATAGTAATACTACTTACTATAATAGTAATGCTTATATTACTAATAGTAATGCTTATTACTATAATAGCAATATTTATAAGTAATAGCGGTAATTCTTATAGGTAGTAACAAAAAATAGTGATAATAATGGTAACACGTTACTATGAAAACAATAATAAACAACAGTAGTATTACTTATCACTATAATGATATAATGGTAGTCTCCCAATTAATGAGATCTTATCACAAGTAAGACATGATGTCAATCACTTTACATAGATGCTTTCCCCCTATTCCAAACCTCATTTTGCTCATCTCTTAAATGGGGCTATTAAAAAATCCCAATTTTGGGGTTGGAGGGATAAAAGAGAAGGTTGGGATTAACATATATACACTAATATAAATAAAATAATCAACAAGGACCTACTGTACAGCACAGGGAACTCTATTCAATACTCTGTAATAACCTATAAAGGAAAGGAATCTGAAAAAGAATAAATATATGTATAACTGAATCTCCTTGCTGTATACCTGAAACTAACACAATACTGTAAATCAACCACACTCCAATATAAAATAAATTTTAAAAGTAATAAATTTATTTATTTTTGGCTGTGTTGGGTCTTCCTTGCTGTGTGAGAGCTTTCTCTAGTTGTGTCGAGTGGGGGCTACTCTTCGTTGAGGTCCACAGGCTTCTCATTGCGGCGGCTTCTCTTGTCGTGGAGCATGGGCTCTAGGCGTGCAGACTTCAGTAGTTGTGGCACTCAGGCTCAGTAGTTGTGGCTTGTGGGCTCTAGAGCTCAGGCTCAGTAGTTGTGGCGTGCGCGCTCAGTAGTTGTGGTGCACGGGCTTAGTTGCTCCGTGGCATGTGGGATCTTCCCAGACCAGAGTTCGAACTTGTGTCCCCTGCATTGGCAGGAGGATTCTTTTTTTCTTTTAATTTATTTTTGGCTGCTTTGGGTCTTCATTGCTGTGCGTGGGCTTTTCTCTAACTGTGTCGAGCGGGGGCTACTCTTCGTCGAGGTGTGCAGGCTTCTCAATGTGGTGGCTTCTCTTGTTGCAGAACATGGGTTCTAGGTGTGCAGGCTTCAGTAGTTGTGGCTCACGGGCTCTAGAGCACAGGCTCAGTAGTTGTGGCACATGGGCTTAGTTGCTACGCAGCATGTGGGATCTTCCCAGACCAGGGCTCGCACCCATGTCCCCTGCATTGGCAAGCAGATTCCTAACCACAGTGCCAGCAGGGAAGTCCCAGGAAGCTCTTTTTCATATGGAGAAATCTCCAGGATTCACTCCCTTGGTTCCCAGGATGAACAGTTCTTGGAAAGGTGCTCTTAGAATGTGACTCCAGATTCCCATAATGTTGTTACCTAAGGCAATCCTGCTTTTTTTTGTTTTTGTCTCCACTTGGCTTCCAGATCATGGCTATCAGTTGGATTAAAGAGTCAGTGCTTGAGCTGGGTAGATGTCACAGCTCCGAGTCCATCCATGGAACCAGGATGCCCTCCTCAAGCATAGACAAGAGGAAATGCACAGGTGAGTGGGATGGAAAAACAGGTATATCCATGCTTCTGAGGCAGGATCAATACGAACTCTGTGTGGACCTTCTATCCTCAGGCAAAGGGTCCTGTGGCATTTTTAAAATTTCAGATTTCAAGGTCCATCTTTAGAGGAAAAGATCAATAGGTCTGAAGAGGGCCCCAGGAATATGCATTTCTGAAAAAGACACCCAACATAAATTTGATGCAAGTGGTCCATGGACCACACACACTTTGTTGGACTCTGCCGTAATGTGTTCGTGAAACATGTCTGGAAATCTCTATTGTGAACTCTGGACACTGAGTTCCTCTTGGATCTTGGACCTCTGTTTCTCCATTTATATAATGGGCCAAATATTTCTTTCTTTCTTATATTCAAAGTGAATTTGAAGGTTAATAAGATAACTTTGGAAATAAGCTTTGACCTCTCTTTTGAAGAGTCATAAATATGAAAGATGGTGTTAATATGTATCTGGAAAGCTTCTATATTGCTTGAATTACATCACATTCTTCCTAACTGTTCACTGTTTCCTTATGATGACCCAAGAATGAATAAGACCTCATCAGTGTTTTATTGTCTGCTTTTGGGAACTGGAAATGTAACACTTAAATCACTGCTACTTGTCCTGACTGAAGTTCTTACAGGGGGAATAGAGGAAAGTTCTTGGAAAGTCAGACAAAATGCTGTCTGTAACTGCCTGGTTTTTCAAAGACAAGGCTTTCTGATTATAAAAAGATCCATTTTGAGGAGTGCCAGCTAACAAGACAGCTCTGTTATACTCATTGTTTTGTTACAACAGAGTCTAACTCTAAGGTCAGAGAATTTCAAAGTGAGGGAAGCCTGGGAGAATTGCCAACCAGCTCCTGGAAAGAGTGGGCCCTTTACACCTGCTTCCAGATCCTCAGCCTTCTCCTTGGCCTCAGCCACTGCAGTCTGGCTTCTGCTTCTGCCACCTCCCTGAGACTTCTCTCACTGGGGTTAAAAATGATTGCTGTTTGCCAAGTGCAGTGGTGTCCTTTGAATCATTATGTATCTTAAGTGCTAGCTCTCTGTGCCCTTTATTTCTATAGGCTACTCCCTGAAGTCCTTTCCTCCCCTGCTTTTGAGAACTCCAGTCTCTTTCACCTCAACTTCTACTACACTGATGTTTACTTCTAAGACTCCTTTGCTGCTTCTTCCTGCTATTTGATTTGGTGATTTTCATGGTTTTAACCTTCTTGTTGGTCAGGCCCATCATCTCCCTTTCTTTAGCTGTAATAAATTTGCAGTTGATTCTCATGTATCCACCTCCTGCCTGAAGCTCTCTCTCTCTCTTTTTAAATTGTTTTTATTTTTTAATTTTTATTTTATATTGGAGTATAGTTGATTAAAAATGTTGTGTGTTTTGGGTGAATTACAGCAAAGTGATTCAGTTATACATATACATGTATCTATTCTTTTTCAAGTTCTTTTCCCATTTAGGTTATTACAGAATATTGAGCAGAATTCCCTGTGCTATACAGTAGGTCCCTGTTGGTTATCTATTTTATTTTATTTTTTAACATCTTTATTGGAGTATAATTACTTTACAATGGTGTGTTAGTTTCTGCTTTATAACAAAGTGAATCAGCTATACATATACATATATCCCCATATCTCCTCCCTCTTGCATCTCCCTCACACTTTCCCTATCCCACCCCTCTAGATGGTCACAAAGCACTGAGCTGATCTCCCTGTGCTATGCAGCTGCTTCCCACTAGCTATCTACTTTATGTTTGGTACCTAAGGCAACCTACAGATTCAATGCAGTCCCTATCAAACTACCATTGGCATTTTTCACAGAACTAGAACAAAAAATTTCACAATTTGTATGGAAACACAAAAGACCCCGAATAGCCAAAGCAATCTTGAGAAAGAAAAATGGAGCTGGAGGAATCAGGCTCCCTGACTTCAGACTATACTACAAAGCTACAATAATCAAGACAGTATGGTACTGGCACAAAAACAGAAAGATAGATCAATGGAACAGGATAGAAAGCCCAGAGATAAACCCACGCACATATGATCACCTTATATTTGATAAAGGATGCAAGAATATATAATGGAGAAAAGACAGCCTCTTCAATAAGTGGTGGTGGGAAAACTGGACACTACACATAAAGGAATGAAAGTAGAACACTCCCTAACACCATACACACAAAAAAACTCAAAATGGATTAAAGGCCTAAATGTAAGGCCAGACACTATAAAACTCTTAGAGGAAAACATAGGCAGAACTCTCTGTGACATAAATCACAGCAAGATCCTTTTTGGCCCACCTCCTAGAGAAATGGAAATAAAAACAAAAGTAAACAAATGAGACCTAATGAAAGTTAAAAGATTTTGCACAGCAAAGGAAACCATAAACAAGACCAAAAGACAACCCTTAGAATGGGAGAAAATATTTGCAAATGAAGCAACTGACAAAGGATTAATCTCCAAAATTTACAAGCAGCTCATGCAGCTCAATATAAAAAAACCAAACAACCCAATCCAAAAATGGGCAGAAGACCTAAATAGACATTTCTCCAAAGAAGATATACAGATTGCCAACAAACACATGAAAGGATGCTCAACATCACTAATCATTAGAGAAATGCAAATCAAAACTACAATGAGGTATCACCTCACATCAGTCAGAATGGCCATCATCAAAAAATCTAGAAACAATAAATGCTGGAGAGGGTGTGGAGAAAAGGGAACCCTCTTGTACTGTTGGTGGGAATGTAAATTGATACAGCCACTATGGAGAACAGTATGGAGGTTCCTTAAAAAACTATAAACAGAACTACCATAGGACCCAGTAATCCCACTACAGGGCATATACTCTGAGAAAACCGTAACTGAAAGAGTCATGTACCACAATGTTCATTGCAGCTCTATTTACAATGGCCAGGACATGGAAGCAACCTAAGTGTCCATCAACAGATGAATTGATAAAGAAGATGTGGCACATATATGCAATGGAATATTACTCAGCCATAAGAAGAAATGAAATTGAGTTATTTGTAGTGAGGTGGATGGACCTAGAGTCTGTCATACAGAGTGAAGTAAGTCAGAAGGAGAAAAACAAATACCATAGGCTAACACATATATATGGAATCTAAAAAAAAAATGGTTCTGAAGAACCTAGGGGCAGGACAGGAATAAAGATGCAGATATAGAGAATGGACTTAGGACCCAGGGAGGGGGAAGGGTAAGCTGTGACAATGTGAGAGAGTGGCATGGACATATATACAGTACCGAAGTTTATTTTAAATATAACAATGTATATACGTCAATCCCAAACTCCCAGTCTATCCCACTCCCAACCCTCCCCGCCTGGTAACCATAAGTTTGTTCTCTAACTCTGTGGGTCTGTTTCTGTTTTGTAAATAAGTTCACTTGTATCTTTTTTTTTTTTTTTAAGATTCCCCATATAAGTGATTTGAACTCATATTTCCAATAGCTTCTGGGATTTTCCATTTGTGCAGCATGTAGACAGCTCACACTTAGCATGTCCCAAATTTGAGCTTATTGTATTCTCTGCCAAATGCATTACTCCTTTTCTTATCTTTATTTATTAAATGTACCAGCATCCACCAGAAACTTTGTAATCTTCCTTGATACCTTATTTGTGCATTTCTGTCACTTTTTCTCCATCCCTCCAGCTACTGTCCTGGTTCAGGCCCTCATGCCCTTATCATTTCTTGTAAGAAAGATTGTAACATCTCACTTTAACTTCAGTCTCTTCTCACTCCAGTTCAAGAGTCACATTATTCTCCTAAAATACAAACCTTGTCACGTCTACTTAAAACCTTTGATGTTTGGGGTATATTAGCCACACTCCATAAAACCCAAATATCTAGCAGAGCTCATAAGTATTTTCACAACCTGGTACCAGTCTGCCTAATCAATTATCTTTCTCCTAATAAGAACATACTTTTGAGTAATAGATGTTTTACATGTAATGGGACTTTTAATACTAACAACAAATATGACCAAAATACCATTATTAGTCTTGTTTTACATATTAGGAAAGTGATACTAAGAAAAGTTAAGGAAATTGCCCAAGATCACATAACTAGCAAAGGATGGGGAACCAGGATAGAACCAAATTCTCCTTATAATCACGCTGCTACTCCGTCTTTACTGAAGCTGCTTTGAACCTTAACATGCGAAAATGCCTTTGTTCATGCTGTCTCCTCAGCCTGCATTGTTCAACTTCCTTGTCCAAGGTCCCTGGTGTACTTCAAGGCCTTGCTTAAAAGGCTTTGAAGCTTATCAGACTTCTTGCATCATAGTAGAATTAATAACTCCTACTTTTGAGCTTCCCCAGTATCTTGTGTATTCTTCAATTATAATATAATATCACTTTGATATATCAAGATGAGCTTCTTGGTATGTCTCTGCTAAATTTGAGTGAACCCTTTGGTGATGTTATGTCTTAGTAATTTTTAGTCCCCAAAGTCTAGTACACAGTAAATCCTCAGGAGATATCTTCAGAATGTAGAGGGAGGAGTATTTCCAGAATCCATTAAATTGTTATTGGATCATCTAAACATTTCTCCTAATTAAAACAGTTTTAGGTATTAACATATAAATATGAAGGCTTCTCAGTAGCAGCTCAGAGTTTATTCATGATGTGCTATAAGCAGGCATTTTCAAGAACATTAATTGAGACTTACCTAGGAAGCAGTTACTTCTGCTTGAAGCACCCAGCATCCTTAATACAGTCAACCAGCCATATGATACACTCAACCATATGATGAGATACCTCTCAGTTGTAAACCACAGAAAACCTGACTCAAACAATAAAGGCCATTTATTGCCTTGTATTAAGGAAAAGAATAGTGGCAGGGTGAGACTTGATCTGGTGAGAATAAAATTCAGTTTCTTTTCTCTCTTGCTTCTGTTTTCAGCAAACTTCTCCTTTTTTGGCCCTAAGGCTACATGCTTGCTCATTCATACTAGGGGAGGGGAATGTGTCTCATGTGTCTCTTGCCCCAGTAGTCAGTAGGATTCAGTCTGTTTGGATCAATTAGGTCACACTTATCTCTAATAGTCAACTGTACTCGAGGGATGTGATTACACAGATCAGATAGTTCTCTGACATACCCCATCCTTAAGTCTGTAGTGGCACCAGCTTTTCTCAAGCAAATGAGCTGCAGTAGGAAAGGGTGGACACTTTAACAAAAGCCTGAGTGCTGATACAAAGTGAAGGGCAAATAGATGCTGGACTGTCAAAACCAATAAAATGCCCTCCAAGTGACCATGATGATAGTGGATCAGAAAGACAGGGGAAACATGTGATCTGAAGGTGATTGCCCTGCCTTCCACAAAAGACTCACAGCTTGGTCCTGTTTCTGTGGAGGAGGAAGGCACACCACAATGTATCACTTTCCTACATTATCTGATACTTGGAAAGGGACATGTGCTGGATATTGTCTGCTCTCTGCCAAGGAATGCTGACCTGCATGGTTTGCATCAGTGAGATCTCCAGGTTCGGGATGGGTTTGGCCAATGGGGAGACCAGAAAGCAGGAGGAGGGTACAATTGGGATATTTATTCCTTTGGCTCCCTGCCTGCTGGGCTGTGGGTTGGCTGTGTCACCGATCATGCCAAGCAGCCCTCTCTGCACCCCTGCTTTCTCAGGATTCTAAACCATTCTTTGCCTTTCTCGGTCTTCATGCTGTTGCTGTTCCTGGGGTTCTGCATTGTTGATTTCTCTAAACTCTGCCTACACCTTTGTAAAGATTGTTTTTATTAAACTTGTCTCAAATTACCCAGTTGGAGTATGCCATCTGTTTTCTGCCAAGACCCTTACTGATACGGTGGGTAATCATCTCCCTTCTAGCATATTTTCAATTACTGCCAGTAATAATTTTCCAAAATAGAATGATCATGCTATCAGCCAAAGGTAAATTTTCCTTAATTGGAAGAAAGCAAGCTTCCCTAGTCAATTTTGATCATTTGTGATTCAGTCACAAAATTAAAGGATTTGCAACCTGAGGGCAAAAGCATTGGCCAGAATGGCATAGAGTTTTTAAACGGTTGTTAAGGAGGTACCTCCTTTTAGTTGTCATGAGCATTTGCAAATTGGACAAGATTTCTCTTGCCTCATTTAACTACAAATAATAAAAATGTAAATTTTAGTTTAGTATTTTTGTGTTTTACATGATTTTAGCAGGAACATTTATTATCAAAATATTAGTACAGTTTTTAACTACTAAAGGAAGAATATTTGTATAGTTGGATAGTTATGACAGTTGTATTTACCACTCAAATTAATGATGCAAACTTTCGAACAACTTAATATAAATGGCAACCCCAAGAGCAGATTACCTAAAATCATGTTAATATTCTTTTTAGAAAAACAGTAAACATGTAACTTCTTTTATGCTGGGATTCAAGTCTCAGATAATGGGTCTAGAACTGAAGACCCCAGTGGGTTAGAATCATTAGTGTGGGTCATTTTATTCACTGCTGACTGGATTCAATTTTGTCCCCTGGTTTGCTAGTTTCTTATTTGGATATATTTCTGATGTCATTAAAACTTGTAAGAGTGGTTGTGTCAATAGCTTAAAGTCCTTTCTTTAATGTAGGGAAGTTTAAATTTTTGAATACTTAAAACTAACTTGTGAAATAGATTCTTGGGTCTCATTTTTTGAGATTCTGATTTCATAGGTCCTGGTAAGTCCCAGGCTTGATTTTTTTCTAGTTTTCTCCCTTTCTCATTATCTTCTTACTACAAAGACACTCCTGTTATTCCTCAATCATCAAAGTAGTTTCTACCTCAAGGTCTTATACTGAAAACCATGAGGTTACACTGTCTGTAATTCCAGTTCACATTACAGGTTTCATTTGAATCCCTTCCCGTTTTTCCATATTTGTACTTTCCTTCTTCAACAGTGAGAAATTTGGCTTCCATTATCCTTAATATATTTGGTTATTTGTTTAATCCCCTGAAATGGTAGGCTAATTCCTTAACCCCATGGTCTGCTCTCTCATCTGGAATCCCTCCTTGTACAATCCCAACTCTGCTGGATTACCTTCCCAGTGCCCTCTGGTGATGGTGTTGTTTGACTGAATTGGAAGGAAGGAAAAAAGGAAAGAAGGAAGGAAATGACTGCAGCTTTTAAAATGAAATTATAAAAATTACCTATTTTTAGAATAGGTTTTAGGATTAGCAATGAAGAGCTTTATACTTTGACTGTAAACTAATATTCAATGGTTATTTGTACCCTAAAACCTAATATAGTCTTCACTGAATGAATATATAGACTGAAATGAATAATAAAATATCCCCCAAATTTAGTAGAGCCAAAAACACCAGCCTGGTGTCTAGTCCTAAAGATACTGGCAGTTCACTAAGAATTTGAGGAACTATTTTACTTTATTCATTCACTCATTCAAGAAATACAATGTAAACACCTTTTGTGTTCCAGAAACTATCCTAAGATCTAAGGATATAAGAATTGACGTGGCTGACTTTGTCCCTGACATCATAATGCTTGTGATCTGGCTCAGAAGACAAACACCTAACAAGCAGTAACAATAAAGGAGGCCACATGCTTTGTTACAGATGTAGAGAGTTTTGAGAGCGCATTATGGGAGTGCTGAGCTGCATCTGAAGGAGTGGTCGAGAAGATTTCCTGGAAAATTTGACAGTTCAGCTATAACCTCATGATGCGTAGGCGTTAGCAAGTTGAAGAGGAGGGAGAAAGGGTATTTTGGGCAGAAGGAGCACAGTGTGGGAAGGTGAGAGAGAGCATGTTGTCTTTCCGAAATTGAATGAAATTTGATGTGGTGGGTGCAAAAATAGTGGCAGGCATGGAAGAGATGTGGTTGGAGAGGTTATTGGGGTCTTGTGAGTCTGTTATGAGCCTTGGGCATTTTTTAGAGTGTGATGAGAAATTACTGCAGAATGTAACACAGGAGTGGTGTATTTAGGTCTTTAGAAGCATTGCTCTGGTCTCTCAACTGACGAGGGGGTACAGGTTAGAGCAGGAGGGAAAGTGTGGAGGCAAAGCAAGAGCTCAGATGCAACCAGTCATGCAGGGGAGAGATGGTGAAGGCGTGGCCCGGGCAGAGATTGTGGGGCTGGATGGAAGTGGGTATCAGTGAGAGCTATTTAGAGATGAACTCAACAGAAATGATGCTCAGATCTCTGGTGTCGGCAATGCTCTTCCCTGAACTAGGGGACGTGGCTAGACGAGTCGGTTGGAGTTGGAAGGAGGAGGAGGTGGAGATGAGAAGCTCGCTTTCGCAGTTGTAAAATGAGAAGGTTAGACTCCCAACAATAAAATTCTGTGATCATCTTGTTTGTCGTCGTGTGGCCAGAGACAGAGCAATTTGAGAGCTGTGGAGGGATTCTCTAAATATCTCCTCTTTCTCCTGTTGTCCAGGCATCTAACCAATCTAGCTTTTAGTTACCAATTAAGCTCAGGGAACAGAAAATGTTTGTATTGCTTAATATTTAAATCGAAACAAAAGAAAAGGAGTGGGGAGCTGGCATAAGCTGGTAAATATGATAGCTTTCATAAGCATGAAGTAACACAGAATTTATCATTGCACATTTTATAACTTGGATGATTTTAGATCTTCTGTGGCCAGGCTGACTTTATTGTCCTATAATTCTCAGTTCTGTGCTTTGCGTTTTTTCTTAGCTTGAGCAACCCTCCCGGTTGCTTATGACTTTACAGTTGTTATGGGGAGTCATTATACACAGATGGCTTTTCGAAGGGGAGTCAATTTGGTATGCATTTTCCTTGATTACGATGTCTTCTCTCTGCACTGATTGTTAAAGATTCTTGCATGTCAAATGGTGAAAATGTTTCCAGGGTCTTGAAAAAGGAAGGAACATTGTGTTTGGTGGACAATCTGTGTATTATTATACTCTGATGAAAGGCTGCCTGGTTCCTTTAATTTATTCAGATACATTTTTATAAACACTGATAAAACTAGACCAACATGAGGCACCAAAGGGAAAAGACTGAGCAGAACTTGCCGTAGAGAGTAGATATTGATTTGAACATATAATTACATCCACCTTGTTATATGGTTTCATTTTCGTCTCCTGCAACCTTGCAAATAAGTACAAAAATCTTACCAGACATACCTCATGACCATTTTTTAAAGTTCATTCAACTCTTTTTCCAGGAGAACACGGATTGAAAAAGAAATAAATACTTTTTTATTTGAAGCCAGTTTTATTTCTTTTCTTATATTGCTTCTAAATCAACTTTTTATTGCACCTTTGATATGAGTTTATTATAGAGATATCAGAAAATAGAAGCCAATGTTTTTCACCTAAATTTGTCTTTGTCTGAGGAAAGGCCTGATCCATATGAATGACCTTTGAGTCCAGAGCTGCAGGAGATAAAATAGACACCATTGACTGGCCTGGGTGTTTTACATTCAGAGGTTTTTTGATGTATAACAGAAAAGCCATGTCCGTATCCCTGTGTGGATTTTTCATGAGGCTTAAGAAAACAAAGTTAGGTGATAATGGGTGTCTTCTCCAGTTTTTTTATCAGTTGTAATAAGTGGACTTTGCTGCCAGATTTTGAGAACATGGAGCAAAGCAGAATGTATTCTTGTTTGAAGAAATCTCCTTCCCGAGGTCTAAGAAGCATACTGCCAATGATTGAGCATTTACTGTGTGTCAGACGTTATGCTAAGTATTTCACACGTACTGTCTTTAATTCTCATGGAAAGCCCACAAGGTAGGTATTACTCCCTCTTTAACAAGATGGAAATTCTAGTACAGAAAAATGAACTTGTTCCAGATCACAAAGCTTGTCCTCTTGACCGTAAAACTAAGTCGTTTCTCATTTTCCCTCTCCCTTGCTCTACTCTCCTCTCCAGCATGAGCATGGGTCCATCTCATCTAAATTAGAATAGGCATTTCTTGCAAATCAAAACTACAATGAGATATCATCTCACACCAGTGAGACTGGCCATCATCAAAAAATCTACAAACAATAAATGCTGGAGAGGGTGTGGAGAAAAGGGAACACTCTTGCACTGTTGGTGGGAATGTAAATTGATACAGCCACTGTGGAGAACAGTATGGAGGTTCCTTAAAAAAACTAAAAATAGAACTACCATATGACCCAGCAGTCCCACTACTGGGCATATACCCTGAGAAAACCATAATTCAAAATGAGTCATGTACCAAAATGTTCATTGCAGCTCTATTTACAATAGCCAGGACATGGAAGCAACCTAAGTGTCCATCGACAGATGAATGGATAAAGAAGATATGACACATATATACAATGGAATGTTACTCAACCATAAAAAGAAACGAAATTGAGTTATTTGTAGTGAAGTGGATGGACCTAGAGTCTGTCATACAGAGTGAAGTAAGTCAGAAAGAGAAAAACAAATACTGTATGCTAACACATATATATGGAATCTAAGAAAGAAAATAAAAGTGTCATGAAGAACCTAGGGGCAAGATGGGAATAAAGACACAGACCTAGTAGAGAATGGACTTGAAGATATGGGGAGGGGGAACGGTAAGCTTTGACAAAGTGAGAGAGTGGCATGGACATATATACACTACCAAACATAAAATAGATAGCTAGTGGGAAGCAGCCGCATAGCACAGGGAGATCAGCTCGGTGCTTTGTGACCGACCACCTAGAGGGGTGGGATAGGGAGGGTGGGAGGGAGGGAGATGCAAGAGGGAAGAGATATGGGAACATATGTATATGTATAACTGATTCACTTTGTTATAAAGCAGAAACTAACACACCATTGTAAAGAAATTATACTCCAATAAAGATGTTAAAAAAAAAAGAATAGGCATTTCTTCAGGTTTCAGTGAAAAATAGCTGAGATGAAAAGGCATCTACTTCCTGAACACCTAGACATCAACACTGAGAGATGCAGCGGTTGAGGGAATCATGGTGGCAGGGAAGGGATGAAATGCTCCATCTCTGCTGTACCTGAGGCCGAGCCATATGAGGGATCCAATCTGGAGGAGACTGCTAATATTGGCTCTCTGGCCAAACACTCCACGGTTGTGCTCTGATAACAAATCCTCCTGTTGCCACTTGCTCTGCAGTGTGATTCTACTTCAAGGGCACAATTTCTACAAAGCTGTTCTCCATGTCCCTCCTCACAAATCTATGTCTTGGAAGGGGACACATATACCCTTTCATTTACACTTTGCTGTACACATTGTCCTTCCTCCAAATCTTGTTTAAATCTTGGAGATCATATTTATTCACCTATCTTTTAATTTTGAGTTTTTGCTGACGAGCGACTCTTTTTTTCCCCATTTATTAAAGATACTGTGTGTTAAAATAATTGTTTTCCGTATATCTTCTGTTTCCTAGTTAGTTTCTTATAGAAATCAATTTTTTTCTTTTGCTCTTATATTATTTCCTTGATGGCTTGATAACTTACGACAATTACATATTGCCTTGGAAAATTGAAAGTATAATGATAATATCATGCACTTATACCACATACTTTTATATTTTGTGAAACTTTTTTTGTGTGTGTATGTTTTTTAACATCTTTATTGGAGTATAAGTGCTTTACAATGGTGTGTTAGTTTCTGCTTTATAACAAAGTGAATCAGCTATACATATACATATATCCCCATATCCCCTCCCTCTTGAGCCTCTCTCCCACCCTCCCTATCCCACCCTCCTAGGTCATCACAAACCATCGAGCTGATCTCCACGTGCTATGCTGCTGCTACCCACTAGCTGTCTATTTTACATTTGGTAGTGTCTATATGTCAATACTACTCTAACTTCGTCCCAGCTTCCCTTCTCCCCCGCCCCATATCCTCAAGTCCATCCTCTATGTCTGCGTCTTTATTCCTGCCCTGCTACTAGGTTCACCAGTACCATTTTTTTCTAGACTCCATATATACGTGTTAGCATACACTGTTCATTTTTTTCTTTCTGACTTACTTCACTCTGTATGACAGACTGTAGGTCCATCCACCTCACTACAAACAACTCAGTTTCTTTTTATGGCTGAGTAATATTCCATTGTATATATGTGTCATATCTTCTTTCTCCATTCATCTATCGATAGACATTTAGGTTGCTTCCATGTCCTGGCTATTGTAAATAGAGCTGCAATGAACATTGTGGTACATGACTCATTTTGAATTATGGTTTTCTCAGGGTATATGCCCAGTAGTGGGATTGCTGAGTCATATGGTAGTTCTATTTTTAGTTTTTTAAGGAACTTCCATACTGTTCTCCATAGTGGTTGTATCAATTTACATTCCACCAGCAGTGCAGGAGGGTTCTCTTTTCAGCACACCCTCTCTAGCATTTACTGTTTCTAGATATTTTGATGATAGCCATTCTGACCGGTATGAGGTGATACCTCATCGTAGTTTTGATTTGCATTTCTCTAATAATTAGTGATGTTGAGCATCTTTTCATGTGTCTCTTGGCCATCTGTATGTCTTCTTTGGTGAAATGTCTATTTAGGTCTTCTGCTCATTTTTTAATTGGGTTGTTTTTAATTGGGTTGTTTATTGGGCTGTTTGTATATTTTGGAGATTAATCCTTTGTCCATTGTTTCATTTGCAAATATTTTCTCCCATTCTGAGGGTTGTTTTTTTGTCTTGCTTATGGTTTCCTTTGCTGTGCAAAAGCTTTTAATTTCATTAGGTCCCATTTGTTTATTTTTATTTCCATTTATCTAGGAGGTGGGTCAGGAAGGATCTTGCTGTTATTTATGTCATAGAGTGTTCTGCCTATGTTTTCCTCTAAGAGTTTTATAGTGTCTGGTCTTACATTTAAGTCTTTAATCCATTTGGAGTTTATTTTTATGTATGGTGTTAGGTAGTGTTTTAATTGCATTCTTTTATATGTAGCTGTCCAGTTTTTGCATCAGCACTTATTGAAGAGGCTGTCTTTTCTCCATTGTATGTTCTTGCTTCCTATGTTGTAAATTAGGTGACCATATATGTGTGGTTTTATCTCTGGGCTTTCTATCCTGTTCCATTGATCTATATTTCTGTTTTTGTGCCAGTACCATACTGTCTTGATTACTGTAGCTCTGTAGTATAGTCTGAAGTCAGGGAGCCTGATTCCTCCAGCTCCGTTTTTCTTTCCCAAGATTGCTTTGGCTATTTGGGATCTTTTGTGTTTCCATACAAATTGTAAATTTTTTAATTCTAACTCAGTGAAGAATGCCATTGCTAGTTTGATAGGGATTGCATTGAGTCTGTAGATTGCTTTGGGTAATACATTTTCACAATATTGATTCTTCCAAAAAAAGAACATGGTATATTTCTCCATCTGTTTATGTCATCTTTGATTTCTTTCAGCAGTGTTTTATAGTTTTCTGAGTACAAGTCTTTTGCCTCCTTAGGTAGGTTTATTCCTAGGTATTTCATTCTTTTTTTTTGCAATGGTAAATGGGATTATTTCCTTAATTTCTCTTTCTGAATTTTTGTTGTTAGTGTATAGGAATGCCAGAGATTTCTGTGCATTAATTCTGTATCCCTCAACCTTACCAAATTCATTGATTACTTCTACTAGTTTTCTGGTGGCATCTTTAGGATTTTCTATGTATAGTATCATGTCATCTGCAAACAATGACCATTTTACTTCTTCTTTTCCAATTTGGATTCCTTTTATTTCTTTTTCTTCTCTGATTGGCGTGGCTAGGACTTCCAAATCTATGTTGAATAAGAGTGGCAAGAGTGGACATCCTTGTCTTGTTCCTGATCTTAGTGGAAATGCTTTCAGTTTTCCATCATTGAGTATGATGTTTGCTGTGGGTTTGTCATATATGGCATTTATTATGTTGAGGTAGGTTCCCCCATGACCATTTTCTTGAGAGTTTTTATCATAAATGGTGGTAAATTTTGTCAAAACCTTTTGTTGCATCTATTGAGATTATCATATGGTTTTTATTCCTTAATTTATTAATATGGTGTGTCACATTGATTGATTTGCATATATTGAAGAATCCTTGCATTCCTGGGATAAATCCCATTTGATCATGGTGTATGATCCTTTTAATATGTTGGATTCTGTTTGCCAGTATTTTGTTCAGGATGATATTGGTCTATAATTTTCTTTTTTTGTGATATCTTTTTCTGGTTTTTGTATCAGGGTGATGGTGGCATTGTCGACCAAATTTGGGAGTGTTCTGCCCTCTGCAGTTTTTTGGAAGAGTTGAGAAGGATTGTTAGCTCTTCTCTAAATGTTTGATAGAATTCACCTGTGAAGCCATATGGTCCTGGACTTTAGTTTGTTGGCAAATTTTTAATTATGGTTTCAATTTCATTACTTGTAATAGGTCTGTTTATATTTTCTTATTCTTCCTGCTTCAGTCTTGGAAAATTGTACCTTTCTAAGAATTTGTCCATTTCTTTATGTTTGTCCATTTTATTGGCATATAGTTGTTTGTAGTAGTCTCTTATAATCCTTTGTATTTCTGTAGTGTCAGTTTTGATTTATCCTTTTTCATTTCTAATTTTATCAAGTTGTGTTCTCTTCCTTTTTTTCCTGATGAGTCTGGCTAAAGGTTTATCAATTTTGTTTATTTTCTCAAAGAACCAACTTTTAGTTTTATTGATCTTTGCTATTGTTTCCTTTGTTTCTATTTCAATTATTTCTGCTCTGATCTTTATGATTTCTTTCCTTCTACTGACTTTGGGCTTTCTTTGTTCTTCTTTCTCTAGTTCCTTTAGGTGTAAAGTTAAATTGCTTATTTGAGATTTTTCTTGTTTCTTGAGGTGAGATTGAATTGCTGTAAACTTCCCTCTTAGAACTGCTTTTGCTGTGTCCCATAGGTTTTGGGTTGTCTTGTTTTTATTGTCATTTGTTTCTGTGTATTTTTAAATTTCTTCTCTGATTTCTTCAGTGATCTCTTGGTTATTTAGTAGCACAGTGTTTAACCGCCATGTATTTGTGTTTTTTACAGTTTTTTTTGCTGTAATTCATTTCCAACCTCATAGTGTTGTGGTCAGAAAAGATGCTTGTACGATCTCAATTTTCTTAAATTTTCCAAGGCTTGGTTTATGACACAAGATGTGATCTATCCTGGAGAATGTTCAATGTGCACTTGAGTAGAAAGTGTATTCTGCCACTTTTGTGTACTATGTTCTATAAATATCAAATAAATCTATCTGGTTTATTGTGTCATTTAAAGTTTGTGTTTCCTTATTTATTTTCTATTTGGATGATCTGTCCATTGGTGGAAGTGGGGTGTTAAAGTCCCCTAATATTATTGTGTTACTGTCAATTTCACCTTTCATGGTTGTTAGCATTTGCCTTATGTATTGAGCTGCTCCTATGTTGGGTGCATAAACATTTATAATTGTTATATATTCTTCTTGGATTGATCCCTTGATCATTATGTAGTATTCTTCTTTATCTCTTGTAACAGTCTTGCTACTCCAGCTTTCTTTTGATTTCCATTTGCATGCTATATCTTTTTTCATCCCTTTACTTTCAGTCTGTATTTGTCCCTAGGTCTGATGTGGGTCTCTTGTAGACAGCATATATATGGGTCTTGTTTTTTATCCATTCAGCCATTCTGTGTCTTTTCATTGGGGCATTTAATCCATTTACGTTAAAGGTTATTATCGATATCTATGTTCCTATTACCATTTTCTTAATTGTTTTGGGTTTGTTTTTGTGGGTCTTTTTCTTCTCTTGTGTTTCCTGCCTAGAGAAGTTCCTTTAGTATTTGTTGTAAAGCTGGTTTGGTGGTGCTGAATTCTCTTAGCTTTTGTTTGTCTGAAAAGATTTTGACTTCTCCATCGAATCTGAATGAGATCCTTGCTGGGTAGAGTAATCTTGGTTGTACGTTTTTCTCTTTCTTCACTTTAAGTATATCCTGCCACTCCCTTCTGGCCTGCAGAGTTTCTGCTGAAAAATCAGCTGATATCCTTATGGGGATTCCTTTGTATGTTATTTTTTGCTTTACCCTTGCTGCTTTTAATATATTTCTTTTGAATTTAATTTTTGTTAGTTTGATTAATATGTGTCTTGGTGTTTTTCTCCTTGGTTTTATCCGGTATGGGACTCTCTTTCCTGGACTTGGGTGAGTATTTTCTCTCCCATGTTAGGGAAGTTTTCCACTATAATCTCTTCAAATATTTTCTTAGTCCCTTTCTTTTTCTCTTTTTCTTCTGGGTCCCCTATAATTTGAATGTTGTCCCAGAGGTCTCTGAGATTGCCTTCAATTCTTTTCATTCTTTTTTCTTTATTCTGCTTCTCAGCAGTTATTTCCACCATTCTGTCTTGCAGCTCACTTATTCGTTCTTCTGCCTCAATTATTCTGTTACTGATTCCTTCTAGTATTTTTCATTTCAGTTATTATGTTGTTCATCTCTGTTTGTTCTTTAGTTCTTCTAGATCTTTGTTAGACATTTCTTGTATTTTCTGAATCCCTGCCTCCATTCTGTTTCCAGGATTCTGGATCATCTTTGCTATCATTACTCTGAATTTTTTTTTAGGTTGATTGCCTATTTCCATTTCATTTTTTTGGTCTTGTAGGTTTTTACCTTGCTCCTTCATCTGTGACATATTTTTTACTATCTCATTGTTTTTTCTTTATTTTTTTGATGGGTGGGATTGTGTTCCTGTCTTACTGGTTGTTTGGCCTGAGGCTTCTGGCACTGGAGTTTGTAAGCTGTTGGGTAGAGCTGGGTCTTGGTGCTGAAATGAGGACCTCCAGGAGACTTCACTCTGATGTAATTCCCTGGAGTCTGAGGTTACTCATGCTGGCTGTGTGACCTTGGCCAAGGCCCTTTCCCTTTCTGAGCCTGTTTTCACATCTGTAGAGTAGGACTAGATCAGTGTTTGTTGGACTCTCCCACCAACATAGAGCAGAGAATCATGTTCAAGTCCTCAAAGAACTTAGAGCACAGCTGGAAGTAGTCCATTAATGACTAAAATTTCTTTGAAGTCTTGCCTTGAAAAATAAGGTTTTTATTTAATGCCTTCTATTCCATCATATATGCATGCTTTTTTTCAGTGTAAAAACGTTTAAAATTAAACACCACTGAGTAAAACTGAAACCCCCATGGCCTCCCTTCCTGTTGCCCCACATCTCAGGGTTTCTATACCTGAGTTTGAGAATAGACTAGATGATCCCAAGGATTCCTTCCAGTTCTCTGATTTTATGATCTAAGAAAACTCTTTAAGTAAATTTGTCATTTAATGACCTCTGTCTCCAAAATGGATGTTCTCTGATGTCTAGGGAGTAGAAAAGTGTTCTGAAGGAAAAAAAATACTCACCTAAAAGGTGACTGTCATTATGATGTAAACGACCCAGTGCTAAATTTATTGACCTGATTCACAAAGGATTTTGTGATTCTCTAAACTCTCTTTGAGCTCAGTATGAATTCATTGGCCTCAGATTGAACTTGTACTTGCAAATAGTTATCAGCGTGTGGGTTTGAAAAAAAAAATAGAACTCGACATGAACGTCCATACTGGAATTTAATGCAACTAAAGTTTGTTGAGGGCACTTTGTCACCCTCATTAAATGTGTTGATCTTTCTGTGTCTTAAATCACCTTTCTTTGAACTCATTGGTCACTAATGATTCCTCCAAATTGGACATGTCTTGACCTCTTTGCTCTTAGAGAGAAAGATGATTTGACAAAAATATTAAGCAGTTTGAATCCTGTTATTTTCATAAGAAGACCTCACTAAGTTTCCAGTATACAACCAGTGAACTTAAGATGAACTCTGTTTAATTTTGTGGGGATCAGAAGAGGTGAAAATCACCACATAGGGGCATTTCATTTTCAAGAAGCTACCTGGTCCCTCAGAAACATCTCCAGAGGATGACAGTAAATAGCAATTGTCCTAAAAGCCAGGTTTCAATGAGACTCCAGTCTCTAGAATTGACTCTATTGAACTAAATTCACAAGCAACTGATGTATAAGATTATAGAATTCAATTTATTAGTTTATTTTAAGAAATGTAATTTATAAGGGGGCTAAGTATGTATATCTTTTAATCAGTACATTTGTACCTCACCATATAAATGTGTACAAGAAACAAAATTATTATCTGCAGTATGCTTGGTGAGTATGGGATTAGAGCAAGAAATTAATTTGCATGATCTTGATAGCTTATAGGACACTAGAATAGGACAGTGTGATGCATCCACCTATAGGCTGATAGTGAGCTAGCTTCATGGACTTAGTGGATCCTTATCATAGTAGTAATGGGCATGAACTTGGCACACAGGCTGCCTGAGATTAGTCTCACTCTGAAACTTACTAGCATGATTTTGATACCTTTCTTACACTCTGGCCCTCACCTTTCTCTTCTATAAATTCTACTCTATTTCATTCTATTCTTTTTGTAGATTTTAACTTGTGGTAGAAAATCCAACCTTCCTTATATCCTGGTTTTTGGAGTGCGTCTCAGTGTCACCCACCCGTAGCCACTCAAACTTCACATTGAAATTTCACTGCCCTTCCAATTCTAAGAAAGAAAAGTTGACTGAAAGAAAACTCTTATCTCATAAAAGAACCCAATGACCAACTTTATGAACTGTTTGACTCCTGGGAGAAAAGTGAAGCCTTAGTGCCCCATTTCTTTCTAGATGGCCTCCAAATGTGACAATTACTAATAGTCAAGGTTTCATAGAGGAGGGCTGTTGGAAGAGAAAAAACCCCACCAATTTCAACTCAGTAACTGTTCTCAGGACCTCATTAATCTCTCTGTGTTTTCCGTGGATGATACATGACGCTGTTGGCACACGAAATTGGAATTTTACTGGCTACTGTTCTTTTGGAGAGAAAGAAAGTTTGAGAAGGAGATAAAATTTTCAGTTCCCTCAGGTTAACTCAGAAAGTCACTTGCATTTGAATAAAGCAATGAAAATCATTGACAAGCAAATAAATAAACCTCCCTAAACATTCAGGAATCAAAGGCCTGCCTGCCAAGAATTATACCAAAAGGATAAAGAGCCACAATTGAAAGTCCATGAAAAATATTATAATTGATTAACTTCTCTTAGGCCCAGACAATTTAGGAAAAGAGAAACAGATCATTAAAATAAAAGCCCTAATTTTCTTCATACATTCAACAGATGTATGTGGAGTACGTTGACCATTGAACAACTTGAGTTTGAACTGCAGGTCCACTTAGATCTGGATTTTTTTTCTCTGAATACAAACTACAGTACTACACGATTGGTTGACTCCATAGATGAGGAACATGGAGGGCCGACTGTTAAGTTACACTGGGGTTTCCGACTGCTCCAGGATTGGTGCCCCTACCATCTCTGTGTTATTCAAGGGTCAACCATTAAGTGCCTGTCCTGTGGTAGTTAGTGGAGAGACAGTGGTGAGCAAAAAGTGACTTGTCTCATGGAGAGCACAGCCTAGGGGAAATCAGACAGTATTCACATGGTCACGTGAGCAAATGTGAAATTTCAAATGGGATACATGTTATGAGGGGGGCAGCCCTGATACTAGGTGTTCAGGAGGAATATTTGACCTGGAGAGGAAGGTCATGGAACACTCTCCCCAAGGAAGTGACACGTGAGCCAAGTTTTAAAACATGAATAGAAGGGAACTGAGTAACGAGCAGGAAGAAGAAGTTAACAGCTTGTGCAGAGTCCACTTGGCAAGAAAGATGAAGTGAGTTTAAGTGTGTAAGAGCAGGTGAGTAGGATGGGAGGTCACAAACCGTAGTACTTAGTTTGATAGGATTTGCACCACCGATGCAGGTATCACATAAAGGTGCATAAACAAAGGCATACCATGTGCAAATGCAGAAAGAAAGAAGAAGACAGAAAGAGAGAAAAAAGAGAACTTGCAATGTGTATTTACCATTTCTATAATATGAGTATTTACTGGAAGAGGGAGGAAAAGTGGTTTACAAACTGTTGCAAGACACCAGTGTCAGAAAAGCAGAGCTGTCCAGCACGCTGCTTTCATTCTTCATATGATCCTTAGGCAAAGCTATCCACATCTTTATTCATGCCTTGGTTTCCAAAGACTTGGTGGTTGGGGAATCATTGCTTCTTACAGCTGTGGAATTGAGAGCACCATGAGGGCAGGAGTCAGGTCAGCTGCATTCACTGCTAGAGCCCCTGTGTCTGTTGAGTGCCTGGCGCAGATTAGAGGATCACTAATAGTTTTTGAAAAAAAGATCTGAAAAACTTAAAGGAAGCCCCATTTTCCCATTTGGATGGGAAAACACATCCCACCACATTTGCACTCTTAAACTGGAAATAGGAAGGGATGGGATTCTCCCAGGTACAATTCTAACTGCCACTGTGGAGCACTTAATGCGAGCCCATGGAGGGAACGTCTGCTGGGAGCATAGTGCAGTCAGGGGTGCTGTGTTGGGAAAGGATGGGAGAGAGCACAGTGCCCACAGACCAAAAGGTGGGCTCAGCCTGGTCAGGGCAGGATTGGAGGGGACAGCTTAGGGCTGCCAAGGCAAGGACAACTACTATTGGGGGTAATCACCATTACCCATTTGGTATGTATCCTTCCAGATCATTAAAAAAAAAAGTACAAATGTTTCACATTTATATATTGGTTTCTAAAACACAACAAAAACATATTACTTTTTGCTTGTCATGAATTTCCTCTTATGCAGAAATACAGATCTATCTCATTTTTTCCCACTTATGTATTTTTACATAGAATTTGACAATTTTGTTTACTTATAAATATTGTGATAATGTTTTTAGGTTTCTTTTTTTGGTTAGAGAATTATAAACAAGAAAGTAGAAATGGCCCATATGTCAAAACTCAAATTATTCTTTTTGGTGTAAAAAGCCATTTATACACGTGGTAAAAAAACCCAAAACAATAAAGACAGTAATTAGTAAAAGCCAAATGTCTGCCATCCCCATGTTCTCTTTACAAAGCAAATTACCTGTATAATTTCCCATGCATATTTATGGGGAAAAAAACTCATAACGCATATATGATACAGAGCAAAAGGAGGAGCATATCCTATCCAGTAGTCTACACCCTGATTATTTCCCTTAATAAAATGTCCTGGAATCAATGTGCAGCCTGTGAGTAGCAGTGGGTATAGTGGTTTAGTTCTATGTAGTCTGAGTTTAAATCCCAGCTCTACTATTTAATGGCTCTGTGATGTTAGGTAATTTGTTTAACCAGTGAGTTCCTCAGTTCCCCTATCTCTAAAATGAGCATGTAAAGTACCTCCCTTAGAATGTTCTGTGAGGATTAAGTGAGTTAATCCACAAAATACATTCACAGCAGAACTTTCTACACACTAAGCTATGTGCAGTAGCTGCTACCATTGTACCAAAATGTACTGTTATATCATTTCATTATACTAGTTAGTACTATTTTTATTATTATGCCAACGTGTAGAGATCTATATCACCCGTTTTTATTTTGCTTAAAAATTTGTGTTATGAAAAGTTTTAAACAGAAATGAAGAAAATAGGATGAAAAATCCTCATGTATCTGTCACCCAGCTTCAAAAATTATCAACACTTTTGCAAATTTGTTTCATCTATCTCCTCCACTTTTTTAATGGAATAGTTTAAAGCTTATCCCACATATTCTTTCATTTTTTTATTCTTTCATTTTACTTGTAAATGCTTTACAATTTAAAACTGAGATAAGTTTTAAAAACATAACTTCTATGTCATTATCACACCTGATTCCTTAATATTTTCTGAAATCTAATCCATATTCAGATTTTTCTGATTGGTTCAAAAATGGTTTTTTTACAGTAGGTTTGTTCAAATTAGGTTTCAAACACAATCCATACATTGCATTTGGCTGGTATGCTTTTTATTCTCTTTTTGTCCTCAAACGGTCTCCTTTCTCTCCTACCCTCCTTTTATTTTTGCCATTGACTTCTTGGAGAAACAGGGTCTTATTTAATGCTCCATGTTTTGCACTTGGCTGATTGTTTCCTCATGGTGACATTTACCTTGTTTTCATATTTCTCATATTTCCTGTAACTAGTTAATGAGATTTAGAGTCTTAGTTACTTGTACTTTCTAGGTGTCATATTCTGTTGACCCGTCATAAGACTCATCTTTCTAAACATCCCAGGGTGTTCCTTTGGGTGGATGTGACGTGTTTTATTTAGTTGTTGCTCTGTGGACAGTGCTACAAGGACCTGATGTGAGCAGATAACTTTGTGCATTTGTGTGAGTGTTACTGGAAGTGGAACGTCTGTATCCAATGGTAAACTCCAGATAGTGTTTATAAGACATGTGAAGCCTCTTATCTTCCCCTTAATTAAGTTTCTAATTCTTTTTCTAAAATTTATGGATGGATGGAGGAGAATATAGGTAAACTCAGCTAAACAGACTGTGGGTAGAACCCAACTTGCAGAATATTAAAGCTAGTAGTATCTTTGCAACAGTTGCAGGTAGAAAACATATAAGTTGTATGGATACAAGCTAGGGCTGAGATGCAAGTTAGTCTGGTCCAAATGTACAATACAATAAAAGAGAAGACACTGTAGACTCTAAAGTGGTATTATTTTCATTTACTTTTTACATGCTAGTTGAATAATTGGAATTAGAGAAAAGTAGAAAGAAGAAAAAACACAACAACCATAACTTCATTACTTGGAGGCAACTTCTTTTTATTAATATTTTGTTTTATTTCTTTGTAGCATTTTTTCATATAATAATAACATTTTTCATAGTTGTGAACATATCTTAGAAATAATGTGGTAGAATGTTCTTTCACTTTACAGTATACGTTCCCCCTTGTTATTAAGAACTTTCTACAAACATAATATTTAATAAATGCATGCAAAACCACTGAGTGTGTTTATCACAGCTTACCATATTACTTTTATGAGGGATTTATTTATTATTTACTAGATATCCAGTATTACAAACATTTTTTGTGCATATAATTATGATTCAACAAATATTTGTTAATGCTTTAGTTGTTACAGTGTGAGTATTTGCACCAGATGTAAAAGTTTTCCTGGGTTTTGGAGTATGTTCTTCCTAATCCAAGAAAGGGAAAAAGAAAAAGAGGTAGAGTAGGAAGAAAGGCAGGGTGGAAGCAAATTAACCTAGTCCAGCAGTCCTCAAATTTCACTGTGTGTAAGGGTCACTGGGGGTGTTTATAAAACACAGATTCTTGACTCCACTCCCAGATGCTGATGTAATAAGTAGTCTGGTTGGGGTCAAAAGCCTGATTTTGTTTTTAAATTTCATGGATGTTTAAACATTCAGTTTCATGGATGTTTCTGACACGAGTGTTTTGTGGCATACCCTTGGAGAAAAGTTGCTATAGTCAGTTCTTCAGATACTAATGTGCTGGTGAGCCTTGGCTGTGCGTGTGTCCTCAAAATGAGACTGGTTCAGGACTGGTAATGAGTGCTCTATATCTAACAGCCTGGGTCTGTTGACCGCTCAGACCTCACCCATTATAAAACACGGCTGAAGGTGTTCTGCAAAAGGTGAGGTACCATTCCCTGGCTGAAAAATACTTTGTTTTAGGCGGGAGAGGAGCAAATATCAAGGGGTTTGAAGAGCCCTGTTAGTGTCAGGTGGCCCTGCTCCAGTAGAGAGGACTGCAGAAAGCCCCTTCTCTTTTCGGAAGGAGGCAGTTGGCATGGCTGTCTTTTTATCTCCATGGGACAGCTCACCCTGGCTATTTCTGGTTTCCTTCTCTCGTTGCCTGTACATTCATTGGAAGCCCAGTGTTCAGCTCTTTTGATTCCTGCAGGTAAGGTTGCTGTTTGGCTCCCTGGAGCCTCTTACATGATTGGTCAAGATGATTTGTGGTGAAGCTGTCACGTATACTGAGTTATGCAGTGAGGCTCTCTGCTGATTGAGTATGTGCTTTTGAGCAGGAAATGACCTTTATAAATCTTTTCTTGAACAAGGGCTAAAAAAATTTGCTTCATTCATTGAAGCTCATGACTGTGTCGTCATATCAATGAACTTTTGCCCAGGAAAGATTGCTTGCTTGAAGCACTCGTCTGTCTTTGGATGCCGCTAAGCACAGGGCAATCCATCTATCCAGGCAAGGAGGCTTTCATATTTCTCCAGGTAACTCCATGAATTATAAACAAGGATAAATGAAAGTAGGAATAATCCAACACCAACTATCTGCAGAATTAAAAAGTCTCATGAATGATGGCAGACAGGGTAACATATACAACTAGACAGCCTCTTGTGTTACTCCAGGTATTTCAGTAGCTGAATACTTTAAACTAGTGCTGAATAGTAGAACCTTCTGTGGTGATGGAAATGTTCCATAATCTGTCCTGCCCAGTGCTGTAGCCACTTGCTACATGTGACTATTGAGCACTTGAATGACTAAGTGGTATGACTTAGAACTGGAATTTAATTTCAATAAATTTAAATTTAAATAGCTACATGTGGTTAGCCCCTACCGTATTGGGCAGTGCACCTTTAAACTCTTCAGTGGACTTTCCTCACAGCTTTGAATTAAAATAGAGAAAAGGTCAGCCAGATTGAGTTTTTAAAATAAATGTAGTTTATTTATTGTATCTATAACTCCTCTCTCCTCTAACCATGCCCCCCAAAACTTGAAGGAACTATCACAATTGCAATTAGATAGTTGTAAGTCCAAAAGATGGTTCTAAATCATTCTTTATTTTTTGATTTAATAACCCTTAATCTGTAGAATCCACACTCTCTGGTTTCCTTTCTCCTGCCTCAAGCTCCCTTCAGAACTTTTAGCCTCTCTATTCCTCTAGGATCAAAACGTATTATTGAGTGAAACATGCAGATCACAAAACCATACGGATGGTCTCATTCAATTTTGATATGTAAAAACTATGCATAGAAACTGTTCTTTTACAGAGGGACCAGTAGTTATATCTCTAAGGGATGGGATTACAGTTGTTTTTCATTTCCTTCTTTTTTACTTCTTTTTCTTATCATGTTTCTACAGCATGTAATACTTGTGTTATTTCATAATTAAAAAAAATTAAAAGTAAAAAAACTTTAATTCTCCACCTCCACAGCAAAGTTATTAGAACTTCTGCTTTTTTCCTTTTCACTGAGGCTTCCTGTGAATACTCTCGGGTCCTCCATGAAATCAGGTGCTTCTGAAATATAAACCAAAAGGAACTAGAAAAGAGATACAAAGTATATTAAATTTTCTTTTATTCACCCTTTGAATCACTTTGTCACCTCGAGGCTTTCAGAAACTAGATGTGTCCTTATTTTCTTGTGGGCATTAAAGCAGATATTTCATTACAGCCTCTAAGAGGCCAGGACCAAGTTAATTGCCTTGAACTCTACAGAAAAAGCCTGTTTCCTGTGGACTCTAAGGCAGAGGGCACTGTCTCTTTTCTTCCCTTTCCTGATCTTTTAAAGACACAAAAAACAAATCCCAGCTCCCCCACCAATACCCCCCTGTGAAATTAACAAGAGAGTGTCTTACAGATAACTGTGGGCACTTTAGAACATTTTGCAAAATAATGGAGAAATGAAGACCTTTACTCACCAGTGCCAACCAGCATCAGCAAGATTGAGAGTTCTTGGCAGCTGCATTTCAAACTCATTGGGTCCATAAAATGATTGACTGTCCTGTTGTATACGAATGAGCAAAATCACATACTTCATTTTAGATTCTTCAGCAGTGATCATCTCTATTCCAGTTCCCCTGCTCATAATTTAAAATGGAGAAGGCTTATCTGCATTCATTTCTTAGATCATTGCTTTGGCACTTTCAAGATTTTATCCAAGCATGACTTTTATAACCTTGTGGAAATTGCGGTGATAAAGGACGCATCAGCAATTTTCAAACCCATTTCTTTTTGCGGAGCCATCCCTCAGCCCCCCCTTAACAGAGCAGTAGAGAGAACCACAGGTCCTTTTCCTGTCCTCATTTTTTTTTTTTTTTTTTTTTTTTTTTTGCGGTACGTGGGCCTCTCACTGCTGTGGCCTCTCCCGTTGCGGAGCACAGGCTCCGGACGCGCAGGCTCAGCGGCCATGGCTCAGGGGCCTAGCCGCTCCACTGCATGTGGGATCTTCCCGGACCAGGGCACAAACCCGTGTCCCCTGCATCGGCAGGTGGACTCTCGACCGCTGCGCCACCAGGGAAGCCCTCCTGTCCTCATTTTTAAAGGGCTTTGTTTCGGTCAATGAGACATACACTGTGGAAACAAGGCCAACACAAACTTTGTGGTGCCTTTTCACTGCACATCTAACTAACCTTGGTTAGATGTAAGGCATGGGGCTGGTCTGCCATCTTAGTCCCTAAAATTGGTTTCAGAGGAATTGGTTGTAATGGAAATGTCAAGCCCTTTAAATATCAAACCTTTAAATACCATGCAGGCATATGGATGTGAACATAACTCTGCCCATTCTTAGATTCTGCTATGTCACATGTCAGAATTAAAGGAAGAAGCAATGAAATAAACTCTTGTTCTGGAAGAAGTGACTGAAACAATTGGATATTGTGAATGGATGAGGCCAATTTGTTCATCTTTAGAGTAAATCCTTTCTATGAAAGAGCGAAAATGAGATCTGTAGGACATTGGCAGCTATGAAATTATGCACATGCCTCATTGTTCCTTCTACCCCACTTCTTCTCATGCCCTGGAGGACTACTTTTCCTTGAAATTAAGCAATTGTGAGAGCAGCTCTTTGCAAATGAGTTCAGGAAACTTGCCCTTTGAAAAATAATAATAATAAAAAAATCTCCTAATATTGGAGAGAGCAATAAAGTCTACTGTTCTGTGCCTAATATAGATTAAGTACTAATTCAATATTTATTGAGTTGAATTGAGTTCTGCTGATGACTGGGGACTGTATTAGGCTGAGAAGACATGGACTCGAGTCCCACTGTGTTCTTAGCTAGCTGTGTGACCCTGGGCAAGTCACTTAAACTCTTTAGGCTATGGTAAAATAATGATTAAAAATGCCTACCATGTATGAGGGGCGTGTCTAAGAACATGATCACCAAAACTTCTTTGAAAGTATAAGGTATAAATAAAAAAGATGAAAGTGATGTGCAGAGAGGGCCCTTTAAATGAAGAGCAGAGTGAAATGTTAACAAGTTCAAGCATGATTGAATCAATTGCTTTTAAAGAGATACGTGGTTGGGGGGAACGGCACATACGTCTATATTAGAAATAAGGCCTCTCCTGGGAGTCCTGAAGCCGTGCACGGTCTATAATTCTGTGGAATTGCACACATGAACTTGCTAAGTGCTGCCCAGAGAAAAGGTCTTATGCCGAGGGAGGTCTGAAAACTCTGTCTGACAAATAATATCTTAGGAAAATATCAAATATTAGTCTTGGATCATGGAAATAGCAATATACTGATAGAATGACATTTCTTACAGGGAGGAAGTCTTTTAAAGTCACCTCCCATAATGAGCTGGCTCCAGTTACAGGCTGGAGATATTCTGTCACACTGTAGAGGCTGTTTATGTAGTTAAAATTATAGGGCATAGGATGTTTAACCACTTCTGCGGTACTGTTCGGCTTGGTCTTCTCAACTCTATCAGCACAAAAAAGAAACTAACGTTTCTGGGGCAACTACCATGATGGGCCAACTATATTGCATTTAATATCTTGTTTAATTGAAGTCATTTGGTTTGGTTTGGTTAATTATCTGTCATTTTGCAGATGAGAAAATGAGGACTGAAGTTTAGTAGTGTGCTGGTGACAGGGGGTGCCAGGTTCTGCCAGCCTTACTCTATGGCCCATGTACTTTTTGGTGCACCAGTGTTTTCCCAAACTGAGTTCTACTGAAAGGCTCTGAGATCAAATAATTTGGGTACATGGTACATGCTCTTATCGCTTCTTAGAGATTTGTAAAACCTATTAACCGGTAAAAGGCTCAGCAGAGTCATATGATTAAGAGATTCTTAAAGATGCAGATGTAGCGAATGGACTTGAGGACACAGGGAGGGGGAAGGGTAAGCTGGGGCAAAGTGAGAGAGTAGCATGGACATATATACACTACCAAATGTAAAATAGATAGCTAGTGGGAAGCAGCTACATAGCACAGGAGATCAGCTCGGTGCTTTGTGACCACCTAGAGGGGTGGGATAGGGAGGGTGGGAGGGAGAAGCAAGAGGGAGGGGATATGGGGATATATGTACACATATAGCTGATTTACTTTGTTATATGGCAGAAACTAACACACCATTGTAAAGCAATTATACTCCAATAAAGATGTTAAATATATATATATATATATATATCTACTTAGTTTTTCTTTTTCTGTTCATAATTATCAAATAGCCATTTCCTATGTTTCTCAAGAAACACATTTGAAGAACAGGTACTTATGCACCATGGAACACAATATGAGAAATGCTTGGCTCTTCCTAGTTTGGGTATGAGTGTGTTTAGTGTAAAAGTCTTATCACCCAAGAGTATGAGTGGGTGAATCAAAGGACCTAAATTGGGTCCATTTCTTTTCTTTTATAACTGTATACCTTTGTTCATGGTAATTGACTTCGCCATTTCCTTTCACTATAATAAATACTCTTAAATATTCGAAGGTAAATTAAAAAATTAGAGTCCAAATTCCTACCCAATGTAGAATCTCCTCAGTCACGGGATTCATCAACTGATGCTTGGATACTTCTATGACTGGTAAGCTCATTAGTTGACAGCCTTGAGAAGGCAATCTGAATAGCTTTTTGTGAGTCTAAGACAGGCAAATGGAAAGAGAAACATTGAATCAGTTGGTCATCTGGATGCTTGCTTTGAGTAGCAAAGAACAATTCAGTTATTTTCACCAATATATTCAATGCAAATATTTGGAATCCTAAATACAAAAATCCAGGAGGCATTATTCACTGAATCCGCCACGACTTTCATCTGACTGTGTTACTGAAAATGTGCAGCTTGAGCAAATTTACACACAAAAAAATATATAATTTTCAAGAGGAAAATACATCTGCCAGCTTTACCTCTTATAACTAGATGACCTTGGATAAGTCACTTAATCCCTCCAAGTCTCAGTCACACATGGGACTAATAATTGTATACTCCTCTGAAGGCTGTGTTGAGGAATAAATGAGATAGTGCATGTAAAACACTGAGCAAAGTATGAAATACCTAGTAAAACTTTTATTTCTAGTCTACCCAGAGAGGGATATTCTACCTGACATTGTTTTCTTGATTTTCACAATTCATAATACTAAAGAAAGCATCAATAGTAACTTTGATATTTTCTTTCTTGCTTTCCCACTTCTTTCACAGGGTTCTTCTATTGAGCTTAAGATATTGGGCTCAAATGCATAAGGGCTCTTTCTGTCTGTTCCTTTTTCTTTTTTTTTTGTGGTACGCGGGCCTCTCACTGCTGTGGCCTCTCCCATTGCGGAGCACAGGCTCCAGATGCGCAGTCTCAGCGGCCATGGCTCACGGGCCCAGCCGCTCCGCGGCATGTGGCATCTTCACGGACCGGGGCACGAACCCGTGTATCCTGCATCGGCAGGCGGACTCTCTACCACTGCGCCACCAGGGAAGCCCTGTCTGTTCCTTTTTCTGTGATGGCATTAGAACTGAGAACTCGAACTCCACATTAGCCCTAAATCCATTCAAATCCTTAGGGATAGAGGATCCCAAGGAGTGATTTGTAGAAAAATCAGAGTGATGCCTTCTATTCATACACCTCCCATTATGGTGCATATCACCAGTGTGTTGGCATTTAAATTGTGGTGTGGCTGAAAATAGTGATGATGATGATTAGGATAATAATAATCACAATGACATATATTGAACATGTACCATGTGTCAAGACACATTCTGGTAGCCTTACATCTATTATATTATTCAATTCTTCCCCAAACCCTGTGAGTAAGTATTATTATTAACATCCATATCTTGTCGCTGAGGAAGAACACTGATCACACACTGAATGAGTGGTCTAGGTGGGATTAGAATGACACTTCCACCACTGATGCTTTTAACCACCACATAAGAAGCAGAAGGCAAGAAAGAGAAGGATAATGATGATACTGGTAATTCACCAGTGACATTGTTTGAATACTTACTATGTGCCAGACACTGTACTAACTTGTGCATATTTTGTTGTTTAATTTTTATATCACTCTTGTGTCATAGTTTCTGTTGTTATGACCGTTTTACTTAGGAACAAACAAACTTAAAGACCCTAAATAACTTTCTCAAAGTCACATGGCTAGCAAGTGGCAGAGCTAGGATTTGAATCCAGATCCTTTTCGGATTAGATTTTTGGGTATTTTTTTGGGTATAAAAATTTTCACAGTAAAACTTGCACAGTAGATGTTGTTTAACAAGTTAGTTTAGGTATTTAGACTTATTCTATATCTGGATAAATTTTTTTGTTGAACCAAGCCCTATTGATCCTTTTTTTTTTTTTTTTTTGTATCAGCACAAGGAATTTGCACTTCTGTACCCAGCACAGAGGCTTTTCAGAGCTTGGCGAGATGGCTCTGCTAATGCAGAGTGAGCAGGGAGCCTTCCAGATTCCTCAGCTTTGCTTTCCTCCTGGTGTAAGCTCAGTAAAAATTGCTTTGAGGTGAGTCACATTCCCAGTGCAGGATGAGACTTGCCAAATCATTTTCTAGCCCTTTTCTTCAATTATCAAGGTTGGAGTTCTGACTCCTCACCCTTTGGGGAATGTGTCTGAACCACATTTGCCTAGCAAAACACAGCTTTGACACTAGCCAGAAGTAACCAACAATTACCTTCACTTGTCAAAACAGTCTTTTTTAGGAGAGAGAAAGTAAGTGAAGAAGTGGGCAGTGCCTTTCAGTCTGTGTCAGAACAGTCAAAGGCTAGAGTATTTCCCATCACCTCTCAAGGTGGGAATCAGGAGCTGTCTGACTCAGACTGTTCCTGAACATGCACGAGACTAGAGGATGCATGTGTGTGCACTGCAGGATGACTCCTGCCTTGGGAAGTATTTATTAACACCACGGAGGCGTGCAACAAATGACTATGATCCACATAATGAGGTAGATCAAAGAGCTTCTCAGGGGCTGGATGTACATGTATATATGGACTTTCAAACAACAGCAGAATTAAAGCCCAGGGCTTCAATATTCTTTAATAATAATTCCAATTAAAAGAAAGTAATATACAACCTTCAAGACTATACCAGGACCTGGAGAGGGCTTGGATAAAGAAAAGACATCTAGATCTTTTCTTTCTCCTCTGCCCATTATTTCTCCATAGAAGCTGAAGGGTTAGCTGCCTTTAAAATTGACACTGTCCTAGTTCTGGACCTCTGCTTTTCTCCTTGGACGATTATAACTTTTAGACTGCTCTCCTGCCACCAGCCACCGCCTGGCTTCAGCTCATTCTCTACTCTACCTCCAGAAGGCCTTTTCTAAGGTATTGATGGTATGTTATTACTCACAAGCTCTCAGTGCTCCAGTGCATTCCATTTCAGACAGAACAAAGTTCCCATTTCTTAACCTATCATTCAGTGACACTGACAGTTCGACTCTTGCTTAGTTTACAGACTCATCCTCTGCCTCAGTCACAAGAGTCTGATGGCTGCTTTCCTAACTCATCATCATCTTTTCTGTTTCTATTTGATCAGTTTCCTCTGGACCACCCCCCCGGGCTTATTCTCTCCTTGGTAAACCCCTACTCATCCTTCAAGGCCCAGGTTACATGCTGCACTTGTAAAACTCCATCCCTTATTCCCCAGGGTGTTATGTTTTCCTAATGAGTTTACGTTTAATTATTTAAATGTTTTTCTGACTAGACCGGGAGCTTGATCAGGTCAAAGATCCTGTCTTTCCCATTTTGAGTAATTTCTATCACTGGCAATTAACAGAACAACTATAGGAACTTCATACATGTTGATTAAACTAAATGAACTTGTCTTTCTGCTAGAAGTATATTCCAAAAAGGCATTGTAGTCAGTAGCCTTGATTTTGCATAACCCACTTGCTGTGTGACCTGAGGCAAGCCATAGCTTCCTCACTAGCTCAACAGAGACAGCATTACCCACTTCTCAGCATCAAAGGAAAAATAGATGTAAAGGTATCTGAGAGGGGAAAGTAATATTGTAGTGCAAATTATTGCTTTTAGTTAAGCAGATCATTGTGGTTAATATAGTACTTGCTCTGGTGAAGGTGTGAGTGGGCAGAAAGTTGAAATAAATGGTCACCTCCAGTATTTTAATTGTAATTCATGGAGTAAAACATAGGCCAGTAGTTTAATCAAGAAGGTATTAAGCCTGTAGGAATAAGACATTTCTCAGACATACAAACATGGGACTTGAGGACTTGTGCTCAATTGTTGTCTCCTCAGAGAGCCCTTGGTGACACGCAATCTAAAGCAGATGCACAGTTATTCTGTATCATACATTATTTTGTTGACTTGTCGCTTACATGTTTTGTTGTTTATATCTGTCACTGCAATATCAGTCTCCTTAGAAGAGAACATTGTCCTGTTCACAGCTATATTCCCATGCCTAGAACAGTGTCTGATACATAGTAGGTGCTCAATTAATACTCATTCATAAACAAATTATCTGTCATTGAGGACAAGTGGTAGGATTGTTAAATTTCATATATAATCACAGTTCTTAAGATAATTCAAGTGATTCCTTTGCTTTAGGAGATGAATCCAAAAAAATATTCCTGTGATTTATGTCAGAGTGTTCTGCCTCTGTTTTCCTCTAAGAATTTTATAGTACCCAGTGTTACATTTAGATCTTTAATCTATTTTGCATTTTTTTTGTATATGGATAAGAGAATGTTTTAATTTCGTTTTTTACATGCAGCTGTCCAGTTTTCCCAGCACCACTAATTAAATAGACTGTCTTTTCTCTATTGTATGTTCTTGTCTCCTTTTCCACAGATTAGTTTACCATAAGTGTGTGGGTTTAGTTCTGGGCTGTCTTTTCTGTTCCATTGATCTATGTGTCTGTCTTTGGGCCAGTACCATACTGGTTTATTTTATTTTATTTAAAAAAATTTTTATTGGAATATAGTTGATTTACAATGCTGTGGTAATTTCAGGTGTACAGCAAAGCAAATCAGCCATATATATATATATATATATATATATATATATATATAAAAAACATATCCACTCTTTTTTAGATTCTTTTCCCATATAGGCCATCACAGAGTATTAAGTAGAGTTCCCTGTGCTATACAGTAGGTCCCCATCATCTATCCATTCTATATATAGTAGTGTGTATATGTTAATCTCAATCTCCCAATTCCCCCCTCCCTCAAACCCTGATAACCATAAGTTTGTTCTCTACATCTGTGACTCTACTTCTGTTTTGTAAATAAGAGTACCATGCTGTTTTGATTACTGTAGCTTTGTAGGATAGTCTGAAGTCAGGGAGCCTGATTCCTCCAGCTCCGTTCTTCTTTCTCAAGATTGTTTTGGCTATTCTGGGTCTTTTGTGTTTTCCCACATATTTGAGAATTATTTGTTCTAGTTCTGTGAAAAATGCCATTGGTACTTTCATAGGGATTGCATTGAATCTGTAGATTGCCTTCGGTAATATGGTTATTTTAATAATATTGATTCTTCCAATCTAAGAACATGGCATATTTTTCCGCCTGTGTCATCTTTAATTTTTTCATCAGTGTCTTGTAGTTTTCCAAGTACAGGTCTTTTACCTCTTTAGGTAGGTTTATTCCTGGGTATTTTATTCTTTTTGATGGGATGGCAAATGGGATTGTTTCCTTAATTTCTCTTTCTGATAGTTTGTTGTTGGTGTATAGAAATGCAGTAGATTTCTGTGTATTAATTTTGTATCTGACAACTTACTGAATTCACTGATAAGCTCTAGTAGTTTTCTGGTAGTGTCTTTAGGAGCTTCTATATATAGCATCCTGTCATCTGCAAACAGGGACAGTTTAACTTCTTTTCCACAATGGATTCCTTTTATTTCTTGTGGGAGATGTCAGTAGTGGGGGAGGTTGTGCACATTTGGGGACAGCAGGTATACGGGAGTGCTCTGTAGTTTCTGCTCAGTTTTGCTCTGAACCTAAAACTGATCTGAAAAATGAAGTCTGTCTTTAAAAATGCCTTGGGAAAAAAGTGGGGAGAGTGGATATCCTTGCCTGGTTCCTGAACTTAGATGAAATGTTTTCAGCCTTTCACCGTTAGGTGTGATGTTTGCTGTGGGTTTTTCATTTATGGCCTTTATATGTCGAGGTATGTTCCCTGTATGCCCACTTTCTGGAGAGTTTTTATCATAAATGGATATTGAACTTTATCAAAAGCTTTTCTTTTAAGGATTTTTATGGGATTTATAAAATCGTGTGTGAAACTTTTGAAAATTGTAAAGCACTACAGAATTTAAAGAATCTTTCATTCAATAAAAAAATTAATGACAAAAAAGGTAATTCAAGTGAGATGATAACAGAAGTTCCTGGCATATAGTAAGTAGTTGACAATGCTGGTTCTATTTTATAGCTTTTGGTTTTTCGACAGTCTAAATTCATAAAGTAAATGTACTATACTCAAGGCAAGCCAGGGTATGCAGCATTTGTTTCCACTGGGGATATCTTCAGGTGTCCAGCTTTGTGACTCCAGCTTGGCAAACTGAACACCCAGGTTGGTTCTTTGTTCTGAGTTATTTCATCATCAGATCTCTCCTTGCCAACGAAGAGACTGTGCAGAGAGTTAAATAGGACCCAAGTTTCAGGCATGCAGCCCTAAGCCCACCCCCTTTCTCACCCCAAGGAATAGCTGAAGGATGGGTGCTTCTAGGTATGCTTGCAGTTGGTGGTATGTTAGCTGAAAACACTTCGATTTGCCCAGGTATCTGTTTCTCCAGAGCTGTCCCACCACAATGGGTGGTTGTGAGGCCAGGTCCTGGCTCCTCACCTGTGTCTATTGTTATTATTGTTACTATTATTGTCATTATCATACACACAAAACCACTGGGAAGTAGGTGTTTTCGATGCCTCCTTAAAGCTGAGAAAAGTGAGATTCTAAGAGACCCAAGGCCATAGAGTTAGAGCCAGGATGTAAACCAGGCCTGTTGAGCTCACTATATGTCTTCTTTTGATGTTAAATTTTGGGATGATCATTTGATTAAGAGTAAAGTTAAGCGTTTTTTTTTTTCATGATTACTAACTGTCTGTGTATGTGGTGAGAACACTTAAGATCTACTTTTTTGGTACATTTCAATTATAGGATAATGTATTATTAATTATAGTCACCATGCTATACATTAAATCTCTACAACTTATTCATCCTACCTTAACTGCAACTTTGTACCCTTTAATCAACATTTCCCTCAGCCCCCAACTCTGGTTAACCACTGTTTCTTAGGCCATCTTCACAACTCAAGGAAAATGAGAAATATCAAGTTCATTGAGTCTGTTTAGTGTTCGCTTATGTATTCCCATTTCTTGGAATTATACACAGACTTTATAACTAGTTTAAATGCTTTGACAAATTCAGTGTGATTGCCTCTGGTTAGCACAGAGTGGTAATTAAGTCTGCAATTATATGTTCAGATTTTCATATTTTTCCTGAATGCGCATTTTGTTTTTGTTTGTGGTATGCGGGCCTCTCGCTGTTGTGGCCTCTCCCGTTGCGGAGCACAGGCTCTGGACGCGCAGGCTCAGTGACCATGGCTCATGGGCCCAGCCGCTCTGCGGCATGTGGGATCTTCCTGGACTGGGGCACGAACCCACGCCCCCTACATCAGCAGGCGGACTCTCAACCACTGCGCCACCAGGGAAGCCCCCTGTATGTGCATTTTGACAGTAATTGAACAAGGCAGAATTTGCAGTATCCATTCTGAAACTGTTTCACAATATTTCATTGTATGCCAGATTAATTTGTTAAACTCACGTAGCAAATGAAAACTTCAACGTTGATCCAGTTAATCCAACTGTGGGCCCTTTCTACTAACATGCCTTAGCAGGGAAAACTGAAGGAGATGTGGGCAAAGTGTCTAGAAAGACTAGGGGGTATAATTGGGAGATGGAGGAAAGCCTGATGGTAGGCTTCATTTCGTTCTCTAAGTTGCTCTTTTTTCTCATTTAATACCATTTACTTCCTTGAGAATCAGTACAGTGGGAAGACGAATAAACATTGATGAGATATGCATCTGTATGTTGAAAAGACCTGGGGAAATTTAGTTTTCTCTTTGGGACCTTTTGTGTGCAAGTGAGAGTGACTGTGTTTGTGTTTGTGTGTGTGTGTGTGTGTGTGTGTATGTGTGTGTGTGTATAGTTCAGAATGAAGGGGTATGGCTCAAAGCAGAATGGCATTTTGATTGTCTCTGGCTCTATTATTTTTCATGTATTCCTGTGTAACTTACAAAGAGTGAGAGAAGGGCTTCCCTGGTGGCGCAGTGGTTGAGAGTCCGCCTGCCGATGCAGGGGACACGGGTTCGTGCCCCGGTCCGGGAAGATCCCACATGCCGCGGAGCGGCTGGGCCCGTGAGCCATGGCTGATGAGCCTGTGCGTCCGGAGCCTGTGCTCCACAACGGGAGAGGCCAAAACAGTGAGAGGCCCGCGTACAGCAAAAAAAAAAAAACAAAAAAAAAAAACAAAGAGTGAGAGAATTAGAATCCCTTTTACTATGATAAAGACTTGAGATGGCAGGTATGGAAATACTAGATGGAATATAAGATCCTTTTAAGTGTTAATGTTCTCTCTTGTGAACTGATGATAGAGAAGAAACCTGCCCTCTGTTGGGTGAACAGCCTACTTTATAAAGTCTTGCATATCTGTTAGCTTCTGTCATTATAGTTTTATTCATTCATTTCTTTATTCAGTCGTTCAACAAATAGTTATTGAGTATTTAGCGTGAGCCCAGGATCGCAGTAAGTGCTGAGGACACTCTTGAGAGCAAAATCAAATTCAGTTTTTCTCATAGAGTTTACAATCTAGTGGAGGGGCATGTGTCAATCACATAGCACTCCAGGTGTATAATGAAACTACATCTAAGATAAATATTGTGTAGTGCTGAGCTTCATAAGAGCTTCTAAAAGGAACATTTGACCTTGTCAGTGAGGTCAGAGAAGAATTCCCAGAGGAAGTGATGCTTGCATTGAGATCAGATGGATGAAAGTGAAAGTTTACCATGTTGTATGAGGGTGAATAGGTAGAAGTTGGGAGAGGGGACAGCATATGCAAAAGCTGTAGGAGAAATTATGGTTCAAGCAGAGCATAGGAATGGGAACACAGGGCCAATGAAGCTGGAGAGACTGGATGGAACTGATACCTGGCAGCCTTATAGATAATAACAGTTTTTTAGTGCTTATTGTGTACATGGTATACTTGTAAATGTTTTACTATACTAACTAATTTAATCCTTATAAGTGTATGTAAAATTATAAATTTCATCTTACTAATTAGGAAACTGAGAGGTTAAACAACTTGCCCAAGGTCAGTGGTAGGGTTTTGGAACTGTTAGAGTGAGGATTCGAATGCAGTCTTGTTCTAGAGTAAATGCTTTTAATACAACACTATCCTTGGAATGACAGAGCATCAACTTTCTGAGTGTCTGTATGGATCTGTATAATGGCAAAGAATATAGGTTCAGAGGAATTTCAGGGCCTTCATGAACATTATGAAATTGTATGAAGAGAACTTTATGTGCATTTTTGTGGAAAGGAGTCTAAAGTTTTTGCCAGATTCTCCCGGTAACTCAGAATAAATTGAGAACCACTCATTATTCTAGATCATTTGAATCATATTTTGTTTTGAGATAACTGTAGATTCACACTGAGTATTAGGAAATGATATACAGGGGTCCTGTATAACCTTCATTCAATTTTCCTCAATGGCAACATTTTGCATAACTTTGGTACAGTATGACAACCAGGAAATTGACCTTGATGCAATCTACTAGCCTTATTTAGATTTCACCAGTTTTACATGTACTCATTTGTGTGTGTATACTTGTGTGTATGTGTGCGTGTCTGAACTTAGTTTTGTGCGACTGTATCATATGTGGGTTTGCATAACCACCACCAGCACAGTGAAGATATAGAACAATTCCATCACAAGGATCCTTTGTGCTACCCTTTTATAGCCATAGACATTTCCTTCCCTGTCTAGGTTATTTTTCAGGAAAAGAGTTTATATATTATTCTATCATTATTTATCTTTTGAATCGGAGACATCTTTTATTCCCCTTGCCATTGTTCAGTATTATTGAACACTATGGGTTACTTCATATTTAAAGAGTGATTAATGAATAAGGTAGCTCTGTTGACTTTTGGTTTCTCTAAAATTAAATGAATAAAAAGTTAACACTGATGCAAGAAAAGTTACCTAATTTGGCATTAGTGTTCATAAAATACAATGTATGTGAAAAACTTGATTATAATGACATAATTTTGCTGAACGTAAGGCAAGAGAAATAAAACATATAGAAAAATTTAAAAAAAATTCAGGTATAGAATTTCATCGCCTGAAATCACTCAGTGGCTTCCCATGGCTTCCTGGGCCAAGCTCCATCTTCTTAACCTGCCACAGTGGGCTCTTCCTGGCCCTGGCACCAGCTTGCTCTCCAGCCTGGCCAGGTCCAGGTCCAGGTCCAGATCCAGGAAGGCATTTGCCATCTCTTTCCCCTGGGCCATTCCTTACACCTTTCAGACTCGGGGTGCTGCCTCCTCCATGAAGACTTCTGGATTGAAGCTTTTGTGCCCCTTCACTGTACTTTCTTTTTTTTTTCTTTTCTTTTTTTTTTTTTTTTTGGTGGTACACGGGCTTCTCACTGTTGTGGACTCTCCCATTGCAGAGCACAGGCTCCGGACGCGCAGGCTCAGCGGCCATGGCTCACGGGCCCAGCCGCTCCGTGGCATGTGGGGATCCTCCTGGACCGGGGCACGAACCCGCGTCCCCTGCATCGGCAGGCGGACTCCCAACCACTGCGCCACCAGGGAAGCCCCCCACTGTACTTTCTTAATAGTATTTCAAAGTAATTAAGAAATCAGGTTTTGGAATTAGGTCGATCTGGACTTAAATTCCATCCCTGTCATTAGTAAATGCATGATCTTGGATGAGTTATTTCCCTTGAATCTCTGTTTCCATATTTGTGAGAATAAGGACCCTGTTGGATTTTAATGATTAAAGGGAATGACACTGTGATGCACAGGGCCTGGTATGGAGATGAGTTCAGTAACTTTTATAACTAAGCTGTCACTCTGTGCTTCCCTCTGGCATTGCACTAGTCGTACTGTCTGGTTAGTGTTAACCTGCTGGTAAGGACTGTGTTTTGATGCCCTAGATTCCCAGCACCTTCCACAGTGTAGGTGCTTAGAAGCAGATGAGCGAATAAAGTAGACCAAGAAGGAAGAGAAAATAGATCAGGTCTTCAGTTGCTTCAGTGTCTCTGTTCTTTTCAGAGAACTCCATTGTTTGGCTTCAAGTCATCTTTTACTATGTTAGAGAGATCCACCTTTAGATGCAAGCCCCATACTCGTTCCAAACCCCAGTAGAAACAATCGATTTCTTACAGGCTTTTTTTTCTAAACAGCTTTTTTTTAAAAAAAGATACTCGCATACTCATTCCTCAGTCATTGAGAGTAAACTGAATCCTCTGAGCCTTTGAATAAAAGCTTGATTTTTGCTTGAGGGAAGAAGTGCTGGGTTAGAGAGAGAGAGAGAGACAGATTGTCTCACGGGGCAACTGCAGACCTGATTTGGAGAGTGCAATCATGCCTGAAAACAAGAGACTTCGTAACGGGCTTTCCCTGTTGTGCTGGCAGAGTTTGTGAAGTGAGGAGATGAGGAAAATCAACTGCCCAGAGACTTCAGGTGGGAAAACCCTTCAACTACACATTATTTGGAAATTTTAAAAGGCCAATATCATTTTGTCCCACTCTTGGGGCAGTGTGTATGAATGAGATTCTTCCAGAGATTGCACCTAGAAGACAGCTCTGTGTAGAATAGGTGCTTGGTAAATCATTAATAATTGACCAAGTTGAGTGAATAATTTTCAGAATAATAATAATTGTCCCTATTCTTCTATAGAATTGAATCCATTGACCATTCCCAAAACATTTTATGGTAAGCTCAGTGTCACTTTTAGATCCTGGAAAACCGTCAGATCAAGACCGTGGCACTCCAAGAATCTGTTATAGTACCTTGTGTTACCTTGATTCACGTAAGTGGCAAGGCCCTACATTCTTGGATAGCGTCACAATGAACCACAGAAAAGCAAAAGCCATCAGGGAACAAGAAGGCCAAGTTATAGGATATTCTGTCAGAAGAAGAGTTATATGGTGAACAAGAGCCATCCCCTAACTTAAGGCCAGCATTAAACTGGTTTACTTAAAAACAGCTGTGCAAGGTGGTCCGTCATGGTAAAAAAGGTGCTTGGTATTTGCAACAGTATGGATGAACTGGGAGGACATTATGCTAAGTGAAATAAGCCAGACACAGAAAGAAAAAAACCTGCATGATCTCACTTATATGTGGAACCTTAAAAAAGTTGAATATATAAAAGCAGAGAGTGGAACGGTGGTTACCAGGGGTGGAGATATGGGGGAATAAGGGAAGCTGTCAAATGGTACCAAGGATGAATAAGTTGTAGGACTTAATGCACAGCATGCGGGCTATAGTTATTAACACTATGTTGAATACTGGAAATTTGCTAAGAGAGTAGACTTCAGGTGTTATCACACCAAAAAAGGTAACTATGTGAGGAGGTATTTTAATTAGCTTGACTGTAGTCATCTTTCACTATGTATACATAGTCACAGCATCATGTTTGCACCTTAAATATATAAAAATTTATTTAAAAAGTAAAACAGAAAGGGGATCTTGGAATTGGCTGAATCTAGTTTTGAGTTAGGCCACTCATTCACTGTCAACCTTGGGCAGGTTACTTCACCTAAGTCTGAATTTGCAAAGTGACCATGAAATAATATTGATACCCTACTTGTGACAGTTGAATAAGATGACATAGCACAGTGGCCCAAGAGAATAAATGTTCAATGACTGATATCGTTAGTGGTAGTATTGATATTCATATTAGCATTAGTATTGGTTCTGGTTACTTTTCAGATGAGAAGAGTAACGTATAATAGCTACCTTATATCAAACACTTCCTATAAAACAGAGGCCACACACCTACGTGATGACATCGAGTCCTCCCGATAACCTCGTGAGATAGGGATGATTTTTCTCATTTTGTAGAGGAGGATACTGAGGCTCAGTGGTTAAGTAACTTGCCCCAGACATTCAGGAGTAGAACTGCTGCTCATATCCCATTACTGTATCCCTGAATGGCTGGTTAGTTCTGAGTTATTCCAGAAATCTTGGAGTTGGGCTTTTTCCAGGGGGATCTAATTTTGTGGGTTTACTAGCTTCCTGATGCATTGGATGATGTCAGTGGGACTTCAAATATGTCAGCTTGCACTTGAGCCAGGGGCAAACTTAAGGAGTGACCACATGGAGAACTGAGCCACCTTGCCTTCTTCGCTTTGCTTCTGGATCTGCTGCTTCTCCAAGTTGCTGATGGCTTCTATTCTTTCTCAAATCCCCAGTTAGTTTCACTCTTTAGTTTAACGAGGGGAAGGCTTACCTTCATCCAGGGCCTCATTTCCTCTCGAGGCCTCTCTGTGCTCTCGAAATGCCCAAGACCTTCAAGCGTTCTGGCTGGAGGGCCCAGAGGCCGTGCCCTGATGCTTGTTCTGGGATCTGAACTCCATAGTAATGAGGAGGGATGCCGCTGGCCAGAGATGGACTGAGGGTGAATGACAGAATCTCTGTGGCTGACCTATGACCCATTTCTGTGAATGTCGCTTTGAGACAGAGATTTTGGCTGGTTCCCAATTCACAAACAGTGGGGGAGGGCCTCAGCCAGCGGGGGAGGATTATCTCACACAGCATGGAGGGTGGTGCTGCAAAGGGCTCCCTTATTAGAGTGACTTCTAAGAGGATCTGCCCTGGGATTTCAGCCTGGTTCTCAGTGGCTCTTTGACACCTGGAAAACAAAAAGTCCTTTGAGAAGCAGCACAGGATTCTAAAGACATTACAGGGTGAGAAAGTAATGCACCAATTTTCCTTCTAAGCATATACACCAGAGAAATTCTTATTATTGGCCATGTGCAGGAGGAAACATGTACCCAGGTGTTCATTGCTACATTGTTTTTAATGAAGAAAAATTAGAAACAGTTTATCATATGCCTAAATATAAGGCAATTCCAGATATGCATTGACTTCCCTTCCATTTTTTTCAATGAGACAATTAAAAGAGAGGTTTGGGGCCAAATTGAATTATTTAAACTTTCAGGGTTGTAAAAGAAATACTCAACCATTTACTTAAAATGTTAAACATACATGTTTGAAATCACATAATACATAAAATATCAATTTAGAAGTGTTCTTTTTCTCCAATTACAGGTTTCAGAAAATGATTTGACTTAAACTTCTCTTATGTGCCTTCGACATCAGGGTTCTTTCTCATCAGCAGAGAACTGCTTTCTGAGTCATAGAAATAGTGTCCCAGGGTGTATCATACTCAGTAATTTACGAATCAGTCAGTGATGTTTTCTCTGGAAAATGTATCTCAACTGCAAGAATCTCTATGCTTTAATATTAGGACAGTTGGCTTGTTCATTGTCCTGTAGTTATATATATGTTCTTCCCACAATAACCAATTACTGTGTTGATTTAAAGTGATCTTTGAAGGTCTTATGTATAATGGCACACAACACTTGCAGCTATAAGGTCTTATAAGTCATTACCTGATCTATGTTAAATTTCTTTTCTCCTCTTCCCCTTCCTTCTTCTTCTCCTTTTAAAGATATTCCATTAAGTGACTTCTACAAGCATCCAAAGCTACTATTGCATACTTATTTCTGGAGAAGTGTGTCTTCCTCAATGATGTGTGGTTTGAAATAAAGTAATTGAAAGATTGCACTATAACGTGAAAGACTGTAAAGTCTCAAACATGAGTAATTCTTTTACAGAGTGATAATTTGGGGGGGAAATTCTGCATTGTATTCTGATATACATGCCATAATTTGGGAAAGAAAAACAATAAAATGAGATATATTCATATGATGGAATACTATATAGAAGTTAAAAGGAATAAACTGCCTCTCTCTCTCTCTCTCTCTCTCTCTCTCTCTCTCTCTCTCTCTCTCTCTCTCTCTCTGTGTGTGTGTGTGTCTCCTTCTGTCTATAGATAAATTTCAAATACTTAGATGACTAGAAGAACACATTGTAGAATGATACATACAGTATGATGACATTTGTGCTAATTAAAACCCCTAAAATAATGTAATATAGATGCCGTTTGACACAAATATATGCATATAAAAATGTAAAAAAGAACTATATAGGCATAGTTCAAAGACCTGGTCTTAAGAAAAGGGAAAAATGATGGGATTGGTAATTGAGTCAAAGAAACTTTACTTTCATTTGTAATATTTTATTTCATTTTCTTAAAAGACTTGAAGCAAATATGGCAACATGTTAACAGTTTTTACTTCTTGGTGTTGGGTACACAAGTTACGCTGTTTATTTTTTTAATGTCTCAACACATATGAACGAGTAAAAGAAATGAAAAGAAAAGCAGTGTGGCACTTTTCTCTCACTAGTAGAGAGCTAGGCTGTACTGAAGAGGGGGTAAGTTGAATGAGGTGGACATTTTCTCCAGGGCGGCACCTTTGTGCGGTTAAATACGAGTTAGAACTGGTGCTTTTCATTCATTTCATAAATTCAGACTGCTTGTCACCAACCTGGTTTTCAGAGGTAGTGAAGATTGTGGAGATGTTGGTAATGGGGTACTAGAGGAATTTTCTTTGAACTTTGGGCCAAGAAGATACTACCTGGCTGTGAGTATGGTGTAGTCTCTGCCCTGTGCAGTACCTGGGTCCACCCCAGGCAGCATGTCTCACTACAGCCAACTCCCTGGTCCTGGAAGAGCAAAGATAGGAATTGGGAAGCAGAATTGGCACCTGGTGGTCCTCAGGTTTATTCATGTCAGAGATATGTTTTGTTTGGCCCGTACAGTGATTTTAAAAGTGGCCCTTATTTTAAAATAGGGAGATTCCACAAGCATATCCCATTGGACTCCCATTTTTAACGTGGCAGCGGTTGACTACAGCTAACCTGAGTTTGCTCCTTCAGGCGAGGTGTGGGCTGTCCCGTGTGCTCCAGTGTCCCCTCCCCAGCCAACTTTGCTGGCATTAACCAGCCCCTGTAGGAACTTGAGCATGCTGTCCCTGTGTAGAGTAACTGTGTGACAGGCAATAGCTGAGAGTCTGCAATAAGTTGTGCCAATCTTTTGCAGAGATGCTGGCAAACATTATACAGGAAAGTTCATTTTAGCTCCCCACTGTGCCTAATTATAAATAAATGGTTGGGACATTTAAACATGCCGCAGAAGAATGACTTGAATCTCAGCAGCTGGTAATTCTTTTTTCTTCCCGGCCTGGGATTAACTAACTGACTTTTTTCATCTTTAATTTCTGTGAATTAAACACTGTCTTTACCCGCGAAGGCTTCAGATTTGTTGCCTGTCATCTTAGGATCTATATGCACATTAGCTAATTATACCCTGTGGGAAATATCTGGGAGACTCTTTTGCCTGACTCTCAAATGGGACCTTTTTTTTTGCGGTACGCGGGCCTCTCACTGTTGTGGCCTCTCCCGTTGCAGAGCACAGGCTCCAGACGCGCAGGCTCAGCGGCCATGGCTCATGGGACCAGCCGCTCCGCGGCATGAGGGATCTTCCCAGACCTGGGCACGAACCCGTGTCCCCTGCATCGGCAGGCGGACTCTCAAACACTGCGCCACCAGGGAAGCCCAAATGGGACCATTTTTAATGTAAATGTGCTCAATTATGTTTGTACTCAGAAAAGAAACAAATGAACGAAGGGAGGGCATGGTAGTGATTCACAGGAAGTTTATATTTGTATTCATTTATTCAACATAGATGGAGTACTATGTTTCGGGCATTGTGCTAGTTTCTAGGAATAAAATGATAATACACAGCAGACAATCCTTGTCTTCTTGCGGTTTAGTGGGAGAAAGATATTAAAACATATTTCTATCATTAATTAATTAATTACAATCGCATCCTATCATGGAAAGCTCAGAGTGCTAAGGAAGGTCATAACTGTGAGAATTTACTTGCTGTGAGATGTCAGGGAAGGTTCCTGAGAAAGGAATACAATGGAAGAAGAGAAACTGGTTGGGTGAAGGGGGCAGAGGGGAAAGGGGATGCGGTGATGGGAACTGCAGGTGAGAAGGTGACATGGAACGCTGTGTGTTTGGGGACCTGAAGAAGCCCGACTTGTCTGGGAAGAGCAGGGAGGTACAAGGAGAGGCCTGAGGGGTACTCCAGGGTGGACCTGGGAAGTGCAAGCGTTCAGGCTTTTCATTTTACTTCTTTGTTGTGGATGCTTTTTATAGAAAGATGATTTCCTTCTTTTCCTGCCTTTACCATTAGTTCAGAAGACACTGAAATGGCTGCTTTCAAAAACCAATTTGGACACATGGGATGAAAGGCCTCTAAATGTTCCATCTTTCTGCTGAGTAGGCTGTGCAGCAAATGGCCACTTGACTTTCCTGTCCTGTATGCCGGCAATAAAGAAGAATGCAAAATACAGTAAAATAATATAGCCTAGGTTTTGGCAAAACATTTTTCCTTTTCACGTATTTTCTATTCCTAAAAGGAAAAAAAAAATCTCACTTAAATGACAGCTTTACACGGATGAGATGCTCTCGAGGTTCTCACCAGGTGCTCAAATTGGTTGGAACTTCTGCTCTTCACTCACTGTTGAGATTCAAGTTACCTCTAAATGAAAGTAGCTCAGTTTTAAAATTACAAGAGGCATAAGCATGATTTTGAAGCAAAATATATATCTTAATAAGTTTTACAACAATTTCATTTGAGATGTTTCAATTGTAATTTTAGACTAACTCTTCAGGGCAGAGGATAACCTAGCGCCTCCCATTTTATTTAATTTTTTGTAATGCAAAAGAAATCAATCTTGAAATGGTTCAGCACTTTCAATTAATTTTAACGGTCTGCTACTTTCCACGTCATTGGATCAGAGCCTATGAATTCACACATGTAGCTGAGCTTTTTAATAAGTTCTTAAGAATTATATGTAGGCTAGATTAGATTCAAGCTGAAAAGAGTTCCTACTCAATCGGTTTATCCTGAGAGTGTGTCTCAAGCAACTGTATGGCCTTTATAGGAAAAGCAAGTTAACGTTTTTAAGTGGATGATCAAGAAAGTGCAAGACAGTGACCATTAGACAGAAACCAAGTAATGGTTTATGGGGTATGTGGCTATTCTTTACATCAACTTCAAAAACTTAGGGCTGTGTTTCAAATAGCACAGATTTCCTGTTATAAATCCATGCTTAGTATTTGAGATTACTAGAAATCAGCAATTTAGGTTACTCAGTATATCTAGTCTACTTCTTGGAGTAAAACATTTTGTCTAAAGTAGCAATTCTTTTTACGTTGTCCTAAAGGTTACCTTCAACACATTTAAGATGCCTCTTAGATTCACTGTCTTAAGAGTAATGATTGAATTCATTTATAAGAAATCTTTCTATGATCTTAATATCCAGGAGACTCTGAATTGTAAATTATGAACCACGTCAGGCTCTCGTTTCCAGGCTTTCAACATGACTTAAGTCAACGGCAGTACCTGTCTCCACGCATCACCACCAGAGGAGTCTTTGTGCTAGGAGAGCTGGTTCTTGAAAGCAATTTAAAGATGGTGGTAATGTCAGCGGTATGAAGGAAGTAGAAAAATGGAACACTTAGGGGCCCGTGGGCCAGGGGAGCATTAAGGTCAGAAGTGAGGTTATTATAGAGCAGGGTTTCTCAGCATGACTGACAATTTGGACTGGATAAAGCTTTGTTGTTGGGGGTTGTGATGTGCATTGTAAGATGTTTACTAGCATCCCTGGGCTCTACCTCCTAAATGCCGGCAGCACTACCCCTCCCTCACCTCCTAGTTGTGACACCAAAAATGTCTCCAGACATTGCCAAGTATCTCCTGGGGAACAAAATGCACCTGCCCAATGACCACTGCCATGGAAATTTCAAGAGAGCAGTGCTATCAATAAAGGAAGGTAGGAATTCTCAAGTTTATGGAAATGGTTGATACAAATTTAAATTTAAATCTCTTATATATCTAGCCTAGACAGTTTCCTCTTCTGAATTTAACTAACATCTCCATTTAAATGTTGCAAGGACACTTCCGTCTTAACATGTCCAGAAGTGCACCCATGACCTCCCATGTCCAAAATCTTTTCTTTCTTTGTGACTCCCAGTCTAAGTGTATATACTGAATTAGAAACCTAGGATTGATCCCTGGCTCCTTCTCCCCCATCTCCCACATACAATCAGTCAACAAGCTCTGTCTGATCATTTTTACCACCAAATATGGCTTGAGGCTGTCTGCTTCTCACCACGATCACCACCACTGCCACCCTAGTCCAAATTAGCATCATCACTCTCTTGCCTGCCCCCATGATGGAGGGTGGAAAAGCTAAATATGTATTTTCCAGCTTCCGTGGCAGCTAGGAGTGGCCATGTGACTTATTTCTGACCAGTGACGCACTCCTGGGGGTGAGGGGAGACTTCAGAAAGTTCTGAGAAGATATTGTTTTCCTAATAGAAATAACAGAGGGGCTGCCATTGTCTCTTGACATCTTTCAGCTGCCTTGAATACAGACTTCATTCCCAGAGCTGAAGCAATCATCCTGCAGCTTATGGAAAGGATACTAGAATCAACAGAGATGTGATCAGTTTTGAACCATTAGACCAATGGCCAGAGCTGCCTATCTCTGTCACACTGTTATATAAGAAGCATAATTCCCCTCTTGTGTGAGCCACGGTCTGTTGGGTTTCCTATTCCTTACAGACACTTTCCTAACTGACCCACTGAACAAGGTGTTTAAGAGCATAATCCAGTTTTTGATCTTCCTGTGTGTCAAATGAACATAACATCATAATGACTGGGCCGATACGATAGTGTGAGGTTTAAAGAGGTAACACTTGACACTCAATAAACACACAGTGGTAGTAATTTTTAAATTAGAGCATCTGAACTCTTTGGCCTCTTTAGGTCCCAGCTAGCCCTGTGCATGTGCATTTCACAAAGATAATCACATCACAAATGGCAGATGGGAAGTAGCTCCCTGTGGTCCCAAGAAGACAGGCACAATGTGCTTGCTTGCCGCCAGGGAGAGTTTCCACTGAGCTGAGTTTTAGGAGAGCAGTTAGAGGCTGAAGCCACCACTCTTTGGAATCAAAGGACTACATGGCTGAAATCATCTTTGAGTTTCCAGCCTCCTGGTGGCATTGTTTGCCTGTATCTTGCGTCGCATATCCCAGCCAGCCTTGTTTGCCCTGCTTCCGGGCATCTGTGAACCATCTTGCCTTTTGACAGATCTGGCATATTTCACGTGGGGCTGCTGAGTTCCAAAAACTGGGCACCTGAAGGCTGAACAGGCGAGAACAGGTCTTCTAATCAGCTGTCCTGACTCAATGAGAAGACTTAGCAAAGAGGAAGCTACAACCCCAGGCTGAAGATTAGATGACAGGATACCCAGAGTTTTCCTCGTACATTATATGAGGTTTCCCCAGCATGTCCAGAAAAAAGAGTAAGTAGGGGAAGCAAAAAGATAGAAAAGAAAATGCATGAAATTGGCTTGCCGGAGACGGCCGTTTTATCAACTGTCCTAGGAGATAGCTGGCATCACCTCTGCTTTGCCTCCAGCCCTCTGAAATTATTTTTAGCCATGGGTAAGAGGGATTCTTTCTTCTTCCCTTTCACATCAAATGCTGTGCTGGAAAGCGATCAAGCGTATGGCCAGAGCTGAGAATCGCATGGGCTGTATCTCTGAATAGGAATTTGGCCAAAATGCAGGCATCTTGCTGCAGGCCACTGGGAAGAGCCCTCAGAGACTTGGAGGATGAGAAAAAAGCTGAAGCCTGTGGTAGGGCTGTCTTGTCTTATTAAAAGACGGCACTAAGGGAGAGGAATAATTACCACATAATATTCAATATTTGCCCAAGGAATCTGGGGAAAGCATGTTGGGGGGAGGGGCAATGAGAGGGAGGATGTTACTTTTATAACCGCACGTCAAATTCTTGGAGTTACGTAGATGGGCACATGTCAACAGCATTCTTACCAGAGGAGATTATTATTTATTCAGTTTTGAGTCTGAGCCAGTCATTGGTATAGTTTTTAATGTATTTATTCCATTTAATCCTCAAAATAGGATTAGAGCTGGGTGAGCTCAATGATAATATTTCCATTGGACAGGTGATGTTTGGAGCAGTTCTATACCTTGTGCAGGGACGTGCAGGTTATAGATGGTTTTCCAGTGTGATATAACTACTTAGAAATGAGAGCAGATGCAGTTTATTGCATGCCTGCTTTGTGCCCTGAACTTTAGAGACCTGATCTCAACCCCTCTAAGGGTTGGATGCTATTATCTCCTATTTATCAATGAAGAAACTTGAGATTCCGAAACGTTAAGAAATTAGTTAAGTAACTGGACAAGATGCTCCATTTCTGCAACAATAAAAGGAAGAAAATAGCATCTCCTTTATAGTGTTCTGTTGTTCTGAAGAATAAAGTGAAGGGGGATGAAGGACAAAGGAAAAGGTTGGGTTTCTGTCAGGACAAAACAAAGTAGCTTGGGAAGCAATCAATACAGCAATGGCTGTGCACTTTACAAGTAGTTATTACAGTTCCGGCAGAGATGGCAAAAGGGAACGGCAGACTGGCCATGAGCCCTGGCCCTGGAAGCCTAGATAATGGGTGTTGAGACATGTGGACTTTTCCACTAGTGTGCAGGGCAGTCTGAGTGACCCTGTCTCTCTAAAAAGCCACTTAGTATGTCAGGGCAAAAATAACAGCATCTTGTCGGAGAGTGGTTGAGAGCATGGACTTGAGAAATCAGGCCAATGTAGTTTTATTCCTGGCTCTGCCACTTATAATCTGTTGGATGAGTATTTAATATGTAAGATCAACATGGTAAATCTGTTGCAAGGATTTAATGAGAAAGTGTGTACAGCATGCTTAGCACAAAGCCTGCCTCAGAGTACATATTCAACAAATAGCCATTGTTGTTGTTGGGACTGCCAACCCTATCACAGATACTCAAAGCCATTTTCCTATGACATGCACTTAATTTTTCCAGTGCATGATGGATGACACCCACTCCATCTCTTACCTCTTGCATGGCCCCTCCTTCTTAAAATAACTGGATTGACATATACATATTACTGTATAGAAAATAGATAGCTAATAAGAACCTACTGTATAGCACAGGGAACTCTACTCAATATTCTGTAATGACCTATATGGGAATAAAATCTAAAAAAGTGTGGATATATGTATATGCATAACTGATTCACTTTGCTGTACAGCAGAAACCAACACAACATTGTAAATCAACTGTACTCCAATAAAAAATAATTTAAAAATAACTGAATTCTAGTGTTTGACCTTGACAGATTGACCCTCATTTAAGCTTCTCTATGGATTGCAACTAAGAATTTGGACTCAGTAAGGCAAGGATTCCAACGAAGCACCGTTACTTCCAGTGTGGAGAGACAAACCTCACTTTCAAAAAGGACTGAAGAACAAGCTGATGCCTTCCCACAGTATGACATCAGATGATGGTGCTCTAAAACCTTGCGTGCTGAGCTCCCCCCAAGCCAGGGACTCCGTGCTGATTTGTTTTCTCCCTTGGCTGGCATCCTTGAGATGCTGAAGTCAATTATCTCGTTTTAAGAAGAATGTGTATGTTGTCCCTGAATTGGGAGCCAACGAACCAGGAACATGAACAAAAGAAGAAGTTGGGTGCCTTTAAATATCTACTCCATACAGTCCTGTAGGGACAGATGCATTTTCTTTCTCTTTATTTTATTAGTTACATATTTTCAAAATAAAATTAAAACCTACTCATGTAAAAATTGAATCATCATCCCATGAATGGAAAAAGAAAAGTTTCTCCTTTCCACTCGGTTCTTCTCTAATTCTCGTGCCTTTGGTTCACTCATCTCCATTAACTGTTCCAAATAGTTTTTTGCTGCAGCCTTCCAACGTGTTTCTTAGCATATATAAGTTTAAGTAGGCTTGTTTGTTTCAATTTCAAACAATGCTGAGAAACGGAGTTATATAATCTTTATCTGTATACTCTTTAATATATGTATATAGATTATATTATATACACACATATTCATGCAAGAGTAACAGTAGCCTAGAGTACTAGAAACAGTTTCTCAGCCAAAGTGAATGTGCATTTTAAATTTGGATGTAAATACCAAATTACTCTTGGGAAATATCGTAGACTCACACTACCAGTAAAGCAAGAGTAACTGTTTTCTTATGCTCTTGCCGCAAAAGCATTATTAAACTACTAAATTTTGGTAATCATTATAAAATGGGAGGAATGACTGTACAGGACGCCAATGCTAATTGAAGGTCAGTTCTAAAATAAGAGAATTAACCACGTATTGTTGTAACTAGAAAAACTAATTCTGGGGTGAGTTCCTGCTCTTTGCCTTAATTTATCCTTTTACCAAAACAGGGCTGTCTGATTGATTTCTTACTTACTTCATGGGAAGCAGACTGTTCTGAAATGATGAACATAAAGTCCTCTAAAAAACTAAAAGATTGAACCCAGCTCCATGGTCTCAAGATGGAATTTCATTAGGATCTGATATAGTGTCACCATATCCTTTAGGATTGATTTAGAGATTGTTTCATAGAACTGAAGCAACGCCTGGGGAGAATGGAAACCAGTAAAAAAAAAACGAAAGAAGGCCATTGAGAGTCCCTCAGCACAGAGAAGCAAGGGCAGGCCACTGGGGAATGCAGCCACCAGCCAGCTCCAAGCTGAATGGCCTGCGTGACAACAGGAACCAGAGGTCTGCTGATCCACTTCTTGCTCGGGAAAGCATTGGGGAAATCTGGTTGAAAAAGTTCAGAAGTAAGTGTCCCATCTGAGTCAACCATGAACACACTTTTCACGTTGTCCTACAAGGCCTCCACTGTCTGCGCCATGTCTTACCCTTTTCAAATCACGGCATGCCACTCTCCCATCTTTAGAGTAAGTGTTGTTCATGCATCATCTAATTTAATCCTTGCAGAAAATCTACAATTTTTATTCCCATTTCATAGCTAATAACACTGAGTCTTCGGTCTTAAGATACTGGAGCTTGATTTGAAATCCTGTTTTCAACTGTATTACATTGTGTATGTAATCATTCTCCCCGAATCTCCCACCCCTACATTCACACATTTATTCATTTATGACAGCAAGTAATTGTAAATGTGCCGAGGGACTAACACTGAACTGAGAAATAAGAATACAGATTTCTAGATTGTATTTATTCAACGAAAATTTCTTGAGCTCTTACTCCATGCCAGGTTGTGGTTAGAGCAGTGAATAAGGCAGAGAAAATCCTTGCTTAAATTCTTAGTGGAGGGAGATATGATAAATATGTAAGCCAAGATATAAATAAATGAATTTATATCTGTACATACAATGAACAAAACAAAAATGGTTAATGGATTAGAGAATCATTGGAAGAACATGAGCTGTGGCCATGTATCCCCGTGTATATGGTGGTACATGTACTTTTGGAATACAGTGGCCAGAGAGGACCTCTCTGGTGTGGAAGGAGCTAGCCATGAGGAAATGTAGGGACAGAGCATTCTAGGTGCTGGAAGCAACCTCATAGATAGGATTATGGGTCCAAATGCCTCACTGCCCTATAATGGGATTATACATCCATTCTATTTGCCAGGTAACTTTGAGGTACACTCCTATTGTGGGTAGAGTGGATTTCCTGTCCCTCTGATGCTAGGCATAGTCATATAATGTATTTTAGCTGATGGAATGGTCTTCAGGTCTTTAAACATATTTGCACAGTTCAGCTTGGTCTCATATTCCTGCCACTTGCAATGAAAAGAACATGGCTGGGCAGCAGTGGTTGAAGAAGGATATGATATACCTGGGGCAGGTCTGAACCCAACTCATACCTTAGAGCCAGCCTCAGCCAACTTGCAGCCTGAAGCAGAGCTGGTCCCTGCAAAGCCACAGCTAACCTGCAGAACTGACACATAGGCGCACCCACACATACAAGGTTTATTGTGTTCAGCCACTGACTTGGGGGGTGTTTTATCATGCAGCTTAGGTGACTAATAGAAGGAACCAAAACCCTGAAGTGGGAACAAACTCGGAGTGCTTAGCGAACAGAAAGAAGACCATTGTGACTGGAGCAGTGTGAACAAGTGGGTAGTATTAAGAATGAGGAAGCAAGCAACCGTATCTGGTAAGGTCTTGTCTGGCATGTCAAGAATTTTGAATTTTATTCCAAGGGTGAGGATTTCAAGCAGGAGAGGCATACGATCTGATGTATATTTTGAAAAGATCAATTCAAGTGCTATGTTGAGAATAGGATAGAAGTTGCCAAGAATAAAAAAGAAGGGAGACCAGATATTAGTACGGTAATCTAGAAAAAAGATGATCAGGGCCAGTACAGTTATTTGGGATGTGCACTGCTGAGTGTATCCAGAGGGTGGGAAAGTGAGTTGAAGTCCAACCCAAACTTGCCCTATTGTGTGTTCTGTTGTGAGGTCCAGAGAAAGTGCCTTTGGCTAATTTGCACAAAAGCATCATATGGACTAGTGATGGCATTGGCATTCATGGTGGCTTATACTAGGTGATAGTAGATTCAGTTTATTACTTTTTTCCTTTGGTTATTTGATGACTAGTGTTGGTCAGAAGAGAAATCTACTGCATCAGAGGACATACAAGATGAACTATACGTATAGAGCTAGTGTGTTTGCAAAGGTATCCTTTTGCCTCTATGTGTGTTGGAAACATTCTGTATGTTATGTTATTGAACGAGAACATATCAGATTAGTGGGTTTGGGAGAATATGGTGTACTTGCTTAGGTACAAGACAGAGGCCAGGTGGGGCCAAAGAGACTGCAGAGTGTTTATGTTCCTGTATCCCAAATGTGAGGAGAACAAGAACATTTGGAGGTTCAACTGTTTGGAGAAGATCTGGTGGTTCTTGGCCGAGTGGACACCACTCCCAGTAGCCCAGGTTAGAGTGATCCTGCTAGGTCATGACATAGTTAAATAAGCCATATGGAAATGAAGGCAACAGTCAACAAGAGTAGAGTGAAGCACATATGAAGACAGGTGGTTCCTCCTTGAAGGAGAATCTAAATGGAATCTGTAAAGGGTGGTTAGAGGACAATAAAGGAGAACATAGGAGGAAGGGTTGGTTACAAAAAAAAAAGGATACACGGAGCCTGTGTTTGCATGTTTCCCTGTAGCAATTGTCCCAACCAGACAAATGAACCAAGTGTTTGTGACTCCGAGTTGCCTTCCCTGTCCTGCCCATTGTCATCTGTGCCTCGGAAGATATTTAGGGGAGACAGTATCACCTTACCTTGAAAAATAAAACTCTTCTAGGAAACGTGATGTGCTTTGTTTGGAAATAAGTGGATAATTAGCGTATGTTTATGAAGCATTTACTGTGGGCCTGTTACTAAGTCTTTAATCGTCACATCAACCTGTGGAATGTCGGTTTTATCGTTCTCATTTTATAGATGGAAAAAGTGAGGTTTGGTAAAGTTAAGTTGGCCCAGCCCAAGGTCACAGCCAGGCTCTGTCCTTTATCCTGTGTTGTTGCCATGGTAACATGCTATTGCTCAGGGTTTCTTGGTTCCTCACTGCTCCAAGTGGCGGTGGCATCATATACAGTCCAGGAGTTCAGAGCATTGCTTCTGGGGTCAGCCTGTCTGGGTTTGAATTCTTTTTTCTTTCTTCCTTCCTCCCTTCCTCCCTTCCTCCCTTCCTCCCTTCCTCCCTTCCTCCCTTCCCTTCTTTCTTTTCTTTCTTTCTTCTTTCTTTCTTTTCTTTCTTCCTTCCTTCCTTTCCTTTCCTTTCCTTTCCTTTCTTTCCTTCCTTCCTTTCTTTCTCTCTCTCTTTCTCTCTCTCTCTCTTTCTTCTTTTTCTTTGTGTCTTCGTTACTGCGTGGGCAGAGAGCTGTGGCTACTCTTCGTTGCTATGCGGTGGCTTCTCTTGTTGCGGAGCATGGTCTCTAGGCACGCGGGCTTCAGTAGTTGTAGCACACGGGCTCTGGAGCACAGGCTCAGTAGTTATGGCACATGGGCTTAGTTGCTCCGTGGCATATGGGATCTTCCTGGACCAGGGTTCGAACCCCTGTCCCCTGCATTGGCAGGTGGATCCTTAACTGCCAGGATGAAAGGCATGGAAAATGAAAGGCATCTAATAGATCTTAATAAGTTTTGAGTTCATTCTTACCACAATTATTCTTTTAAAAGTCTGAACATTGATACCATCTTATGTATATTTTTATGTGGCCTGAATATTTTTTTCTCTCTTTGTTTCATCAATGGTGTTGTAATGTGTACCTTTTTACTAAATGTGGCTTTAAATTGTGGAATTGGGTGGATGGGGTAGGGATGCTTAGGAAAAGGAAAGAGGGCCTCACGATTGCTTGGAAGATTAAATGGGTCATGGACTTTGGGAAGTAGAAAGTACCACACCAATGAAATAGTTATTATCTGTCTTATTAGACCTTTCAAACATGCGGTGATGGGGGAGTTGGGCTCTGTGATGTGTATTCTGGTGAGGGGCCTGCTGCCGCTGACCTCCCAGCTTTGACCACCCCTCAGCCTCCACCCTCTTTTGAATCCTCTCCCAGCCATTCACTCTGCTGCTTCTAAGAGCTACTGCCAGAGGCAAGGAAATTAAATTAAAGCTCATTTTAAAAGAGTGTGTGCGCTGTGAGTCCTATCTGCCCTTCTTTCAGTGAAAGATCAAAATGGGTTTTGGGCTTCTCGTAGTAGTGAGCCTGTCTCTCAGATAGATCTCATTTATTTGAAGTCCTCATTAATGATATCCACACAGACATGGCACAAATAAAACTTCTAGGGTTCAAAAGGTAGAAAATCATTGATTTGCTTCCTTGTGTAACTGTCAGCACAACCATGCCTACTGGTGACCTGCTGATTACTGTTAATTAACTAATTCATGTGCTGATTAATTCATTATATGTATATTAAGTGGCTGCTAAGTATCAGGTGTGCTCTGTATGAGAGCAAAAGAGATGACTGAGACTTGGTCTTTGCCCTGGAAAATCTCGAAATTCAGTTGGAAAGAAAATTCCTGTGTACAAATGACTTTATTTCAAGGTAATTTTCCAAATGTGTAATAGATACATAGCAGGATAAAGTTTATTAACCAGGTGGTGGTTATAACACCTCCGCTTTCATATAGCTTCCTGTTATGTCTACCTTTATTTCCCTCCTTCCATCCCCTTGAGAGTGTCTGCCTCTGCCAGATGGTTTCTAGGTGTGTGTGTGAGAGAGAGAGACAAACAGACAGAGAGACAGACACATGGAAGGGAGGGAGGGAAGGAGAGAAAGATGCAGAATCAGAAAATGTATACGGAAGAACAAAATAAAGACTTGCTGGAAAAGTTTGTCTTGTTTTCCTAATATAGATGAGCAAGAGGAAAACAGGAAATAAAGTAAGAAAGAGCTGGGGTAAATTAGGTGCTTCATGATGCGAGGGTGTCTGATGTTTGAGAGCTCCATAGAATTAGGGAATGAGAGAAGAATTTTTTGGCCCGTAAAGGCTCTCCTTTGTCATATAGCACCACTCTGAGACTGAACCACACATGAGTCATGGCCTTCAGTGGGTTATAGACACGGAGTCTCAGAGGAGTTTGCAGGAGACAGAGTCGCTCTGGTAGGGATGGCTGGAAAACATCATGGAGGTGATGGCTTTTGAAATGGGCCTAAAAGAATGGATGGATTTTGTTATATAGTGAAAGAGTCTACAGAGAGACTGCGTTGTGGCCAGGGGACATTTTTAAAATCAAGTAGCAGAGTAGAGCAAAGTCTTTTGGAGATGCTATTGCAAGTAGTCTGGGTTTTATAGGCAGCCATAGAATAAAACCAGAAAAGCTGGTTGAGGTGAGAAATCAGCGAACCAACTTCTAACACAACACTGATTTTTATCACAATATGTCCTTCTTCATTTGAACCGATGATGGGGTGGCCTGGGCTCTTCGTTTGGCTTTTTGTGGTTGTGAGAATGAGACACACTCAGGTAAAAGGGGATTATCATTCCCCCACTGTGACTGGGCCTGTTGGCAGGGTAATTCCAGGAAACCACTTTCCACTGCAGTTTTAAGGGAGGCAGGTCCTCCCACTTGCCTTCGGAAAAACATCAGACACGTCACCTATGCTCTGGCCCCTGGACTGTTGTAACTTGAGTGAATGAGCCAAGGACAAGAGGGAGTGTTGGAGGTGCAGCAGCAGTGGAATCCATCTCACCTTGTAGCTGCTCTGGCAACAGGGCAGTTGTTATCCTCCTTGGACATCCAGACATAACACAGTCCCTGCTCCTTTTGAAGCCTAGTACCCCAGCCACTCTTTCCTTTCTCTTGAACTCTGATAACTTTCCAACAAATTCTATGTATCTGAAGTTACTCAACGCAGATTTCTGTTACTTGTAACCAAGAACTTCAAGGATGCTTGGACCCAAAGCTGTCCATCGTCATTCTGTGAGTAGAGCACCATCAGGTCAAGCATCAGGTCCTTTCTTACAGAGCTCAGGATGTTGACAAGCTCTCAGAGAGTTCTACCTTTTGCAGCTATTTTTGGTGGGTCCTTGAGAAGATGCTTGCTGAATAACCTCCCTGGGAGCAAGGGCAGGATAATTATCATGCTCTCCCAGATATCAGAATGGGGAGTCCTGGGAGGTTAAATGACAAACACCAAATACGAGAGCCACTTGGTTCTTAATCCAAGATAAAAATCAAGTGTCTGGCTTATAGGTATGTGTGCAACAAGTTCAGCCTCAGGAATGTTACATTTGTTTGTGGAGTGAGAGTGCAAAGCCCTTGGTTTTGTGTCTTTAAAGGAATTAATCTCCTTCATCCTGAAGAAAATGGCAGGGGAGTTGCCTGGGATCCTTCCATGATGCCCTCTGGTTGCGGGGTCAGGAGTTCACACGAACTCCCTTTAGCAGGTTCGTTTTCCCACTAACCCAGAAGATGCCTGATGATCCCTTACGTCTGTTAACTAATTCTTCTCTTGCTGGGCAGTGTGACCACAGCTTTCCTCAGGCTCTGCAGACAGCTCAGGACACAGAAGAAAAAAATGAGTGAAAACTTTCCTTTGGCTGACTCAGTGTAGGTGTCTGACCCCTGGCCCTGCCCCACCCTGATCAAAGGGATGCCAGTTATCTTTGGAGCACAATGACAATGTCTTCTTCTTTATTAACTAATATGTATCCATTTTCTTTCCTGAATATCAAAGGAAATCATTCATTTTCAGAAAAATTGTCAACTTCAGAAAAACGTGCAGAAGAAAATCACTGTTAATTCTGCTATTCAAAAATTACCATTTGTGATAGATATCCTTCTAGTCTTCCTACACAGAAGGATATATAAACACAAACAGATACATACATATATATGTACATATGTGCATACATGTGTATACATATATATAACATACTTTAAAAATAATCTGCATAGAATCTATCTATAGTGTTGTAATTTTCTTTTCATCATACCAGGAACATTCCTTCATGATTTCTAAAGGCTGTGTAGTATTTTAATCATATTGACACACTGTAATTCTGTTTAACATATACCATATTGTTAAGCATTAGGTTGCCCTTTTGGCTGTGTAAAGAATATCGCTCCTCCTTCATTGTATTTTTGTAGAATTGCTGGGTCCTTTAGGTGATGCTCAAGGAATAGATTTAGCTTCCTAAAACTAGGCTCCTTGATCTTCTTTTAAAATTGCTTTGCAGTTGGACAAGTGTCTTAGTCCGTTTGGGCTGCCATAACAAAATAGCACAGACTGAGTAGCTTGTAAATAACAGACATTCATTTCTTACAGTTCTGGAGGATGGAAGTCTGACATCAGAGTGCCAACATGGTCATATGGAGCCTCTCTTCTGGGTCACAGATTTATTATTGTCTCCTCACGTGGTAGAAGGGATAAGTCGGCTCTCTGGGGACTCTTTAATAAGGGTACCAATCCCATTCATGAAGGCTCTGTCCTGATGTTCAAAGTTTCTCCTCCTAATACCATCACCTTGGGGATTATGAATTTGGGTGGATCACAAGTATTCAGACCATAGCAACAAGTTACCCCGAGATGGGGTGGGGTGGCATGAGAAAGTTTTTAGCTATAGAGAATACAGAGTTGGATTATGAAGAGTTGACTAAAACTCGGGGCTTTAGGGAGTTAGCAGTGGTGTCCAATGGAGGGAGGCTTTCAGGTCCTAATTTAGGCAATGGGGAATGTTAGTGAAGGTCAAGTGTAGACAAACAGAACACAAGGTCTAGTGCTGATCAAGGCCCACACTTTTGGATGCAGGGACTTTCTATAGGTGCCCTGTGAGACGGTTATGAAAACCCTCAATTCTTTGACAACAGTAATAACCCTCTTGATCTATGCCCAGCTGCCCAAAGCATCCGCCCAGATGTGTGCTCTAGCATTTGGCTCACTTACTAAGCTTCTTCCCATTAACTGTACAATCTCTGCATATAAATAAACTCCAGAATATTTCAGCCATCTGTTGTGCTGGTGGCTCTTGGGAACGTGCAAATCCCAGACACTGCCTGAGTAAGCACAAGCAGCTTTGTGGCCATGTGGGTCTATGGCCCTTTGAAATTTCCACTTACCTGTCTATTAGCTGGTGTATGAGTGTTTCTGTCTACCTGAATGGAAGCTGTGAAACCTAACACCCCTAAGGTGCTGCTGGAGAATACTTAAAGCATTTTGATCACTGTTCTCTCTGTAATATCTATCTTAGTATGGATTTCCTCAAAGAAAATGTTTCAGATGCAAGTAATTTATTGGAAGGTGGAAGGGAAATGGGTAGGTAAGATACAGGGAAGGGAAGACAGCCAATAGAGAGCATGTTATTAGTCCAGATGCACAGTGGATGACTGGGGAATAATCCCCTGGGGAAACTGAAGTATGATGCTAAATTATCCTGGTCTGTAAAGCAGGCTCTAGATGAGAACAGACACACAAGGGATGTATTGAGGCAAACATCTATGAAAGGATCAAGGGAGTGTTAGCAGGAGTTAGAAGGGTCACATGGCTCATCTGACACTTGGGAAAGGTGAGAGGGAAGGAGGACTGGGTAGGAAGAGCCTCAGACCATAGCATAGTCCTGAGAAAATCTCAGCCAGGCCAGTAGAGAGTCCCCAACCAGAGTAGCCCACTAAGACAGGAATGGGTTCACATTGGCATCACCACTGTGCCCATTATTGGCTGGGCGCAGTCCAGGCAAAGAGTGGTCTTGACCGGGGACATAGTTTCCATCCTAACTCATTGGCCACTCCCTCTCAGTTCCTTTTGCTGGCCTATCTTTCTCATCCAGATCTCTATGTGTTGGAGTTCCCAGACCATCTCTCCCTTTTTCTGTCAAACTCACTTACTAAATTCCCTGAAAATGTCAGGGCTTTAAATATCATTTATATGCTCATGATTTCCAAATTTATATCTCCAGCCCAGACCTTGCCTCTGAGCTCTGCACTCACACATCCAACTGCCTATTTGGATGTCTAATAGGCATCCCAAAGTTATTAAGTACAAAATAGAGCCAAAATGCAACTCAACTTTATATATTGTTTTTATTTGTGCTGTTAATTCTTTCTCCTCTATCTGAATGTATGATTCAATAAAGACAGGGATTTTGCCTGCCGTATCATGCTGTATCCCCAAGAATAGCACACAGTAGTTTCTCTCTCTCTCTCCATATATACATATACATATATATATATACATATATATATATATATTTATATATATCACAGTCTGGGCTAAAGCTGTGAAACAACCCAGCATGATTTAAGGGGCACATAGTAGTTGAAAACCTGACTCACTCTCATGAGCTGAGGTGATGGTCCCAGACAATTTTTATTCAGTGAGGAAGTGTGATGAGTTGGTGCAAAACCCAGAGGCAGTAAAGACTTTAGTGCTTTAAAGAACACATGCTGCCCTAAGAGAGATAATGAAACTATGATCCTAGCAGAGAGTCCAATGAGCACAATTAAACCTAACACTGTTAATGCATTGCATTAAATGCCTTATATAAATCATTGCACATCATTGTCATGACAGCCATGTGAAAGAGACACTAACATTATCTCTGTTTTACAATTGAGGAAACCAGGACTCTGAGTGCTTAGGAGAATTTTTTAAATAAAAGCATCTGGGATTCAAATACAGGTTATCTGATCCCAGATTCCCCTCTATTTTTAATGCTGTCTTCTAAGATGTAAGTGAAAAATTAAGGGGACTAATATGAAATATTTTTGAGCTCAGAAAGTAAGGCTGAGTTCACTCATGATAAAATAGTTTCCCTGAGGGGAGTCAAAAAAGTTTCAGCATTTAGGTTCTTTAAAGCAAGATGAGACCAAGTAAAAAATGTGGGTCTTGCAGCAATTTTGTGTTGGGAGAAAGCTTGGATGGACCAAATATGGAATTCAGTGCCCCACTGCCTCAACACTTCCATCTGAAAATAGATGTTATATATATATGGAATCTAAAAATAAAAATAAAAATAAAAGGTTCTGATGAACCTAGGGGCAGGACAGGAATAAAGACGCAGATGGAGAGAATGGACATGAGGACACGGGGAGAGGGAAGAGTAAGCTGGGACAAAGTGAGAGAGTAGCATTGACATATATACACTACCAAATGTAAAATAGATAGCTAGTGGGAAGCAGCCACATAGCAGAGGGAGATCAGCTCGGTGCTTTGTGACCACCTAGAGGGGTGGGATAGGGAGGGTTGGAGGGAGACGCACGAGGGAGGGGATATGGGGATATATGTATACATGTGGCTGATTCACTTTGTTGTGCAGCGGAGACTGGCATAGCATTGTGGGGCAATTATGCGCCAATAAAGATGTTAAAAAATAATACATGTTATAGCAGTTTCTTCAGATGCTCCATTCCTACCCTCTGTATCCCTGCACCATTGTAATACAGACCAGCCTATTTCCAGTGTCCAGATTGCCAGAAAAAGCGGGGAGCGGGGCACGTTGCAGAGTGCCTGATGGTGGAGACACTGATGGACTGTGCCCTTAGTGCAGAGATGCTAAGGTAGTGGAGAAGTAAGAAACTTTCATTGGATTTAGCAACATGGAGATTTTGGGTGGCCTGGAGAAGAGCAGTTGTGGCTGCTTGGTAGAGGCAAAAAAATTACAGAAGTGGATTAGGGAGAGAATGGGAGGAAAGAAAAGAGATGTGAGAGACAGCTTCTATGAAAGATTTGATAATGACCTTCACCATTTCAAAAAACCATAGCTCAAATCACATGTTCTTCTAATAGGAAAGAAATATTGTCATCATCACACTTAATGTATTAGAATATCAGAGAGGAACAGTTTGGTGACAGCTGAATTAGGAATCATAAAACTGTGTTTAGGACTATTTTAAAATCTGACTACGTTTAGGGCTCCAAGCAAGTCATTTCCCATTTTCTTAATCCCTTAGCTATACAGTGATTATCTTTCCAGTGATAGCCATCTGTGATTCAGTTATTTCCCCAAAGAAATTAATTTGAATTTTCTCAAGTAATTTTAATTTTCTTCTTTAGTTCTCATGGTACGTAATAAATGTACCATGGTACATAATCTATTTATTGACAATATCTTCAATAAGAAAATATTTTTAAAATGTTCTATTCTCCCTCTTTTAGTTTTGTACCTGCTCACAAAATCATTTCTACAATGGCTCTAGAGTACTTGATGACCTAACTCCCTTATTTCCCTTTGGATATGACCTATCAGTTATCATTAATTTATGTGTGTGATCATGTAAAAATGTTGTATCTACAGGATGACTTTTCATTTCACCCACCATTACATAATTATGACATAAATGTTGACATGATACTAAAGTTGAAAGTTATCATAGCTCATATTTCTTCAGTTAGAAAAATTGCCAATATCTGGAAAATATTCGAAGGAAGTCTTCTTAAAGACAGCATACTCATAAAAAGGAATGAAATAGTGTAATTTGCAGAGATGTGGATGGACCTAGAGTGAAGTAAGTCAGAAAGAGAAAAACAAATATCTCATAATATCGCTTATATGTGGAATCTAGAAAAATGGTACAGATGAACTTATTTGCAAAGCAGAAATAGAGTCACAGATGTAGAGAACAAACTTAGGGTTACCAATGGGGGAAGGGGGGAGGTAGGATAAACTGGGAGATTCGGACTGACATATATACACTACTATGTATAAAATATATATCTAATGAGAACCTACTGTATAGCACAGTAGGCTCTACTCAATGCTCTGTGGTGACTTAAAAGGGAAGGAAATGAAAAATTGAGTGGATATATATAAACATATACCTGATTCACTTTGCTGCACAGCAGAGTGCAGCATTATAAAACAACTATACTCCAATAAAACATAACATTGTAAAACAACTAAACTCCAATAAAAATTAATTTAAAAAATTAAAAAATAAAGATTGCATACTGTTTTGTGTCAATTTACTCACTCTTTCAATGTGCTAAAGTATTTGAACCATTTGATCAGTGTCATGTTTATTTTATTTTATTCATTTTTTTTCATTCCTCAATGCTTAGCTTTATTTTCTTTAACATCTTTATTGGAGTATAATTGCTTTACAATGTTGTGTTAGTTTCTGCTGTATAACAAAGTGAATCAGCTATACATATACGTATATCCCTATATCCCCTCCCTCTTGCGTCTCTCACCCGCCCTCCCTATCCCACCCCTCTTGGTGGTCACAAAGCACCAATCTGATCTCCCTGTGCTATGCAGCTGCTTCCCACTAGCTATCTATTATACATAACAAAGTGAATCAGTTACACATATACATATGTTCCCATATCTCTTCCCCCTTACATCTCCCTCCCTCCCACCCTACCTATCCCACTCCTCTAGGTGGTCAAAAAGCACCGAGCTGATCTCCCTGTGCTATGCGGCTGCTTCCCACTAGCTCTCTATTTTACATTTGGTAGTGTATATATGTCCATGCCACTCTCTCTCTTTGTCACAGCTTACCCTTTCCCCTCCCCATATCCTCAAGTCCATTCTCTAATACGTCTGTGCCTTTATTCCCGTCTTGCCCCTAGGTTCTTCATGACCTTTTAAAATTTTTTCTTAGATTCCATATGTATGTGTTAGCATATGGTATTTGTTTTTCTCTTTCTGACTTACTTCACTCTGTATGACAGACTCTAGGTCCATCCACCTCACTACAAATAACTCGGTTTCGTTTCTTTTTATGGCTGAGTAATATTCCACTGTATATATGTGCCACATCTTCTTTATCCATTCATCTGTTGATGGACACTTAGGTTGCTTCCATGTCCTGGCTATTGTAAATAGAGGTGCAATGAACATTTTGGTAGATGACCCTTTTTGAATTATGGTTTTCTCAGGGTATATGCCCAGTAGTGGGATTACTGGGTCATATGATAGTTCTATTTTTAGTTTTTTAAGGAACCTCCATACTGTTCTCCATATTGGTTGTATCAATTTACATTCCCACCAACAGTGCAAGATGGTTCCATTTTCTCCACACCCTCTCCAGCATGTATTGTTTGTAGATTTATTGATGATGGCCATTCTGACTGGTGTGAGGTGATGCCTCATTGCAGTTTTGATTTGCATTTCTCTAATGATTAGTGACGTTGAACATCTTTTCATGTGTTTGTTGGCAATCTGTATGTCTTCTTGGGAGAAATGTCTATTTAGGTCTTCCAACCATTTTTGGATTGAGGTGCATGACCTGCTTGTATATTTTGGAAATTAATCCTTTTTCAGTTTCTTCATTTGCAAATATTTTCTTTCATTCTGAGGGTTGTCTTTCGATCTTGTTTAAGGTTTCCTTTGCTGTGCAAAAGCTTTTAAGTTTCATTAGGTCCCATTTGTTTATTTTTGTTTTTATTTTCATTTCGCTAGGAGGTGGGTCAATAAGGATTTTGCTGTGATCTGCTTATGTTTCCTCTAAGAGTTTTATAGTGTCTGCCCTTACATTTAGGTCTTTAAGCCATTTTGAGTTCTTTTGTGTGTCTGGTGTTAAGGAGTGTTCTAATTTCATTCTTTTACATGTTGCTGTCCAGTTTTCCCAGCAACACTTATTGAAGAGGCTTTCTTTTTTCCATTGTATATTCTTGCTTCCTTTGTCAAAGATAAGGTGACCATATGTGCATGGGTTTATCTCTGGGTATTCTGTCCTGTTCCACTGATCTATATTTTTGTTTTTGTGCCAGTACCATACTGTCTTGATTATTGTAGCTTTGTAGTATAGTCTGAAGTCCAGGAGCCTGATTCCTACAGCTCTGTTTTTCTTTCACAAGATTGCTTTTGCTATTCAGGGTCTTTTGTGTTTCCATACAACTTGTGAAATTTTTTGTTCTAGTTCTGTGAAAAATGCTATTAATAGTTTGATAAGGATTGCATTGAATCTGTAGATTGCTTTGAGTAGAATAATCCTTTTCACACAATGTTGATTCTTCCAATCTAAGAACATGGTATATCTCTCCTTCTGTTTGTATCATCTTTAATTTCTTTCATCAGTGTCTTATAGTTTTCTGCATACAGGTCTTTTGTCTCCATAGGAAGGTTTATTCCTAGGTATATTATTCTTTTTATTACAATGGTAAATGGGAGTGTTTCCTTAATTTCTCTTTCAGATTTTTCATCATTAGTGTATAGGAATGGAAGACATTTCTGTGCATCAATTTTGTATCCTGCTACTTTACCAAATTCATTGCTTAGCTCTAGTAGTTTCTGGTAGCATCTTTAGGATTCCCTATGTGTAGTATCATGTCATCTGCAAACAGTGACAGCTTTACTTCTTCTTTTCCTATTTGGATTCCTTTTATTTCTTTTTCTTCTCTGATTGCTGTGGCTAAAACTTCCAAAACTGTGTTGAATAATAGTGGTGAGAGTGGACAACCTTGTCTTGTTCCTGATCTTAGTGGAAATGCTTTCAGTTTTTCACCATTGAGAATGATGTTGGCTCTGGGTTTGTCATATATGGCCTGTATTATATTGTGGTAGGTTTCCTCTATGCCCATTTTCTAGAGAATTTTTAACATAAATAGGTGTTGAATTTTATTGAAAGCTTTCTTTGCATCTATTGAGACTGTCATATGGTTTTTCTCCTTCAATTTGTTAATTGGTGTATCACATTGATTGATTCGCATATTTTGAAGAATCCTTGCATTCCTGCAATAAACCGCTCTTGATCATGGTGTATGATCCTTTAATATGCTGTTCTGTTCTGTTTGCTAGTATTTTATTGAGGAGTTTTGCATCTATGTTCATCAGTGATATTGGCCTGTAGTTTTCTTTTTTTGTGACACCTTTGTCTGGGTTTGGTATCAGGGTGTTGGTGGCCTTGTACAATGCGTTTGGCAGTGTTCCTTCCTCTGCTATATTTTGGAAGAGTTTGAGAATGATAGATGTTAGCTCTTTTCTAAATGTTTGATAGAATTCACCTGTGAAGCCATCTGGTCCTGGGCTTTTGTTTGTTGGAAGATTTTTAATCAAGTTTCAATTTCAGTGCTTGCGATTGGTCTGTTCATATTTTCTATTTCTTCTTGGTTCAGTCTTGGAAGTTTGTACTTTTTTAAGGATTTGTCCATTTCTTCCAGGTTGTCCATTTTATTGGCATATAGTTGCTTGTAGTAGTCTCTCATGATCCTTTATATTTCTGCAGTCAGTTGTCACTTCTCCTTTTTCATTTCTAATTTTGTTGATTTGAGTCTTCTCCCTTTTTTTATTGATGAGTCTGGCTAATGGCTTATCAATTTTGTTTATCTTCTCAAAGAACCAGCTATTGTTTCCTTCATTTCTTTTTCATTTATTTCTGCTCTGATCTTATGATTTCTTTCCTTCTGCTAACTTTTTATTTGCTTGTTCTTCTTTCTCTAATTGTATTCTGGTGGAAGGTTAGAGTTTTCTTGTTTCTTGAGGTAGGATTGTATTGCTGTAAACTTCCCTCTTACAACTGCTTTTTCTGCATTCCATAGGTTTTTGTCATCGTGCTTTCATTGTCACTTGTTTCTAGGTGATTTTTGACTTCCTCTTTGATTTTTTCAGTGCTCCCTGGCTTATTTAGTCGTGCATTGTTTGACTTCCATGTTTTGTATTTTTTTACAGTTTTCTTCCTGTAATTGATATCTAGTCTAATAGCATTGTGGTCGGAAAAGATACTTGATACAACTTCAATTTTCTTAAATATACGAAGGCTGGATTTCTGACCCAAGATATGATCTGTACTGGAGAATGTTCCATGAGCACTTGAGGAGAATGTGTATTCTGTTGTTTTTGGATGGAATGTCCTATAAATATCAATTAAGTCCATCTTGTTTAATGTATCATTTAAAGCTTGTGTTTCCTTATTTATTTTCATTTTGGATGATCTGTCCATTGGTGAAAGTGGGGTGTTAAAGTCTCCTACTATGATTGTGTTACTCTCGTTTTCCCCTTTTATGGCCATTAGCATTTGCCTTATGTATTGAGGTGCTCCTATGTTGGGTGCGTAAATATTTACAATTGTTATATCTTCTTCTTGGATCGATCCCTTGATCATTATGTAGTGTCCTTCTTTGTCTCTTGTAATAGTCTTTATTTTAAAGTCTATTTTTTCTACTATGAGAATTGCTACTCCAACTTTTGTTTGATTTCCATTTGCATGGAATATCTTTTTCCATCCGCTCACTTTCAGTCTATATGTGTCCCTAGGTCTGAAGTGGGTCTCTTGTACACTGCACATATATGGGTCTTTTTTTTTTTTTTTCTTCTGTGGTACACGAGCGTCTCACTGTTATGGCCTCTCCCGTTGTGGAGCACAGGCTCCGGATGTGCAGGCTCAGTGGCCATGGCTCACAGGCCCAGCTGCTCCGTGGCATATGGGTTCTTCCTGTACCGGGACACGAACCCATGTCCCCTGCATCAGCAGGCAGACTCTCAACCACTACGCCACCAGGGAAGCCCTGATTCTTGTTTTTGTATCCATTCAGCCAATCTATGTATTTTGGTTGGAGCATTTAATCCATTTACACTTAAGGTAATTATTGACATGTATGCTCCTATTACCATTTTCTTAATTGTTTTGGGTTTGTTATTGTAGGTCTTTTCCTTCTCTTGTGTATCCTGCCTAGAAAAGTTCCTTTAGCATTTGTTGTAAAGCTGGTTTGGTGGTGCTGAATTCTCTTAGCTTTTGCCTGTCTGTAAAGCTTTTAATTTCTTCATCAAATCTGAATGAGATCCTTGCTGGGTAGAGTAATCTTGTTTGTAGGTTTTTCCATTTCATCACTTTAAATATGTCCTGCCACTCCCTTCTGGCTTGCAGGGTTTCTGCTGAATGATCAGCTGTAAACCTTATGGGAATTCCATTGTATGTTATATGTTGTTTTTCCCTTGCTGCTTTTAATATTTTTTCTTTGTATCTAATATTTGATAGTTTTATTAATATGTGTCTTGGCGTGTTTCTCTTTGGATTTATCCTGTAAGGGACTCTCTGTGCTTCCTGGACTTGACTATTTCCTTTCCCATATTAGGGGAGTGTTCAACTATAATCTCTTCAAATATTTTCTCAGTCCCTTTCTTTTTCTCTTCTTCTTCTGGGACACCTATAATTCAAACGTTGGTGCATTTAATGTCCCAGAGATCTCTCAGGTTGTCCTGAGTTCTTTTCATTCTTTTTTCTTTATTCTGCTCTGCAGTAGTTATTTCCAATATTTTATCTTCCAGGTCACTTATGCATTCTTCTGCCTCAGTTATTCTGCTATTGTTTCCTTCTAAGGAATTTTTTGTTTCATTCATTGTGTTGTTCATGATTGTTTGTTTGCTCTTTAGTTCTTGTCAGTCCTTGTTTTTTTAATTTTTTAATTTAATTTAATTTTTATACACCATGTCCTTATCAATCATCAGTTTTATACACATCTGTGTATACTTGTCAATACCAATTGCCCAATTCATCACACCACCACCACCACCACCCCTCTCATTGCTTTCCCCCCTTGGTGTCCTTACGTTTGTTCTCTACATCTGTGTCTCAATTTCTGCCCTGCAAACTAGTTCGTCTGTACCATTTTTCTAGGTTCCACATATATGCGTTAATATATAATATTTGTTTTTCTCTTTCTGACCTACTTCATTCTTTATGACAGTCTCTAGATCCATCCATGTCTCAACAAATGACCCAATTTAGTTCCTTTTTATGGCTGAGTAATATTCCAATGTATATATGTACCACAAGTTCTTTATCCATTCATCTGTCGATGGGCATTTAGGCTACTTCCATGACCTGGCTATTGTAAATAGTGCTGCAATGAACATTGGGGTGCATGTGTCTGTTTGAATTATGGTTTTCTCTGTGTATATGCCAAGTAGTGGGATTGCTGGATCATATGGTAGTTCTATTTTTAGTTTATTAAGGAACCTCCATGCTGTTCTCCATAGTGGCTCTATCAATTTACATTCCCACCAGCAGTGCAGCAGGGTTCCCCTTTCTCCACACCCTTTCCAGCATTTGTTGTTTGTAGATTTTCTGATGATGCCCATTCTAACTGGTGTGAAGTGATGCCACATTGTCATTTTCATTTGCATTTCTCTAATAATTAGTGTTGTTGAGCAGCTTTTCATTCGCTTTTAGCCGTGTGTACGTCTTCTTTGGAGAAATGTCTATTTAGGTCTTCTGCCGATATTTGGATTGGGTTCTTTGTTATTTTTAATATTGAGCTGCATGTGCTGTTTATATATTTTGGAGATTAATCCTTTGTCCGTTGATTCATTTGCAAATATTTCCTCCCATTCTGAGGGTTGTATTTTCGTCTTGTTTATGGTTTCCTTTGCTGTGCAAAAGCTTTGATGTTTCATTAGGTCCCATCTTTTTATTTTTCTTTTTATTTCCATTACTCGAAGAGGTGGATCAAAAAAGATCTTGCTGTGATATATGTCAAAAAGTGTTCTTCCTGTGTTTTCCTCTAAGAGTTTTATAGTGTCCGGTCTTACATTTAGGTCTCTAACCCATTTTGAGTTTACTTTTGTGTATGGTCTTAGGGAGTGTTCTAATTTCATTCTTTTACATGTAGTTGTCCAGTTTTCCCAGCACCATTTATTGAAGACTGTCTTTTCTCCATTGTATACCCTTGCCTCCTTTGTCAAAAATTATTTGACCAGAGGTGCATGGGTTTATCTCTGGGCTTTCTATCTTGCTCCATTGATCTATGTTTCTGTTTTTGTGCCAGTACCATATTGTCTTGATTACTGTAGCTTTGTAATATAGCCTAAAGTCAGGGAGTCTGATTCCTCCAGCTCCTTTTTTTCCCCTCGAGACTGCTTTGGCTATTTGGAATCTTTTGTATCTCCATACAAATTTTAAGAGTTTTCGTTTCAGTTCCATAAAAAATGCCATTGGTAATTTGATAGGGATTGCATTGAATCTGTAGATTACTTTGGATAGTGTAGTCATTTCCACAATATTGATTCTTCCAATCCAAGAACATGGTATATCTCTCCATCTGTTGGTATCATCTTTAATTTCTTTCATCAGTGTCTTATAGTTTTCTGCACAAGGTCTTTTGTCTCCCTAGGTAGGTTTATTCCTAGGTATTTTATTCTTTTTGTTGCAATCGTAAATGGGAGGGTTTCCTTAATTTCCCTTTCCAATTTTTCATTATTAGTGTACAGGAATACAAGAGATTTCTGTGCATTAATTTTGTATCCTGCAACTTTACCAAATTCATTGATTAGCTCTGTTAGTTTTCTGGTGTCATCTTTAGGATTCTCTATGTATAGTATCATGTCATCTGCAAAGAGTGACAGTTTTGCTTCTCCTTTTCCAATTTGTATTCCTTTTATTTCTTTTTCTTCTCTGATTGCCAGGCTAGGACTTCCAAAACTATGTTAAATAATAGTGGTGAGAGTGGGCATCCTTGTCTTGTTCCTGATCTTAGAGGAAATGCTTTCAGTTTTTCATTATTGAGAATGATGTTTGCTGTGGGTTTGTCATATATGACCTTTATTATGTTGAGGTAGGTTCCCTCTATACGCACTTTCTGGAGAGTTTTTTTTTATCATAAATGGTTGTTGAATTTTCAAAAGCTTTTTCTGCATCTGTTGAGATGATCATATGGTTTACCTTCTTCAATTTGTTAATATGGTGTATCACATTGATTGATTTGTGTATATTGAAGAATCCTTGCATCCCTGGGATAAAATCCACTTGATCATCCTGTATGATCCTTTTAATTTGTTGTTGGATTCTGTTTGCTAGTATTTTGTTGAGTATTTTTGCATCTATATTAATGAGAGATATTGGTCTGTAATTTTATTCTTTTGTAGTATCTTAGTCTTGTTTTGGTATCAGGGTGATTGTGGCCTCATAGAATGAGTTTGGGAGTGTTCATTCCTCCCGAATTTTTTGGAAGAATTTGAGAAGGATGGGTGTTAGCTCTTCTCTAAATGTTTGATAGAATTCTCCTGTGAAGCCATCTGGTCCTGGACTTTTTTTTTGTTGGAAAAGTTTTAATCACAGTTTCAATTTCCTTACTTGTGATTGGTCTGTTCATATTTTCTGTTTCTTCCTGTTTCAGTCTTGGAAGGTTATACCTTTCTAAGGATTTGTCCATTTCTTCCAAGTTGTCCATTTTATTGGCATAAAAGTTGCTTGTAGTAGTCTCTTAGGATGCTTTGTATCTGCGGTGTCTGTTGTAACTTCTCCTTTTTCATTTTTCATTTTAATGATTTGAGTCCTCTCCCTCTTTTTCTTGATGAGTCTAGCTAAAGATTTATCAATTTTGTTTATCTTCTCAAGGAACCAGCTTTTAGTTATATTGATCTTTGCTATTGTTTTCTTTGCTTCTATTTCATTTATTTCTGCTCTGATCTTTATGATTTCTCTCCTTCTGCTAACTTTGGGTTTTGTTTGTTCTTGTTTCTCTAGTTCCTTTAGGTGTAACGTTAGATTTTTATTTGAGTTTTTTTTGTTTCTTGAGGTAAGCTTGTATAGCTATAAACTTCCCTCTTAGAACTGCTTTAGCTGCATCTAATAGGTTTTGGATCATCGTGTTTTCATTGTCATTTGTCTCTAGGTGTTTGCTGATTTCCTCTTTGATTTCTTCAGTGATCTCTTGGTTACTTAGTAATGTATTGTTTAGCCTCCATGTGTTTGTGTTTTTTAGGGGTTTTTTTCCCCTGTAATTGATTTCTAATCTCATAGAGTTGTGGTCAGAAAAGATGCTTCATATGATTTCAATTTTCTGAAATTTAATGATGCTTGATTTGTGAAACAGGATGTGATCTATCCTGGAGAATGTTCCATGTGCACTTGAGAAGAATGTGTGATCTGCTCTTTTTGCATGGAATGGCCTATAAATATCAGTCAAATCTTTGTTGTCTATTGTGTCATTTAAGGCTTCTGTTTCCTTATTTATTTCATTTTGAATGATCTGTCCATTGGTGTAAGTGAGGTGTTAAAGTCTCTCACTATTATTGTGTTACTGTCGGTATCATCTTTTAAGGCTGTTAGCATTTGCATTATGTATTGAGGTGCTCCTATGTTGGGTGCATATATATTTATAATTGTTATATCTTCTTCTTCGATTGATCCCTTGATTATTATGTAGTGTTCTTCCTTGTTTCTTGTAACATTCTTAAAGTCTATTTTATCTGATATGAGTATTGCTACTCCAGACTTTATTGATCTCCATTTGCATGGAATATCTTTTTCCATCCCCTCACTTTCAGTCTGTATGTGTCCCTAGGACTGAAGTGGGTCTCTTGTAGAAAGCATATATATAGGTCTTGTTTTTGTATCCATTCAGCAAGCCTGTGTCTTTTGTTTGGAGCATTTAAGCCATTCACGTTTAAGGTAATTATTGACATGTATGTTCATATTACCATTTTCTTAATTGTTTTGGGTTTGTTTTTGTAGGTCCTTTTCTTCTCTTGTGTTTCCCACTTACAGAAGTTCCTTTAGCATTTGTTTTAAAGCTGGTTTGGTGGTGCTGAATTCTCTTAGCTTTTGCTTGTCTGTAAAGCTTTTGATTTCTCCATCAAATCTGAATTAGTTCTTTGCCAGGTAGAGTAATCTTGGTTGTAGGTTCTTCCCTTTCATCACTGTAAGTGTATCATGCCACTCCCTTCTGGCTTGTAGAGTTTCTGCTGAGAAATCAGTTGTTAACCTTATGGGAGTTCCCTTGTATGTTATTTGTTGTTTTTCCCTTACTGCTTTCAATAATTTTTCTTTTTTTTAAATTTTTGCCAGTTTGATTACTATGTGTCTTGGCATGTTTCACTTTGGGTTTATCCTTTATGGGACTCTCTGCACTTCCTGGACTTGGGTGGCTATTCCCTTTCCCATGTTAGGGAAGTTTTCAACTATAATCCCTTCAAGTATTTTTGCAGGTCGTTTCTCTCTCTCTTCTCCTTCTGGGACCCCTATAATGTGAATGTTGTTGTGTTTAATGTTGTCCTTGAGGTCTCTTATGCTGTCTTCATTTCTTTTCATTCTTTTTTGTTTATTCTCTTCTGCAGCAGTGAATTCCACCATTTTGTCTTCCAGGTCACTTATCTGTTCTTCTGCCTCAGTTATACTGCTATTGATTCCTTCTAGTGTAGTTTTCATTTCAGTTATTTTATTGTTCATCTCAGTTTCTTTGTTCTTTAATTCTTCTGGGTCTTGGTTAAGCATTTCTTGCATCTTCTCGATCTTTGCCTCCATTCTTTTTCCGAGGTCCTGGATTATATTCACTATTATTATTCTGAATTCTTTTTCTGGAAGGTTGCCTATCTCCACTTTATTTAATTGTTTTTTGGGGGGTTTATTTTATTCCTTCATCTGGTACATACCTTTTCATCTTGTCTTCATTTCTGTTAATGTGGTTTTTGTTCCACAGGCTTCTGGATTGTAATTCTTCTTGCTTCTGCTGTCTTCCCCCTTGGTGGATGAGGCTATATGAAACGATTGTGCGAGTTTTTCTTCTAGGTCCTTGTTAAACATGTCTTTTATTTTCTATTTCCAAGATTTTAGATCATGTTTACTATGACTTCTCTGAATTCTTTTTCGGGTAGACTGCTCATTTCCTCTTCATTTGTTTGGTGTACTTGCTCCTTCATCTGCTGCGTATTTCTCTGTCTTCTCATTTTACTTAACTTACTGTGTTAGGGGTCTCCTTTCCGCAGGCTACAGGTTCATAGTTCTTGTTGTTTTTGGTGTCTGCTGCCAGTGAGTAAGGTTGGTTGAGTGGGTTGTGTAGGCTTCTTGGTGGAGGGCACTAGTGCCTGTGTTCTGGTGGATGAGGCTAGATTTTGTCTTTCTGGTAGGACTGCTTCCAGTGGTGTGTTTTGGCGTGTCTGTGAACGTTATGATTTTAGGCAGCCTCTATGCTAATGGGAGCCTCCTGTTACTGTATTGCTAGTTGTTTGGCATGGGGAGTCCAGCACTGGAGCTTGCTGGTCATTGAATGGAGCTGGGTCTTAGCATTGAGATGGAGATCTTTCAGAGAACTCTCACCAATTGATATTGCATGGGGCCAGGAGGTGTCTGGTGGTCCAGTGTCATGAACTCTGCTCTCCCACCTCAGAGGCTCAAGCCTGACTGCCAGCTGGAACATCAAGACCTTGTCAGCCAACTGGCCAGTTACATGTGGCATTTCCTGCCTTTTGGGAAGTCTGAGGTCTTCTGCCAGCGTTTAGTAGGTGTTCTTTAGGGGTTGTTCCACATGTATATGTATTTTTGATGTATTTATGGGGAGGAAGGTGATCTCCACATCTTCTCCTCCACCATCTTGAAGGTCCTCTTCCTATTTGCTCTTCATTTGTTTGGTCTGTTGGGTTTTTACCTTTCTACTTCATCTGCTACATATTTCTCTCTTTTCTCATTTTGTTTAACTTATTGTGTTTAGGGTCTCCTTTTCACAGGCTACACTTTCTTAGTTCCTGTTATTTTTGGTGTCTGCCCCCAGTGGGTGAGGTTGGTTCAGTGGCTTGTGTAGGCTTCCTGCCAGAGGGGACTGGTGTCTGTGTTCTGGTTGTTGGGGCTGTATCATGTCCTTCTGGTGGGCAGGGCTGCATCTCATGGTGTGTTTTGGAGTGTCTGTGAACTTAGTATGACTTTAGGCAGCCTTTCTGCTAATGGGTATGGTAGTATTCCTATCTTGCTAGTTGTTTTGCATGAGGTGTCCAACACTTGATCTTGCTGGCTGTTGGGTGGAACTGGGTCTCAGTGTTGAGACAAAGATCTCTGGGAGAGCTCTTGCCAGTTGATATTATGTAGGGCCAGGAGGTTTCTGGTGGTCCAATGTCCTGGACTCGGCTCTCCCACCTTGGAGTCTCAGGCCCGACACCTGGCCAACGCACTAAGACCCTGCCAGCCACATAGCTCAGAAGAAAGGAAGAGAGAGAAAAAGAAAAACAAACTAAAAAACAAAGAGACAAAACCCTAGGACAAATGGTAAAAGCAAAACTATACAGACAAAATCACACAAAGAAGCATACACATACACACTCACAGAAAGAGAAAAAGGAAAAAATATATATATATATAAAGGAAGAGAGAAGCCAAAGCAGGAAACAAATCCACCAATGATAGTAAGCACTAAATACTATACTGAGATAAACATAAAACCAGAAAAAAATCAGATACAGAAAGCAAACCCCCAACTCTACATTTGCTCCCTGAGTCCACCACCTCAATTTTGGGAACATTCATTGTGTGTTCAGGTATTCTTCAGATGCAGTGTTTATCAAGTTGATTGTGGTGATTTAATCTGCTGCTCCTGAGGCTGCATGGAGAAATTTCCCTTTGTCTTCTTTGTTTGCACAGCCCCTGGGTTTCAGCTTTGGTTTTGGCCCTGCCTCTGCATGTCGGCAGCCCTCAGGAGTCTGTTCCCCACCCAGACATGAAGGGCTTAGAACAGCAGCTGATCAGGGCTCTCTTACTCAGGCCAGGGGGAGAGAGGGGTATGGTAGTCATAATTGGAATGTGGGGCGAACCTGAGGTGGCAGAGGCCAGTGTGACATTGCAACAGGCTGAGGCGCGCTGTGTGTTCTCCTGGGGAAGTTATCCCTTGATCTTGGGCCCCTGGCAGTGGCATGCTTCACAGGCTCCCTGGGGGGGTGTTGATAGTGACTTGTGCTTGCACACAGGATTCTTGGTGGCAGCAGCCCAGCCTTAGCATTTCATGCCTGTTTCTGGGGTCTGACCTGATAGCCGCAGCTCGCTCCTGTCTCTGGAGTCTGTTTAGGTGGTGCTCTACCTTCTGTGGGCACACAGGGAAGGAATCCACTCTCCTTACACACCCTGAAACAATGATCTCTTGCCTCTTAGGCAGGTCCAGACATTTCCTGGACTCCCTCCCGGCTAGCTGTGGCTCACTAGCCCCCTTTCAGGCTGTGTTCACACAGCCAACCCCAGTCCTCTCCCTGGAATCTGACCTCCGAAACCTGAGCCTCAGCTCCCATCCCCCACCTGCCCCGGCGGGTGAGCAGAGAAGCCTCTCGGGCTGGTGAGTGCCGGTTGGCACTGATCCTCTGTATGGGAATCTCTCCACTTTGCCCTCTGCACCCCTGTTCTGTGATCTCCTCCATGGCTCCAAAACTTCCTCCCCACCCACCCCACATCCCCGCCAGTGAAGGGGCTTCCTACTGTGTGGAAACTTTTTCTCCTTCACGGCTCCCTCCCAGAGGTGCAGGTCCTGTCCCTATTCTTTTGTCTCTGTTTTTCCTTTTTTCTTTTGCCCTACCCAGGTATGTGGGGAGTTTCTTGCCTTTTAGGAAGGGTGAGGTCTTCTGCCAGCATTCAGTAGGTGTTCTGTAGGAGTTGTTCCACATGTAGATGTATTTTTCATGTATTTGTGGAGAGGAAGGTGATCTCCATGTCTTTCACCTCTGCTGCTTAGCTTTATTTTGTGTAATGAGATTTAACTTAAGATTATCTTCTTAAGCCAAATCCAGGTCATCTTTCTTACTTGCAAAGTGTGCCTTCACGGGCTTCTGCAGCACAGTGGATTTGTTTTGTTTAAGGTCTTTGACTTTAACAGCAAGTCTCCTGTGGGTTGTCAGCAAGCTGGGAGACACTGGTCATCTGAGCGTATCCAAACCAGAAAGCAGACTTTTTTTGTCCTTTGTGCTTAGTCTAGTTTCACTTGCTCATTGGGTACCATTACCCACTTCTGTGGGTCTTCATCCTGTGGAGGTACTGCAGCGGGCACTTCAGAAGAGAGTTCCTAATGTGAAACGGCTGCACCAGCACCTCAGCTTAGATGCTGTGGATGACTCTCCATGTTTATTTTAAAATAAACTTTTATTTTCAATTGTAACATGAAGTAAAGTTTAGTAGGGTCATGGTCTTTGGACTAGGACCATGTCATTGACCTAATTTTCAATCTTGGTTCTGCCACCTGCTTGTGTTTGGTCCTTCTGCTAGTTACTAAGCATTTCTGTGCCTCACTTTCCTTTTCTGTGAAACAAGAGGCTCTGAGTCTTGTGAGGAATAAAGAAGACATGCTTGTAAATTGTTAAGCACAGTGTGCAAAACTAAGTAAATGTTCAGGAATTTGTTATTACTGTGAGCAGGCAACTTACTAAGGTTTTTTTGTTTTGTTTTGTTTTTGTTTTTGTTTTTGCAGTATGCAGGCCTCTCACTGTTGTGGCCTCTCCCATTGCGGAGCACAGGCTCCGGATGCGCAGGCCCAGCGGCCATGGCTCACGGGCCCAGCCATTCCGCGGCATGTGGGATCCTCCCGGACCGGAGCACGTACCTGTGTCCCCTGCATCGGCAGGCAGACTCTCAACCACTGTGCCACCAGGGAAGCCCAGTTACTAAGTTTTAAAAGGATTAAAAAAATGTTATGACATGGTACCTAGCCTCACGGAATTTATGCTCCAATGAGAACATTTGACATATACTTAGAGTACAAGGGAATTTATAAGAGCTTTTTAGACACTTAAAAGCCAAGCACTGTGGGGATGCAGAGAAGAAAGGGTACTTTCCATGTGGGATATTAAGAAAAGATTCATGGTAAATAGGATGTTCTTGAGAGAGCATTAGGGTTTTGTCTGGTGGGCAAGGAAGGCGAGGAAGGAGGAGTGGAGGAGGGAGAGAAGGAAAAGGAAGGAAAGGCTTTCCAGGCCGAGGGAGCAGCTGGAGCTTGGAAAGGTAAATAGTTCTGCATGGCTGGAGCTGAGAGTGAGGTGTGTGGTGAATTGGGAGGTGAGAGTGGCAGGTGTGGTGAGGATAGAGATGTGGAAATCATGGTGGATTTACGAAGCCATGTTATAGTGTCTGAACTTTTTATAAGCCATGGTAGAAACAACATTTTAGGAAACAGAATCACATAATCAACTCTGAAGCAATAGGTTGGAGGATGCAGGGGAACTTGGAAATCCCATGTTATGTTGGTAGTCTGTGAGAACAGTTCAGATGAGCCATAGTGAAAAAAACTGGGTGGGGACATTTCAAGTTAAAGGAAAGACAGAAATAGAGAGATATATTTTAGAGGTGAACCTAAAAGGATCTGGTGACCATCTGGACATGGGTAGTGAGGGAGAGGGAAGTATTAAAGTAGAGAAATTTTGAAGACAGATGTTGGTAGGAGGGGATAGACTAGAGGCTGAAAAATCTCATGCCTATAAGGAGAAGACACGTAAGGGAAATGAATGAAGGAAGCTAGATTGGGAATATGACAGGGAAGGGTTTGTCTGTGGAAACTGCCCTGTCTGCTAAAGGGAACAGCCTCTACTCAGCCTCGACTAGTCATTACTGTAGAGAAATTTATGTGTAGTGGTATCAGATCTTTCAGTTTTCAAGAGAAACTAAAATTTCAAAGTTGAAAGTAATTTATCCTGGTTTATTTCTTTAGATTTCATTTTTTCAAAACACACTGTGTGGGTCAAACAGAGGGTGAGAGTTGAAAACCTAGGATGCATTGCTAATTTTCCTGATTGCCTGATATTCTCATCCATATATCTTCTAAAATTACTGCTTATATTTCCATTTAAAACATTTACATGCACTTTTCCAATTGTTTTAGGATGAATAGTGTGAATACTTACTGATTACTATTAGTACATATCTCAAGCAAATAGTCCATTTGTGTCTGTTTCCACAGTGGTTTCTTTTGCAACACATGCGATTCAAGAGATCTTAAGATGTGATCAATACATCCAAAATATGTACTCTGAAATAAATGGATGGGTTTTCAGACTGGGGGATATATGTGCATGCATGTTGCTGTTGTTTATGCAGTTTCAAGGGAAAATGTAGACAATTGTATTTTTGAATAGATAACTTCTGGGACTTGAAATGCAATAACACAAAGAAGGAAATTTTAGAAGTCTAGATGAGAGCACAAAGAAAGGAACGAGATCTGGGTAAAAGAGCTTTATTCAACCCAACCATAAAAGTCCCTTATCTTCTGAATGGGGTAGGATGATAGCTCAACTTTTATTTTAACTGGCATCTTTCAAGAAATACTGAAAGAAAAAAATGCATTGGTGTGAAGTAGAATGGAGGTGTGATTTACAAAAATTCAGATGTTTCAATATAAGCATCCACATCAAATCTATGCATAATTTGTTTTTATGTAGCAAGCTTTGATGTCATTGAAATAATGGAAAAATTTTTTGACGGGTATGTTATTTGCTAAGGTTTTGAAAAAATAAGAGTGTGTATTTCATTACTGAGAAAAAGCTAATAGAAGAGAGTAGGGTGTCAGGCATAATTCTGAAAGTAAAATGGATCAATGAATTTTGCTCCCAATCATTTCATCTTCCCAATGTGCTATTCATCTTACGGCTGGTTGCCTGGTAACCTGGTGATTATCAGGGGCAGTCATGGCATATCAACATTGAGGGTACAGCTGATTGTGCACGTGATTCCTGCTCTCTTTCAATCTGAGTAGGTAGTGATGGGTGAGTGTCTCGTCTAAGAGGAAGGGCTTTATTGGTGCAGGGAAAGAATGCTGGATATCAGATGATAATCCCACCTCTACCACATACTGGCTGTGACTCTTGGGAAAGTTATTTGACCTCAGACAGCCTCAGTTTCCTCATCTGTACAATGGAGGTAACTTTAGTTTCTACCTCTCAAAGTTGTGAATCTTACATGAGATCATGCTTTAAAATGTGCAAATAGAAAGTATGATTATTTTAAATATTAACAACCAGCACTACAATCACTACTACTAAAGTGAATAACGCGTGCTGTTATTGGAGACTGTTGAAGTTATTTGTTACTGGAAGCTGAATTAAATAGCTAATGATTATGTTTTATGAATCGTGTGGAATTCTTCAGTTGAAATTTAGAAAACCTGACTTTGGCCAGTTAAAGCCAAGAGGAATTTACCGAAGGACATTCATAGTGCGTATATTCAATGAGTGGCTCAGGTCCTTTATTACTAGCTCTTAAAAACTGACAAAATATTTTTGTTTGAATAGGCACCATTCACAACTGTCTTCAAACTGTCCTAGTAGATACAAAAATCTATGAAATCTACAAAGTGAGCTGTGCCCCTAGGATTAGGTAATTCCTTGCCTGCACAACTGTATGGATTCCTAGACACTTCATAAGTCCTCTAAATACAGTGGAGATCTTGTACACTCTGTGTGGGGACCATAGCACAAAGGAAGATCCTTGTCCTCTGAAAAGCTGGTCCTGAACCCACCTGCTGGGAAATATCACTCTGAGTGGAGCAGAAGACATATTTCTACTGATGCATACAGTTTTCTTTTCCTGTTTTGGCATTTCCTTAATGTTATGGGTCATGCACCGACAGCACATACCACCTTACATTGTACCCATACTTGCAATAAATTTTCCTCAGAGCGGACTTACAGAAGAATACACTAAGATATAGCTTGGGGTGTGGTGTGTGATGATCAGTGTTGTGATTGACAGAAAGAATTTCAGAGAACTAGACTCATTGCCTGAATTTGTTTTAGATTGAGAAAGTGTTTCTGAGGAATGGCTTCATTTATTCATTAATTCAACAAATTATGATTATAAATGGCTAGAAACTGAGGATAGTGTGATGTGATGTGATGAGCAAGACCAGTACAGTTCTTATCCTTACTAAAGTAATACTGCAAACACACTGTAACAATTAAGTGTCATCAACGCTATGATAGAAAAAGTATAGCCACTTATGGAAATGAGTAGAAAGAATGCCTAATCAAAGGGTTCTGGGAAGATGTTATTATCTTGCTTTTGATTTGGCTCTGTCCCCCTTTAATGAAATCATTGACTTTTTTACTCTGTGCCAGACACCTAGACAGATTTCTAGGTAAAAAAAAAATATAGAACTCACATAGGAGCACAGCTGCCTTCATTTCCACTCTAAGCTTTGGGCCAGTGATAAAGGAAGGTGGATAAATGAGATTTGGAAATGTGTATGACAAGGAAAGCACATGTCCCTGTGTCCTTGTTACAGGCAGAGATAGATTTATACAGACAATATTTCATAGATAACATAAAAATTTTAATTAAGATCTCAGTAGGCATTTAATACAGAACTCCTAAATGAAGTTGTTGTTGTTGTTGTTGTTGTTGTTTTTCATTTGCTTTGATCAGCAAATTGTTTCCTGGGGTGATAATGACAGACGGCATGGTTTGGCAGGAGGATGAGCATACACACCTCACGTTCATAG